>NC_141698.1:120393354-120993354 GCF_964263255.1 Lissotriton vulgaris
GCCAATTCTGTCCTCATAAGCCAAAGTTATTCGACATAGAATTTTCAAAAATCCCATAGGAAAAAAATCCTAACTATATATACCTACTGGCTATCGCCAGTAGGTAATATATATATATATATATATATATATATATATATATATATATATATATATATATATATATATATATATATATATATATATATATATATATATATATATATATATATTACCTACTGGCGGTCGCCAGTAGGTAGTTATAGTTAGGATAATTTTCAATGTTAAATCTCAACATTCTATTTTGAATAACTTTGGCGCCGGTTGACGAATCTGCCTGAAATTTTCAGGAAAATGGTCTCATGGCGGTCCGGTCCTTCCCTTGAAAGTTTGGGGGGGATTCGTCAAGCGGGGGCTGAGATAAAAGGGGGGTCCCAAAACGCGTTTTCCCCATGTTAATTTCCATAGGGCGGTCGATTTCACTTTTAGCCCGAACGGCTGAATGGATTTCCACCAAACTTGGCAAAATTTTAGGGACTGGTAGCCCGATGTGCCTTTGCTATGTCTCAAGATATGTGCTTCAGTGGATTTTGAGAAATTAACGTTCAAAAAAATATATATATCTATAGGCGCTCTCGGGTGCGCGCACCCGTGAGCGCTCCCGGCGCGACACGCGACTTGCGCGCAGAAAGCTGGTTGGCTCTCAGTTGTCTGTAAACATTCTAAACAGTCCGGAGAGGCCGCCATCTTGTCTATCGGTAAAATCTAGTCATAAGAGGTGGCAAAAACAAAGGGTGGAATTGACCATAAGGGGGCAGGGTAGACCCCCCCTGACCCCCTAGGTTTGATATGGGGGCCATTAAAGGGCCCCGCGGGGCCTCAAAAATTTTTTTTTTTTTTTCGATTTTCGCGGGGGAAGCGCCTGGTGCGCGCACGGGGGAGCGTATTGGGGAGCGTACTATGGAAAAATAATCACTTCAAAAATTGTATGTTTATGAATTGTTTTTTTTTTTATTTGTTTATTTTATGTAAGTACCTACATGTAGGTACTAATGAAGAGACTTAAATTTAATGTTCACCATCTTCTTTGTAGACATCTTGCATGTTGTTATTGTATTTTTTGTGGTATAAGGAATTCATAATATAGTCTGTCTGGAAAGGAGAAACAGATCTTTTAAGCACTCCCTGAGAATTTCTAGGGGATCATGAGTAGTCTGTCCTGTTCACTTATGAAAATGAGGTGTAAAATATTCATATGAGATAATATAGTGGGAGAAAGGTAGTAACTATGAGTAAACTTACTATGTAACAGAAAAATAGTTGAACAGTATACTATAAGTCTCACTTTATATTTTAAACATTTTTGGTAATACTTCATGAATTACATATAAAAAAGAATATTGTCTGATACAATTGATATTATTAAAGATAAATTTATTCCTCTGATTCTTTTTCATAATTTAATAAAATTTCTAACATAATATTGTCCGGAATTTCCTCATAATTATATGTACATGAATCAATTTCTTCCAAACATTCTATAAACTGTTCATCCAAAGAGTCATCCATGAAATCAACTTCTTTTTTTTCATCTTCTGGTTTTTCCACCTTTACTTTGATAGAAGTATCATTTGCCTTATTTTCTCCTTCCATTTTCTTTCTGAAAATTGCATATAAATTAACTATATTAGTAGAGTTAGGGTACTGTATACCAGAGAAGCCTAACTCAATCCATAACTATTACAGAGAAGTCTATGTCTATCTCTAACTATTAAAGAGGGATAGCATATCACTAACAGAATATTTTTTAAGAAATAAACTTAACGTGTACAATATACTTCCATAATTAGAAGTTACCTTAGAGAAATTAGTTGAAGTTGACAGTGAAATTTGTTTTCAAGTGTACTTCAGGAAGCAGTAGTCAAAATGGCTGTGTTTCCCTCTCTTCTTTTATATATATTGTTGTACTTAACCAATCAAACGACAGGAAAAAATCGTAGAAAATGAGAGATACTTTTTAATTGGTTGTAAATTCTAACATTACAAGTGTGTTTTTGTCATGTAATTTACCTCAGGATATTTAGAGAGGCCTGTAGCCTAAATGTCTCAATGGAATTTCACCAAATTTGGGCAAATGGTAGGGACTGCTATGTAGTAGGGCGTATTCTATATTTGATGAAAGTGTCTCCATTGGGTTTTCCGTAAATTACTTTCCCACCTTTTTTTATTTTGCGCTTACTAGTGCGCGCTCCAGTACGCGCACGGGCAGCGTAACGGGAGTCATCCATTTTGTGTTTCGGAACAATCGAGACACAAGATGGAGGGTAAACAATGTTCGGAATGGATAGAAGGGGGAACTGTAGAGACTTCTTGACCCTCTAGGTTTTCTGAGGGGGGCTTAGGAGGCTCATAAACGTAAAAAAAAAAAAAAAAATTCTTAAATTTTTCGCGGGGGAAGCGCCTGGTGCGCGCACCTTTAAGCGTACTCGTACGCGTACTTTGGTGAAAAATAGTGAAAAAAGTTAGAAAAAAATAAACGCTTTGAATGATCAGAGTTAGGGTAGCTCTGAAAAGAGCTTTTGGGTTCTGTGGTTGATTTAGGTACCTACAAGTAGGTTCCAATACACATTCTTAAATTCAGAAGGAATATTCTATTCCCCTCATCTGAGAAGTGCACTCCATCTCCTCTGTAGATGTCTTGCATGTTGTAACGCAAGTTATTATTGTATAATGAACCCATTCCATAGTCTCTCATGTAAGCAGAAACAGATTTATTTACATGTTTCCGTGCTTTCTCAAATTGTGGACAAAATTGGTTGGACCAGTTCCATTTCTGTCTTTGGCATATATTGGAATATACCAAGGCAGTGTGGGGAAAAAGTATCATCAATTGATGAAAGGTGTCCTTTAATAGCATTTCCAGACCTACTCCAGTTAATGTGCCTAGATCGTTTCCACCACAGTGCACAATTATAAGGTCAGGTTCTGGCAGATGCAAAAAGGTTTTCACCAATGGTATCAATTGGTGACATTTTAATCCTCTGTGGCCAATCCACTTGATTTCCACATTTGATAAATCAAGGTTATGAAAATTTCTGCTAGCTGCATACCTTTGAGCCCAGTGGATGTAGCTATGTCCAATAACCCAAACAGAGTACATGATGTGAGAAGGTTCTGGTCCAGTCAGATGAAGTGTGGGAATGAAATGGCAGTTGGAACAGTAGGAGTTCACAAAAAAATAATTGTGGAGTTTCTGTGCTCTTGAATCACTAGCAATGATTGGTGGATTCAGATAGTTGAAAACTGAAAGTTAGGGTGTATGGTTATGTTGTGTGAAAGAAGCAATTTGAATGGTTTAAAAAAAGTCACCAAAAGCAAAAATACCCTGTATAGGCTGCTGTATTGACAGGTCAAACATCCTTGCTGAGTTAATTTGCAACATTGTAAGATAAACTTTTGAACCTTAGAGTTCAGTTAGGAGGGAGTTGCTATGGGAACAGATAGAAAGGTTTGAGAGGGGGATGGGTGTTGGTTTGAAAATAGTGAGGGAAGAGTTTTCATTGGTTGAATTAAGGCATATGTGTACAAAGATAGAGATTTTCTATGCCAGTCTTGGTTTCAGTGTATTGAGAGCACACCTTTTCCTCTGCTAAAGAAAAATTGGTGTGTGTGTCTGACACTGTTTTCAATCTCCAAAAGCATTTCTAAAGGTAAGTAATGATTCATTTAATTTAGATAGAGATTTATTTTCTCTATGGAGAATATTTGGAAGCAGATAGTTATGTTTTAGAAGTGAAATTGTATGTTAGTATATAAGTCCTGCGCAGTGTTTTTTACATGTTATTTAAAAATCGATTTTGGGTGCAAATGAATGGTATTTTTATTTGGCTTTTTTTATGATTGCCATGTGCAGTTGATGCATGACTTTAAACATGGGTAATAAGTGATGCACTGGTGGCGCCAGGCTTTTATAAATGAGGCTCTGATTTTGTTTGATGATATTGAGTGGTTTTAGTTAGGTTCTGTGCAGTGTTCCTTACATGTTATTGAAAAATCGATTTTTGGGTACAATTGATTGGTATATGTATTTGGCCCTTATTTATGAATGCCATGTGCAGCTGATGCATGACTTTAAACATGGGTAATAAGTGACGCACTGGTGGCGCAAGGCTTTCATAAATAAGGCCCTGACTTTGTTTGATGATATTGAGTGGTTGTACTTAGGTTCTGTGCAGTGTTCCTTACATGTTATTCAAAAATCGATTTTTGGGTGCAATTGATTGGTATATGTATTTGGCCCTTATTTATGAATGCCATGTGCAGCTGATGCATGACTTTAAACATGGGTAATAAGTGACGCACTGGTGGCGCAAGGCTTTCATAAATAAGGCCCTGACTTTGTTTGATGATTTTGATTGGTTGTACATAGGTTCTGCGCTGTGTTGCTTACATGTTATTGAAAAATCGATTTTTGGGTGCAATTGATTAGTATATGTATTTTGCCCTAATTTATGATTGCCATGTGCAACTGATGCATGACTTTAAACATGGGTAATAAGTGACGCACTGGTGGCGCAAGGCTTTCATAAATAAGGCCTGACTTTGTTTGATGATATTGAGTGGTTGTACTTAGGTTCTGTGCAGTGTTCCTTACATGTTATTCAAAAATCGATTTTTGGGTGCAATTGATTGGTATATGTATTTGGCCCTTATTTATGATTGCCATGTGCAGCTGATGCATGACTTTAAACATGGGTAATAAGTGACGCACTGGTGGCGCAAGGCTTTCATAAATAAGGCCCTGACTTTGTTTGATGATATTGATTGGTTGTACTTAGGTTCTGCGCCGTGTTCCTTACATGTTATTGAAAAATCGATTTTTGGGTGCAATTGATTAGTATATGTATTTTGCCCTAATTTATGATTGCCATGTGCAACTGATGCATGACTTTAAACATGGGTAATAAGTGACGCACTGGTGGCGCAAGGCTTTCATAAATAAGGCCTGACTTTGTTTGATGATATTGAGTGGTTGTACTTAGGTTCTGTGCAGTGTTCCTTACATGTTATTCAAAAATCGATTTTTGGGTGCAATTGATTGGTATATGTATTTGGCCCTTATTTATGATTGCCATGTGCAGCTGATGCATGACTTTAAACATGGGTAATAAGTGATGCACTGGTGGTGCAAGGCTTTCATAAATAAGGCTCTGACTTTGTTTGATGATATTGATTGGTTGTACATAGGTTCTGCACAGTGCTTCTTACATGTTAAACAAAAATCGATTTTTGGGTGCAATTGATTGGTATATGTATTTGGCCCTTATTTATGAATGCCATGTGCAGCTGATGCATGACTTTAAACATGGGTAATAAGTGACGCACTGGTGGCGCAAGGCTTTCATAAATAAGGCCCTGACTTTGTTTGATGATATTGATTGGTTGTACTTAGGTTCTGCGCCGTGTTTCTTACATGTTATTGAAAAATCGATTTTTGGGTGCAATTGATTAGTATATGTATTTTGCCCTAATTTATGATTGCCATGTGCAACTGATGCATGACTTTAAACATGGGTAATAAGTGACGCACTGGTGGCGCAAGGCTTTCATAAATAAGGCCTGACTTTGTTTGATGATATTGAGTGGTTGTACTTAGGTTCTGTGCAGTGTTCCTTACATGTTATTCAAAAATCGATTTTTGGGTGCAATTGATTGGTATATGTATTTGGCCCTTATTTATGAATGCCATGTGCAGCTGATGCATGACTTTAAACATGGGTAATAAGTGACGCACTGGTGGCGCAAGGCTTTCATAAATAAGGCCCTGACTTTGTTTGATGATATTGAGTGGTTGTACTTAGGTTCTGTGCCGTGTTCCTTACATGTTATTCAAAAATCGATTTTTGGGTGCAATTGATTGGTATATGTATTTGGCCCTTATTTATGAATGCCATGTGCAGCTGATGCATGACTTTAAACATGGGTAATAAGTGACGCACTGGTGGCGCAAGGCTTTCATAAATAAGGCCCTGACTTTGTTTGATGATATTGATTGGTTGTACATAGGTTCTGCGCCGTGTTCCTTACATGTTATTGAAAAATCGATTTTTGGGTGCAATTGATTAGTATATGTATTTTGCCCTAATTTATGATTGCCATGTGCAACTGATGCATGACTTTAAACATGGGTAATAAGTGACGCACTGGTGGCGCAAGGCTTTCATAAATAAGGCCTGACTTTGTTTGATGATATTGAGTGGTTGTACTTAGGTTCTGTGCAGTGTTCCTTACATGTTATTCAAAAATCGATTTTTGGGTGCAATTGATTGGTATATGTATTTGGCCCTTATTTATGATTGCCATGTGCAGCTGATGCATGACTTTAAACATGGGTAATAAGTGACGCACTGGTGGTGCAAGGCTTTCATAAATAAGGCTCTGACTTTGTTTGATGATATTGATTGGTTGTATATAGGTTCTGCACAGTGCTTCTTACATGTTAAACAAAAATCGATTTTTGGGTGCAATTGATTGGTATATGTATTTGGCCCTTATTTATGAATGCCATGTGCAGCTGATGCATGACTTTAAACATGGGTAATAAGTGACGCACTGGTGGCGCAAGGCTTTCATAAATAAGGCCTGACTTTGTTTGATGATATTGAGTGGTTGTACTTAGGTTCTGCACAGTGCTTCTTACATGTTAAACAAAAATCGATTTTTGGGTGCAATTGATTGGTATATGTATTTGGCCCTTATTTATGATTGCCATGTGCAGCTGATGCATGACTTTAAACATGGGTAATAAGTGACGCACTGGTGGTGCAAGGCTTTCATAAATAAGGCTCTGACTTTGTTTGATGATATTGATTGGTTGTATATAGGTTCTGCACAGTGCTTCTTACATGTTAAACAAAAATCGATTTTTGGGTGCAATTGATTGGTATATGTATTTGGCCCTTATTTATGAATGCCATGTGCAGCTGATGCATGACTTTAAACATGGGTAATAAGTGACGCACTGGTGGCGCAAGGCTTTCATAAATAAGGCCCTGACTTTGTTTGATGATATTGATTGGTTGTACTTAGGTTCTGCACAGTGCTTCTTACATGTTATTGAAAAATCGATTTTTGGGTGCAATTGATTGGTATATGTATTTGGTCCTTATTTATGATTGCCATGTGCAGCTGATGCATGACTTTCAACATGGGTAATACGTGACGCACTGGTGGCGCAAGGCTTTCATAAATAAGGCCCTGACTTTGTTTGATGATATTGAGTGGTTGTACTTAGGTTTTGCGCAGTGTTTCTTACATGTTATTGAAAAATCGATTTTGGGGTGCAATTGATTGGTATATGTATTTGGCCCTTATTTATGATTGCCATGTGCAACTGATGCATGACTTTAAACATGGGTAATAAGTGACGCACTGGTGGCGCAAGGCTTTCATAAATAAGGCCCTGACTTTGTTTGATGATATTGAGTGGTTGTACTTAGGTTCTGTGCAGTGTTCCTTACATGTTATTCAAAAATCGATTTTTGGGTGCAATTGATTGGTATATGTATTTGGCCCTTATTTATGATTGCCATGTGCAGCTGATGCATGACTTTAAACATGGGTAATAAGTGACGCACTGGTGGTGCAAGGCTTTCATAAATAAGGCTCTGACTTTGTTTGATGATATTGATTGGTTGTACATAGGTTCTGCACAGTGCTTCTTACATGTTAAACAAAAATCGATTTTTGGGTGCAATTGATTGGTATATGTATTTGGCCCTTATTTATGAATGCCATGTGCAGCTGATGCATGACTTTAAACATGGGTAATAAGTGACGCACTGGTGGCGCAAGGCTTTCATAAATAAGGCCCTGACTTTGTTTGATGATATTGATTGGTTGTACTTAGGTTCTGCGCCGTGTTTCTTACATGTTATTGAAAAATCGATTTTTGGGTGCAATTGATTAGTATATGTATTTTGCCCTAATTTATGATTGCCATGTGCAACTGATGCATGACTTTAAACATGGGTAATAAGTGACGCACTGGTGGCGCAAGGCTTTCATAAATAAGGCCCTGACTTTGTTTGATGATATTGATTGGTTGTACTTAGGTTCTGCGCCGTGTTCCTTACATGTTATTGAAAAATCGATTTTTGGGTGCAATTGATTGGTATATGTATTTGGTCCTTATTTATGATTGCCATGTGCAGCCGATGCATGACTTTCAACATGGGTAATACGTGACGCACTGGTGGCGCAAGGCTTTCATAAATAAGGCCCTGACTTTGTTTGATGATATTGAGTGGTTGTACTTAGGTTTTGCGCAGTGTTTCTTACATGTTATTGAAAAATCGATTTTTGGGTGCAATTGATTGGTATTTGCATTTGGCCCTTATTTATGAATGCCATGTGCAGCTGATGCTTGACTTTAAACATGGGTAATAAGTGACGCACTGGTGGCGCAAGGCCTTTAAAAATAAAGCCATGAGTTGCTATTGTATAAACTTAAATATGTTGCAATTTATTGTTTATATTGTTTGCTTTTTAACATTACTTTGTTGTTTGCTAATAGTGGTCTTTCATGTGTTTTTTTAACAGAACAACAGATTCAAATCAACTTCTGAAAAGCAAGCAAAAATGCCTTCAAGGCAAAGAAATATCAAAAATACCATACGGAAAAGGAGAACATCAACAACAGAGTTTATGGAATCCTCTTCAACAACTACTTCAAAAAACACCAGAAAAGCTTCTGGTAAGCCAATTAAGTCTTTTCTTCGTAACATATGTCGTAGGAAAAAAAATGAAATTGCTAATGTGAATATACAGAAAAAGTCAACAAATCTAAAAAGGAAAGAGAAGCCCACAAAAAATGTTTCCATTGGACCAGGAGAGAAGAGAATGGTTAGCAATAGAAGAGTAAATGTTTTTAGGGACATTCGTAGGCGAATGTTTCGCAATAGGGTAGTTTTAAATTTGCTAAAAAATGAAAAGAAAAGTAAACTAAAAGCTGCTTTTTACAAGAAAAAGAAAAGTGTAGAAAAGATTGTTGATCAGGCTTTTGAAGTTAAGAAAAAATTATTTATTTTAATAATCAATAGAATTAGGATACTTAATAAGGCAATGGATGTTTTCAAATCGAACAGTAGATGGAAAAGAATTATTAATCGGAGTAATTTTTGTGAAGTATTTTCTGGTGAATGGATGCATAGTTCAAGTTCTGAGCCTTTTTTTAATGAGGAGAGTTACTTTCAGGAAAATGATTTGGTGCATGCGGTTGACACCAGTGGTCGTGCCTATGAGGTGAAAGATAGTTGTGTGATGGAAAAAGAGAAACTTGTACCTAGAGATGCAGAAGAGGTGTTAGCTGATGAAGTTTTAGGGAGACGTACTAAGGGTCCAGTGTACACATGGAAATGCAGTAGTATTTGTAGTGTGCGACAGGAATCAATTGATTTGCTTCGAAATTTCTTACGTACATATAGTAAAAAAAGTCTCAAACAAAAAATGAAGATCCTGCAAGAGTTAGATCCTTGCAGAGTGAGAGAAAGCACAGGTTTGCAAGGGCATTCACTAGCATGTCTTTCTAGAAAAGTTTGTCGGAGTGTTTTTCATCATTTTAGGATGTTAGCAGTGCATCATAATAACGTAAGGAAATTAGTGAGGAAGTTGTATTATGCAAAAAGTCCTGCACTTAAGCTTAAACAGTTAAATAGTGCTCTTTTGCATGGATCTGAAGTGGATGTGAAGACTATTTGTGAAGAAATTGAGTTTTGTTATTTTGGGAACAAAGAGGACAGTGTAGAAATAGATATAGTAATGGATGGTAATGTAGAAGATAATGGACAAATTTCAAGTATTGAAAAGTTTGATGAGGAAATTATCAAGTTTAAGGTGAAATCAAGTGAGAGGCCTAATGTAACTTGTGTGTGTTGTCGACGGACTCATTATAAAATTCAGACTAGGTTAGTTGATTTATATGCAAAAAGTGAATTGGAAAATAATAGTGAATGGGAGGATTTTGTAAGTTATTTGTTGGTGGAGAATTCTTTTGATTTGAGTTTGGATCAGCGTATTTGCACTTATTGTTTGAAAAAATTAAATGAAAATAGAATGCCTGCAAGAGCAGTTTATAATAATCTTCAGTTGATAGATATTCCTTCTGAATTGATGGATCTAAATACTTATGAATCTATTTTGATTCAATGTGTCCATCCTTTTCAGGCTATTGTACGCATGGAGCCTAAGACAGGGAAATTGCCTCCATCAGATTTACTGAGAGGATTAAAGGGAAGAGTTGTTTATTTGCCTCTAGATGTAAAGAAAAATATTAATACAATTGGTGTAGAAAGAGTAGAAGAAGATCCTTTAGTTATTCTAGTTAATGGGGTTCCAACAAAGAGTAAGAAAATTTGGCAAGATTTAGTGGATGTTAAAAAAGTCAAGAAGGCAACGTTGTATTTAGTTAAAAACAATGAGTACTACAAACATGTAAGTGTTGGAGTTGAGGAAACAGCTACAGAAGAAGATAGTGATTCTTCAGTTGGTCAAATTGAAAAAGTTGATGTGTCTAGAACTGAAGAAATATATGAACATTATACTGTTCATCCTTTACATTCCAAAGAAGTAATGGGAAATGCAATTGACTTGTTTCAAATGAAGGCAGCAAAAGGAAGTCCCATTAGTGTATGGGAAGAAAGTTTGGAAGCTCGTTGTTTTCCACAATTATTTCCAACAGGTTGTGGTGGACGATATGATGATCGACCAGTTCAAATTCCTGCAGCTGAATACCGGACTCTAAGATTATATGCAGAAGATCCAAGGTTTCGTCAATGCATTCCATATTTATTTCATCTACTGTTTGAAAGTGATTTGTCTGGGCTTTCTTATGCAGTTAATCATATATTAAAAAGTGGACCTCATTTGCAAAATGTATGTGCAAGGGACTTTATGGAGAAAGTTAATCTGCAAGACAGTATTTTGGAATCTCAGCTAATCAATCTCATGGCATGTCAACGTGGAACCAATGAGTATTGGTTTCGTCGTCATGGAGAATTGAAATGTATGCTAAGAAACTTAGGAACTCCTACATGGTTCCTCACTCTTAGCTGTGCTGAGTATGCATGGGACGATTTACTTCAATTTCTACGAGAGGCAAATGAAAACATACCAAATATAGAATTGAAAACACCAGGAGAACTGTGTTCTTTAGATCCAGTGAATGTTTGCAGATATTTTAATCATAGATTTGAAGCTATGATGTCTTTTATTACCAACAAAAAAAATCCTCCCCTTGGAGAGGTTTTGGATTTCTTTTGGAGGAAGGAATATCAAGCGAGAGGTGCTCCTCATATACATATGTTGTTGTGGATTAAAGATGCACCCAAATTTGGATCAGATTCAGATGAAACAGTGATGAGTTTCATTGAAGAGTATTCAACATGTGCTGTTCCAAAATCTACTGAAGAAAACAATTTAAGGCAACAAGTTTTACGTTTTCAATCTCATCGTTGTGGAAAGTACTGTCGTCGAAAATTTAAAAACAAGGAAAAGTACTACACGAAATGTCGTTTTGCATTTCCTCGACCAGTGATTTCTAAGGGAAGAGTAAATAATTTGATGTCATCTCTACGACATACTGTGACGAGAAAATCTCCCAAAAACACATATAATTTGAAAAGAAATGAAGAATCTAAGTACATCAACGATTACAACCCAGTGATTTTATCCATGTGGAATGCTAACATGGATATTCAGTTCGTTGCTGACAACTCTATTGCTGTGGCTCGATATGTGACATCTTACATCACCAAAAAAGAAAAGACAGAACTGAAGGAAATGTGGGAGGACATTTCACATGAAAAGAGTCTAAGCAAGAAATTATACAGTTTCAGTCTGAAGATGTTGTCACATCGAGAAATTGGAGCATATGAATGTTCTGATCGGTTATCATCAGCAAGTCTCTATGCCAAATCAAGAACAATCATTTGGGTGAGTCTTGGTCTTGCTGCCACACGAAACCGAGTTTTGAAATCTGTACAAGAAATTGAATATTTGGCGGAAAAAGAACCAAACAGTACAGATATTTTGAAGACAAATATGTTGGATACATACTATCCAAATAGAAGTACTCACCTTGAGAACATATGTTTGTATGAAGTTCTTCAAAACTACAGTTATAAGAGGAACATCACAGAAGATATCAATAATGGAAAATATGCACTCATTGGCTATGAAGGATGTCTAGTGAAGCAGAAAAAAGGCCATTTGATTAATCATCGAAAATTGAGTTGTGAAGTTCCAGACAAAAGAGAATTTTACTACTTAGCTCTTTTGCAACTCTTTAAGCCATGGCGTACAGAAGAGGAACTACTTGGAGATTTTCTCTGTTATGAAGACTCTTTTAATGCAACTAAGGATACCATAGAATGTCCTATTTTTCTAAATTATCTGCAAATGTTGAATGAAGAAATGGAGCAAGAAACCACAATTGCTGAAGAGATAGCTAGAAACAGTTCTCAAGATAGTCAGAGTTCTACTTCATTGAGCCAGGATCCACTAGGAGGACCAATTATCCAAAATGAAGCTGCCACTGCCATGGATGAGGTGGAAAGAGCTATGGAACAAGCTCAAGAGGATGGAGTTAACTTAGAAGATTTGGTAACGCAACTAAACATTGAGCAGAAAAAGATATATGATGAAGTCACAGAGCAGATTGAACATGGATTCAGACATGAGAAAAAAGAGTGCTCATGTATATTATTTGACCCTGTCCGACTGTATGTAAGTGGAGAAGCGGGGACAGGAAAAAGTTTTCTAATTAAAGCCGTTGCAAGTTATCTGCAGAAAAGGACTGATTCACCACTGTCTTGTGTTGTAACTGCTCCAACTGGTCTGGCAGCACATAACATTAAAGGGATTACTCTACATCGTTTATTGATGCTGCCAGTTGAACATGATAATAAATTGCATTACAACAAGCTATCTGGAGATGCGTGTTCTGAAGTTTCAAGAGTCTTGAAGAAAATGAAACTTCTTATCATAGATGAAGTAAGCATGGTCTCAAATCTAATGCTTGCTTTTGTGCATTTGAGAATGCAAGAAATTCTTAAAACAGACTATGATGTGTTATTTGGAGGAAAACACATTATTGTTTTTGGAGATCTATTGCAGTTGACTCCAGTAAAAGGACAACCAGTGTTTAAAATGCTCACGCATGAAGATACCAGGAAGTCCCTTGGAAGCATTGGAAATGTTAATATATGGCTAAATTTTAAATATGCTGAACTGCTTCAAAATATGCGACAGGCCAAGGATGAAGATTATAAAAATATTCTACAAGATGTAAGAATTGGAAAAATGACTGAGAAAGGTAAAAAAGCTTTGCATAGTCGATTAATTTCAAATTTGTATCCAAATGACAACATTCTTCCAGAGAATATTTTTAAAAAAATGACTGAGAAGAAATCTGGGATATGTTTGATGCCAACTCTGCAAGAATGTTCCATCTTCAACCAAAAAATGTTAGACTTAGAAAATGAAGAGATTGTGAAACTAGAAGCAATAGATAAAATAGAGCATATGGGTGCAACAATTGTTTTGTCAGAAAATTTGAAAATTAAATTGCATTCATTGGAGAAAAGTATTTCAAAAACAGCTGGTTTTGAAAAGACTCTGAATGTGTGTTTAAATTGTCGTATCATTTTGAGAAGGAATTTAAATGTTGAAAGCGGTCTGGTAAATGGAGCAATGGGTTATGTTGTTGATTTTGTGAATTACAGAAATAGAGATGGAATTGAATTTTTAAAAATAAAATTTGATGGCATTGAACAAGTACAACAAATAAGTCGTTGTTCTGCTAGATTTTTACTTGTAAAAGACTTATATGTTCGCCGAAAACAGTTTCCTGTTTGTTTGGCGTATGCAGTGACAATTCATAAATCTCAAGGTTTAAGTGTAGATAGTGCATTGGTGAACATTGGAAGATCTGTGTTTAAAGAGGGTATGGCATATGTGGCATTATCTCGAGTCAGAACTTTATCAGGATTGTATTTGATTGCGTGTGATGAGACAAAAATTTGTGCAGATCTAGATTGTGTTAAAGAATACAATAGGTTAAGAAGAGAGTATGCTCCACATTTGCCTCAATATCCTCTGTTTGAAAAACGTGTGGTAGGCCGAAAAAGAAGAAATGAGGATAATTGTAGTGAGGTAGTTGCAAAAAGACAAAAAGTAGAGAAAACTGTAATTGAAAACAGGAAGAAAAAGAATTGTGGAGAAAATGTTGTTGGATTTCAGTTTGAAAACAGTTCTGGTGTCAACTGCTATGCTAATGTAGTGGTTAATGTTGTTTTTTTTCTTAAAAGTTTACAAGAACAGATTGTTGAAAATCGGGATCAAAGATTGTGTGGTTTATTGAATTCTGTGTTTCAGAAATGTAGCAGTGTTACAGCACAAATAGAAAGTGTAACAGAAATTCGAAATATTTTAGATTTGTGTTCTGGTCAAGATAAATTTTCACAGAACATTCAGCAGGATTGTCAGGAATTTTTAATGTATATGTTTGGTGTTTTGGAAGATGAAGGTGTAGATGTAGATAATCTTTTCAGTCTTTCTTATCAATGGCAGCATGACTGCCACAATTGTAGTTTATCAAGTACTACTACAATAGACACTGAAAGATTTATATATTTGACTTTACCAGACTGTAAATCAGTGTCTTTTAAAAATCTAGTTAAAGCAGCAGATCATAATATGGTGTGTACCCAATGTAACTGTACAATGCTGTCCACATTATTTATACAAAGGTATGGGCAGTATATCATTTTAGTTTTCCAACGATGTAGACCTGATGGAACTAAATTGACAACTTCTATCAAAAATTTTGTGGCTTCTCAGTTATCAATTTCTGGAAGGACCTTTACAACTGAAGCTATTATTTATCATGATGGACCTTCGACCACCTCAGGACATTATACATGCTACTTAAAATCTGAAAATGGATGGAGTTACTGCAATGATTGTCATTTAACTTATAAACAACGTTTGCCTTATGACTCTACAAATTCTTATCTAGTGTTTTTAAAACCAAAGTTTTAGTAAAGGGAATTGGCCTTTGAAGACGGGAATAGTTAATAAAAGTTAGTTAGTTAGTTAGTTAATCTAATATTTGAAATTATTTATCTCATGTAGATACTTTAAGTGGATCTCAAAGTAAAAAATACTGATATATCTGACACAAATTGGCCGTGAGGAAAATGTAAGATATGATGTTGTTAGATCTTTTTTCATAGGAAGTTGATGAAATCGAAGTTATAGAGCACAGGAGACTTTTTTCACCAAAAGGACCTTCACTATCTGCAATCTCATGTAGATACTTTAAGTGGATCTGAAAGTAAAAAATACCGATATATCTGACACAAATTGGCCGTGAGGATTGTGTATGGTATGATGTTTTTAGATCTTTTTTCATAGGAAGTCGATGAAATGGAACTTATAAGGAACAGCAGACTTTTTTTCTACCAAAAGGACCTTCACTATCTTCTACTTGGCCTCATGGAAAAGTAAGTGAATCAAAGATTAGTGTACATATATGAGATGTATGTTTGAATGGGTTTTTTTAAACACAATCTTTTAGATTGTGTTTTTTTTTTCCCGCTGTTATATGATGAAGACTTTGAACTCACTAATTTAAGTGGAATTCAATATATTCTGAGAACAGCAAAAATAAATAATGTAACATATTGTAGAAGTTATTGTGTTGTTTGCTTTATGTAATTTATATTGTGTTCACATTATTATGCACTCATTTTCTTCTTCACCCTTATTTACCTCTCTTTACTAATTTACACTCTTTTTTCATTGCTGTTTCTTTACTGTACTTCATTCACAACTTCTTAATGTAATAAGAACTATCTGCATTTCCTCAGTTCCTTCCACCACTTTTTATCTTTTTTATATTCACTTAGTACCACTGCTTTAGTTTCCTAACCCTCTTTCTCTTTCTCCATTTTTTTTTCTTTCACACTCATTGTACTGTAGTTCAGTTAGTTCTTCCTTTTGTCTTTCTTTTACTCTCTCTCTTCTTTCTCTCTATTACTCCCCATGTGTTGCCCTTATTCACTTATATGTACCCTGTTTCACCCCTCTTTACTTATATTCACTGATATTTACTTTCCCTCAATCACTGCTATTCTTTTCCTCTGATTCCGTCACTACCTGTCATTCTCATACTTATCTGTCCTTCTTTTTACTTTCAATATCCATTTATATTCTCCCTTAACCTCTACTTTAGTGTTCTTCCTATTTCTTCTTTCTTTTGCTCCCTTATTCATTTTTCTTTTCTCAGTTACTTCCTTTTAAACTTTTTATCTGTCTTACTATCTATTACACAGTCACTCCTTCATTTTTTTTTTCTTTTTTTTTGTTAGTGCGCTGACGGTACGCGCACGGGTGCGCGCACCGGAAGCGCACCAAAGTGAAATATAAAAAAAAAATATTTTAAATTAAAAATATTATCTCAATATACATTATAGTGTTCATTTTTACAAAAACATACTTTAGCAATTCACTAAAAAACACATAGGTATGAGTCTGTATAGAAAGTTAGGAATTAGCATTAAAAAAACCTATGAAATTCACTGAAAAAACCATAGGTTTCACACCAGTTATAGTTAGGAATTAGCATTTAAAAAACCTATGAAATTCACTGAAAAAACCATAGGTTTCACACCAGTTATAGTTAGGAATTAGCATTTAAAAAACCTATTAAATTCACTGAAAAAACCATAGGTTTCACACCAGTTATAGTTAGCTGGAAATTTTACTGATATAAAACCATTGAAATTCCCACGTTATAGTTAGTCGGACTCACTATAACTTGCGCGTACAATGCACTGCTGATGACATCACTCATGACATCACTGATGAGATCATCCTTGTGACAGAGTGACAGACCTAATTTCAGTGTAATGTAACGCTTGAAACACATATTCAAAAATAGAAACAAACATTTTCAAAAAAATGGAGATACCCAAACCAGTAACAACAACCAATTCAGTAATTCCACCATCTATATACACATCCACTCATTCACCAACAGTTCTATATAGTCACTCATATATACTCACTCATCATATGTAGTGATACACCTACACATCCTGTTACACATCAGCAATCATCCAAAAGTTACTCACACACATACTCACACATGCAAATAAACTATTGAACATCCATTTATTTGCATATACATTTATACACACACTGCCACCTTACTTCTAAGGAAACTTACCCATACTTACTCTCTTAAACAATCACTTATAGAAACACATACTTATTTACACAGGAACTCCTACAATCTCTCACTATATATACTATACTCACTTATATACATCAATACTCACATATACTAGATTAAAACATATGTCGTTACTAATGAAGACACTAGTGAGACAGTCATTCACTCACTAACACACACATATATACACTCATCCACCCATACAGTCCTGCACATATGCTGTCTTCAAAACACATACAAACAGTGAGTCAGTCACCAACCCCATGCAGCCACTTATACACAAAGAGAAACACTGATACAAACATTTAAATATTTAAACAATACTCGCTAATATATGTATTCACTAAGATACACTTAATAAGCCAGTTACCCAACCAATTTTTTTTAAAAAAACATCCATTTACACACTTATTTAAACATTTATTCTTCCATCGACCTTTACAAATACATATATAAAACAAATTTATTTTTCAGAAAGACACACATTCACTGGATGGTCTCATCAGTGATGTCATGAGTGATGTCATCAGCAGTGCATTGTACGCGCAAGTTATAGTGAGTCCGACTAACTATAACGTGGGAATTTCAATGGTTTTATATCAGTAAAATTTCCAGCTAACTATAACTGGTGTGAAACCTATGGTTTTTTCAGTGAATATATATATATATATATATATATATATATATATTCCATCATACCATGCTCATACGATTGAAGAAGGCGCTGACTCCGTGAATCTGAATCCAAACTTTATTCCTTAGATCAGTGTCTGCTTAGACGCGTTTCGGCGTTGCCGCCTTGTTCACTAGATAGATATATATATATAGATATAGATATATAGATAGATAGATAGATAGATAGATAGATAGATAGATAGATAGATAGATAGATAGATAGATAGATAGATAGATAGATAGATAGATAGATATAGGTATACTATATCTAAGTAAGGGGTGATTACACCACTTTACCCAGGCTGCCATTGGAGACCTGTGGTGTCAGTTTGGAAGGCTAACCAGGGGTGGCACAATACATGCTGCAGCCCCTGGTAGACCTAGGGTGCACCTATGCCCTGGGTACCTTAGGTACCATATACAGGGGCTCACAAGAGTGACCCAGTAATCAATCTGATATGTACCTAAAGTACATGGTATCAATTTAGAGAGAGAACAGCCAGGCTGTGGGCCTGATTAGCAGGGCCACAGCCATACTAAAGTCGAAAAACCAGTAAAACACAGCAAAAAGTGGGGGTAACCAAAGGAAGCAGACCCTACTCCCCTAAAAGAGGCAGCAGGCCAACACAGCATAGCAGGTAGCAAAGTGGCAGTCCAACCTGTAGCCCATCAATTAGCAGGCCAACATAGCAAAGGAGTTAGCAAAGTGTCAGTTCCTCTTTTACCACAGCTTCTCTTCTTGGCAGAGTCTACTTAGGACCCCAAAGTGAACTAGTGAGAGGTGAGTCATAGACCTAAATCGTATACCCAAATGTGCCTTTGAAATGGAGGTGACTACAAAGCAAAGCTTTTGTGGTGCACAAGTCCCCTTTTAGCTCAGACCTGTCTGCCCCCTATCTGTGGGGTAAATCATTATTTTGTTTGAGAACAAGACACTACTTATTTAGGTGTACATGTCAGCTCCTTCCCTTACTCCTGTCAAGGAAGATCCATTAGCATGCAAATGAGTGTCCTATGTTTGTAGCTGACTAGAGGGAATGCAATAAGTGTAGTTGTCACCCCACCCCACCCCACCCTTAAAAGTGTATTGGAGGCAGGATCGAAAGCACATAAAGAGTTAAGAGCAGAGAAATGCCCACTTTCTGAAAGTAAACAAATTTGCAAAAGAAATTAACCCTGGGCGTAGGACTATGCTACGCTCGTGGAGCATGCGTAGTTTGCGCAACTACGTGCTACGTGAATTGCACATAGCACAGTGCAAAAACGCACATTTTTTGCTTGCCCGTGGTCCTCAACGTCAAGTTGGTGACCACAAACGAGCAAAATAACATCCCGGCGAGACTTTCTCCTTGTGCCGATCAGCAACATCAAGTTGCTGATCGCGAGTGTGGAAAATAAACCTCCCCGACAGATTCTCAATGCGGGGAGGTCGGGTTTCTCTTTGCGAGTGGTCGCGTATGCTCATGATGAGAAACTACCAGTCCACATTGAGAAAGCTGCCGCTCAAGTACAAATCTACTTGAGCGGCAGAAAACGACCGTTTGTACTGTGCAAGATGTGGTTTTTAATGACTGCACAGTGTGGACAAGCATCAGCACTGTGCAATCAGTGCGAACAGCATTTTCCCTAACGCACTACGCAGTTTGCGTAGCTTGCGTAGTACAAAGTGCACTTCACGTAGCTACGCGTAGCGCTACTACGTGAACTACGCCCAGGGTTAAAAAAAAATCTCAGAGTTTCATTGAAAACAAACATATAAACAGAAAAGCAAGGCGGGTGTATACTTTCAAAGTACAATTTATGTAGAAAAATTCATTTCATAAATAAGGGCACACATCACATAGAAACAAAAAGTGGCTGAAATAGATTGTTTAGAAACAAACTGATTGCTCCTGAACACTTTTGTTACAACCCATTTCAAACTATTTACAGTGTCCCAGGAAGCAAAGTGAGAACACATGCCCATTAGGGGGCGATATTATGGCTGAACAAGGGACAGACTCCTCATGCATCTGCCTACAAGCCAGCTGTCCCGTTAACAAGGAGCAGGAGCTCCGAAATGCGTTGGGGTGAGGCGCAGGAAATATTCTAATGCATTTGCTGGTTGCCGAATAAAGACTCTATCACTGCAAGGTTGGAGTCTGCTTGTCCTTGTGTGCGCCTTCGTTATTGGACAACCTTTGAAAGAAATATTCCGTCCGGTCCAGGTTGGGAAGGCAGCACCACCGTATCAACATTGTGATGGACTTTTGATTTCAGACTCACAGAAATTGCTATAACAGAGGGAGAAGTCTGTGCAACTATATACCGGCACAAACAGTAGAAGACTCCATTGAGTGTTGGAAAAAAATTCTTCAAGGCAGAATCCATCCAGGATAATATATTAGCATAAGGACTTCCAGTCCCAGGAAGCAAAGCGTGAACACATGCACATTCGGGGCGATATTATGGCTGAACAAGGGACAGAACCTCATGCATCTGCGTACAAGCCAGCTGTCCCGTGAACAAGGAGCAGGAGCTCCGAAACGCGTTGGGGTGAGGCGCAGGAAATAGTCTAATGCTCTTACTGGTTGCCGAATAAAGACTCTATCACTGCAAGGTTAAAGTCTGCTTGTCCTTGTGTGCGCGCCTTCGTCATTGGACAACCTTTGAAAAAAATACATATATATATATATATATATATCCATACTAATATAATAAAGAGAGAGCCCAAACCTTTGAGGCAAGTAATCTCAGGAACCACAGCATCAATCACAACACCCAATACAGCATTGGAAAGGGCAGTTGCAGCAGAAGGACATAGGCTATGCAGACGCCCACCATATAGCGTTGGAAAGGGCAGTTGCAGCAGAAGGACATAGGCTATGCAGATGCCCACCATATACATTTAAAAGGTAAAAGAACCATGACAGAAAAGTAGTCCCTTGTGGGCCTGTCTGCATTGTGCTGTGGGCGTGTGCTGTGGGCATGACAAATGCTGGGGGTGTGTGGTACGTACCGCCCTTCATGCCATGTCTCATATGGTGTGCTAATCCCACCCTGCTCCCTTTAAATACCCCTGCACCTCATAATCATAGCCCACCCTTACTCCTTAAAATACCCCAACACCCTTAAACACTAACCCATCTTAACCCTATGAATATACCCTGTACCCCAAAACCCAAACCTATCCCTAAACCCTAAAAATACCCCTGTACCCCAAAACCCAAAACCTAGCCCTGAACCCTATAAATACACCTGTACCTCAAAACCCAAACCTACCCCTGAACCCTAAAAATACCCCTGTACCCCAAAACCCAAACATAGCCCTGAACCCTAAAAATACCACTGTACCCCAAAACCCAAACCTACCCCTGAACCCTAAAATACCCCTGTACCCCAAAACCTAAACCTAGCCCTGAACCCTTAAAATACCCCTGTGCCCCAAAACCCAAACCTACCCCGAACCCTAAAAATACCCCTGTACCCCAAAACCCAAACCTAGCCCTGAACTCTAAAAATAACACTGTGCCCCAAAACCCAAACCTACCCCTGAAACCTAAAATACCCCTGTACCCCAAAACACAAAACTATCCCTGAACCCTAAAAATACCCCTGTACCCCAAAACCCAAACCTATACCTGCACCCTAAAAATACCCCTGTACCCCAAAACTCATACCTATCCCTAAACCCTAAAACTACCCCTGTACCTCATAACCCAAAACTATATCTGAACCCTTAAAATACCCAAACACCCCAAAACATATACCCCTATACCCATACTTACCTTATCCAAACATTAAAAAAACATGCATTTACCATTCATGCATTTACAACGAATTTCGTTGTAAATTTATGCGTGGTAAAAACATATAAAATGTAATGCCATGCGTTATAATGGCATTGCAGAGTCATGGAACTTTCGTAATGAAAGTATGTGGAGTGATGGTATGCGGAAAGAAAGTTGCGGAATAATGGGTGTTTACCCTCCCCTGGTAAGTAAATTGGTGGCACGGCGGCCTACATCTCCAGCAACATACTCATATTTTTTCACCACCCATTTGAAAAAAGCACAGGTCTCTCTCATTGATGGCCAGCACCGACATACATTTTTGGACACACCTCCCGCCACAAGTTCTAGAATTGCGAACTTTAGAGCTGGGGAGCTACGTTCGAATCTCGGCATCAGCTCAACATCCTGTGATTCCAGGCAAATCGCTTTGTCTCCCCGTGCCTACCACAAATGAATAATGTAAATTCTGCTCATGCCATGTTGTTGAGTTTGTGCTATATAATATTGCAAGGAAAAATAAAGTAGGGAAACTCGAGTTCACACACTACTGAACGCGCACTCTTAAGTGCATCAGCAGTGCACTGTGAATCGGAGCGTTTCACAGGCCTGTCACAGATAAGAAATGCTATCAAAACAAAATCCTACACAACAATATACTACTGGCGGCAGCAATTCAAACCCGGACAACGTCGGGACGGGCTGCTAGTATATATATATATATATGTATATATATATATATATATATATATATATATATATATATATATATATATATATATATATATATATATATATAGGTAGTTATAGTTAGGACCTAGTTTCCATTGGAAATCCGCAACATTTTATTGGGAATAACTTTGGCGCCAGTTGATGAATCTTTGTGAATTTCTCAAAGAAGATGGCCTGCTCCGCTCCTTCCCTGAAAGTTTTGGGGGGATTCGTCAGGTGGGGCTGAGAAAACTGGAGGGTCCCAAAACGTGTTTTCCCCATGTTATTTTCCATAGGACAATTAGACACGGCTACAGCCCGAACGGCTGATCGGAATTACAAGAAATTTGGCAAAATGGTAGAGTCTGATTCGCAGATCATGCTTTTGCTTAAATTGTGTAAATCCCTCCAGTAGTTCCTGAGCTGCATGCTGATTGGCTGTCAACTGTCTGTCAACACTCCAAACCAGAAATTGTTGGCAGCCATCTTGTGCCTCGGTAGGCTGAGGGACAAGAAAGTAGAAAAACAAAAGTGTAGAACTCAAAAAGGGGGCAGGGTAAAAGCACCCTGACCCCCTAGGCCTGCTCAGGGGGTCCCACAATGACCCCAAGGCCCAAAACAAAATGTTTTTTTTCTTTAAAAATCATGGGGTGCGCGTACTGTACTCGCACGGTACTCGCACGGTAGGCGTACGGTACACGTACCTTCCAGAGAAAGCTGCATGCTCATTGGCTGTCAACACATCAAACTAGGAAGTGTTGCCAGCCATCTTGTGCTCTGTAGACCGAGGCACAAGAAAGCAGAAAAACAAACGTGTAGAACACAAAAAGGGGGCAGGGTAGAAACACCCTGACCCCCTAGGCCTGCCCAAGTGGTCCCACAAGGACCCCCAAGGCACCCCAATTTTTTTTTTAAACCCGGTCGTTTTTTTTCCAAATTAGTCCCCGGGGGGACCAAATCGCGGGGGCATAGTGATAAAGAAGTGTGGGGGGCCTCAATCCCACCCCACACTGCCCCGGGGACCGCTGCCCCCCGGGGCAAAGCAACGCAGCCCCCTGGCGCATACTGGACGCTCCTGGTGGGCTAGTTGGCCCCCAGGGACCCCCAGTATGCAAGGGGAATTAGTTCCCCCTCTGCAAACGTGCCTGGGGGCTGCGTTGCAGAGAGGTGTAAAAAGGGGGCATAGCCTCATTACACCTCTCTGCAATGCAGCCCCCTGGCGCATATTGGAGGTTCCAGGTGGGCTAGTTGGCCCCCAGGGACCCCTAGTATGCAAGGGGAATTAGTTCCCCATCTGCAAATGCGCCCGGAGGCTGCGTTGCAGAGAGGTGTAAAAAAGGGTGTGGCCTCATTACACCTCTCTGCAATGCAGCCCCCTTGCGTATTCTGGAGGTTTCAGGTGGGCTAGTTGGACCCCAGGGACCCCCAGTATGCAAGGGGAATTAGTTCCCCCCTCTGCAAACACGCCCGGGGGCTGCGTTTCAGAGAGGTGTAAAAAAGGGTATGGCCTCATTACACCTCTCTGCAATGCAGCCCCCTGGTGCATACTGGAGGTTCCAGAAAGGCTAGTTGGCCCCCAGGGACCCCCAGTATGCAAGGGGAATTAGTTCCCCCTCTGCAAACACGCCCGGGACTGCGTTGCAGAGAGGTGTAGAAGAGGGTTTGGCCTCATTACACCTCTCTGCAATGCAGCCCCCTGGTGCATACTGGAGGTTCCAGGTAGGCTAGTTTGTCATGATTTGCCTTGATCCACGTAAAGCGCCTACATGACTACCTCGTTCTGAATGGGGCTTGTTTACTATAACACATATGAAGACTACATGTTCCATACTGCTTAGCGACAGGGAGAAGTTTTGGGCAGTTATTTAGGTGGCCATTTCCGGGCTGCAAGTTGTACGTGATTTTGCTACCCGAACCTGAGACCGGTTCTGATCTTGTTCGTGATTTCCTGTTCTTCCGTTCAGCGGCTGCTGAACGCTTGTGTTTCCCGAGGAAACGCCGTGTCCCGGCTGGGCCACGAAAGGAGCAGGGGCCTTTTGCATTTGTTTGCTGGCGTTGGGCGGCTGCCGAGCGTCATTAGAACTCGCCCGTGTTTTTCTCCAGACACGAGAGAGAGTAATCGGATTCCTTGCTACGGAGACACGCATTCAGGCGGCTGCCGAATGCATATGTCGGAACTGTTTTATTTCTTCGGGCAAATGAGGAAATAGCGAAAGGTTCTCGGCTGAGACCTTATTCGCTGAAGAAAATGGAGTCCCAGCGTCTTGTCAATCTTGTGGACTGGTTGATGGGAATTCATCACTTCGTGAGTACTAGCGTTCTCGGATGAGATGTGTTAAAACTTTTGTTACATTTATCCGGATAACCCATCTCACGATAAAGAACCTGGCTATTGTAGAGATTGGAACATTTATTGTGGAAAGTGATTCGACTTCAGGAGGATAAAGACTTATTTGTTCCTCATTGGATTGGATTAGTTGGGCAAGACTGTTGTTAAGCTTTGGAGTAATACCAGAACTATTTTTGTTCCACCTTTTATCATTTGAGTGCACTAGGGGATTCTTTTTTCCGTTAAAAAAAAGGGAAGGCTGGAAGGTATGCATGGTTCTTTAGAGAGGTGAATGCTGTGGCGTGTTGTGAGATCTTTTGGTTTGATCATTTCTTTGGTTTATGTATTACAGAATTGGATGCTAGGGTATAGAGACGTTTATCTGATACCTGCCACGAAAGAGGAGGAGAGCAGTCCACAGTTAGATAAAAGTGGTAGGTGGTGTTCTAGCGAGAATTGAATGAGCGTAGTCAGAAATTTCTTGTACTTACCTTTCTATGTATTCTTCTTTTCTCGTTTCAGCCTCCCTTCCCGTTCCAGTCCCTTCCTTACCTTTTCCCTTGCCTGATTTCCTTTATGCTCTGTGTAATTATTACAGTCGGAGGATAGGGCAATCGGGAGGTGGACCCCTTTTAAGCATCACCTGATCCTGAGGAAGCGAGGTCGTGACAGAATCACGTACCCAAGCATTTACTTCCTCCCGGTCAGGGGTGTTTGAGAGATGGCTACCATGGATGATGTGCTCCACGCCTTGGGCTTAGTGCAACAGGAGCTGGAGGCGTCAAGGGTAGAAACGTCAGCGTTAAAAGAACGCCTGGATAGGCAAGGGAGAAATCCATTTGATGCAACAGCTAGTGGTTCCCCTATACAAGTCACTGTGTCCCCTCCGGTACCATTGGCTAGTCCAGAGCGGTATGCTGGTGATCCCAATAAGATTCAGACATTCTTAACGCAGATAACGTTACACTTTTCATGCCGCCCAGCCTCTTTTCCGTCTAATATATCCAGAGTAGCCTTTGCGATATACTACCTGACTGGGGATGCTGCTAATTGGGCAGTGCCCTTGGTACGTAATGATGACCCCTTGCTGAAAGATTGGGATGATTTTCGCAAAGAATTTGAAAGAGTCTTTGATAGGCGCTTTACCACGCTAAGTGCTGATAGAGAGCTGTTGGGGTTGCGACAGGGCAAAAAAGAACTTGTTTCCTACATGACTGCTTTTAATCGGTTGGTGACGGAAACATCTTGGCCTGAAGAAAAGAGAATGGCCTTGTATTATCAGGGTCTAAGCGAGGATATTAAGGATGTTCTTGCACAGATAGATCCTCAGCCCACCACTAGTACGGCCTTGATAAATCTCACCCTGAGGTTAGACCATCGCATGTCAGAAAGAGGAGGGGAGCGCAGAAAGGGTGATAGAGTAGGAGGAGGTTTGGAGTCGGCAGGACGCACAGGACCGAAGGATGTGGGTCCTGAGCCTATGGAGATAGGGGCCGTTAGACCACCTTTGATTAAAAGGCCGAAAGAGAGAGCAGAAGGGTTCAGGGCCTCTGCATGTATTGCGGCAAAAAGGGGCATTATGTCAGGGACTGTACAATGAGACCTAAGAAGAGCAATCCTTTTGTTCCTGGTAAAAGAATAGCAATAACAAAGGCTACTGATACCCCCGTAAGCCAGCAAGACAGTACAAAAGAGCAGACAGTCCTTCAGTCTTCCCAGGAGTGGAAAATTCCCTCCCTGGAGGTGTCTACCTGTAAGAAGACGGAAACACACATAGTGTTGTCCATGTGGTTGTGTACTCCACAGAGCAGTTATCCGGTGTCGACTATCGATTCCGGGGCCACTGGGAACTTTATCGACCAGGGTTTAGTGGACAGATTAGTGTTAGTGAGAGTGCTGAACCTTGTACCTGAGGCAGTATTGGCAATGGATGGCACGCCGCTGAAATCCGGTCCTATAGTGGCTCATACTGAGGAACTAGACCTTGTGTTACCCGGGGGAACGACTAACCACAGGGAAAAGATTGTGTTGAACATCATTGCAGCTCCTCAGTATGAATTGATTTTAGGAATGCCATGGTTGTGGCAACACAACCCTTCTATGGTTTGGAGGACAAAATCCATTGCATTTGAGTCGGAGTGGTGTAGGGGTCATTGTCTGCAGTCTTCTATGTCGCATGTGTTCTCTCTGGCCCAGGTATTTACCGCTGCCACTGCAGCGGAAAAAGTTGTTGAGTTGCCTCAGGCATACGCTAGCCATCTTGATGTGTTTAGTGAGGTTATGGCAGAAGGCCTTCCCCCACATAGGGAATATGACTGCCGGATTGATTTGGTTGAGGGGGCAGTGGTGCCTTCTTGTAGGGTGTATGCCCTGTCAGTTTCAGAAACGGCACATTTGAAGAAATACCTAGAGTACTTCTGTTCAATTATTGTTCATACGTCCCTCACGGTCTCCTGCTGCATCGCCGCTTTTTTTCATTTCGAAAGCGAATGGAGAACTGCGGGCGTGCATAGATTATAGGCAGCTCAACAAAGTTACCATTCGTAATCATTACCCGCTTCCACTCATCCCTGTTCTGTTGGATCAGGTTCGGAGGGCTGTTATCTACACTCGCTTAGACCTGAGAGGCGCCTACCACCTGGTCCGTATTAGGGCGGGTGATGAGTGGAAAACGGCGTTCAAGACTTGTTTTGGACTCTATGAGTACTTGGTTATGCCGTTTGGGCTTTGTAATGCCCCGGCGGCTTTTCAATTCTTCTTGAAAGACATAATGAAGGAGTACTTAGACCGCTTTGTTGTCATTTATATAGATGACTTGTTGATATACTCCCCAGCACAACATGTTAGCCATGTACGCTTAATCTTGCACAAGTTACAGGAAAACAGCTTGTATTGTAAATTAAGCAAGTGTGAGTTTGATGTGTGTGAGGTGGAGTTTTTGGGAGTGATCCTTAACCCGAGAGTGTTCAGAATGGTGGAGAGAAAGGTGTTGGCGGTCCTGGAGTGGCCAGTGCCTGGGAGTGTGAGAGACGTCCAGTGCTTCCTGGGGTTTTCGAACTATTACAGGAGGTTCATTCCCCATTTTTCGCAACTTGCTTCCCCAATCACTCGTTTGTTGCGTAAAGGTGTTCCCTTTACCTGGACTCAGGAAGCCTCAGAAGCCTTTGAACAACCTAAACTGGCGTTCAGCACTGCCCCGATTCTGACGCATCCACAGATGGATGTGCCCTTTATAGTGGAAGCTGATGCGTCTGAGGTGGCGATAGGAGCGGTACTGTCCCAGAGAGACAAACAAACTGGTCAAATGCATCCTGTTGAGTTTTTATCGAAGAAGCTCAATTCTGCTGAAGCTAATTACACCATAGCTGAAAAGGAGCTTTTAGCAGTGAAGAAGGCGGTTCAGGAATGGAGGCATTATTTATGGGGTGGGAACCATCCAGTGACTGTTTATTCTGACCATCGTAATCTCCAGTTCCTTAAGACTGCTCGCCATTTGTCTCAACGCCAGATGCGTTGGATGCTCTTTTTTGCGGAGTACGGGTTCACTATCACATTCCGTCCGGGAGTAGAAAACCGGAAAGCGGACTCTCTATCTAGGCAGTTGGACTCTGAAGGTCATCTGAAAACAGATCCATGACCTATTCTCTCGCCATTCTCTCGCCAGAGGTAGTGTTGTGTTCCATTCAGGCAGACCAGTTTATGGAAGTAGTGGCTAAGCATCGGACACTGCAACAATGGAAGAAGTGGGCTGCTGCCGACAGGCATCGTTCTCTCAAACATGGTTTGCCAATGGTACAGAATCGTCTATTTCTTCCTGTGCATGCTCTTCGGCTAATGGCCTTCAATTGGTGCCACAATGCCTTGGTGGCAGGACATCAGGGACATCAAAAGACTGTTCATGCGTTGAGACGTCACTTCTGGTGGGAAGGCATGGCCAAAGACGTGCAATTGTGGGTAAACCAATGTGAGACGTGTGCAAGAGCGAAGAATGTTCAATCAAAGGCATCGGGTCTGCTCATGCCGCTTCCGACTCCTTCCCGGCCATGGCAGGTCATCAGCCTGGACTTTGTGTTGGGTTTGCCTCTGGATGCAGGTAGCAATGCCATCCTGGTGGTCGTGGATAGCTTTACAAAGATGGGCCACTTCATCCCCTGTAAAAACCTCCCGACAGCTTCCCAAACTGCACAGCTGCTGTTAACTCAGGTGGTTCGTCTTCATGGCCTCCCTCAGGTTATCGTTTCGGACAGGGGTCCGCAGTTCATCGCCAGGTTCTGGCGTACCTGGTGCAAGGCGTTGAACATATCTGCTGCCTTATCAACAAGCTTCCATCCGAAGTCTGATGGTCAGACTGAGAGGTTGAATCAAACCTTGAAGAAGTACCTGCGTTGCTATGCCGATGAAGCGGCAGACTCATGTGTTTCCCTGTTATGGCTAGCTGAACTGTCCTATAACAACGCTTGGCATTGTTCCACTGGAGAGTCTCCTTTTTGTGCCAACTCGGGGTTTCATGCGAACATTTTACCTGTGACCATTCCGAGTGATGTGGTGAACCATCCCACGGTGGCTGGCCAGATCAAGGCTCTTTTGGGTATTCACAGGAAGGCGCAGAAGCATCTGGAGAAGGCCAAGGCGACGTACAAAACATGGGAAGACAGACACAGGCGGGAAGGTCCGGTATATCAGGTGGGGGACCGTGTGTGGCTGTCGACCAAGAACATCCGTTTCCATCTTAGGAGTGTTTTCCATCCACGATTCATTGGGCCTTATACGGTTTTGCGCCAAGTGAACCCTGTGGTGTATAAACTCAAGCTTCCTGCGTCATTAAGAATCCATCCGGTGTTCCATTGTAGCTTGTTGAAACCGGCCCGATCGGCACGTCGGAAGGCTGTGCCTCCGATTCTCCATGATGGGAACCTGGATAATGAGGTCCGTCGGATTTTGGATTCCCGTTTCCGGCAGGGGTTCCTGTGGTTTTAGTATCGTGGAAAGGGTATTCTGCTGCGGATAACTCATGGGAGCCGAGCTCTGGTGTTCATGCCCCTCTTGCTGTGCGCAGGTTCTACGATCGTCATCCGGAGAAGCCTGGTGCTAGGAGGCGCTAAAGGTAAGGGCATACTGTCATGATTTGCCTTGATCCACATAAAGCGCCTACATGACTACCTCGTTCTGAATGGGGCTTGTTTACTATAACACGTATGAAGACTACATGTTCCATACTGCTTAGCGACAGGGAGGAGTTTTGGGCAGTTATTTAGGTGGCCATTTCCGGGCTGCAAGTTGTACGTGATTTTGCTACCCGAACCTGAGACCGGTTCTGATCATTTTTGTGCTTTCCTGTACATCCGTTCAGCGACTGCTGAACGCTTGTGTTTCCCGAGGAAACCTCGTGTCCCGCTGGGCCACGAAAGGAGCAGGGGCCTTTTGGATATGTTTGCTGGCGTCGGGCGGCTGCCAAGCATCATTAGAACTCGCCCGTGTTTTTCTCCAGACACGAGAGAGAGTAATCGGATTCCTTGCTATGGAGACACGCGTTCAGGCGGCTGCCGAATGCATATGTCGGAACTGTTTCATTTCTTCGGGCAAAAGAGGAAATAGCGAAAGGTTCTCGGCTGAGACCTTATTCGTTGAAGAAAACGGAGTCCCAGCGTCTTGTCAATCTTGTGGACTGATTGATGGGAATTCATCACTTCGTGAGTACTAGCGTTCTCGGATGAGACGTGTTAAAACTTTAGTTACATTTATCCGGATAACCTATCTCATGATAAAGAACCTGGCTATTGTAGAGATTAGAACATTTATTGTGGAAAGTGATTTGACTTCAGGAGGATAAAGACTTATTTGTTCCTCATTGGATTGGATTAGTCGGGCAAGACTGTTGTTAAGCTTAGGAGTAATATCAGAACTATTTTTGTTCCACCTTTTATAATTTGAGTGCACAAGGGGATTCTTTTTCCCGTTAAAAAAGGGGAAGGCTGGAAGGTATGCATGGTTTTTTAGAGAGGTGAATGCTGTGGTGTGTTGTGAGATCTTTTGTTTTGATCATTTCTTTGGTTTATGTATTACAGAATTGGATGCTAGGGTATAGAGACGTTTATCTGATACCTGCCACGAAAGAGGAGGAGAGCAGTCCACAGTTAGATAAAAGTAGTAGGTGGTGTTCTCGCGAGAATTGAATGAGCGTAGTCAGAAATTTCTTGTACTTACCTTTCTATGTATTCTTCTTTTCTCGTTTCAGCCTCCCTTCCCGCTCCAGTCCCTTCCTTACCTTTTCCCTCGCCTGATTTCCTTTATGCTCTGTGTAATTATTACAGTCGGAGTAGAGGGCAATCGGGAGGTGGACCCCTTTTAAGCATCACCTGATCCTGAGGAAGCGAGGTCGTGACATAGTTAGCCCCCAGGGACCCCCAGTATGCAAGGGGAATTAGTTCCCCCTCTGCAAATGCGCCAGGGGGCTGTGGTGCAGAGAAGTGTAAAAAGGGGCATAGCCTCATTACACCTCTCTGCATTGCAGCCCCCTGGCGCATACTGGAGGTTCCAGGTGGGCTAGTTGGCCCCAGGGACCCCTAGTATGCAAGGGGAATTAGTTCCCCGTCTGCAAACGCGCCCGGGGGCTGCGTTGCAGAGAGGTGTAAAAAAGGGTGTGGCCTCATTACACCTTTCTGCAATGCAGCCCCCTTGCGTATTCTGGAGGTTTCAGGTGGGCTAGTTGGCCCCCAGGGACCCCCAGCATGCAAGGGAAATTAGATCCCCCTCTGCAAACACGCCTGGGGGCTGCATTGAAGACAGGTGTAAAAAAGGGTGTGGCCTCATTACACCTCTCTGCAATGCAGCCCCCTGGTGCATACTGGAGGTTCCAGGTAGGCTGGTTGGCCCCCAGGGACCCCCGGTATGCAAGGGGAATTAGTTCCCCCTCTGCAAACACGCCACGGGGCTGCGTTGCAGAGAGGTGTAAAAACATTTATTTTTCAATTTCTATTAAAAATATGTAATGTAATTTAAAAAATAAGATATCTAAAAATAAATACTTTAAAATAATGTAGTAAATCAGTATAAAAAATATAACAATACATTTAAAAATTATCATTTACAAAACCATTTAAATTCACTGAAAAAAACATAGGTTTCAGCCACGTTATAGGTAGGAATTACCATTTAAAAAACTTTTGAAATTCACTGAAAAAACCATAGGTTTCACACACGTTATAGTTAGGAATTAGCATTTAAAAAACCTTGCAAATTCACTGAAAAAAACATAGGTTTCACACACGTTATAGTTAGGAATTAGCATTTTAAAATCCTTTGAAATGCACTGAAAAAAACATAGGTTTCACACCAGTTATAGCTAGCTGGTCAATTTACTCATACAAAACCCTTGAAATTCCCTCGTTATAGTTAGTTCAGCTAACTATAACTCACGCGCCCGCAAAGCACTGCTGATGACGTCACATATTACATCACCCATGACATGGTCAGTGACATCACTCATGACATCACTGATGACATCTCAAATGACATCACTGATGACATCATCCTTGTGAAAGAGTGGCAGACCTCCTCTCACTCTAATGTAACCTTTGATACACACATTCAAAAATAGAAACAAACATTTTCAAGAAAATGGAGATACCAATACCAGTTACAACAACCTATTCCAACATCTACTTCCACGTCCACTCATTCACCAACAGTTCTATATAGTCACTCATACATGTACTCAATCATCATATGTACTCAAACACCTATACATCCTGTTACACACCGAATACTCATCCATAGAGTTACTTACACACATACTCACACATGCAAATAAACTATCAAACATCCATTTACTTGCATATACGGCTATACACACAAACATACACATACTGACTCTCTTAAATGATCACTTATAGACACACATACTTAGTTATACAGGAACTCTTCAAATCTCTAACTCTCATATATACTCACTTATATACACCAATACTCACATATAGTAGTTTAACACAAATGTACTTAGTCATAAAGACAGTATTGAGACAGTCATTCACTCACTAACACACCTATACACGCACTTCTCCATCGATACAGTCCTGCACACATGCTGTCTTCAAAACACATATAAACAGTGAGTCACTCATTAATGCATCAATGTGCTAAGTAATATCCCCCACCAAATCATATAAACACTCAGACACTCATACTGATACTCAAAAAACCAACTAATCCATACTAATATAATAAAGAGAGAGCCCAAACCTTTGAGGCGGGTAATCTCAGGAACCACAGCATCAATCACAACACCCAAAAGAGCGTTGGAAAGGGCAGTTGCAGCAGAAGGACATAGGCTATGCAGACGCCCACAATTAGACCTGTCGGCCCTTTGGGTGGTCCCTCCTAATTTTTCTCCCCTTTTTTTTTTGCCTTCTCGTTTGTTTTTTTATGTGTCCACTATATGTTTGGTGTTGTTCTTAGGGCTTTGGGTGCCTCATTATCTCTACATAATCCTGAGGTACAGGTGCTTCTTTAAGATGGAGAGAAGAGAAACACAAAATGGAGGCCTGTAACTGCCAAAATTATTACCTCAGGATCCTTAGCCATAGGAATACAATGGGAAACCTCTAGAACCTTCCAGCTACATCTAGCAACCAGAGCCCAGTCTATAAAAGGACAGAACCAGGGCGGCCATTTTGGAGTGACCAGAGAGTTTGAGTGAACTGGAGCCCAGGCTGTGGCGTGAGGAGGTGGGCGTGTTGTGGAGGGTGTGACAGCCTCCTGGGGCTGCTCTTTCTACTAACTGATACCCTCCCTCAACCGTGGACCTGACCCGGCGGAGCTTGTCATTCACAACAGATCCAGAGTACTAGAGGAGTGTGACTAGCCACTGAAGGGACCACTAGCCGAGAACTGTAGTGGGATCGTCAGGTGAGGGTGGCTAGATTAACCTCTACTTGAGGAACTAAGAGCCTTTTCCCAAGTTAGCTCTCTGTTGGTGGAAACGGGAGGCTGCATGAAGAAATATTTTGCAGTAGAGATAAAACCATCTTAGGCCACCCTTCCCCCCCCCTTTTCATGACTGTCCACTTACCGTGGCTCCGCTGCCTTAACAAAATTGCGCCGTAACTGTGTGGTCTGAAGCGGCAGGGTTAAGGAGGCTCGGTAGCTGAGAAGGCGCTGCACTGTGGTAACGAGGACGGCAGCGCCTTCCTGAGTGAGCCGGGGGTGAATGACAGGAGGCAGAGTGTGCGGACCCACGGAAAGCTGGGTCCCTTTTTCTGAGTGCCTGGTCTCAGCGGGGGCCATCGTAGAGCCTGCACTTGGAGGTCTGGTGCAGGAAGAGAGTCTGACCCGGTGCTGGAGAGCAGAGCCCCGGAAGAGGGAAGGCGGGGCAGGTGAGGTCAGGAGGGGAGGAGTTCGGGCTGCGGAAGGCGTGAGGAGGGAGAACCACGCAGGAGCGGAGGCGCTCGAACAACAGAGAGTCTTGCCTGAGGAGTGGTGTTGCCTTCCGTATACCTGGCTTGACCCAATTTAAGTATTTCCCCGAGTAAATCGCTTAGCCCCACAGTCCTCTGTCACTGACGGGACCACTCCTGAAGAGAATTTAACGCTCAAGTTACAGCGTCTTGCTGGGCGGGTGTTGAGCCTGCCTTCCCCGTACTTATCCACAAATTTCCCTCGAGTGACAGACTTGGCCCCGTAACCCCCACCCCCCCATCACTGGCTGGATCAACTCTGGAGAAGTAAGCAGGGCTGGGGGTGGGGAAGTGAACGACACGAAAGCCTATCAAGGGATTTTTCCTTCCTGCACATTGAGTCAAAGAATTGAGGAGACATTGGAGACTGTGCTGAATAAAGAGAAAACGTACCAATCGAAGGCACGATTGCTCATCCATTGTTAAGGGTAACACGACTAGGGAGATGGTTACGCTGTAATTTCTCTCTAGTGTTGTTGTGCAGATAAGAGAGAGGTGATCTAAACGTGAAACTGCATTTAAGTTGGTCAATTAAAACTATTTGGGCTTTCTCATGATAAAAGTCAACGATTAACACCTACTGATTTTGGGCCATGATGACATGCTGATGGGGTGTAACAATTTTCTTCCCTAGCCGAGATCACAGAAACTAAGCCAATTTGGAAGTAATGCTATTTGAAGTAATTGTTCTATATGTATACTAAAGTCAAAAGTGAATCTCTAGTATTGTGTACATTATTTCCACATTCCTAATGGAATCTTCACTCATGATGATTTTTGAAAATTCAGCTGTGCCATATGTGCAGCCACTGAGCAAACCATCTTGTTGGACTACCTGAGGAAGGCGGAAGCTGAGAGGTTTTAGTGGAAATATATTTTTGTTCTTTGGTGAATCCATCTCTTTGAGTCACTTCTTTCTTGAATATATGTATGTATACATATATATATATATTCCCACGTTATAGTTAGTTGTACTCACTATAACTTGCGCGCCCGCAATCCACTGCTGATGATGTCACATATTACATCATTCATGACATGGTCAGTGACATCACTGATGACATCTCAAATGACATCACTGATGACATCATCCATGTGACAATGAAATACACCTCATCTCACACTAGTATAATATTTTTCACTCACTGTAAAATAGAAAGTGCCCTATTTCAAACCATTGACACATCAGTATTTTGTAAACCTCCAATCAGTGAATCATAGATCTATACGCACATCTAATCACTTACCTATAGATTCAGTGTTATATGCAGTGAATAATTAACAGAACACTAACAAATATACTTATACGCCTATTTCAACATTACACACCAGCACACATTGTATTCACTTATAAAGACATCTTATTGACTTATGCAAACAATGGATCATACTTACATTTACTCACCTACACACTTCTGCAAAAACCACTTCATCTATTCATCTATACACTTAGTGTGTTATAAAATGACTATTAGAAATATTCAGTTCTCCATACAGTGACTCATACAATCACTAAGTTTTAGGCTCACTTAATTAGATATAACTGTAACATACACTGCTTTTTTATGCACATTTAATGGAGATATACTATTGAGAGACATATTTAATCACCATCACACCCATAAACATATACACTCACTGAAACAAGTGTTATAACATGTAGTCTTAATCTCATTTACCTACTGAATGTACTAGTCACACATTTTTAGGCAATTACACAACACATAGACATTAATTTACCCATACAAATAGTCACCAATCACAAATATAGTCTTTAATATACCAATTAAGTCACAGCAATAAAGACTTTAACACAGTTAAATAACTACATATTATATATAATGAGACTCTAAAAATTAGTCAAGGAAACAATCAATGACACTGTTACTAAATCCATAATTCACACATTTATATTTATATATAGACTCATTCTTCAATGCAAAGTAGTGTATTTATAACACATATTTAAATATCAAAGGAAACCACATTCACTGGATGGTGTCATCAGTGATGTCATTTGAGATTTATGCAAACAAAAAGAAGGAGTATCCCCAACGTCAGGTTTTTTGAGGAAAAAACTTACGGAGGGTGAGTTGTTTGGCAAAAAAAGGAAAAAAGTCAACCTTTTTTGATAGGAAACCCCTCACTCACCACCTAGTGGTGACTTGCTTCATCATCGGGGTCCACCCTGGTGACCTAGCGTCACCAGGATGTGCTTCGACACCTGGGTTACAGTGGAGCAGGTAGTGACTGTCTGTGCAAAAAAAGGTGTTAAAAATTGTCCTGGTTTAACTTAAAATCAATCTTTATTATAAAGTAATCAGAACAATGTTAAAAATTACTGGCGAGATACTCCTTGGTAAGTTACGGCCAAGGTATCTCTATATGTGTCTGAGTGGTTTGGTCGACATGTTTCTACCATCAGGGCAGTAGCCCGGTATTCTTCAGGACCAAAAACAGGTGGATGGGAGGTGTGTGCCCCCTAAAAGGTACACCCTCTCCTGATCCCCTGTGAACCAACTGGAAAAATTACCAGTGGTGGATGTGCTCTTTTAGAATAAAGAGAGCCGTCTGGTTGCAAAAAAAGAAAAAAGAGACTTGTTATAAGCCTCTAGATTACTTCAACGGGCAGGGGGTAGGTTCTTCTAACCGCCAAACCTAGTTAGTTTGCGGGAGATTTAAACGGCCATTCACCTACTCCTATCCTCCTCTGCTCGGCTAGCATTGAAGTCAGTGGGATTTCAACCAAATCGTATCTGGAAGCATCCGGATGCATCGTACTCGGTCGGTTGGACTCTCCCGATAGGATTCGGTCGGACACCATTCCCAAACCCATTCGGTTGGGAAGCTTTCCAAACCGCATCAGAATCGGGCCCTTAATAGTAAATATGGAAGGGATCATGGGAGTGGTGGTAAAATGGGGCATATCTACTACCATATAGAAGGGATTTATGGAGGGGTAAGAAGGACTTTGGGAGGGATACGTTAATACAAAAAAACACCCAAAAAAAGTAAGACAATTACTATTCACAAACTGAATTTCTAATATTACTGCAGCCATAAAGATCATAAAACAGTAGTAAGCCGAGCATTGTGCACCACACACAGCCACTTACGGGCACTACATGTATTACACTTTTTGTCTTAAAAAATATGCAAACATTATTTTTGTCTAATATAATATTAATAAAATAACTATAGATATTTCAATAAATATATTATTTCTAAAACATTTATTTTGAAGCATTTGTGAACTGTAACATTTTACATAATTAGTACTGGGGTAAAAATAGCATACATATATATATATATATATATATATATATATATATATATATATATATATATATATATATATATATATATATATATATATAGAGAGAGAGAGAGAGAGGGGAGAGATTTACATTTATAATGCTAAACTTTATAAATGCTACCTATACTTTCCCATAGGGTTATCTCTGGCACAGTTGTGGCGTTCTCCACTACAGTGGTGGAGATCTCCACCTACCTGTGAAAATGTACTAGAAGTAATTTTACACTTGTAAATTCAGTCTTCGATATGTCCACTCTTTGAGCTTATGGGGTGGAGACATGTAATTCTACACTAGGAAATGATGAATAGAAAAAAAGTGTGGCTTTAAACTGGGTGTAAGAGTAACTATAACCTTGAGTAAATCTACATGTTCATATTTACTTGTCAATTGGGCCCACTTTCTGTAATGACTAGGCGTGAGTTAGTCATCTTATGTAGAATTGTTTGGCCTCCAGCACTGTAAGTTTTGTCACTGGTGTGATTCATAAAATAGTTTTGAAGCATGATTGTCACAATTTCAGTTGGCCTCTGAAAGATCCTAGAATGATTTTCCAGGGACCTACAGTGACTCTTGAGCAAACTCTGCTGTACTGGTCAATTACTTACCTGATTTTCATTAATTGAGTTTTCCAACATGAACAGGCTTGTAGACCAATGCTGACATTATAGGTTTCTGTTATTGTTGGTATCCTGGACTCCTCTTGGGAATTGGCTGATTTTTTACTATCTTTCTGAATTTTAGATGTTTTTGTATATTTTGTATCTTGACTGGCAGTATGTTCTAAAGTTTTGGTGCCTTCACTGAGACAGCAGATCCACCTGTGGTGTTTATCTTACAGGAAGGGGCAGTGTGCAGAGTTGCTAACATTGGTTAACAACCATGACAACGTGGTCAAAACACTGCGGTGCCATTACGACGCGTCTTTTACAACGCAAGTCGTTACCACGACTTGCGCTGGAGGGTGCTCTAGACTAAGGAATAGTAGATTTACTATTCTAACAGCTTCCCTACTGTACGTAGGCTGGAGTTGGAATAGTAAATCTTACTATTCCTAAGTCCAGCACCCTACAGCGCAAGTCATGGTAACGACTTGCATTGTAAAAGAGGCGTTGTGATGTACCGCGATCATTTTGATCGCGTTGTAATATCATACATCCCTAACATTGCTGCAATTATTTGAATTCTTTTTAATTAGCTGACCAAGAAGCGAGGAATGCCAAGGTAAAGGATGTTGATGTAATCCACCATTGTTTCTGCAATGTCAAGAGTGGCCTGTAGGTCTGTTGGTAATCTTTGTACGGGGTAATGTTTATCAGAGTTCCCGTTTTGTAGCAGGAACTGTTTGTAGTTTCATTAACATGTGAGGTCAATGATAGAACCGTGTCCATGATCACGCCAACGTTTCTAATTTAACCCTAGTTCTTAGGGTTACATTGTTGGGCTATTTCCTTGATTCATTTGATGTGATATTACACAGCACACTGACACCAAAGCTTTCCTTTGCTATAAGAACCAACAGGCGCATTTTGACTCTATTTCTAAAGACAAGGAAATTAGACAACTGCCTTTTTTCTAAAGCTAGTTGATACCAGATGCTGACATTTAAAAATCTGAAAGAGTTCCTGCCCATGCTAATTGTTTTTGTTTGTCGGGACTTGTAGGAGTATTAAATTCTCTGATCGTAGGGATCATCAAGGAGTACAGGGAATGATTACTTCAATCAGACATGAGGTCTACCGTGAGTACTTAATACTTGTAAATGTGGAATAGACACTGAAGGGTCTATTAGGATGGCGGGCCGACTTTTGTCCGCCCGCCACCCTAGCAGTGGCGGGATTAGCCGCCAGTGGTGTGGCGGTCCCGCGCCGACAATTAGGACACCACCGCCATGGTGGCAGTGGCATCCCCCATCCACAACAGTGTGACGGCCGTTGCTCACAGCACCGCCCTCCACAATGCTGTGGATGCACCTTGTGCATTGGTATGCACAAGGCGACAGACACCAACCGGTGCCTACCACCTTGTCCATGCCAATGTAGGGGGGTACCATAGGTACCCCTCCATGTGCACCACCACCCCCAACACCCTGGGGGCCCGCAACGGGCCCCCACATGCAGGAACCGCATGCCTTTCCATGACTGCAACGCCGCCATGGAAAGGCACATCTCCGCCTGCATTGTAATATGGATGGCGGTATCTTGCAGACACCGCCACCATATTCAGTCCCTTTTCCGCCCGGTCGACTCATCAACAGGCGGAAAACTGGCGGACGGTCTTTACGTCCGCTGGAGTCCCTCCAGCCATCGTAATATGGCGTGGGGAAATGGGAGGCGGGTGGGGAGAAATGGCGGACAGATCGCCACCGCCATACGGGCGGTGGCGATCCGCCCGCTATTGTAATAGACCTCTTAACCTGGCTTTGTAGTCTATACGCAGCCAATGAAGTCGTCTCCTTTCCTCAGAAGATGCAGTGCACCACAGAGACTGCTGCATTCTTTGCAATTTGGATTTGAACTGATTTGTAAGGCCAAAATCTATATAGTGTAATTTGGATTGCATGAATGCGCTAGTAATCTAGGGGTGCATATTGCTCCGAAGAAAAGGAATAGCTCTTTTAGACAGTTGTAGTGTATATTGACTGGAGGTCTAACTAAATTGATGTGTGAGCATAAAGACAGGTCATTGTCAATCTTAACACCTAGTGATTTGGCTTTTTGAGCAGGACGTGGAGTAGAAACCATGATAGTTGGCCAGTATGTGTCATCCTAACTGTATTTGTTTCTGACTAAAATCAATAATTTTTATTTTGGATTTACCTTCAACACATTGAGTCCTCCATTGCTGAACATGGACTAATCTGTGATGGAGCTTAGAAAAGGAAGGCCGAAAATGTTGGGTGAAATGGACAACAATCTGAATTTCATGAGCGTCTGAAAAAAACCTTACAAACGAAGGGCCGAATCAGCTTACTGCTGAACATAAATAGTGAAAAGTAGAGATAGATGTCGGGGAAAAGATGATCCCCACAGGGCTTTTGATTTACCTATCGGGAGATATATTCCGACTGCTTGTGTCTTACTCTCTAGGAATGAGCTATACCATTTGAGCAGAGTCACATATACCTATATTTTTGAGAAGTTTAATCAGGCTTTGTTAGTCTGAGCTGTTCCGCTTCAGTTGTAAAAGCTCTCCATAAAAACAACTGAGAAAATACCGCATGATCAGATGAGGTTCACTGTTCAAAATTGAATGTGACTGATGTCAATGCCTGGTAATTACGGATCGAAACCCCATTAAAGATTGTTGCCAACCGTTTGGTTCTAAGTTTGGTTCAAAGTTGGTGCTTGCGGATATAGTACCCCAATTTAATGTGGTTTGTAAATGTTAGGTAAATGTGTGTACTTTTTACACAGTTTATTTATTTATTTATTTTGAAAGTTTTATATAGAGCGAACAAGATCTTTGCAGATATCAGAGCGCTTTACAAAGAAGGGGTACATGAGGGAGCATAGTCAAACAGGTAAATCAGTAAAGCTAACAGTATATAGCTAACAGCAAATAGGTGGGGGCAAAGCCAATCATGTAAATCGATAATACAAGTAATACAAATAAGCAACAGGGTCAAACAAGTAGTACAGATCGGTGCAGAGTCTTTAAAGAGTCCGAAATAATAGTTCAGGTGTATTTAGCCATGAGGATAGCTTTTACTTCTTTCTTAAAGAGTGTAGTGGAAGAGATGAGCCGGGTTTCGGGAGGGAGTGAGTTCCAGATCCTGGGTGCCATTCCTGAGAAGGAGCGTTTATAGGTTTTTTCCTTCCGGAATCTTCGAGGTTTCAGCAGAAGATTGTTTGTGCCTCTAGTGTTTCTAGCGCCGCCAGAGATTGTCAGCTTCTGAGTGAGTTCAGGTGTACCGCCTTGTGTGTCAAGCAGGCGATTTTCAGATGTATTCTGGCTTCAAAAGGCAGCCAGTTCAGGGATTTCAAGTCAGGGGAAATGTGAGAGTGCTTTTTTGACCCAGTGATGAGTCTTGCTGCAGCGTTTAGAGAAGCTCTTAGGGGTGCGGTAGTAGTTAGGGGGAGTCCGCAGAGGGCGATGCTGCCATATTCTATTTGAGGGATGACTAGTGCTTGTACTGCGGTTTGGAAGTCTTTAGAAGGGAGGAAGGGTTTAAGTTTCCTCAGGGTATTGATTTGGAAGTTCGCTCCCTTAGTTGCCTTGCTGATATGTCAAAACCCCATTAGAGATTACATTTGTGCCAACAGTTTGGTTCAAAGTTTGTGCTTTGCGGGTATAGTACCCCAATTTACTGTGGCTTGTAAGGGTTAGATAGATGTGTGTACTTTTTGTATGAAGTAGTTTACCACAAGATTCTGACGTAGGTCGTACAAGACTCACATCAGTCACATACAATTTTGAACAGTGAACCTCATCGGATCACGCAGTATTTTCTCAGTTGTTTATAAAATAGTATTTCACTATTATTCACAATGTATTGTTTTAAGAAACCTGAATTGAAAACATGAGAATAATCATATGCAAATGTAATCACTGTTACACAAGCGAGGGCAACTACCACAAATAAATTGGCAGTATGTTGTTTATGTTTACCATTGTTCAAACGCGCGCCACGTAGGACGCAATGTGTATTTAACGTGGAAACTCCATCAAAGCTCATGTGAAGGAAGGAGTCGAAACGTGTCGTAATTTGTGCCCGAATAAATTCCAATTTCATCAAAACTGCAGACCGGAGTGACTCGTTTCTTCACCAAACTGTGGGTGAGAGGAATTTGTTTATTTATTGGTGCTGTGGCTTCCCCATGACTCGAGCTCCTACCCGCTTGGAGGGACGTTCCTTGACGCTGTTCCCTGCCAAAGGAGTGAAGAAACTCCAAAACGCGTCGGACCTAGTGTTGTCAATAAACACGCTTCTAAATTGTGGCAGCGGCTCCAGTGTTGTTTTCTACTTGTATTGAAGAAGTCACGCATTGGATCGAGTGTGGATTTGGAGGGGTGGCTACCCCGGTCGTGTGCCCGCCATAGAACAGGCTTGGTTATAGGCAAATGAAACTGTGGGTATGTATATATATATATATATATATATATATATATATATATATATATAATGTTTTTATACCCCCTCCTCTCCTGTTACCACTCTGCTCTTGAGCACGTCTTCATCAGAGGCGCAACTAGAGCCACATTTTGGGTGAGGGGGGCTAATTCTTCCAGCACTAGACAGAGTGGACATGCAGGGTCTCTAAGATAGGGGTGAAAAAACAACAAAGCCTTGTTAACAATTAAATGGTCTTTTAAAGACCTGTGAAGTACTCGGGTGTGGCTGCAGCGGCTGTGTGTGTAAGTGGCCGGGAAGCTGGCTCAGCCCGGGCTGATACACACGAGGGTGAAGGGGGGAGGGGTGCTGAAGCCCTTTGAGCCCGATGGGCGTTGCGCGCCTGGTCTTCATATAATAAGCATTGGGAAAGTCAAAAGATCAGTAGCCAACGTGCCAATGCTTGCTTGCTGTCGGCCTCGTCTGGAGGAAAAAAACGCACCACAGGGTTGTTTTTCTGACCTAAGATGTACTTGGAAAGTATTGTGAAACTGTAGTTTACACAGACTTTGAACTTCCTTGAAAGGCAGCCTCCAGTCCCCTCTCTGGGGTTAATTACCCCAGTGTCTGCCAGCATGAACTCCTTCATTCTTTTACGAACTTTGTCTGAGGGGCTCGGGTGGGCCGTGGGAGGTCACGCGCCATTGCCGGCTGGGCTGTTGCGTCATGCCGTCAGGCCTGGGCCTCTTAGCCCCACACACTGCGTCTGAACGAGCATAGATGGGCAAAGGGGAGGTTGTGTGTTATCTGAGAGGTCCACGCTGCCCTGTGCTCCCACCACGGGCGTGTTCCGGTTCAGTGTTCCATGCCCTTGGACCTATTGTTATTATTTGCACCGGCCTTCCAAGTGCGCCACGGCGAGACGAATTATTTTTCCCATGTAACTTGTTTTCAACTAAAATGTTCCGTGCTTGGGAGCCCGCTCTACCCCCTCCCGACACACAGAGCCAGCCTTTCACATCTAATCTGTTAGATTATGGAAACAATAAACACCACTTCGACTGTTGCGACTATGAGACACATTCAACGTATCTTTACTTTCAGTTAAACTGTAACTTTTTAAAATTATTTAATGAAATTTAAAATCTGTGAGTAGGCAACAGGCGCCATCTTCTTTCCTAAGAACTTTAATTTCCACATAACTCCTTATCACCCTGACATGGGACTGCTCTAACTCTAAAGTAAACACAGAGAAGATTGCAGACTGGAGTCAGAATAAAACAGCTATAGGAAAGTGTAATTTACAATTTACTCTGACTCCTCTCCTCTGTCCTGCCCACAGCCTTGGGCCAGCTTCTGGATAGCAGTGACTGCTTCATCTTAACATAACATGGCATGGCATTGCATTGCTTGGCATAACATAGCATAACATGGCATGGCATGGCATAACATAACATAACATGGCATAAAATGACTTGGCATGGCATAACATGGCATGGCATAACATAACGGCATGGCATGGCATAACATAGCTTGGCATGGCATTACATAACATGACATGGCACAGTATGACATACCATAACATACATAACATAACGGAACATAGCATAGTACAGCACAACATAACATAGTACAGCATAACATAACACAGCACAGCATACCATACCATACTATACCATAACATAACATAATATAACATAACATGGCATGGCATAACATAACATGGCTTGGCATGGCATAACATACATTTTTTATTTTATTTACTTATTTATTTGAAAAGTTTTACATAGCGCTGGCAACCCCGGAGGTATTAGAGCGTTTTACATAAGGATGTACAGTTGCTTCAAGAACGTAGTTACATAATTACAACAGTTTCAGGAACAAAAATGATGGAGAAACAGGAGTTATAAGGGCATGGGTTAGGTATGGGGAGAGGAAAAGCAGGCAGGGGAGAGAGAAATTAGGGAAAGTGAGGAGTGAGGGAGGAAAGAGGAGAGGGAGGGGATGGGAAAGGCAACGGGCGACTAGAGAAGAAACAGAGTCAAACAAATGGATGGGTAGGAGACGGTCAAGGAGGGGGACCAGAGCAAGCTCCTCAAAAGCTGCGTAGGGTAACTCCATCGGTCATCGGCCAAAGGTTGCTCGGTGGGCGAAGTACAACAAAGGGTAAAGCCTAGATGGATCATCATAAGTGACAGGGAGGGGGCCTATCACGTTGCAAGGTGAATGGATTCCCAGCGATAATGGGAACATTCCTAAAGCTCCAATTATGTGAGATTCCCTAAACACTGTGGACTCTCTCAGAGGGCTACCTGAGACTCCAGGGCAGAAAAGAAGGATCTCTCCCCAACAAGGGGAGAAGGAGTACTTTGGCAAGGGGTACATTAAAAGGAGGCCAATTAAGGCCTTTTCCAATTATATGTGAATCCCAAGCACTGTGGACTCTCTCAGAGGGGAATCTGAGACTCCGGGGCAAGAATGCTGGATGCCTCCCCAACAAGGGGAGAGGGAGTGCTCTGGCAAGGGGCATATTGAGGAGGCCAATAGGCGCCTACATCCCTAGAGCAGCTAACCTTGAAGGTAGAGGGGAAATCGATCAAAATCCGTTCAGCATCAAGGTCTAAAATGAAGAGACTATCAAAAAAAGAGCATGGGCAGAGAAGGAAAACGTGGAAACATTGGGAACAAGCATTTGCAATGCAATAGGTCTCGCATTAGGAAAGTTTGAGCTATTGGTCTTGTAAATGACATTTTTTTTATTTATGTGTTGGTTTTGAAAATAGCTAAATTAATAGCTTTGTCATTTACAATGCCAATAGTTATAACTTTCGCAAATGTGACACCTATAACCTGGGGTTGCGCTGAGTGATGCTGTGGTGGTGGTGCTGAGTGGTGCAGTGGTGGTGCTGAGTGATGCTGTGGTGGTGCTGAGGTGGTGCTGAGTGGTGCTGTGGTGGTGCCGAGTGATGCTGCGGTGGTGCTGAGTGGTGCTGTGGTGGTGCTGAGTGATAATGTGGTGGTGCTGAGTGGTGCTGTGGTGGTGCTGAGTGATAATGTGGTGGTGCTGAGTGATGCTGGGGTAGCGCTGAGTGATGATGTTGTGATGCTGAGTGGTGCTGTGGTGGTGCTGAGTGATGCTGGGGTGGCGCTGAGTGATGCTGGGGTGGTGCTGAGGTGGTGCTGAGTGGTGCTGTGGTGGTGCTGAGTGGTGGTGGTGGGGTGGCTCTGAGTGATGCTGTGGTGGTGCTGAGTGATGCTGAGTGATGCTGTGGTGGTGCTGAGTGATGCTGTGGTGGTGCTGAGTGATGCTGTGGTGGCGCTGAGTGATGCTGGGGTGGCGCTGAGTGAAGCTGGGGTGGCGCTGAGTGGTGCTGTGGTGGCGCTGAGTGATGCTGGGGTAGCGCTGAGTGTTGCTGTGGTGGTGCTGAGTGGTGCTGTGGTGGTGCTGAGTGATGCTGGGGTGGCGTTGAGTGATGCTGGGGTGGTACTGAGGAGCTGTCCTGGGCAGCACTGAAATAATGAGAACTGGAAGTTAGAAAGGGGAGTGTGAATGAAGGGTGGAATACCATAGTTAAAAAATAAAACAAGGGGCAGTGTGCGAGTGGAACGGTCGGAACCTAAATAGGGTAGTGAGTGAGCAGAGATTGTAAGAGTTTTTAAGCATAGTGGGCAGTATATGTGCATAGGCCAGTGCATGAGTAGAAGGGTTAGCGTGCACTCAGTGTCTGAGCAGCAGGAACAGGGAGTGCAGCGTGGGATCTGAGGCTTTAAGGAGCTATGGGAGCAAGCTGCTGGAAGGAGCGTGTGAGCACAAGGGACACGCACACAAAGCAGTCTGAACAAAACGGACAGGGAGCAGAAGAGGCTGAGCGCATGCAGAAGGGACAGGGTGCAGAGGGGACAGGGTGCAGAGGGGGCAGCGTGCAGAGAAGGAACAGAGTGCGGCATGAGGAAGAGGGACAGGGAGCAGAGATGCAATTTTTGAGTTGAGAAGATAGAACACAGAAGGGGCAAACTGTGTGACAGGCAGGGAGCACAAAGGACGCGGTATAAGCAGAAGTGGCAGAGACCTCTGTGTTTGGGCAGAAGGGGCAAGACGCAGAGAGGGCAGAGTGTAAGCAAGAAGAATACGCACAAAGCCGAGAGGGGTTTGTGTGAACACAAGAGTGTGAACAAAGTGAACAGGTGCAAAGGTAGCAGTGTATGAGTAGAGGGGGCAGGGTGCAGAGGGGGCGTGCATAAGGTGGGAGGCAGGGGCAGTGAATGTGCAGAAGGTACACAGAAGAGGGAGCAGTATGTCAGCTTAAGGGGCAGGGTCTGGCGGCTATGTGAGCGAAGACGGCATTAACTGAATACGAAACGTTATTTTGCCATGGAATTGACGGCACTGCAAATGTTGCAATTAATCAAACTGCATATATCTTTTAGGTTGCTACACTCGGGTCAACTTTGGAGGCAAAGGGCTGTCTTGTCTCCGAAAGTCACAGATCAGGTACACTTGAGCTCGTGTGTATGTATGCATGTATAAAACACCCATATACGAGAAAGTCTGTAAAATGGGGTATACACAACTTCAGAACCAGCAGGGCCTTCGTGAAATGGGTGCAACGCTGCTGGTAAAAAAAAATACATGACCACAGGAAAGTCTTCCTGGGTGGATGAGGGGTGTGAGGTATTGAAATGCCGTCAGCTGCTCGTTCATATGCAAGCCCAAAACATCTCGAGCTGCCGACTCTGCCGAACTGAGATGGACTTAGGCATGTTCACACAGACGTTGGGAAGGAAGCGTGATGCCTGAAAGAAACCCCGTGCACAAAAGAGGTGCTGTGCTTGAATAAATAAAATAAAAAACTACGTGACCAAGGGAAAGCCTTCCTCGGTGGATGAGGGGTGTGGGGTACTGAAATGCTGTCAGCTGCTCGTTCACATGCAAACGCAAACCATCCCGAGCTGCCGACTCTGCCGAACTGAGATAAGCTGTAAAAGCACCGACAAAAGACGCACAAGAGTGACGTTGGAGGGGTGCTGGGGGCGGGCAAGCACTGTTGTGTGAGGGGAAGTGGTGTGGGATACGGAGAGATTAAGGGGCCTATTACAATGGAGGATTTTCCGCATCCTCCGGGCCGGCGGAAGCCACCGCCGCCCGGAGGATGCGGAAAATCCTCTGCGGACCCACCAAAGACCCACCGCCACATTAGGATGGCTGGTGGGTCCTAGTCAAGTCAAGTCAAGTCAGAGAATTTATATAGCGCACTACATACCCAGAGGGTCTCAAGGCGCTTAGGAAGGGGAGGAGGATTACTTGTCAAATATCCACGTTTTAAGTTGCTTTCTGAATGCTAGGTGGTTCTGGGTAAGGCGGAGGTAAGTGGGGAGTGAGTTCCATGTTTTAGCAGCCAGGTATGAGAAGGATCTGCCTCCCATGGTGGTCTTGTTGATGCGAGGTACAGTGGCGAGGGCTTGGCTGGAAGAACGTAGTTGGCGGGAGGGGGTGTAGAAGGACAGTCGTGAGTTGAGGCATTCTGGTCCGATGTCGTAGAGTGCCTTGTGTGCGTGGGTCAGAAGTCGGAAAGTGATTCTCTTATTGACGGGTAGCCAGTGGAGGTCTTTCAGGTGACCAGAGATGTGTTCGTTGCGCGGGATGTCTAATATGATCCTGGCTGAGGCGTTTTGGATTCGTTTGAGTTTCTTCTGGAGTTTAGCGGTAGTACTTGCGTAGAGGGTGTTTCCGTAGTCCAGTCGGCTCGTGACCAAAGCATGGGTGACCGTTTTCCTAGTTTCGGTGGGGATCCAGCGAAATGTTTTTTTGAGCATGCGAAGAATGTTGAAGCAGGATGAGGATATGGCGCTGACTTGTCTGTTTCCGCCGCGGTTGTCTTACAACCGCGGCGGAAAAGCTCTAATATGGTGACGGTGTCTCTCAGACACAGTCAGCCAGATGAGGATGGGCTGTGAAACATGCTTTTCCGCGGCAGCTTTTCTGCTGTGGAAAAGCATGTGTAACTTCACTGCGGGGGCCCGTTGTGGGCCCCCTGGGTGAAGGGGAGGTGGGGGTGCACATGGGGGGTACCTATGGTACCCCCCTGTATTTGTACGCTTTCTGCATACAAATGCAATGTATGCATTTTTACCATTGCGGCGGATGCAGCTTGAAGCTGCACCCGACGCAATGGTAGAAATAGAGGATGTGACCGCTAGGGTGGCGGTCACATCCTAATTGCACAGGAGGGAACTCCGCAGGTCATGCGGAGGTTCCCTCCTACTCTATGGTGGCGGATGGACTCAGGTCTGTCCGCCATCATAATCGGCCCCTAAGTGACGGGCGAAGAAGATTATGCCGTCAAAGGAGCACGAACAAAGTAACCAGTGTGTTTCTGAAGTAAAAATCAACAAGCTCTTGGCATTGCTGTGGGGAGGGGGGGAGGAGAAATGCGAGACACGGCCGTGAAAAGTGTGAAGCAGGGGGCGGGGGAGCAGAGCCCTTTGAAGTGAAGCTCTCGGAGGCAGGCAGCTCGGGGAGCGCGTGCACGGACACATGCACTCGGCACAATCCGCAATGGTTTAGCTTTCCTGGTTTCAACTCAATAGTCTCGACATCTGCAATGGGCAAGCGCATTGGCAGAGGTCGAGACCTAAAAATGAATGCGGAGGGAAGGGGAAGATATGGGCTGAGAGATTCAGCTGCCATAGTAAGGACAGGTCGGTATAAGCAGGCTCAACAGGGAACAGTCATCGGAGCTAGCAAAAACCTGTAGGAGTCAGTATACAAGCAAGGGTAATGGTAAGAGACAGAATTAAACAGACATAACATAAAACTATATGGCACGGTATAACATACCATAACATACATAACATAACAGAACATAGCATAGTACAGCAAAACATAACATAGCATAACATACCATACTATACCATAACATAACATAACATAACATAATAAGGCATGGCATGGCGTGGCATAACATAACATGGCCTGGCATGCTATAATATAACATAACATAACATAACATAACATAACATAACATAACATAACATAACATAACATAACATAACATAATAATATTGCATGGCATGGTATAACATACCATACCATAACATAACATAGCAAAGCATAGTACAGCACAACATAACAACATTTAGCACAGCATAACATAACATAGCACAGAATAACATTACATACCACAGCATAAAATACAATACCATAGCATTACATAGCATAAGATAACATACCATGAAGCACAGCATAACCTAGTCCAGCCTAGCCTTGCCTTGCCTGGCCTAATGTAATGTAACAGTTCATATCATAATGTAACATAACAGGTGATATAATAATGTAACATAAATAATAAAAACACTGGTTATATGTTACTACCCAATGAAATATCCTGAGGCTTTTTGAGCCTTGTGTTTTTTAACATATATTATTTTTTTTAAAGGTAGTAACTATTTAGCCGGACACTGTGTGAGGAGTATTTTGGTACTGGTCCTCCTGGGTACCATTGTCCACTCCCCTTGGTCTCCCCGACTCAGGTTAGCCTTCTTACATCCAATCCTCATCACCTAAACCTGCTACCTGAAGTATTTGCTCTGCCCCACTTGGTAATCTGAGCACGGGCCCTAGGTTCTGATTTACACATCCCTCTTAGCCTTCTCCTGGCCATGATCCTCTTAGTTCACCTAGTCCTCCTTCCAATAGTGTTCTGGGTAACGTGGGTACTGGTTCCCCTGGTCTTCCCAGTCCCTGCAGATCCTGGTCTCCTGATATTCATAGGCCTCTTCAACCTGGCCCTATTGCTCCTTGTCCTCATGGTTCTGCAATAAGTTTTCTTGTCCCACCACAGATCATCCTAGTCTTTTCTAGGTCTGATGTTCTTTGACCTCTGATTCATGCTATCCTTAGAATGTCCTGGCTTGTACTTCCTGGTTCTGATCTGTCTAGTCATCATACACATGTATTTAGAAACAAACCTGAGCAAGAAAAGAACAAAATACAAGTGCAGGCGTACAGCAATTCAACTTACATGTGATCAATAAATTAGCATCAGTTCATCTAATGACTGGGAAGACATCTACTATTTTTATATCACAAAATATGTTAAAAAAATATACATTATTTTAAATACAATATGTAAAGTTGTAGAAAAATAATCATCATAGTACATTATTTACATACACATACTTTCTTGGAGTAAAGATTGGAAACATTTAATGGATTAGTTATTACTGTTCAGTCTACAAATCATGAATACATATGACTGAAAACAGAAGACATTGGTTCATGAAATCTTTGTTCGTTATAGCTTTAGCTCTTGGTGTGAATGGCATACACATGTATTCCAGCTCCTAGTCCTCTGAATCTAGATCTCTTGTTTCACAGGCTCCCCATCCTGGACCTTTTCAGTCTCCTCACCATAATTCTTGTCCATCAGTCTTCCTTGTCCTGCTCCTCTAGTTTAGTTCCCATTTTATCTAGTCCCCTGGTTTGCCTGTTCCTAATCCTACTTCTCTTTGTCTCCATGGTCCATGTAGTCCTAGCCTTAGTACTGGTATTCCGTGGTCTGGCCAGCATGCATCGGGTCTTCTGGTGCTGGTCCCACTGGCCTTGGTTTCTCTAGCCCACTTGGTCCTATGGTCCCTCTGATCCACTCTAGTCGTGCTAGTCCTCCTGGTCTCCTGGTTTGCCTGTTCCACCTTGTTCTTGTCCATCTGAACCTGGTCTTATCTATCATGGTCCTCCTAGAAATGGTCCTCCTGGGCCTGGTGTTCCTAACCCCTTTGGCTCCTAGTTCCTGTGTTGTGGGTCACCCTGGTTCATGTCCTTGTCATCCTGGTTTAGGGTCCTTTTTCCAGGGCCTGGTTCTGCCTGCCCTGCTCCTCATGGTCTGATCGTCCTAGGCTTCACTGTGGTACACCTCCTGGCCCTTATCCTCATACTGATCATCATCGTCTTCCTACTGATCCTACTTCATCCTTTTCCAGGCCAACAGCACAGATACTTTAGTTAGGTACAGCCTGCAAGCCAGTCACTCAGATCATTTTTTGGCTTCCAGATTTGTTTTGCTGAGATGGTACTGTCAAGGACAGAAATGAGGGCTGGGCTTATTGTTTGTCCCAGCCCGACCCTGTCACTACTCCATGCTGTATACCATAGAGGGCAGAAGCACATTTTTGAACGTGAATGTCACAGCAACAACCCAATGGATGAATAAGGATAGTGGAAAATACCAGTGACAGAGTATTTTATCTACATAGTTTTAGTAAATTGAAAGGTATTGTCTAATGTCAGAGCTAATAAAAAATGAGTGACAGAAAGACAAAAAAAAAAAAAAAAGGAAAAGTGAAGATCAAGGGTAAAGGGAATAGGAAAAAACTGAAAAGGAAAACTATTGGAGGTAACAAAGACAATAAAGATATAAGTGAAATGTAATACAATTTGTAAATGTAAATGACACACCAACCTTCTGAAGAATGTTTGATGAGGGGTTTCTCTCACATTTGCAGTCATTCTTTACTGGCAATCTGTCCATTCTAAAATGTCGGAATGTCAGCTAAAACGAAGGAAGAATACATTGGCTTGACCTTTAATGTAATCCTAAAGTGCCAGATTACTAGCTTAGAGAGCAGAGGGTGCAATAAACTGAATCTACTCCTACTTCCCTTATGGATTTGAGCTCCCCTGGTCATAAGTGGATTGGTTTTCCAGAGTGTGAGACCAGATCCAATCTTACCAGCCCCAAAAAGTGGCTGATAAAGTCACTTGAGGCTTAGTCAGTCAGTCAAACATTTACTTTATTTGGTTAATCATAACCATAAAGCATACATATACAAAAAAGACTTCCATAAAATATAGTAGCAAGTTAAAAGTTCATTTAAATAAAATGTATCTTATTGTTCATTAAATTAACCACTTTGTCTCAGGCCCTAACTATGATCAGTTTCTGCTTTTTAAAACTGAGACTCTACAAAATTCATACATTTTACCCCGCGGCATGCTAAAATGTTTGAACCTCCTCCCAACCAGCTAATCACAGCTTGCCTGCAGGTGCGAATCTGTAGCATGTTTAAAATTGGTTTCAATAAAATTTTTCTCTTTTCTTTTAAGGGAACACATGTACACAGGAGATGGCACAGAGTCTCACTGTGATAATCACATAGTCTGCATCTTTGTCCCTGATATGTGTCCTTCCAAGATGGAATCAAGTCTTTGGAGGAATGGTCACCCATTCTGAGGGCCATGTATTTTCTTTTTAAAGATAGCCTAAAGTGCGCCATGAGGTACGGTTGTGGTTTTAAACATTTGTATGAATTTAGGATAGTCCATGCGTGTCGTCGTTTGGCCAGGGTCTTTTTATCTTCAACCAAAGAGAGGGCTTTTGTATTTAGCTTACAAATCGTTTTAAAGGCGGCTTCTTCTGGTGGGTTCTTCCAGATCTCCACCATTTTGAGGGTTTCTAATGATGCTCGCAGGTCGTAGCCCCGTGAGTTAGATTCCTGTTGGTCATGTTGTTTTTTGATTTCTTGCCAACATAAATTATTTAAGGATCCAGTCTCTGCCATTCTCAGTTTCCAGCACCATTTTACTAGTGCTGCTTTCCTTTGGTATATTTGATTTTGCAAACCAAATTCCAGCCTGATTTGGGCCGGGGCCGTTCCTTTGTGTAGGAGAAACACAGATTTATATATTTTTGTCTGTAGGGTATTTAAAATGTCTGCTTCTTTTCCGTGCCATATTTCCAGTCCGTATGAGAGAGTGGGTAGAACTTGGGCTGCCATTACTTTTAGCAGATGATCGTATGAAGGGCATTGCAGTTTCTTTTGGAGAACTTTGTACGCAAAGCTCAGTGATTGTGCTTTTGCCGCGATTATTCTTTTTTGAGTTGAAAGTGACATGTTTTTGCTTATTGTGACCCCTAGATATTTATACGCTGTTACTTCCTCTATGTGTCTGCCATTAGTGAACCACTTGAAAGATCTTTTACTGGTGCCCGCCAATCTCACCACTTTTGTTTTTTTGATGTTTAGTTCCAGGCCTTCTCTCTCAAAATAATCTGTTAATTCCACTATTGTTCTTTGTAGGCCTATTGGTGTTTGACTTAAGATTGCAATGTCGTCCGCATATTGGAGGAATTGAATACTTTCGTTTGCCAATTTAGGCGGGTGTCCATTCCCGTTCTTGAGTTGATCTTTCAAATCGGCCAAGTATATGTTAAAAAGGGTTGGGGAAAGCACGCAGCCCTGTTTAAGGCCGTTGGTTATTTTTTGTTCTGCCGATATTCTTATTCCGTCTCCCAGTTTTACTTTTGCCCATGTTCCGCTGTATAGTGCCATTATTGTTTCCAATAATACTTTCGGAAGACCCAACTGGTCCAGTTTTTTCCATAGGCGACTTCTGGGCACTCGGTCGAAAGCGGATTTCAAGTCTATATAGCAGGCTATTAATCCGGTCTTCCTTTTCACTGCACCTTCGATTAATAGTGACAGAGCAGACAGATTGGTTAAACAGCCCATGCCTTCTCTGAAACCGGTTTGCAATATGGGTATTATTTTGTTGACCTTTGTCCATTGTCGTAGAAGGGACAGAATACAAGATGAAAAGAGCTTTGCCTCCACGTCGATTAGAGCTATTAATCCGTAGTTCCCTGGTTCCATTCTACATCCACTTTTGTATATTGGATGGAAGATGTTTCCTTGCCAGGACGGTGGGATCCTTTTTTCTTTATGAATGTAATTGAATAAAGGTGTTAGGTATGTTGCCCAGAAGTCGGTGTCATATTTGAATAAGGCATTTGGCATTCCGTTCGGCCCAGCTGCTCCTTCCACTTTTATTTTCTTTATTAGGTCAGTTAGCTGTTTGATTGTTGTCAGCAGCATTTGCTCATCTTTGTCAATGTTGTCCTGTCCGTCATTATTTCTTTGTTCAAGGACTAATTCTTTTTGTTCTATGCCGTTTTTTGAATTTTTGATTACTTCTCTTTTTGTTGGGAAACTCTGGATGTTATACAGGTTATCAATATAAGCGGCCCATGTTGTTTCACTTATTCCTATATTCAGTTGACCACCAGCTCCTTTCGAAAGTTTATTTATTGTATTCCAGAATTCTCCACTATGTGGTAATTTACTGGTCCTTAACATCTCTTCCCAGATTTCCTCTGTGTGGGATTTTTTAGCTTTTCTGCACTCCTCTTTGTATTCTTTCCTCATTTTTTGTATGTCGTTGTTGTCTACTTTTTTTCCTGACCTGTTTTCTGCGGCCTTTTTTCTTTGTTTTTTCGCAATTTCCCTTTTCATATCTCTTAGTTTAGTGTTATACCATGGCTCAGTGTTTACGTTGAGGCCATGAGTTGCTGATGTATTTATCGCGAATTTTCCCAGCACAAATTTATGTCAATTTTCCCATTTAGTTATGGGTGATTGGTTTTCGATGGCCTTCGTAGATTTTCGTGTTCCAAAACTGCATTCATTATCTCCTTTTTTACTGGGCCTTTACTTTTAATTTTATTCAGTTTATATATTTCCGGCATTACAGTCAGATATTCTAGTTGTGTTTTCTCCTCAATCTTTTTCCTCATTATTGTCTCTTGTGGGGAGTGATCACTCTCTGGTCGGATTTGAATACCAAAGTGGTCTATGTTCTTTCTTAGTTCCTTACTTATTAAGGTGAAGTCAATTGTGGAGTTCCTTTTGCCACTGGTGAAAGTGGTCTTGGCGGGTATGTCTCCTTCCGTATTGCCATTTAGAATTGATAAGCCTAGAGGTTCCAGATCACTCCAAATTTTCTGAACATTGTCCTTGGTCCGGTTGGTTTTTATTAGGTTACAATTGAAGTCACCCGAGACAAATATCTCATGGCATTAATAAGTTCTGTGTAGAGTTTTTATCAAATTTACTACAGTTTGGGCTTTTTTCCCTTTTGTGGCCTTGTCTGGGTGGATATATAGATTTATAATTAATAACTTCCATCCGGGGCTTTTTTTGCTTACTTTAGACTCTACTTTGATCACTTGTATCCAGTTCTCCCCTGATTCTATCAGTTCAGTTTTTCAGTCTAAGTTGTTCGTGATGAAAATGGACAGGCCAACCCTTGGATGTCCGTCTTTTGCAAATTTTTCTGCCATTGTGTGATGTTCCTCATATCCCAATATTTGTCTTGGGGTTACGTTCCATGTTTCTTGGAGTAGTATTATTTCGAATTTGCTTAGGTATTCTATTGTCTCTTGATCTTGGGACATTTCTTTAAAACCGTGTACATTCCATGAGCAAATCTTTATTTTTGTTTCTGATTTTGCGAATTGATTGGTGTTTTGTTTTTGAGTTCTTTCTGCCACTTTGGCTACATCAGGATCGATGGGTGTTTAGTGCCTGTGCCAACCAAGACCAGTCTTTATTTTCCTTCGAGCCCTGATATTGCTGTTTTGTTTTAGTGCTACTCAGATCTTGTTCGGAGATTGATTTACTTCTTGCTCCCCTCAAGATTGTTTGTGATGTTTCTTTTATATTGTTCGGTTGAGAAATCTTGCTTTTTAATAGGGGGAACGGATATTTTGTTGCGGTGTGACGCTCTACAGTTATTCCCCATTCTGAAAAGTGTGACCTAGTTGAGTAAATAAGTTCTGCTATTTCTTTAGATGCCCAGGTGGTACTGCTTATTTCTGAATTTATATTTTTGTGTCCTTGAATGAATTCTACAGCCTTTAGGTCGCTTGTTGTAATTCCCCTTAGTTTTGGTATCTCTTCGATTAGTCGCAGGATGTTTCCCTTGTTCAGCGTATCTGAATTCCCTTTTGTTTGAAATTCCGGTTTAAATAGTAGTTTACATTCTGTTACCATGCTTGCTGTTTCGAGATATCGTGTTTGGTAAACTCTCCTTTTTCCCTCTGCTGGATCAAGATGAATGTGAGGTATGTTGTCAAATTGGTGAACCGTAGTAATCTGGTCTACTCGAATGTGGTCTGCCATAGATGCTTCTTTTATGGAGGGCTTTTCGCCTTGATTTATTTGTGTATTGCTTACATTTTGTATTGTCTTTTCATTTGGCTCAAGTTCATGAAGGTCTCTGCAAATTCTTCCTTTATTTCCTGCTGTAATTATCAGACCAATATTTGGTTCCCTCACTAGGTCTGCCTGCGCTTTATGGCTTTGATCTTTTACCATTCTTTCCTTGATAGATGGAAGGTTTCCTCCGGCCTGCCAATTTAATCCTTTACGGGTCAAAGTTTCACATTCCCTTTGTGACTTATTTTCATGTGTTTTTTGTTGTTCTTTGGCCTGTCTTTGATTTGATTTTAGTATGTCACTTTTATCGTTAACTTTGTTTGTGCTTGATTTTTCCTCATATTCTAGTTTTCCCTGTTCACTTGGCATTATTTTGTTCTGGTCTGGGGATTGTGTTTGGTCTCCTGCTTCGTCTGAAGTAATTCCTTTAATGATTCCTTTGTTTCTGTCTTCGTTGATACAGGTATCTGTAATTTGATTAATTGGGGCCTCTTTTGTCTTTTGTTTAAAAATGGCAAAGAATTGTTTTGCCTGTTTATTTTTTATAGCATTTTTTCTTGCCTTCCTTGCCCGTTTCCGCTGTCTTTTGGTTAGGGGTTCTGACATGCCAGATGAACCCATTGTTTTGTTTTCTTCCGTACGTCGCTTTAATGGTTTGTTGTCATCTGAGTCATTTGAAGTTTTTACTACTTCTATGTTGTGAATAGTTCTATTTATTTCAATTTTACTGGCCTCTGTGTTGGGATTATCACTTTTGTTGGTTTTCCCGCAAGTTGCTGCTAATATTTCTTTCAAAATGTCTGGTAGTGAAACCAATTTATCTATTATTTCCTTGCAGACGCAGTTTTGTTCTATTAGTTTCCCTTTCCTTTGTTTTTCTTCTTCCTTTTCTTTTATGAGGTATAACGAAATTTTTTCCAATTTTAGATTTATTCCCGATATATGTGATGCCATTAGATTCATCAGATCTACCTGCACATCGAGTTTGTTCGATTGGAAATTCAGCGCAGTGATTGATTGTTGTAGGCTTTTTAGGAGCACGTCCCCCCAGAGTGTAGATTTTTCTTTTGTTTGTAACGGCTGTGCCCCTGTTGATCTGGTTGGGCTTTCTGAGGAAGAAATCGTTATATGCTGATCTTCTTTTGTTATATTCTTTCCTATGTCGGAGACCTGGCTCTTATCGGCCGGTTGTCTGATTGGGCGTGATGTAGGATTATTGGTGGGGATGTTGGCTTCCTTGGCTTCCTTTTTTCTCCATTATCCTTCCTTTTATCAGTGTTTTCGAGTTTTTCAGTTTACTCAAATTTTCGAGACTCAGTTGCATTGGGTCGGCCTCCTTGTGTGTATTTTCTTCAAGCATTCTCCGCAGTTCTGATTCTTCAAAGATCGAGAATGATTTGGACCACTCTATCTTTTGTGCGCTTTTCTGTAGATTTATTCGGGATCCTAAGTTGCTCTGATTAAAGTTTGCTGGACTATTTTTGTTGCAAACACAACAGGTGATGGACTGAATGTGGATCAATGTCACACATTCAACCCAGTCCAAAGATCTGGGCCCAAATCCATCGTTATTTTGCACTCCACACCACCCTGGGTTAGACAATGGCGATATGCAAATCAGCTCTGACCCTGTGCCCCATGGGAACAGTCCAGTCCGAACTACAAAAGCCATGTCCTTCCCAGAACGGAATCAAGCACCCGAGGACCGGACCGGTTTCGAGGTAACACCTCTCATCAGCCCGGCTAGCTTGACTCCAGTGGTGTGGAGTGCCTGGGACCCACGTCTGGGCATCCCCAGCGCACTTAGGGCGGAATATGCAAACACAACAGGTGATGGACCGAATGTGGATCAATGTCACACACTCAACCCAGTCCAAAGATCCGGGCCCAAATCCATCGTTATTTTGCACTCCACACCACCCTGGGTTAGACAATGGCGATATGCAAATCAGCTCTGACCCTGTGCCCCATGGGAACAGTCCAGTCCGAACTACAAAAGCCATGTCCTTCCCAGAACGGAATCAAGCATCCGAGGACCGGACCGGTTTCGAGGTAACACCTCTCATCAGCCCGGCTAGCTTGACTCCAGTGGTGTGGAGTGCCTGGGACCCACGTCTGGGCATCCCCAGTGCCGTGGTTTTGACCAGCCAATTCTTTATTGTTGATTTTTCTTTGAGATTGGGACTCATACTTTTTTCCGAGTCATTTCTCATCTTGCGTTTTTTACTTGATGACGTCGAATGGGTTAATTTTTTCGAGTTATTTTGAGGTTTTGCACCCTCACTATTGCTTGATATTGCCGCCCCTTGTTCTTTTGTGAACTGAAAATTATACTTCACTTTGTCCCCCCCGAACTTGAAAAGCTCTGTCATGGGGATATGTGCCTGATCAGGTTGATCGCTCCCGGTTGTCTCTTCTGAATTGCTTTTATTCCCTTGTTCTTTTTTCCCCTTTATAGCCAACCTTCTTTTTGCTTTCTGTGTTCGAGGCTGTCGAATTTTTCCTGACCTCATCTTCCAGCTACAATTTTCAGGGATGTTTTCTCTTCTGGCTCGTATACTGTTTTTCTTTGACCAAGACTCCCTAAGCCCGTCTGCCGCCGCAGCGACAGCTGCCGTCAAGGGAGTACACTTGTCAGTTAGATTGGGTATACCCAGTATTCGTCTCTCGCCTTCTGAGACTTTACCTCTGCCTATTGAGCTGACTCTGGCTGTCCTCAGCTCTCCGAGTATCTCAGGGTTTCTCCGAATTTCTCCTGGTAGATACTCTAGAGTCTTAAGACCCCTCGTGTCCCCTCCAGTTCCTTCAGCCCCTTGGCTCCCTTACTCCCTTGCTCCTTGGCTCTATGGTACTCCTTGCTCCTTAGTGTTCCTTAGTGCACACAAAGCCCAGCCCGCAGCCCTAGATTTTCGCTGCTGATCCACCTTCTTTCCTGGGACTGAGGTCTCCTCACGGTGCCCAGCTTGGTGCTTTTCCTGTGTCCTATGCGCCCTAAGCCTCTTGGGGAGCACTTTGTATTGTCTTTTGTTGGAGTCTGTACTGCTTGCGCTGAACGTTCGTTTTCTTTTCAAGAAGCCTTGAGCTGTACTGCTGTTTAGCTCGATATTTGCTTTTTATTCCCCTGAATCATGTCTCCAGCTCCGTCTCCTTCAAACCCCCTCAGCCCCTCATAGTCTCTGAGGTCAAAAGGACGAGAAGGTCAGAGGGTGTAGCGGGCCCCCGGTGTCCAAAGCCCTTAATGTCAAAGCGTGCACGTTATTCTTGCTTCGTCTCCCACCCCCTATACCCCCTTGCAGCCCAAGCTCTGCAGGGCCGGCTCACAGAACTCTTAAGCCGGCGGATCTCGGATTTCTTCAGTTGTCAATTGTCAATTGTCTGCTTTGTTAGTAAAGGCTCCCCCCCCCCTTGCTGGCTTTGCTTCAGGTTCCGCGATGTACTGCTGGCGGCTGCCTCGCACTGCGCTCACCTTTAGGTCTACAGGCAGCTTAGAGGCGGCTTGGCGGCTTGGCGGCTTGGCGGCTTGGCGCTTGGCAGGCTGGCTTGGCGGCTCGATGACAGCTTGGGAATGGCTTTCGGCTCAGCTTCAGCTCCCGGTGAAGACGCCGCCGCCGCTGCAGCTTCGCTCGCTCCACGCCGCTCCTCTACTCCTCCGTGAAACTCTCTCTGCGCTCTCCGCTCTCCCTCGTGAAACGCTCTGGCGCCACCTCGTGTCCGTCCACTCATCTGCAGCCAGATCCGCCTCGAGGCTTAGGCCACGCAGTAGTCAATGTCAATACCCCATCTGCCGAGTTGTTTTTAAACGTCCTGCTGGGTACCTTTATTTGCATTTCCCCCAAGCGACACAATCCTCACCACCACCCCTGAACACCACCTAGCCACATGGGGGACCTGGCTACAATATGGACACAATTCACAGAAAACCTGTGTTATGGGAAGCACTATTCACTGGCTCACTACACGTGATAATTTATTCTTTCTTCTTCATATATTGATAATCAAATCTCAGCATATAAAATCTGTCACAAAACAAGTTCATGCGAATCTTTTATCAGCAGTCTTAAAAATCAGACTGCTGATATACCCATCATGTAAAACATACAAAGCAAAGTGTAAAATAAAATATGAATGACTCTCATCAAACCGATGGGTGTATTTCTTTCCTTCAAGATTGCTTTTATTCTTCTTAATTATCAGAAGAGGTGGTATCCAGAACCTATGGCAGACACCACAACAACTAAAGTGTTTAAACCTAAAAGCACATTCATGTCACCAATGACACATAAGGCTCTAGATCTGTTTGAGACACTGGTAAAAAAGGACTTTTCAGACATAAAACATCATGGAAAAACGAGTAGGAATTTGACGAGACAAGAGACAGTGGCACTTAATGAATTGGCTTCCAATGAATCGATAACCATAGTTTCTGCAGATAAAGGCGGAGCACTAGTGGTGCTCAATTCCGCCTATTATCATCGTAAGGTTGATCAGCATGTGAAGGACACCAACACCTACATACAGTTAGAGATGGATCCCACTATGGAGTTCCAGAGAATTTTGACTGACATTTTGAAAAGAGCCATTGAATTAGGCAGGATCGATGAGCAAACAAGCAGGTATTTGACTACAGAATATCCCAGTAGGCCACATATATATATGTTGCCTAAGATGCATAAAGATCCAAAAGACCCACCATTCCGACCCATTGTGGCGGGATGTGGGTCGTTGCATGAACCATTAGGTAAATACTTAGATCACTTTTTGCAACCCCTGGTACAACAATGGTCGACTTTTGTACAAGACACCACAGACTGTTTAAGGAAATTACAAAATGTGTCAATTAATGAGAATGAGGAATTGTGGTTGTGCACGGTTGATGTTTCAGCCCTGTACACCTCGATCCCACATATGGAAGGTCTTGAGGCAGCAGAGTGGATGTTACTGAAACATGATTATGAGGAGAGTCATAATATTTTTCTGCTCGAACTTCTGCAATTTTGTCTGTATCATGGTTATTTTCAGTGGCAAGACTGTTTTTTCCTACAAAAGACGGGCACCTCTATGGGGTTTACTGGGGCACCTACCTATGCCAATATGTTCATGTCCAGATTCGAAGATCAACACATACTACAAAAAGAAATATGGCAAACACACTTGGCGCTATACCTGAGGTATATCGATGATATACTAATGGTGTGGAGAGGGTCAGAAGAAATGTTACGAATGCAACTTTATGAGTTGAATAATTGTCATGCTTCCATCAAATTCACATACACTATGAGTACAGCACAAATAAACTACCTTGACATTTTGATTGTTAAAGACAGGAATACACTGTTGACGAGTGTATTTAAAAAAGAAACAGACAGAAATAATGCCTTACATTTTGATAGTTTTCATGCAGACTCTTTAAAAAGACATCTACCATTGTCACAATTCATCAGAGCAAGGAGAATATGTTCAGATGAAGCAAAAGGGTTTGAGACTATGGAGAGAATGCGAAAAGAATATAAAGTGAGGGGGTACCCTGATACAGTTCTAGACCAAGCTGAGAACAGAGTAAAAGTCATGCCCAGACAATCTTTGTTGGAAAAAAGAGCAAGGAGTGAAAACAGGAGGGAGGTTTTTGTACTAAAATTCTCTACAGCCGCATCGGCTATAAAAAAATGCATAAAGAAAAGATGGGAAATTATTGAGCAGGAACCAGATTTCCAACAGGTATTTTTAGGCAAACCTCTATTTGCTCATTCGAGATCAAGAAATATTAAGGAGATATTGAAAGGTCGCAGACATGAGAACATAGACTTGGGCAAGAAAGGTATGATGAAATGTCAAAATTGTGGCCACTGCGGCAATGTATTAGTGGGTAATTCATTTGCCCATCCCCAGACAGGTAAACATATAACCTTGAGACACACATCAGACTGTAATTCAAGTTTTCTAATTTATGCAATAAAATGTCCATGTGGACTTGTATATGTTGGACGCACTACAAGAAAGGTGAAAGTTCGTATGACCGAACACAAGAGTATGATTCGAACTAAGAATATGAAATCTTGTTTGGCTGTACACTGGCATGAAAGAGGGCATACAATACCTCAACTCAAATTCACTGTGCTAGAGAGATTGGTGGAAAAATCACATGTTGACACAACTAGATTACTAGCGCAAAGGGAAACTTACTGGATAAAGTCCCTCAGGACACTGACCCCCTATGGTCTTAATGATAAGATTGAAATGATGTGCTTCCTATAAGATACTGGTTAAATTGACACGATTGTCATTGGTATTGTATTTTAATGTTTTATAGCATGTAAGTGCTAGTGATATCCATGCTCCCAAAATTTCATGAAATAATCTTGTATTTTACATTAGTTAAAAATTTTTTTTATTTCCAACACTTTTCGTGTATATTACACTCATTGGGTAAAACATGTTATTTCCCTTTTTTTAAGTGGGCAAGCATTACTGAATGCGAGTTCTATGGCACATTTGGTGATCTATCGGTATATTTACGCCCGCCATCTTGGATAGGGATGCGCGGGTTAGAGGTCCGTCTTTGTTGTTGTTGAACAAACGCTGACGTCAGACGCCATATACGGGCACCGTGTAAACGAGCCGGTCTAACGATAGAGCGATAGAGCGGGAGAGCGAGACACGAGAGAAGAAGCATTTAGCAAGTGCGAGTGAGGTAGGAAAGAATCGCTGCTAAATAGTATAATTGTTGGTATTTTCAAATATAAGAAGACTGAGGAGGTTTCCTCTTTCGTTTTACAGAAATATCTACATGGTAAAAATGGCTTCGTGGTGAGGAGGTTTTCCTCTTTCGTTTCACAGACCAATAAACAGCGTAATAGTGGTTTCACGTAAAGGGGAACCAGGAGATAAAAATAAGTAAGTGGAGTCACGTTGAGATAAATATTGCTCCAATAATTTTTTCACTACAGCAGTAAGTTCAGTGTTTGATTCACTTGTTGTTACAGAAAAGGAGATCACGAATTTTGATTTATGCTGCCTCTATTGTAGTTTATGAAGGTAAGCGGACATGGGCTTGACATTTTTTGAGATGAGGTAGATTAGGTATATTTTAATGGTTTGGGTTTGCATGTAGGCACCTGGCAAGAGGTGGAGGTCACATGGAGTTGCTCACTTGGTTTTTTATTTGGATGATAAGGTTAATGGAGAATATTTGATGAACTTTTGCGAGCATGAGGTGCAATCACGCACAGAATGTGTTTTAAACATCAAGAGATCCTTTGGTTTCTGTTTATCACCTTAATCAAACACAATTGTGATTGTAAATAGTAATGTATTTTGTGGTTATGATTTGATGAATTCTTTGTTACTTGTAGTGCATTTCCCTGATGAAGGTGCATACCGAAATGCATTGGGATATGACTTCACTTGTGTAATGATGGAAAGTTGATTGAAGAATTCTGATTAACACCTCTTCTGATAATTAAGAAGAATAAAAGCAATCTTGAAGGAAAGAAATACACCCATCGGTTTGATGAGAGTCATTCATATTTTATTTTACACTTTGCTTTGTATGTTTTACATGATGGGTATATCAGCAGTCTGATTTTTAAGACTGCTGATAAAAGATTCGCATGAACTTGTTTTGTGACAGATTTTATATGCTGAGATTTGATTATCAATATATGAAGAAGAAAGAATAAATTATCACGTGTAGTGAGCCAGTGAATAGTGCTTCCCATAACACAGGTTTTCTGTGAATTGTGTCCATTTTGTACTAACTTGACTGGGGCTAGTCAAGATATGGGTAAGCACCGGTTTAAATATTGAAAGGAAGGGACATAAACTTGTTTAAATAAGGAGTGCATATTACATATTATTGTTTGCATAGTGTACTGGTTTAGCTCCATTTGTAAATTGCACCCACCTATTAAGATGGATTTCGATGACATAGCCCAAATGACAAAAAACCAAGCAGATGTAAAGGGTTACACAGCTGAGGAAGCGGAGAATATCTATACTCTCATCAAGGAAACCAAAGATCTTAAAACAAAACCAGGCAACACCGCACAACTAATAAAACAGTTACAATACACTTTGCGTAAGGAAATTAACCAGAGGCTTCATGCCACCACTTTGATACAGTATCATAGGGTGAAACGTATTCCTAGGGGACTGCGAATATCATTAAGACCAATGCTATTCAAATTTAATAAACCATTTTTAGCAAGATGGTTTGCGATATTGAATAAATGTTCGCTTGATTTAGTATTGCTCATAGTTGAAGAATTGTCGAACGTTTTGAAGGAACTAGAGGCAGAGACTACTGACATGAAAACTGAATTATCCACTCGCATGTCTGCCGAGGAAATGGATAAAACTTTACAAGAAATTAATGACAAATTAGATGAACATACTAAAGAAGTCCATGAAAGAAAGTTGCGAAAATTTAAGCGCGACACGTTAGATTATAAACTGGATGAGGTATACAGCTGGGCAGATAAATATGCGCAGAGAAGGGCTTTTAGAAAACCGACTGAAAATACCTCTGAAGAAAGCTTGGCCACAGATCAAGATACGTTACCCACACGTCCTTCTGTAGAGACAACAGCACAAGGTGCATGTGCTGAAAGCATAACAAGCAACCAGAGCCAGCAGCCTTTTTTAGAAGGGGGCCACAGTTCCAATCATCCTCCGGACGCACAGGTACAATACACACTAGGCAAAACAAACGAACAAGGAGGGGAAAAGGTAAAAAAGCAAGACTTAAGACGCAACCCAAAGAGGAATTAATTATGAACATCTCAGATACTGTATTGACATCTACACAAACAGCAGTCTTGAGCAAAGGAATGTCGTTTGTACCTACATATCAGAGCAACGATCTTGAGACTGAAGTCTCTTTCTTTAAATTTATGAGGAAGTTGAGACTGAGATGGTTTTTTCATCAAATAAATACAGAGAATCCAGAACCTATGGCAGACACCACAACAACTAAAGTGTTTAAACCTAAAAGCACATTCATGTCACCAATGACACATAAGGCTCTAGATCTGTTTGAGACACTGGTAAAAAAGGACTTTTCAGACATAAAACATCATGGAAAAATGAGTAGGAATTTGACGAGACAAGAGACAGTGGCACTTAATGAATTGGCTTCCAATGAATCGATAACCATAGTTTCTGCAGATAAAGGCGGAGCACTAGTGGTGCTCAATTCCGCCTATTATCATCGTAAGGTTGATCAGCATGTGAAGGACACCAACACCTACATACAGTTAGAGATGGATCCCACTATGGAGTTCCAGAGAATTTTGACTGACATTTTGAAAAGAGCCATTGAATTAGGCAGGATCGATGAGCAAACAAGCAGGTATTTGACTACAGAATATCCCAGTAGGCCACATATATATATGTTGCCTAAGATGCATAAAGATCCAAAAGACCCACCATTCCGACCCATTGTGGCGGGATGTGGGTCGTTGCATGAACCATTAGGTAAATACTTAGATCACTTTTTGCAACCCCTGGTACAACAATGGTCGACTTTTGTACAAGACACTACAGACTGTTTAAGGAAATTACAAAATGTGTCAATTAATGAGAATGAGGAATTGTGGTTGTGCACGGTTGATGTTTCAGCCCTGTACACCTCGATCCCACATATGGAAGGTCTTGAGGCAGCAGAGTGGATGTTACTGAAACATGATTATGAGGAGAGTCATAATATTTTTCTGCTCGAACTTCTGCAATTTTGTCTGTATCATGGTTATTTTCAGTGGCAAGACTGTTTTTTCCTACAAAAGACGGGCACCTCTATGGGGTTTACTGGGGCACCTACCTATGCCAATATGTTCATGTCCAGATTCGAAGATCAACACATACTACAAAAAGAAATATGGCAAACACACTTGGCGCTATACCTGAGGTATATCGATGATATACTAATGGTGTGGAGAGGGTCAGAAGAAATGTTACGAATGCAACTTTATGAGTTGAATAATTGTCATGCTTCCATCAAATTCACATACACTATGAGTACAGCACAAATAAACTACCTTGACATTTTGATTGTTAAAGACAGGAATACACTGGTGACGAGTGTATTTAAAAAAGAAACAGACAGAAATAATGCCTTACATTTTGATAGTTTTCATGCAGACTCTTTAAAAAGACATCTACCATTGTCACAATTCATCAGAGCAAGGAGAATATGTTCAGATGAAGCAAAAGGGTTTGAGACTATGGAGAGAATGCGAAAAGAATATAAAGTGAGGGGGTACCCTGATACAGTTCTAGACCAAGCTGAGAACAGAGTAAAAGTCATGCCCAGACAATCTTTGTTGGAAAAAAGAGCAAGGAGTGAAAACAGGAGGGAGGTTTTTGTACTAAAATTCTCTACAGCCGCATCGGCTATAAAAAAATGCATAAAGAAAAGATGGGAAATTATTGAGCAGGAACCAGATTTCCAACAGGTATTTTTAGGCAAACCTCTATTTGCTCATTCGAGATCAAGAAATATTAAGGAGATATTGAAAGGTCGCAGACATGAGAACATAGACTTGGGCAAGAAAGGTATGATGAAATGTCAAAATTGTGGCCACTGCGGCAATGTATTAGTGGGTAATTCATTTGCCCATCCCCAGACAGGTAAACATATAACCTTGAGACACACATCAGACTGTAATTCAAGTTTTCTAATTTATGCAATAAAATGTCCATGTGGACTTGTATATGTTGGACGCACTACAAGAAAGGTGAAAGTTCGTATGACCGAACACAAGAGTATGATTCGAACTAAGAATATGAAATCTTGTTTGGCTGTACACTGGCATGAAAGAGGGCATACAATACCTCAACTCAAATTCACTGTGCTAGAGAGATTGGTGGAAAAATCACATGTTGACACAACTAGATTACTAGCGCAAAGGGAAACTTACTGGATAAAGTCCCTCAGGACACTGACCCCCTATGGTCTTAATGATAAGATTGAAATGATGTGCTTCCTATAAGATACTGGTTAAATTGACACGATTGTCATTGGCATTGTATTTTAATGTTTTATAGCATGTAAGTGCTAGTGATATCCATGCTCCCAAAATTTCATGAAATAATCTTGTATTTTACATTAGTTAAAACATTTTTTTATTTCCAACACTTTTCGTGTATATTACACTCATTGGGTAAAACATGTTATTTCCCTTTTTTTAAGTGGGCAAGCATTACTGAATGCGAGTTCTATGGCACATTTGGTGATCTATCGGTATATTTACGCCCGCCATCTTGGATAGGGATGCGCGGGTTAGAGGTCCGTCTTTGTTGTTGTTGAACAAACGCTGACGTCAGACGCCATATACCGGCACCGTGTAAACGAGCCGGTCTAACGATAGAGCGATAGAGCGGGAGAGCGAGACACGAGAGAAGAAGCATTTAGCAAGTGCGAGTGAGGTAGGAAAGAATCGCTGCTAAATAGTATAATTGTTGGTATTTTCAAATATAAGAAGACTGAGGAGGTTTCCTCTTTCGTTTTACAGAAATATCTACATGGTAAAAATGGCTTCGTGGTGAGGAGGTTTTCCTCTTTCGTTTCACAGACCAATAAACAGCGTAATAGTGGTTTCACGTAAAGGGGAACCAGGAGATAAAAATAAGTAAGTGGAGTCACGTTGAGATAAATATTGCTCCAATAATTTTTTCACTACAGCAGTAAGTTCAGTGTTTGATTCACTTGTTGTTACAGAAAAGGAGATCACGAATTTTGATTTATGCTGCCTCTATTGTAGTTTATGAAGGTAAGCGGACATGGGCTTGACATTTTTTGAGATGAGGTAGATTAGGTATATTTTAATGGTTTGGGTTTGCATGTAGGCACCTGGCAAGAGGTGGAGGTCACATGGAGTTGCTCACTTGTTTTTTTATTTGGATGATAAGGTTAATGGAGAATATTTGATGAACTTTTGCGAGCATGAGGTGCAATCACGCACAGAATGTGTTTTAAACATCAAGAGATCCTTTGGTTTCTGTTTATCACCTTAATCAAACACAATTGTGATTGTAAATAGTAATGTATTTTGTGGTTATGATTTGATGAATTCTTTGTTACTTGTAGTTAAGCATGAGCGGATTTTGCGGATTGGCAATCCGCGAATTTTGCGGATTTGCGGATTCGCAATCCGCAAAATCCGCGAATTCCCGCGAATTTGCGGATTTTTTTTTTTTTGTGTTCGCCCGTGTTTCTGCCAGTTCGCGAGGGTTTTTACAATTTCGCAATTTGCGAACTTACCTGTCGGGTCGCAAGTTTTGCGAACTTGTTGTTTCTACGTGTCCAGCCTGTTTGGGACACTCTTCTTCATCACTGCCACTCTCTGTCACCACTGCCACTCTCTGACTACTCATGCCACCCTCTGGCCCACCCATGCCACCCTCTGTTTCATCACTACACCCTCTGGTTGTCCAGTGTACATTATTTTCGGCAAAGCAAAGCACACCTTCCCTGCCTCAAGTGACCTGAATTAATTTGGGGCTGATTAATGTGTCACAGAATATTTTTTTAGCTGGCACCTGCTTCCTTAGTGCGCCCTGATTAGTGATCTTTTGCACTTGCTAAGTGCTTTCATTGTTGCAAAATTAGTTACAACACCTGCCCTGCCCCAACTGACAATAATGAATTAGGGGCTGATTAATGGATTTTAACTTCCAGCCTGGCTCCTGCTTGTCTCCCTTAGCTGTAATTCAGGACCTTTGTGGCATATGTGTAACTATTCTGAGGTTCAGAGCAGGGTCACATAATAGTTTCAACTGGCAACTGAACTCTGGAGGGGCCCCTCAGGAAGCACTACAGGAAATGGCTACTAATGATGTGCCTGAACTTTTGAACCTGGTAAGTAGTTACTTTCAGTTTTGCCAAGATCGTATTTCTGCAATTTTGCACTTATTCACGGGGCGCGAACTCACGCGAACAGTGCGAGCAGTGCGAGCAAAATCCGCTGCTCGCGGATTTGCGGATTTTGCGGGAAATTCGCAAATCTCGCGGATTGCGGATTTCCCGAAAAATCCGCAAAATCCGCGAGCGGAACGGATTTTCCGCCCACGCCTACTTGTAGTGCATTCCCCTGATGAAGGTGCATACCGAAATGCATTGGGATATGACTTCACTTGTGTAATGATGGAAAGTTGATTGAAGAATTCTGATTAACACCTCTTCTGATAATTAAGAAGAATAAAAGCAATCTTGAAGGAAAGAAATACACCCATCGGTTTGATGAGAGTCATTCATATTTTATTTTACACTTTGCTTTGTATGTTTTACATGATGGGTATATCAGCAGTCTGATTTTTAAGACTGCTGATAAAAGATTCGCATGAACTTGTTTTGTGACAGATTTTATATGCTGAGATTTGATTATCAATATATGAAGAAGAAAGAATAAATTATCACGTGTAGTGAGCCAGTGAATAGTGCTTCCCATAACACAGGTTTTCTGTGAATTGTGTCCATTTTGTACTAACTTGACTGGGGCTAGTCAAGATATGGGTAAGCACCGGTTTAAATATTGAAAGGAAGGGACATAAACTTGTTTAAATAAGGAGTGCATATTACATATTATTGTTTGCATAGGGACCTGGCTACAATACCAGAGCTGGTGTTAAATGTGAGCGTTATTCCTCCCGGAACAGGGAAACATATGCTGCTTTAGGCTTTGAAAAACTGGGTCCACACAGTTATTCACCATCCCCCCCTTTGTTCTTTATCCCAGCTGATACTACTGTAAAGCGCTCTGATACCCACACTGGTCTGGTTCGTGCTCTATAAAACACCAAATAAATAAATAAAATAAATACGTTACTACACCGTAACGCAAATAGTATGCGCAGTATTGCACCCCACCAGTCCTGTGCTACTGGCAGCCAGTCTCATTTTCAGACCTCAGAGGTGTGTCATAAAGGATGCAGCCTGCAGGTGCATTCGTGATAGAACAATTCTTTGTTCCAGGATGAAATCCCCCTTCTTTTCAATATCTAATTATGTATTTCTTTTATTGTCTATTTATTCATTTTAATCGAGTAGTATGGTATTGACGTCTCGGTTTGAGCTCTTTGTATGGTCCTAAGGTCTCAGTTTGAGCTCTTTGCATGGTCCTGAGGTCTCAGTTCGAGCTCTTTATATGGGCCTGTGGTCTCAGTTAGAGCTCTTTGTATACTACTGACAAGGCTCTAAGTGGACCAGGTCCTGCCGGTGCTCAGCACTGGCAGTTTTTAAAAGCAGGTGCCGAGACAGGTCCCTATCGGGCTCTCCATATTTGTCCTCACCCTCAGGATGAAAACAAAATCTTAACTCTGCAGCAGTGCCATCCTTCTCTGTCTTTGATGTAACTTCAAAGAGACTCGTTATAGTACTTTCACAGTTTCGTCATTTCAAAACTGAAGTATTTTCAATATTGTATTCAACTAAGCCATAGTTGCTGCCTATTTATCTTATGCAGCTAACAACCATTGGCAAAACCATTACTCCTGGCTTGTTGCACGTGCAATTTTACTTCTTGTATTGTATATCTGGATGCAAAGATAGAAGCAGCGAAATACCAGTCAGCAGCACGCTATGCTTAGCACAGATTTGTAGCTTCCTTTTTCCGCCATGCCCTAATTACATCAGTCACTCCCCATTTAGAGGCCCCGAGTTTTTACATTTCACTTAAAGCCCTGGGTACTGAGGTCTCAATTCGAGCTCTTTGTATGGCACTGAGGTCTCAGTTCGAGCTCTTTCTATGGCACTGAGGTCTCAGTTAGAGCTCTTTGTATGGTACTGTACTACTGATGTCTCAGTTAGAGATCTTTGTTTGGTACTGAGGTCTCAGTTAGAGCTCTTTCTACAGTACTGAGGCCTAATTTCGAGCTCTTTGTATGGCACTGAGGTCTCAGTTAGAGCTCTTTGTATGGCACTGAGGTCTCAGTTCGAGCTCTTTGTATGGTCCAGAGGTCTCAGTTTGAGCTCTTTGTATGGTACCGAGGTCTCAGTTTGAGCTCTTTGTATGGTACCGAGGTCTCAGTTCGAACTCTTTCTATGGCACTGAGGTCTCAGTTCGAACTCTTTGCATTGCACTGAGGTCTCAGTTCGAGCTCTTTGTATGGCACTGAGGTCTCAGTTCGAACTCTTTGTATGGTCCAGAGGTCTCAGTTAGAGCTCTTTGTATGGTCCAGAGGTCTCAGTTTGAGCTCTTTGTATGGTACCGAGGTCTCAGTTCGAACTCTTTCTATGGCACTGAGGTCTCAGTTCGAACTCTTTGCATTGCACTGAGGTCTCAGTTCGAGCTCTTTGTATGGTACTGAGGTCTCAGTTCGAGCTCTCTTTGTATGGCACTGAGGTCTCAGTTCGAACTCTTTGTATGGTACTGAGGTCTCAGTTAGAGATCTTTGTTTTGTACTGAGGTCTCAGTTAGAGCTCTTTCTACAGTACTGAGGCCTAATTTCGATCTCTTTCTATGGCACTGAGGTCTCAGTTAGAGCTCTTTGTATGGTACTGAGGTCTCGGTTCAGGCTCTTTGTATGGTACTGAGGTCTGGGTTTGAGCTCTTTGTATGGCACTGAGGTCTCAGTTCGAGCTCTCTGTATGGCACTGAGGTCTCAGTTCGAGCTCTTTGTATGGCACTGAGGTCTCAGTTCCAGCTCTTTGTATGGTCCAGAGGTCTCAGTTCGAGCTCTTTGTATGGCACTGAGGTCTCAGTTCCAGCTCTTTGTATGGCACTGAGGTCTCAGTTCGAGCTCCTTGCATGGCACTGAGGTCTCAGTTCGAACTCTTTGCATGGCACTAAGGTCTCAGTTTGAGCTCTTTCTATGGCACTGAGGTCTCAGTTCGAGCTCTTTCTATGGCACTGAGGTCTCAGTTTGAGCTCTTTGCATGGCACTAAGGTCTCAGTTTGAGCTCTTTCTATGGCACTGAGGTCTCAGTTCGAGCTCTTTCTATGGCACTGAGGTCTCAGTTTGAGCTCTTTGCAAGGCACTGAGGTCTCAGTTCGAGCTCTTTGCTTGGCCCTGAGGTCTCTGTTCCAGCTCTTTGTATGTCACTGAGGTCTCAGTTCAAGCTCTTTATATGGTACTGAGGTCTCAGTTCGAGCTCTTTGCATGGCAGTGAGGTCTCAGTTCGAGCTCTTTCTATGGGACTGAAGTATCAGTTTGAGCTCTTTGCATGGCACAGAGGTCTCAGTTCAAGCTCTGTCTCTATGGTACTGAGGTCTCAGTTCGAGCTCCTTCTATGGCACTGAGGTCTCAGTTCGAGCTCCGTGCATGGCCCTGAGGTCTCAGTTCCAGCTCTTAGTATGGCACTGAGGTCTCAGTTCCAGCTCTTTGCATAGCCCTGAGGTCTCAGTTCCAGCTCTTTGTATGGTACTGAGGTCTCGGTTTGAGCTCTTTGTGTGGCACTGAGGTCTCAGTTCGAGCTCTTTCTATGGCACTGAGGTCTCAGTTCGAGTTCTTTCTATGGCACTGAGGTCTCAGTTCGAGCTCTTTGCATGGCACTGAGGTCTCAGTTCAAGCTCTGTCTCTATGGCACTGAGGTCTCAGTTTGAGCTCTTTGTATGGTACTGAGGTCTCAGTTAGAGATCTTTGTTTTGCACTGAGGTCTCAGTTAGAGCTCTTTCTACAGTACTGAGGCCTAATTTCGATCCCTTTCTCTGGCACTGAGGTCTCAGTTTGAGCTCTTTGTATGGTGCAGAGGTCTCAGTTCGAGCTCTTTGTATGGTACTGAGGTCTCGGTTTGAGCTCTTTGTATGGCACTGAGGTCTAAGTTCGAGCACTTTGCATGGTACTGAGGTCTCGGTTTGAGCTCTTTGTATGGCACTGAGGTCTCAGTTCGAGCTCTTTGTATGGTGCAGAGGTCTCAGTTCGAGCTCTTTGTATGGTACTGAGGTCTCGGTTTGAGCTCTTTGTATGGCACTGAGGTCTAAGTTCGAGCTCTTTGCATGGTACTGAGGTCTCGGTTTGAGCTCTTTGTATGGCACTGAGGTCTCAGTTCGAGCTCTTTGTATGGTCCAGAGGTCTCAGTTCGAGCTCTTTGTATGGCACTGAGGTCTAAGTTCGAGCTCTTTGTATGGTACTGAGGTCTCGGTTTGAGCTCTTTGTATGGCACTGAGGTCTCAGTTCGAGCTCTTTCTATGGCACTGAGGTCTCAGTTCCAACTCTTTGTATGGCACTGAGGTCTCAGTTCCAGCTCTTTGCATGGTACTGATGTCTCAGTTCGAGCTCCTTCTATGGCACTGAGGTCTCAGTTCGAGCTCCGTGCATGGCCCTGAGGTCTCAGTTCCAGCTCTTAGTATGGCACTGAGGTCTCAGTTCGAGCTCTTTGCATAGCCCTGAGGTCTCAGTTCGAGCTCTTTGCATCGTAATGAGGTCTCGGTTCAAGCTCTTTGCATGGCACTGAGGTCTCAGTTCGAGCTCTTTGCATAGCCCTGAGGTCTCAGTTCCAGCTCTTTGTATGGTACTGAGGTCTCAGTTCGAGCTCTCTTTGTATGGTACTGAGGTCTCAGTTTGAGCTCTATTTGTATGGTACTGAGGTCTCAGTTCGAGCTCTTTGTATGGTACTGAGGTCTCAGTTCGAGCTCTCTTTGTATGGTACTGAGGTCTCAGTTCGAGCTCTTTGTATGGCCCTGAGATCTCAGTTCGAGCTCTTTGAATGGTACTGAGGTCTCAGCTAAAACTCCTTATAAGGATGTATCGAGCAGCATATTTTAGAATTCGACTCCCAACAGAACAGTTAGTCAATTTTTCTGCCCAAGGCGATGTTATTCATTTTATCTCCAGAGTTCCAAAGGTATTCAATTCAGGTTCTAAGAGCAATAAAAAATCTCTTGCAAATTCCTTTTAAAATGATTCTTTTATGGCTCTTATTTCCAGCAGATCATCAGTGCCATTAGCAAATTATCAGCAAGCTGTAGTTTGATTTCAACTTAGTAATGTGCCCGTTTCCCCACTAAAGCAAGTGCCTGAATGTCTCAATCACAGCCTGAGGCACAACAGATGTAACTATTCAAGTTCAGATGTCAGTGCTTAATTTGTAAAAAATAAAAATAAGAGCAGGAGCTGAATGTTTTTCGTATGAGCCCACCAATGCAGTGTCAAATACGAAGTTCTCATTCAACTTCACGCCTCTTTCTTCCACCACCTTCCACTTCCTGTTGCTTTATCTCACTCTTAAAGCTTCTTTTTCATTTTTAGGTCTGACCTTTGAGACAGCTCTAGTTGTAGCTTTTCCGAAAGATTAATTCATCATGTACATAAATAGAGGAGCTTTGGCCACTGATCTGTTAAATTGTCATTCACACTTTGCCTTCGCCCACAGTAGCATACAGCATGGGGCCATGAGTCAGTCCACATTACACATTGTCTCTCTTCACATTGAGTGACTGCAAAAAGCCTGTGCACATTGTCACATCCATCTAAAATAGCTCATTTATCTTCAGTGACAAAGCTGGATTAAAGTGTGTTTTTTTATACTTGAATTACATGTTTTTATTAACTTTAACAACGTCTGTTTATTTTGCCTCTACGTTGGGTGGCCAGATAAATTGTGATTGAATTGGTGCAGGTTTTTTTCTTGTTTCCTCCACAAATAGTAGCAGTTATAGTAGTAAAAATACTAGCAAAAAAATGATAATAGTTATTATAATTATTAATATAGTATATTATTAACATATATTGTACAACTGAAATTAATATTTACGTTTTTTAAGGCAACTGTATGACAGCAATGTTTAGGTGGCTGCATCTTTTCTTTTCTTATGGCATATACTCGCAATAAAAAAATGTAAATGAAAAATTTCTCACTCATCTTGCCACAGCCTGACCTTTTGTCATTGCCAATGCTTATTCAGTATTACTTTCTCTCTTTGCCGCTTGTTTCCTATCTTTCTTTCTTCCTCCCTCGTTCTCCCTTTCTTTGTTTTTCTCTCACTTGCTCTGAGGAATATGTGATATTACAACGCGATCAAAATGATTGCGGAACGTTACATTGCAGTTTTTACAACGCAAGTCGTTACAACGACTTGTGCTGGAGGGCGCTGGATTTAGGAATAGTAAGATTACTATTCTAATACCAGACTACATACAGTAGGGAAGGTGTTGGAATAGTAAATCCTACTATTCCTAAGGTTAGAGCGCCATCCAGCGCAAGTCGTTGTAACGACTTGTGTTGTATTACCCGCGATGTAAAGGCACTGTGATGCAATACCCGCATGGTAATGGATGTTTTCCACTCTGAGTCAAATAAAGTCCAACCCCACCCATGCCTCCCCCATCTTATGGTCAGACATCTCTTCCTTGTCCCTTTCCCTTCCCCCACCCCTTCCCTCTACCCTATCTCTTTATATATTTCCTCTTGTTTATAAGACGCACATGCCATCCAGGCTCTCACTGTGTCTGGTCAGAGTGGCTAATGCTGACCTTCCATGATGTAAATCTTTATGAATCGTTTATAAAGAATTGCAACACAAAAAAAGTCCAATTAAGAAAAATAGGTCCCGGTGCCCACCACCTGCAACCACCAGAAGAAATTATGCCCTGCAAATTGTTAACTCAAAATGTTACAGCAAAAGCCGATTCCCACAAATATGGCCAAATTTAGACAGACTAAGGAGCATATTATCAAGGACTGGTGTTAAAATTATCGCCGTTTTATCGGCAGAAAACTGCTGATAAAACGGCGATAATGGGCTTGATTATACGCCCTTGTTAATTCCCATAGAAGCCCATGTTAACATCAGAACATGGGCTTCTATGGGAATTAACAAGGGCGTATTATCAAGCCCATTATCGCCGTTGTATCGGCAGTTTCCTGCCGATAAAACGGCGATAATTTTAACACCGGTCCTTGATAATATGCCCCCATGTTTATGAAGCCGAACGTTGAGACACCCCTTCTGCTGCTCGATCAGGCGGCCATTGTCGAACCTCCATCTTATATTTCTTTTAAGAAAATGCATCCTTACTTTGCAGTGGAGACTTATCCGGAGAAAGATCCTCAACCCTCGAGCCAGTAGCCAGGTGTGGTAGAAAAACAATATTATAGACAACAAGCCATTCACCCAACACAAGAACCTGACCTCAGAGCTCCTGTGTCTGTGCTGAATGCACTGCTGGGTTTACAAGCAAAACAAAGGGCAGCTGTGAGAGGCTCACCTGCCTTCCAGTTTGTTTTAGAATAAGACACAAGGTCTTTACTTACTGGGGAGGTTTGTTTTTGAAGAGTTCTGGCCTTGAAATGAGAGCTCTGTGCTTTGTGCAAACCGTGCACTTCTCGTTCCGTTCTGTACACCAAGCGAAGACACAATAAGCTTGGCTGGGGGTTAGCTCTGGATGGGGTCACCATGTTACCATGTTACTATGCCGTGTTCTATCAGACATTTGCTGGGAAAAGGATAAATGTCTCATCAAATGGATAAAAAGGACTGTTGCTGCAAATGTGGTTAGTGTTGACTTGGGAGCGTGGATTACAATGACCCTTTCAGAATGCCTTAAGTATGATGTTAAAAACAACACGGAGCGCTCTACAAATTGAAGAGCAAAGACATGGTCGAGGAGTGATTGGAGGGGCAGTGGGGGTTTGAGCTTGGAAGTGAGTGGGTTGGTACTACATTGTGATTAGGGCTCCTGGCTTTATGGTATTTATTTTTTTGACATTTCCGTCTGTATTTATTCATATTTATTTGTTGTCAACTTTATCTGTATTTATCCACATTTATTATGTTTTTTTGTGAAAAAAAGAAAGCTGAAACTGGTATATGTCCACATTTATTTAACCTAAGCACTCATACCTGAATGCCTGCCAGGTATCAGTGATATGAGCACTCGCAGAAGATAAATCAATGCGCTTATTTGAAAACATGCACATTTCACTATCAGCCTTGTGCATATCTACTGCTGTTTAAGCCTCTTTAATAAAATTCCATTCTTTTTAAACTCCTTTACCTATCAGTTCACACAGTTACTGGCCTGGCAGTCATGGCAAAGTGTATTTAGAATCACTCAAAAAGCACCCAATGTCCGTTTTTAGCCAGATTTCCAAATAAATACAGACAAGAAAATAAATGGTTTTCTGTCTGTATTTATCTGTAAATATCTGTTAAAACTGAAAACAGGGAGCCTTAATTGTGATCTTGTGCTCTTTATAAAGGGCTGCCTTCAGCTCTTTACTAACTTGGATCAAGGTTGGAAAGATTCAGATGAAGAAAGTGATGCTGTTCCAGATCCTATGTGCATAGATGGAGAAGGTCCTCATGCTTTGAAATATTACTTTGATATATCCTGTTGAATATTAGTTTAACTCAGTAATAATACAAGTTTTATGTCGGTGTGGCCCCCCTCCACAATCCCAAATGGGCCCATTGATCCCATCCCCTGGTGCCAAGCATAACACTGGGGTAGCAGATGAAGACCGAAGCTCCATCGACCCCAGCATTGCTACCATCTTGAGGGAGCGGCTACTTCTGCTTGCTCCCGACGGGTTGGAGCAATCACAGTTTCCCTACCCGGAAGAGCTCGGACAGTGAAACAGAAGTGTGCCCTCCTTTATATGTTTTTAATTGCATATTTACCACTACCCCATCACAAAAAAATATATTATAAGGGGAGGGGGACATGCAGCTCTCCCCCCCAAAGTCCTTTAACTATACTGGAGGGGAGTACTTGGCCCCCTTCCCCGATCATTAAAATGCCTCAGGGTCCCCACAGCCCAAGGCTAATAACAACATTTGAGGAGAGGGCATATATCCCTCCTCTTGAGCCCAAATGGGTCCCAGGGATTCATTTCCCCAGAGCCATATTTTAAATATAGGGGAGGGGGCACGTGGCCACCCTACCCGAGCCTTAAAAGGCACCAAGGACCCCATCTCCCGAGGCTAAATACCTTACAATTGGGGGGGGGAGCACATGGCTGCACTCTGCAAGGCCTAATGGGCCTGGGGACCCCATTCAGCCGGGGCCAAACATAACATTGGGGGACACAGCTGGAGCCCCAGGGCCCGGCTGCCCCAGTTGGCTCAAGGAACTATAACTCGTGCCCTAAGGTAACTATAATATGGGCACCCGCAATGCACAGTTTGCTCATCAATAATTTTACTGCAAATGTTGCAGTGATATTATCAATGATGTCATAGAAGATGTCATGAGAGATGTAATATGTGGGGTAATTAGAAATGCATGACAAGGATGTGAGTTATAGTTACCTTAAAACATGAGTTATAGTTACTTGAGATAACTATAACTGCTGAATTTTGATGGTTCTGTGTGTATAAAATCTGAACCTAACTATAACGTCCAAGTAACCTTTGCTTTTTTCAGTGAATTTCTAAGGTGTTTTAAATTTTTTTCCCTAACTATACTATCCCTGTAACCTTTATTTTGTGTGTGAATTTCTATGGTTTTTAGTGCTATTTCTTAACTATAACATTCCTGCAACCAGGGTGTGTGTGAGTGGTTGTGTGGCTGCGTGAGTATGTGGTGGGTTTGTGAGTATGTGTGTGGCGGGCTGTGTGAGTCAGTGAGTGAGTGTGGCTGTGTGGTTGTGTGAGTGGTTTTGAGGGTCTGTGAGTGGGTATGTGAGTGGCTGTATGGAAGGGTGAGTGAGTATGTGAGTGGTTGTGTGGGTGTGTAAGTGGATGTGTGAAAGCTGTGTGGGTCTGTGAGTGGTTTTGTGGGACTGTGTGTGGGTTTGTGAGTGGCTGCACGGGTGTGTAAGTGGTTGTGTGGGGGTGTTTGAGTAGGTTTATGGATATGTGAGTGAGTGTATTTTTCTCTTTTAATTGGGGTCTGGATCTATGGATCCACCAGAATGCACCAGAACCCGTAGAATAATAAAAAGGTTTTTCGATAATTTCTTCCCCAAGAGGGGTCCCTCACAGACCCCTCCATTAGTCTCATCGGATCAGGGTACCTCTACCTTTTCTAGAGGGGGGTAGGTTGACGGCGCACAGCCTGGAGCTAAATGGTGAGTTACCATGTTACAGATGAGACCGAACCCTTCACCCTGGAAACATTGCTAATTAAGGTGTGGGTGGTGGGGCTTCTGCACGCCATTGCCATTGTGCTCCTTTATTCACATCAATGGCGACCACGGAGTCTTTAAGGGGTATTCGAATGGGACCATATACCAGCCGCAAGAGAGTACCAAATATATATTGATACCCTCCACATTGCGGATTGACTATGTGGCTCCATAAGTTTTTCCACCCACTTCCTTAGTGCCGCTGTTGTACTGGGTGTGTATTGAGTGACAGACGTGTTAGATCCCCAACACTGACCCAAAGACATATGATGGTTATCGAGGGACACTAGGGAGACCTGAGTCTTGGATTTCCTGGTTTCCTCACTGTTTTGTCTATGACTTGTCCTCTGCACTGGTTTTTTAGGACACTATAAGCAAGATCCTTGGCTGATGACACTGGCATTACCATTAAGCAGGCAGATAAGGGAGGGGCAACTGTAATACAGTCCACTACCGATTATGACCTTGAGTGTCAACGCCAACTTGGCAATGCCAGATACTACACTCCCATTGCCGAAAATCCCACTCCCAGACTGACTTCACAAATTGCTACTCTGGTATTCGAAGCAGAAAATAATGGTTGGATCAACAAGAAAGAGGCTGATATCCTCATCACAAAAGACCCTAAGATACCCTATTTCTGCACACTCCCTAAAATTCATAAGGGTACAACACCAGTCCCGGGATGACCTACTGTCTCAGGTATAGCTTCTCTCCTTGAACCTTTATCTAAATGTTGTGATCACTTTTTACAACCATTAATGAGAAAAATTGCATCCTTTGTACGTGACACAACTAACATCTTGTACATTATAGAGGAAACACAGGTCTCTGATGAGATTTATCTCCTGGTCACACTAGACGTGGGAGCGTTGTATACTAATATCCCTCAACGTGCCACCTTAACTGCTCTTGAAACATCCCTATCAAGCGACCCCTGCCTCTTTTATCATGGATTGTGCAACTCTTGCACTGAATGAGAACTTTTTTGAATATAAAAAACAACTTTTTCACAAATCCCAGGGTACTTCCATGGGGAGTACCTTCGCCCGAGTGTGGCTTGTCTCTACATGGTTGCATTCGAGGAGGATGTTGTCATGCACCCAAGGAACCCATACATCAATAATTTGAAACTGTGGAAAAGATTCATTGACAACATCTTTATCCTCTCGAGGGGTAATCTTACTACCCATGAGGAATTCTGTTAGTGGATCAATGTACAAAATGAAAATGTTAAATTCACGTATACAATATCCAGTACAAACATACCCTTCTTGGATTTGAATGTGAGACTAATCCACGCAGAACTGAGCACCACCCTCTACAAAAAACTTATAGACAGAAATCGTTTCTTATTGTATAGCAGTCGCCACCCTAGAGCTCATAAAGACAAACTGCCCCTTCGGATTGGGAGAAACAGTAGTTCTCTCACTCACTACAAGACTGAGGCCCAAGCTTTGGCTTCCAATCTTAGACAAAGGGAATACCCACAATGCCACATCATGAACTCTCTAAAAAGAGCTAGAAACAACCCCTGCGAGACACTGCTGGAAGTGACACCTAAAGAACAAGCTGATACTCTAAAGTGTGTCACATCCTTTACACCAGGTTCCACACTCATAAAGGGTATTATTAAAAAACACTGGGGGATTTTGTAGACAGGAGACCTACGCATGCCGACACCTAGGTTCGCCTATAAACGAACTAAGAATCTAAAAGATATTCTTGTACACACAAATGTCCTAAGACAGAGACCAATACAGCCCAAAGAACACTATGGGGTCTCGCTCCGGTCATAGGCCCCTACCCATGTGGTAGCTGTACATTGTGCAAGCAGACTACAGTCACTAAGGAGATAACTCTCTCTGACACATTCATTTGGAAAATGACAAGACACACCAACTGCAACACTTCCCATTGCATATACTTGGTAATTTTCCCCATGCAATATGATCTACATAGGGATGACACTAAGGACTGTGAAAACACGCATCACTGAACATAAGAGTAACATACGATGCCAACGTCTTACTACACTCACTACAAGGAGTCGAACCACCCCCCTGATTCCCTCCGTTAGCTGATACTTGAAGCACACCCTAGAATTACACAACAAACGTTGTTCAGAAAAGAACAAAGATGGGTACATCGACTTGCTTCTGACCGACATGGTTTGAATGACGATATACCTTGGGCATTACTGACTAACAGGTGAAGATTCCTGGTCCTTCCCACTGAATCATTGAAGGTGACAATGCACTTAGTGTACCACTCACCAATAAGTATTGACCCTTATCGATACACAATCCTTTCCATTCCATGTGAGCCTAAACCTCTCAGTAATACGCCTCTGAGCCTCTACATATAGTTACTTGATATATATGGGCCCACTCTACAACATTCGTCCAGCAGGTTTCGATTGGTCTTTCTGTCCGCCATCTACATCGGCTTAATCCACACACTGGCACCGAGTTGGACTCAAAATCATAGTAGACCGGCAATACATTATTTATACACTACTTGCTTATGGATACTCTATACACCAGTGGGTTACGCAATCACATTGGTGGATTATGTAGGTTTGGAAAATAAGACTGGGTGTGGAATTGGTACCAAATGTGAAACAAGGTTATCTTCCCCACTATAAGATGACCGCTGCTCTTACTATGCATTAGAGCCGGCCTGAGAGCATCAGTAACGGCTCAATTCTGACGCGAGATGGAAGCTAGCCCCTTCCCGCCCATTACGCCGGTGAGTATTTCAGCGGCTCCACAATGCAGCTGTGTACTACTCGGTGCCGGCGGAGGGGGGTAGGTTGACGGCGCACAGCCTGGAGCTAAATGGTGAGTTACCACGCTACAGACGAGCCCGAACCCTTCACCCTGAAAACACTGCTAAGTAAGGTGTGAGCGGTGGGGCTTCTGCACGCCATTGCCATTGCACTCCTTTATTCACAGCGGTGGTGACCCCAGAGTCTTGAAGGGGTATTCAAATGGCACCATATACCAGCCACAGGAGAGTACCAATCATATATTGATACCCTCCACATTGCGGATCGACTCTGTGGCTCCATGAGTTTCTCCACCCATTTCCTTAGTGCCGCTGTGGTACTGGGTGTGTATTGAGTGACAGACGTGTTAGATCCCCAACACTGACCCAAAGACATGTGATGGTTATCTGGGGACACTAGGGAGACCTGAGTCTTGGATTTCCTGGTTTTCTCACTGTTTTGTCTATGACTTTTCCACTGCACTGTCTTTTTATAGACACTACAATGTACATGTCCAGTTACCCTGCCGGAAACTGAAAGAAGAGACACTTGAATCACTGTAAGGTGAGTGGAGTTACATAACCATTCGCTCTCTTTCTAAACTCAGTCTTCTGGTTTTTAAATCTATTTCTAATCTTTTTTAACTCGTTTTGAGTAGTAGAAGCTATATATACTTTTAATAGATGACTACTCAACACACCTACTGTTGTTACTTACCATTATGGTTGGGACTCCACCACTTTTGGCACATTGTAGGATGGTACCTGTACACTGATGGATGGTCATCTATATGTTTGGACATTGAGAGAGAGTAATGTCTTTACTATGACTGCCACCAATTGACACAGCTGTAAATGTATTCTGTATCCTTCTCTTAGGTCTCTCTGTGATACTGTGGGTACCTTACTCGCAGTGCTGAGATGCGGTTGGTTGATTACTCACCCACTACTCAGTGTAGATAGTTTAAACCACTAGGTCCTGATGAATTGCCACGGATCCTCCTGACCAATTGGCATATAACATGCTGACCCAGAGAGTTGAGCGTAGTTAATCTGAACCATAACACGTCAGATATCCGCATCTCTGTCTCCGTTTTTAATCAGGTGGATAGCCAGTATGAATAAAAGTATTTTTGGACTATCCAACTTGTTTTAACCACCACTCACTACATCTACATTTCCTAGACCTCTTACCCCCACTGCACCATACGGCAAGGAACAAAAGATCTCCTCTAAAGAGTCCCTCTATGGGTGCCCGTCAGGTATTGCAGCACCGACCCGACCAGGAGCAGGCCCATATGATGAAGCATGACACCTAGCGGGCTGGGTATGTGAGGGATCTGGTTACGAAAAAACTGGCGGACTTTGAAAACGGATCCAATCATTGGACTAGATATACCACCAGCCCCCTTGATTACCTATAGAAAAGTGAGATCTTTAATAGATCAGATAGTTCCTAGCCACTTCGAGGATAACATTTAGAAGAGTGTAACCCTCAAGGAATTGTAGGGCTTCTTTCTCTGCGAAAAGTGCGTGTGTCAATAGCAGGAAAACACTGTTTTATGAGGTACCAGGTTTGAAGAGAAATAGGGCTATAAATAGATTTTTTGACCTGTAACACTGCCTACACAGTTTACTGTTTGGTATGTCCGTGTGGGCTAAAATACATAGACAGTACTATCCATTCAACTAAAGTGCGCATAATGGAACACATGAGGGCTATAGTAAAGAAAGATGCCACATACCCAGTGACCAGACACTTTGAAAACATGCATCTAAGCAATAGGGACCTGCTACGGTACTATGGTATTGATCACGTACCAGTAAATGTAAGAGAAGGTGACAGAATTTTGAGACTTTGCAGACTGGAATCAAGATATATAATTGCTCTGCTAACAAAGCCCCCACTTGGTATGAACAGTGGTAAGGAATTATATTTAAGGTATAAGTAAATGCCCACATGATTTTACATGGCCATGAGTGATTAGCCACACAGTTCTATTTTTTATGACACATAAAGAGAGCATAAGTATGTGTTTTTGATGACTTTGAATATAGGTTTTATTGATAGTGATTGACCGATGAGAACATAGAATGTTTTGCTGATATACGGCTATATAATAGATGTGTGCTAATTAACTGGGAGTGAAATCATTTCAAATAATCACACTGGAAAAATTAACTTTAGTTCTCCTAGGTGATGCCGCATAAATGAAGGGAGAAATATTCAGATTCACAAATGAGATATACAATGTAAATATGCGGTTGCTCTAGAGAATGATGTATTGATACTTTATGCCCATTGAGGGCTATATCATGTTACTGTATTGCTTTACAATCTAATTCGAGTTGGGAATGAGTAAGAATAACTACATGTTAAGATGGCGGAACTCATGTGGTGGCGTATCGGCTTGTCCATTTTCTATGTTTAGTACATTGGTAGATTAAAAATTTTTGTTGCCGGCGCGCCTGACGACATTGACAAAGGCGTCAGACGAAAAGAGTCTGTTGTATGTTTGCATGCGAAGATGCAAAGATTAAATCCACCTCCGTGAGTGCTTATTTCTTTGAATAAGGAAAAGGAAGTGGATTTTTGATGGATTTCGAGGGTACACCCCGCAAGGATAGCACCCGCTCAGGAGTGCACTGGAAAAGGTGGCCAGGAGCATTCATATATATATATATATATATATATATATATATATATATATATATATATATATATATATATATATATATATATGCACACTGAAAAAACCAAAGGTAACAGAGACGTTATAGTTATGCTCAGATTTCACTCATACAAAACCAGTAAAATTCAGCAGTTATAGTTACCAGAGCAAACTATAACTTACGCCCCCCACAATGCACTGTTTATAACCTCGCATGTTACATCACTAATGACATGGTCAGTGACAACACTGATTAAATCATCTAAATAACATCACTGATGACATCACCCCATGAGTGTAAGTGTTTCATAAACATTTCTGAGACTTAAAGACATATACTAATCTACAGCATTACTTAAATTACTATTATTTCTGTACTAGTAATTAGCTATACTATTTCTAACATATCTCATCTAAGTGGCTGTGTGACTGTGTCAGTGTGTGAGTGGATGTCTCAGTTGCTGTGTGGGTCTGTGAACGGATGTATGAGTGGCTGTTTAGATGTGTCAGTGCGTATGTGAGTAGCGTTATGGGTGAGTGAGGAGCTGTGTGAGTGACTGTATTGGAGAGTGAGACGGTATGGAAGTGGGTGTATGGGTGAGTTAGTGGCTGTGTGAGTAGCTGCATAAGTGTGTGAGTGTGTGTGACTGTATGGGTGATTGAGTGGCTATATGAGTGGCTGTGTGGGTGAGGGACTGGGTGAGTGAGCAGCTGTTTAAATGTGTATATAGGTTAGTGATTGGGTGTGAGTGACTGTAAGACTGAGTAAGTGGGCGTGTGAGTGGGTGTATGGATGTGTGAATGGGAATGTGAGTGGTTCTATGGATATGTGAGAGGGTGTGTGAATGGGGTGTATTGGTGAGTGAGTGGCTGTGTTGGCAGCTGTTTGGGTAAGTATGTGGGTGTATGAGTAGCTCTATTGGTGAATGAGTGGCTGTGTGCTTGTCTGTATGAGTGAGTGTGTGGGTGTATGAGTTCCTGTATGGGTGAATAAGTGGCTTTGTGAGTTTTTTTATGGGTGATTGAGTGGGTATGTGAGTGACTGTAAGGGTGTGTAAGTGTCTGTATGTCTGTATGAATGGATGTGGGATTGGCTGTATTGGTGAGTGAGTGGGTGCATGAGTGGCAGTATGGGTGAGTTAGTAGGTATGTGAGTGGCTGTATGAGCCAGTGGATGTGTTAGTGGCTCTATGGATGAGTGATTGATTGTTTGAGTACTGGTCTGGGTTCTGTGAATAGGTATGAGAGTGGTTGTGTGGCTGTGGGAGTGGGTGTTTGAGAAGTTCTATGGGGGTAGGAGTGGGTGCCTGAGGGATTCTGTGGATGATGTCATTAATTTTGTCATTTTAGATGTCATCAGTGATGTCACTGACCATATCCTGAGTGACTGGATACCCACTGCGGGGCTTAAGTTATAGTTAGCTTGGGCAACTATAACTGCTGAATTTCCAAGGTTTTGTAGGAGTGAAATCTGAGCCTAACTATAATGTCCCTGTAAACTTTGTTTTTTCCAGTGAATTTCTAAGGTTTTTTCAATTTTATTTCCTAACTATAATGTCCCAGTAAGTTTTGGTTTTTGAATAGGCTGAGGCATGAAATTACGCTCCGCAACAAAATGGGGTTACCTATATACTACCTATATACTCCGCACTCTACAACAGAGCAAAGTTTTTTTGTGCTGTAGGTAAGCATGATAGAGTACGAGCAACTCCAACCTGTAGTGCGCCAAGAGACCTCTTTGCAGAGTGGTTGAGAAAGGGGGCTGGCCTCCAAAAACATCTCAGCAATCCCGCTGTGGGGGACTTACTTGTGGCAACAATAGGGTTTTTTTCCTGGCTCCCAATGACCCTCAGTGGCCAGGGGGACTTCATCCCCCAACCAGTAGTGTGCGAGGAGACCACTTTGCAGAGTGGATGAGAAAGGCGGCGAGGCCTCCGACAAAGTCTTAGCAATCCAGCTATGTGGGACTTCTTGCAGCCAAGTGGACCTTCTCCCCCAAACAGTAGTGCACCAGGAGGCCTCTTTGTAGGGTGGTTGAGAAAGGGGGTGGGCCCTGATGATGTCTCAACAATCTGCCTTTGGGGACTTACTTGTCACAACAATAGGGATTCTTGGTCCCCAGCGACCCTCAGCAGCCAAAGGGACTTCATCCCCCAACCAGTAGTGCACCAGAAGGCCACTTTGTAGAGCAGTTGAGACGGGACGGGACTTCCGACGACGTCTCAGCAGACCTGCTGTGGGGAATTGTTTGTTGCAAAAATATGGGTTCTTAGCCCACAATGACCCTCAGCAGCCAAGAGGACCTTGTCCCCCAACCAGAAGTGCACCAAGAGGCACCTTTTGCAGAGTGGTTGAGAAAGCTGCCGGGGTGCCGGATGACGTCTCAGCCATGCAGCTGAGTAGGACTTACCTGTGGCAACAATAGGAATGGCCCCCAATGACCCTCATCAGCCAAGAGGACTTCATCCCCCAAGCAGTTGTGTGCCAGGAGGCCCCTTTTAGAGTGGTTTCGAAAGGGCCGGGTCTCCGATGATGTCTCAGCAATCCGGATGTGGGGGACCTGCTTGCTGCAACAATAGGGCTTCTTGACCTGCAACAACCCTCAGCAGCCAAGGGGACTTAATCCACCAACCAGTAGAGCACCAGGAGGCCCCTTTACAGAGTGGTTGAGAGAGGAGGTGGCCCTCTGACAACGTCTCAGCAATCCAACTGTGGGGGGCTTACTTGTCTCAATAATAGGGGTTCTTGACCCACAATGACTCTCAACAGACATGGGGCTTTCATCCCCAACCAGTAGTGCACCAGGAGGCTCCTTTGCAAAGCAGGTGAGAAAGGGGTCGGGCCTCCGACGACGTCTCAGCAATCCGGCTGTGGGGGACTTACTTGTCGCCACAATAGGGGTTCTTGGCCCTCAACAATACTCAGCAGCCAAAGGGACTTTATCCGCCAACCAGTAATGCACCAGGAGGACCCATTGCAGAGTGGCTGAGAAAGGGGAACTGGGCCTCTGACAACGTCTCAGCAGTTCTGCTGTGGGGGACTTACTTGTCACAGAAATAGGGATTATTGCCACCCAACGACCCTCAGCAGTCAAGGGGACTTTGTTCCCCAACCAGTAGTGCGCCAGGAGGCCCCTTTGCAGAGTGGGTGAGAAAGAGGCGGGCCTTTGATGACTTCTCAGCAATCCAGCTGTGGAAGTGTTAAAGTGCCCTGAAGAGGTTGCAGGCTGGCCAAGCGGGACCGCCCACATATATATTTTTAAGTGCCCATTGAAGGTCCATGGGGCTGCCTAGGGGCCGCGCAGGCCCCTACATTCATTTAACTTGATTTGCCCTGGGGAGGTGGCGGGACCAGCTAAATATTTTAAAGTGACCGGGGAGGTGGCTTTTATAAGCCCTTGGAAAGGGAGCCCCATGCATTCCGTTTCTTTATATAATTGCTCATGCTCCCTGGACCTGGCCCACATGGGAGTAAAAAATTACAGAAGCCCAGGCTTTTTCTTATTTATTTTCTGCAGGGGCTACTAATCCTGCATCTTCCCTGCAGAAAATGTTTAAAAAAAAGATTTTCTTGCCCTGTGGGATCCCTGTGGGACCCCCTCAAGAGGTCTAGCGGATCAGGGTATTCCTACCCTACCCCCTTCTCTTTTTTTTACATTTTTATGTGGGACTCAGCTGATGCCGAACCCTAAGATAACGGCCAACACTTTCTTGTTGAAGTGTTGGCAGCCAATCACATTTCAGCACGGGGATGTCGTATCCTCAGAGGATCCGTGGCCCTATATATACAAATTTAGATTTCCCTTAATTTTCCCAAACCACTGAACAGATTTACACCAATTTACAAAACGCTTTCTCGACCAACAGCTTCCTTTCTGCCAAATTCAGTGTAATGCTGTTCAGCGGTTAGGGCTGTAGTCGTGTCTAAAATCTCAATGGGAATTAACATGGGAAAATGTGTTTTGGGACCCCTCCTTTTTCTTGGCCCCACTTGACAAATCATCACGAAAATGTCAAAACAGCAGCTAAAGTGAGTGTCGTATTAGTTTGAACGTTTTGCGAGGCTTTGTCAAATGACGTCAAAGTTATTGGCAATATCAAAAAACTTTCTTTCTATGAACACTTGGTCCTAACTATAACTACCTACTGGCGACTACCTGGGGCCTAAAATGGCCCAGGGAAGGGAGGCCACGTGGTTCCCCAAACATTATTTACAAAAAATATAAATAATAGAAGAAAGAAAGGCTAGGAATTTTAAAAAGGGGCAGGCCCCAGGGTATGGGGTCCCCTTGTCCAAACCGGCCAAGGGAGGGGGCCACGAGACCCCACCCCTTCCTAAGAAATAGAAGAAGAAAATAAAAGCCCCCAACACCGTAGCCCTGCCTCTTTTCTCCACAATTCTGTAAAAGTGGTTTCTGGTTCGCTGCTGGTTGAGGGATGAAATCTCCTTGGCTGCTGAGGGCCCTTAGGGACCAACAAGACCTCCAGTCACCTCCAGTAAGCCCCGCACAGTGGGATTCCTGAGAGGTGATTGGAGGCCACTCACCTATTCTTCACCACTCTGCAAACATGCTTCTTGGCGCACTGATGTTGGGGGATGAGGTCCCCTTGCCTCCTGAGGGCCTCAGGACTAAAGTGGATTTAATCCCCAAAGCATCGGTGTGCCAGGAGGTGCATTTGCAGAGTGGTGGAGAAAGGAGGCGTGACCTCTGATGACCAGGAGAGCTAGGTGGACCCCAAGGCCCCCTAAGAGCTGAGGGGGACTTCATCCCCCAACTAGTAGTGCACCAGGAGGTGCGTTTGTAGAGTGGTAGAGAAAGGGAGAGTTGCCTCCTACCACCTCTCAGCAATGCCACTGTGTGGGGCTTACTGGAGGTAACCGAACATCTCGTTGTCTACAGAGACAGTTAGGCTCAGGTATCACTTGTACAGAACCAGAGAAATTCAGCCGTTATAGACAGTTAGTGAGGTAACTATAACTCACGCCCCTGCAATGCACTGCTTATGACCTCACATATTCCATCACTCATGACATGTCAGTGACATTACTGATGACATCACTGATTACATCTCAAATGACATCACTGTTGACATCACTGATGACATCATCCACAGAATCACTGACGGACTAACTCACACCCCATATAACCTTGCATACATCCACTCCAACATCCACACTACCATTCTCAAACCCATTCAAAAACACATACCAGTACTTACACAGCTACTCACTGATTCATACATTAACACGTCTACTCACTCATCCATACAGGCACTCCTACACCCATTAACTCACTAATACAACCACTGACATAGCCACTCACACACCCATTCAGCCACTCACACACTGAGCCAGTCACCCATAGAACTATTGACACACCTACTCACTCACCCATACAGTCAATCACACAGCCATTTACTCACCTGTGCGGTTAAACACACACTCACTTACTCATACAGATACTAACATGTACACATTCATCTATACAGTCACTTACACCAGCACACACTCACCCATACAGCCACTCTCACATTCACTCACTTACATATAGTCACTCATATACCCCACAACTCATCTAGACTGCCTTTCACATACCTAGTTACTCATCCATATACCACTGACACATGCACTCACTCTCTGACACAGCCATGCCCACATTTACTTACCCATAAGCCTCTCACACATGCCCCCACTTACCTATACAGCCACTGACTCACCAATTCACTCATCTCCGACCCACACAGACACTCAGACACCCATAGAGGTACTCAGACAACCAATCTCTCACCCATACAGAAACCCACATACCCACTTATACACCCAAACAGCCACTTAGACACCAACTGTAAATATATATTAGAAGATGAAGTCAACTCAACATAATTTTATTATTCTAAAATTAGTTATCATAGGGTTTTATTTTAAGTCCCTGACTCCATTATTTTCTATATGAGTGAGTTGCAATTGCACCAAGCCTGGGCTGGAGTACATTTGCTACTTTTTTGTCACCTTTAGGGCTGTAGAAGCTTTAGAAGTGTAGTTTGTGGCTAGCAATTGTCATGTTCTTTTGTTGATCCGTGTTCATAGTTTCCTTCCCATGCCTAAACTGCTCCTTAATTTACCTAGACCTCTCCCATTTTGAAGTAAGAATTCCCACAAAAGAGAAAGCCATTCCTATTCACAAACTGCACATCTAAAACTAGTATGCCAAAATGGCCCAAAAAATGCACTCAAATTCAGACCTGGAGGAAGCCCAGCACCACACATGGCCATGGCCAGCCTTTAGTACTGTCACATCCACTCTTACAAAATAATGGAGGAAGGGACCCATAATTGAACCCAATAGGAAATAATATTAAAATAATGAATTACTTTTGAGTTTTATTAAAAAATATATATGTAATTTAATCTTGAAAAAATGATACATACATAAAAAATAACATAAACATATTTTCCTTTTTTTTAGCATTTAGTACACTTTTTTAAATGTCCCTATACTTTACCATAGGGAGATCTCAGTCACTGTGGTGGAGGCCTCCCCCTACAGGGAAAAAGTTACTACTTGTAACTTTGCACTCGTTATTTGGCTCTACCCCCTTTTTTAGGGGGTGGAGATATGTATGTCTACCCTTTGTAGTAACGTTATACTCGGAAATTGGTCAAATCCAAAGGTGGTAAGGTTACTACAAAGTATAGGTAGAAATTTACATATGTAGAATTACTCATGCATAAATTTACTTTGCGAATAGAACCCCATGTCCTCACTGCACATAATTAAATGCTCGTTTCTACATCTGAATTTAAGGGAGTCGCATAATTCACATAATCCAAGGTTTTATCTGGACACACTTTTTATCATCCCTTTTTGGCTAGTTTACTGTAACCCTTCCTTACCGTTCGGCTGACCGTGTTACACTGAGCTTGTGAGCTGATGTGGGGGTAATGAATTTGGATCATACTGCAACAGTGCTTTTCATCGCCATTGACTACCACTGCTGGCACAGTTCCAGTTCAATGTGGCTTCAACTATAAGGCAGTGCATTAGACAATGCTGGCATATCTAACTCATACACCTTGGACTCTTAGACTCTGGGTGTTTGAGAGTTGGGATCCATTGCACTTCAAAGCCATGGAAAGATGAAGAAGGAAGGATTATCGGTAAAGAGGAATCTGCCAAGAATTAGCCGATGTTATGTCTACCCACATACATTTTTGCCTCAGTTAGGAGTTGGGGATGTCAGATTCCTTGACAGTGGAGCTGCCACTATCTCCATTATTGGAAACAATGTTGGTCAGAAACGATGGTAGTGGCCATGGAATCAGAAGTTTGCATTATAGAAAGATAAACAATAAAAAATGTTTCATTGCTTGCTTAAGCCTTGAAGAGATAAGCCACATCCCCTCTAGCATGGTCCTACATCTGCACAGTGGCAGAGACCAGTGGAATCCTGTACACATTCAGTGATGAAAGTGATGACCTTACATCACATTGATATTTTTCCAAATATCGCGATAGTGCCATACCTTTGATGCTGACGTCAGACATCAATCGCAGTGTTTTTACTTGCGGATGTTATTAACTTCCATTCATTGCCTCCAGCTGCTTGGTTGAGATTTTTTCCACTTACAATTGTAATTTATCTTATCCTCCTACAAACTGCATTCATAGCACATTTGTATGGTCATGGAATATGCATTAGCCGCACTTGCGTCTGCAGTTCCTCTGAGGGGATGGGAGTAGTTTAGTAAAATAACATCAAGACAGATGATATATTCTCTGATTCAGCACTGTCTGATGCAAAGGCGCGGAAGGAGGACATTTCAACAGAAATAGATGTTGCCTCATCCCCAGCATCTCTGTGTAGTCATGCAAAACATTAGACTGCAATAGTTGCTGATTTTTCTACAACTTCTCTGGCCTGATGGTGTCCCAGCAGTGAAGAAGGTGCTCAATGTATATCTATGAGATCTTATTCTGTGATAAATATTTGCAATCACATCTTTGTAAACTGCCTTCATTTCGATTGTACTCTAGATTTAGCATTTCCTCCAGAAATGGGAACTCTTTCCTTTACCATTCAACTCTATATCCTGCCTTTTATGGTTTGGGCTGGGTGTAGGCAAGATTTGTACCAGTGATAAGCTAGCAAAGGCCAAAGTGGGTTATTTTGTACCTCTTCTGAGATATTAAGGCCCCATGACTGTGGCAGCATTGTATTTAGTGTTCCTTTTGTCTGTTTAGCACATTACCTATGGTACAGGAGTGACCAGCTTACCATATAAATGTTGCCACAATTTGGCAAACCTTTCAGTGATAGCCAGGTGCAGTGAATAATTTGTGGTTATTCTACCACAGCTACATTTGTTGTGATGTATCCACATACATAGAATGCCAGGCCATTATTCTCCCATTGAATGAAAGGCCAATGTCCTCTTCTTCTAACTTAAATGTTATGCTACCAAACTTTTATTACATTGTAGCAACCATATTGAATTGTGGTCTTCTGTACATGATTTACCACACCTTACACATCTCTTAACTATCATGTCAACAGATACATCGACAGGATGGATCCACATTTGTATATTGGAGAAGACGCATTGAATGTAGATAGGTTTATCAGACGTCTCAGGTAAAACACAGGCACTAGAAGTGCACTACCTGGGCACAGTGTCTTCTACTTACTTCTGATTACTTTTGTGGGAGCAAAACTGTACCTCAAAATCTATACGCCCCAAAATGTACCTCACTTGGCAATTCCAAAGATTACTGGATCAGACATAGTGTTAAATCTTAATTTTATGAGGCAATGGGATCCCATGTTCTGGTACCTCACTGAATATAGTTTTAGCATAGTAAAACAATTTGAAAATAATGTGGGCCACTCAATAATTATGTTCTAGATCAATAAAAAGTTAGAACATTTCATTATCAAATTTCAAATAGGTGATACAGAAAAAAATGTGGAGGGTCTCAGAGACAGCATTTGTGAGACCCTGTTACTAAGATTGGTGTGGTTCACTCTTTTTTTATTTATACACATATTGAAAAATGCCACAAAGGCTCTCAGAAGCAAAGATATACAGAATATGTAAACATCAGTTATTAGTCTAAATCTAAAATGAGCAGCAAAATCAGTAAATAGTCAAGCAGCATTTCCAAGACAATAGGAAAGTCTTCTGTCTCGTTCCCCCAAATCAAGTTTTTTTAATACACAACGGATTAGAATTTAAGCAATTTCAGCAGATTGGTTAGGGTGTGAGGAAAGGTATCATGCCTTTTAACACAGGAATAATAAGTTGAGTTGAGTTGAGTTGAGCTGCGGTTAGATCGACTGTTTGTTAGAAGTGTGTGAGAACTGGACCACAAGTGTATCAACTGAATAGCGGCCAGCCGTGCAACCACGCGTGTCCAGAGTCAAGGGCTTCTTAGCCCACACATGCTGTGACGTTTGAGGTTGGCGTATGGTGTCTGAAGCAGAACGGCCCTCTGAGTTTTGAGACTGAGAGGAGCGAAACACGGTCTTTAACAAAGATTTCAGAGGCTGATGACTAAGGGCCCAATTACGAGTCTGGTGGTTCGAGGACCACCAGACGCATGATCTAACGGCGGTCCGACCGCCCCATTACAACTTGGGAGGTTGGCCCGCCATGGGATCTCTGCCAATGCCAGGGAACCGCAATTCCCAGGTGGTGGCATGGCAATCCTAAGGGCGCAATATGCTTGGCGGTACCGCTGTGATTCAGCCAAGCATAGTACGAGTTTCCTCTCTGCCGCGGTTTTCATGGCGGTTCCAACCACTATGAAAACCATGGAGGAGAGGAATCAAAGGTGCCCTACAGGACCCCTGGTGCCTCACTCCATGTGGGTGCATGAAGAGGGAAACAACATGTGCTCCTCTGTGTGCATGCACCCCTGTTCCTGCATGGCATGGACGTTACAGTCCATGCAGTGCAGAACCCTTGAGTGGCGTTCCCATTTCTGTGCCTTTTTTAAAGCCACTGCAGCCTTTGAAAGAGGCACCACCATGGAACCACAACACCACTTGCCCACCAGACTACTTTTAAATTGTAAACTGGTGGGCAGTGGCAGCGACTCTTGGCGGTGCGGGGGTATGTCAGTGGCATGCCATCTGCGACGCTAAAAGAAGTAATCAGGTCCTAAGAGTGCTAGGTCTCAAGCAACATTTGAGGTGTGGATTACCTTTTTATTATTATTTTACAGCAACAAATACAATATTTAAGGGCACATTGAAGAGAGAGGAATAATCCAGCCTTGTAACCTGTTACTGAGTGCTTTACCGGTTGTTAAAGGCCGTGAAGGATAGACCCGAGACTATAACAAGGGAGAGGGCCTTTAACAACCAGTATATCCCAAGACAGAAGGGCTATAAGGTTATTAGAACATTCCACCCACTGAGGGTAGAAAGATCTAAATTAAAAAGGGAGAAACATGAAGATAAACAATGGAATGTTGGCTCTCCGGGCTTATACCACCCATTATAAGCCCGGAGCCCCTCCATTGTCTTCAATGGAGCTCTCAAAATTCCAATGTTCTAACAGCAGTTAAGCAACTGTGCTATTTACTTCATTGTTTTGCCAAAATAGCCGTGAATATTGGGCGTTGTGGAACAGTTTGCCTTTAACAAACATGGCTAGTCCACAAGCCTTTACCCAACCAATTTTTTTTTCTAATAAAATCCCAGAAAGCGCTGCCACAAATGCAAGCAATAGCTAGATCCTTTGAAAATGATCTGGTAGCCATCGATAGCAAAGGGTATTCCCCGGAAATAAAAGATGTTCGGCGTCTAGGGAGATGCTGGCCAGGAACTTATTTGATAATCTTCCAGATGTGAGACACCAGTAGGGCAATTCATACCTTGAGATGAAAATAAAGAGACTGTTTTACGGTTGGAAAAGCACTTCATTGATGGGCAAACTGTGGTATTACAGCATCCCACTTTCTGCAAAACGAAGTAATTTAGGCTACAGTTCGCTTTTAATTGCGTTTTCAAGAAAATTTAAGAACAACTTATTGCTCGCTGAAATTTTTCAGTAACTGAAGTACTGTACACAACAAAGGGAAGTGACGAGTCTACATTATCGCTAATGCAATTGCAGAGTATGAATTAAACGCTGCACCACTTGTGTGTGTGGTCCACTGCAAAGATAGAGACAAAAGGAATGTTTGGTGGAGAAGGTTCTTTAAAATGTCTCACCAAGTTACACCAGAATAGTCCTAATAGCCCTTCCATAGTAAAGAGATACAACAAGTCTATGAAGTTGGGACTCTTTCAAAGTGTTTGTAGAGTTAGTACAACTTACTCAGATGTCTATTTCAATTTAGTTGAAGAGGTTGAAAAGGCGTTTAACAACAATTTGATAATAACTATTGAAGAACAAGGGGGAATCTGCTTGGTTAAAGGATTTAGGTGGCTTTTAGGTTGGATTCACACTAGGAAAGTTAGGATTGGTGTTATGGCCGACTCTGGCTTACCAGTCATTATAGCTTTAGGTGTCACGTTTGCTGAGAAGTGAGTTAGTTTCGAACTCAAAGTGTCAGACTTTAACCCAAAAGCATTTGGTGAGTTTGAGATAAAATGCTAGCCTACTTTGCTGTTACTCTTGAGTTTACACTAAAACGTACGTTGCAGAACCTAGTTGTAAAAATAGGTTCCAGTTTCCCTACTTGCAAATGAAGATTCTGATGTAAGTCAAACCACCTCGAAATGTACAACACATTTCCTTTACTGTGACTAGGGTGTGGAAGGTTTTGAACATGAAATGTGAATAAAGCAAGGCACAATTCGCATTTATAAAGTACACCTTGCACCATTGAACGCTACCCATAATGTGAAAAAAATATAGACAATCTAGCTGATAATTGTATAATCGACCCCACAGGCTCTTCAGAATGGGTTTCAACTGTGGTGATAGCACGTAAGAAATCAAGTAACATAGGACTCTGTACCAATTTACTCTCCCGGAACAGTAGCATGGTTGTGGATTGTCATGCACTTCCCAAAGTCTGCAAAATGCTGGCAGTAGTGACAGGATCGCATTATTTTTCGATAATTGACAACAAATCGGCTTATCATCGAGTTACATTGTCTGAAGAGTCTTATTACCTAACAATGTTTGTTACCCCATTTGGGGCATTCTGACATTTAAGATTACCTTCTGAGCTGGCATCAGTGCCCGGTGTTTTAAAAAAAAAATTCTAGATATACTGTTCATGGGGCTGCCTGGGTACCAACTTTCCAGCATGACACATTAATTTACGCTAAAGACCTGGATGAACACAATGCCCTACTGGGCAAAGTGTTGGAAATTTAGTAAAGCAAAGGCATGACAGTCAGCAATGGCAAATGCAAATTTTAAAGACAGGAAGTGATTGCATTGACCTTACTATAACATCAGAGGGGATTGTACTGAAAACTGATTTGTTAGATGGCATTAAGAAAAGCGAAAACCCAAGAGAGAAAAAAAATTCCTTACAATTTTTAAAGGGGTAAGAAATATTACGCGCAATTTGTTTAAGGCTATGCTGTACACATTGAACTACTGAGGAAGTTGCTAAGAAATGGCGAGCATTTCACTTGAGGGGTTAGAACAGAAGCAAGCATTTAAAAGTATTAAGAACTTGATGGTCAGTGCTAAAGTACTTAAGCCATTTATTAGAGAGGCCAAATGCAGGTCTAACTGTAGATGGTAGTTTGATTGCCTTGACCTGTGTGTCTTTGGATCATTGAAAGATATAGAACATATCTTTAGGGAAAGAATTTTGATCTGGTGACAGATCTAAGTCACTCGTATATATGATGGATGATGTGGAAAGAGTAGAGCTTTATCTAGACTGATACATTTTGCCTTCAAGAGAGCAAAAATTTAATTTACAGGTGGAATGCATTTCTGGTGGGAAAAATGTAAGAGCGACTATTTATCTAGGATGACGTGGATTAATTCAGAGGCTACACTGACATGAGCATAAATGGGTGGTTGCGGTGATTGACACAATTAAAAGTTGTGATATTGCCACAACAGACAAAGAGTGGGTGACTGCATTTAGTACAGAAGTTTAGTTAACTTAGGTATAGAAATACCCGGTAAATGGTTTGCTACCATATAGAAATTTAGATAGCAATTTGCAAGGTTTTGCACTTGTATCTGCCAAACTGACCATTTGGGAAACGGCCTTGATGAAATGTAGTTTATTTGTTCCAATCAAAATTTGTAGGTATCAGCCTATTGAGATTCCACACAGTGGGCATCCTGGTGCAAAAGCCACAAATGTTTTCAAAATGTTCTAATGGTTGCCATTCATGGAGGCAAGTGTTGAAATGAATGCAGTCAGATGCAAGAAATGTCTTCTTTCAGACAGAGCGTTAATAGGTATCCAAAAAGCCTATGGGTGTGACTGATTTTCCCAGTAAGCCTTCGCAAAATTCGTCAATTGATTTTGAGGGCTCGTACAATACTCTCCCACACAATTTGAGATACCTAGTTGTTCTGAATGACTACTTTTTTAAAGTGGGTGCACTTTTTACTTTTCTTTCTAATCCATTACTGATGCTGTGAATTTTTTTTAAGATGATGTCTTTAGTAATGAAAGGATTTTAAAGACACTTGTGTCTGATGATGGGGCACAATTTGTGTTAGCCAAAAAGATCAATTTGCAAACATTGTACAGGATTGATCCATTCAAAAGGCTCTTTTATTGCCCTCCTGCTAATGGCCAAGTAGAGCGCACAAACAGATTTTTAAAAGTAGGCATACAGACAATTTTTGTTTAGAATCTAAATATACCTGACTACCTCAACGCACAGGTGTGACGTTATCACAACACACCACATTCTGTTATTCTATTTTCCCTTTTTCATCTGCTAGTAGGCAGGGAAATCCGGACTCCCCTGACACCCAAGTAGGCAGCAAATTCTGGTTTGTCTGAACGTTCTAATGCCATTGTGAGCGAGAGATTGTTGTACCAGTAGGTTCAGAGTAAGGCTTTTCAGGGCCCAATGGTAGGAACTAATGGGGGTTAATAGGGTCCTCATAAAAAAAACTGTGACAGTTTAAAAAGGCGAGTCCACATTCTCAGACCATATTCAAGTTAATTGCCACCATGCAGTATTACTGAAAGATAAGGGTCACTCAGTGATTCATTGGTCAAATAGACAAGTGCTAGGGACCTCGTCAGGAGGCCACAACAGTTTGCACCACACACTGCTACAAGTCTGACAATTTAGACTGTTCGAGGCCCCAAAAGCTTTGAGAACAGCTTGGGTGGCAGGTATTTGTTTTTCATGTATATCGAATTAACAAACAACTCTTTTCTGCTCAACTTTGAATTACACAAACAGCGCCACAATGTGGCTGCTGTTATAAGTGCAGGTTCTGGCAAATAAACCACCGGCTCAAATTAAGCACAGGGGTCGGTTGAATAAGAGATCAGTGGTGGTACTCAAACCAGGGCAGGTTGACATTCTTCACGGGAATAAATCTAATGGTGTGGCATCTTTATGGGTCGAGTTTGATGGATTAGTCCAAACCTTTAGTAATTCTGGAGGTGCACAAGTGTTACATGATTATTCTGATATGAGTGCTTGTAAACCAAGTACTCAATTAAATGATATTTCACTCAGTGGTAGTGATGCAAATCCTTTTTAACAGACTATGCCGGCTGCAGTCGAAAATGTGAAAAGATCTGTGAAAATTCTCTCCAAGTTTAAATATTCCGTTCTGTGTTAATGTTTATTGTTGACTCATTTATTTCTTTTTACATTTATGCTTCTTTTCCTCTTTTTGTTTTGTCTTTTGCAGTTTGGAAAAGGGGAGCTGTTCTGCTGTGCTTTGTATGGTACCTCTTTAAGGTTGCTGGTTGTACCTTCTTAGCATCTTGTGTAGGCGATCCTAATGCTCTCGTTGGAGAACAGCGTCATCCTTCTTTCTCAGGATTATGAGCTGCATTTACCCAGACGTCCCATGTGATTATATATATCTTGGAAAAGGGTGGGGTCAAGCACTGTGGGGCCGGAAGTGTTCATCAATAAAACTTCTGGTTGTCTGCAATTAAACCATGCAGTATAATGTATCAGCCCTCTGGATCCAAGTAGCCAGTGCTTAATTTGTAAAATATTGAGTGCCAGGGCTCTGATCAGGAGGCCACTGCAACTTGCACCAGCCATCGCCTCTGTCATTGCTGCCAAAACATCTACTAACCATCTCTCTCGCATGTAAATGCGACAGTTCAGATTATTCCAGGTCCCCACACCTAAAGGAATGGCTGGGGAGGCAGGTATTAGTAGTTTTTTTAATGTGTATTGTTTTCCTAAACAACTGATATGCTGCTCATCTCTAAATTACATGAGCAGCGCCACCTTGTGGCAGACTGCCCTAAGTGTAGTATTGACAATTAGGTGCTGGTGCTGAGCACCAGACACCAATTAAGTGCTGGTGCTCAGCACCGGAAAGCTCCGGCTCAAATTATGCACTGCAAGTAGCGTGTAATTGAAAAGGGACGCTTTTGTGTATGAGTTTGCAAATGCCGCTTGAGTATGAGCTGCAGGAGGAGAAATATCGGTTTGTGCCCCAAGTTTTAGCGAAAATGAGGGGAGAATCTGGACGTGAACGCAGTTCTTACAGGAAGGCTATTTTAACTCCATGTCTATTTAGATATGCCATAACTTGCTTCCCCTTGCACGGGTTATTAATCCCACATATATTCCAAGTCCATGCCTCCAATGGTTTAGTCAAGTCATGTGTCAGCGTATAGGTGCAGTTTGGGATAAAGTGTGTGGGAGTGTAGTGACGGAAGCAGGTGTTAACTGGGTTGATTTGGGGCATCGTGTGGTAATGAATGAAAATCGTTAAAACATCATCCATTCCAAAACGTACCCATACCCCCCAACAATAGATACAAAAACATTCAGGAATTCACAATTATTTGAAACAAAGAACTAAAAATTCCCAGTCTTATACCTATGGTGTAGACCATTGTGGTGCAAACGTGACCCGGTAGGCAATGGCCAAACTAGAAAAAGATATAGACACAAAAGATACATTACAAAAATCTGTGCTGCCAGATATCGTTGGTAACGGTAGAGGTAGAAGGTTTGCATGTGGGGCAACCTTCTGGGGCCCCAGCGTTGACATGAGTTGCATTCAGGAGGGTCCCTGCGTGCAGCATAGTTCAATGTTCGAGCGTTCTGGGACAGTGTGTGGTGAACTAGGCACAATCAGTCTTCAGTCCGGTGCTGGGTTGTGCTGGGAGTGGGCAGGAGAGCGGTTCAGTAGCTTTTTACAGAAGCCGGCAGCAGCTGTAAGGGTCTCGAAGATCTTGGGCATCCCATTATGGTCAATTTTCAGCCGGGCCAGATACAGCATGGCATATCGTATGTTCAGTTTACGAAACGTGTTCTTTATATTGCCGAAATAGCAGATCCCTGGTATTATAGCTCACCGTTCTCCCAAGCCAGGCGTAGAGCGTTATCTCTGTCCTTGTAATAAAGGAGACGTGCAATGATGAAACATCTCGCGTCCCAGGAGGGGCGGGGGGAGGGGTCATGGCCCAAGAGTATTGTGTGCCCTCTCTACAGAGAAAGTTGAAGAGAAGCTGGAGCAGTCGAATAGTTCTGTGAGCAGGTGCTCCACAAAAGAGTCGGATTGACCCACGTTCATGGCCTTGGTCACGCCAGAGATGCAAATATTGTTGCACCTCGATCTAGCCTCTAAATCTTTGGTTTTTATGGCCACCTGCTTGAGAACACATTCTAATTCCTCTAGGCGCATCTGAACTGGGGTTGATGCGTCGTCGAGTCCAGATATTCTTTCCTCAGCACCATCCAGCCTCACCCCCTGGCGGTGGAGAAGCTCACCCAGCCTGTCCATACAGGTAGCCAGTGTGTCAAAGTGGGCATCCATGGCTCAGAAGCCTGCTTTTAGCTCAAGCATAATGGCCATGCATCATTGGCAGGGGCGCCTCTGCTGAAGTACCAGTGGAGTCGTCCGCATCAGATCTTGTTCCCCCAACTCTCAATGGTCCAGTTTGGTTGAATTGCAGCTTGCGCTGCTTCGAGTCTGTCCTGCCCATTGTTATTGGTGATGTCAGCAGGTAGCTACAAACAATATGAAGGTGAGTGTCTAGCCATTGAAGCCTGGAGGGTTATATTCGCAATGCAGCGCGATGCCGCGCGGGGTGGTAGGTCAGCCCGCAATGGTCAGCAGTATCAGGGTCAGGGTCGGCCTAAACGTGCACTGCTCACCAATAGTGTAGGAGAGGTCTGGGCCTAAGCAGGGCATCTGCCAATCGCCCCATGCAGCACCTACCAGGTCTATTGTGTGTCATTCCCTGGGGCTTCAGTGGAGTCTGTAGGTCACTGTGTAGCCAATATATAATGCAGTAGGCCTGTTTCTACCACAGTACAGCCAGTCGCCGACTCGGTTTCACAGCAGCGTTGGGTACGGTGAAGTCCCGATGGGAGGGGCCAGCACCCAGCTCCACGGCCGCTCCCGATGTTCCCTCTCAGGCCTCCAGCTGATCCCTGCGGAAGGTGGTGGTGGCACCAGGCCCAGGCCGCCCGAGCCGAGCAGCACATCGCCCTTCACGTTCTTGGGCCTCTTAACCAGGCCTGCAGTGAGCTACTGGCCCCAGGACGGCACCAGCGGGACCAGGTGGTCCTGGCCTCAGACTCTCCAGCTGCCCCTGTCGCCGCAGGGCCTTAGAGGCAGGCTGGGCCTGTCCAGATGCTTATTTGGTGCCTTGTTCCAGAGCCTCCGAAGCTCATGTGCTCGTAATCCAGTCTTCACGGGCATCGGGGCTACCACAGGAGCTCTGTCTCCTCCCTACTAGGCGGTGTAACCGGCGGCACTGCGATTTTTAGGCCCACTGCCTTCGGAGCCTTACAAGGTTACGTCCATCTTCTTGGTGGTGGCGGCCACGCCCCTGCTATCATCTATCATAACATTCTGCTTTCCCATCCTGTTATTCTCCTCTCTCGCATTCAAGTATGGAGGAGAAGAAAATAATGCATAGCGAACAGTCAGAGTACCCCACACCTCACCCCCACTTTGGGGCAAAGAATATCCTTACACATAACCTAAGGATACAGAAGGGGGAATTCAGGCAGAACAAGAGAGCCACAAAAACACAGAAGAACAGCCTTAGAAATTAGGACTTAGTAATTACTTCAAACATCCTGTGAAGTAGGAATGAAATCAAAATAAAATCTTGTTGAATTAAAGGTTCTGAGTGAAGAGACAACTGCACTCCTAGTTGGAATAAGGAGTACAACTACAGGTTTATCAATCAAAGGGGACAAGGACATTAAACGGAAATTAGGAACGGGCTCGGAAATGTGGGATAGCCTTACACTAGAAATTAAATAAAGAAATTCAGAGCAGAAACATGGCGCCGCAGGACAAAATACAACGCTAAGTGGATCTAACGCGCATACAGCACCGCATTCTACCAGGGAATGGCCAGAAGAAAATGGCTCATCACAGGAGACTAACGGCTGTATGTATTTAGCACTCACGAGAGAAGATACACCATCACAATAGCAAATCCTTGAAAACAGGATGGAAAACCCAATCCACCAAAATAAGTGAGACATAATGCTGCTAGCAGACTTCAGAGTCAAAATACCTAGAAGAAGAATACTGTGAAATTCAGAACTATTGCTTTGGCATGACTGTGGTAGAGGCAGCCATGTTCTTGCTCAAAACTAAACCAATGCCATCAAGTTGTGCCTGTCTCTGATGAGTAAAGCCTCACTCTCAAGACTGTCATCATGGATGGGAATTCTTAAATAGCTTGCTCAGCTCTGCAAAGTTTACCTTTTAGTATCTGTTTGAATGTCGAATGTGTACTGCCCCAGGATTTCAGTTTCTGCACCTGTTAAAACCTCTATGTTTTGATTTAATCTCATGGTTCCTATTTGAACCTTGTGTATCAAAACGTACACATTTGATTTCTATACGTCTGTGTTTTCGTTTTTATACTCATGGGGTGCGTGGGAATTTTTTATTTTATTTGAAAAGTGTATATAGTGCAAACATGACCCATGTGGGTATCAGAGCGCTTTACAGGCAAATCAAAGCACACACATTTATATCAGTCAAGCATGGCCTGTATGCATATATCAAAGGGTAAAAAAAATTGTTCAAACAGGAAAAAAAACACAACTCTGTGATCCACACATTATTTTTCATTTTTCATTTTTCATTTTCAGACTTTCAAGATTGGTGTGTGTGAGCAGATTTCTTTCACAACACTTACAACAGGTGAAAAGGTTTTAAGGGTACGAAGTCAGGATATTGAAACAGCAAAGGATATAATGTCCTGACCCAGGTTCAGCCTCCCAATGAAAATAATCATCTGCACAGGAAGTGGCACCGCTGTGGTCACAAAAAATGTGAACTACACACAAGTTGGATTCATCCAAGATGGTTTATAAAGCAATGAGAGATTGTGACATCAGTTAATACATAGCATAAGACTACTCCCTAATCCTTAGTAAGTAGTAGAATAGAACCAAACTTTACATCCCCACATCACTAGGAATACTTAATGTTCTCATTGCTTCTGACCCAAGTACCACTAGTATAGATGAACCCTTCTTACAGGCACACTCAGAATGTTCTTTTTTCACAAAGCACCACTCTAAAAGTTTGCAGAATCAGTGAGCAACCTGGAGAAGTTTGGTTCACGTGTGTCCTAAAACGTCAGCGGCTATTTAGAGATTGACACGCAAATATATAAGGACCAATTATGTGCTTAAAGGAGTGCCCTTTTTAAGTCTGAATATCTGAGGTCTCTTTAATCTTTCACATCAACAGCTTACTGTGCAGCTCCTCCCTCGAAGAAGTTTTATGATGAGCTGACTCTGTTGTTCATCTCCTCAATCAAGAGTATTTATGAGGGTGTAGAAATATTTCCCAGACAACCTTGACCTTTTTCCTACACCCACGTCTTTGCAAATTATCACATGAGAGAAATGTGGCTAAATAGTTAGAGTGGCAGACCCTGATGCAGAGGTATGGCCCGGGACCAGGGTTCAGTTCCCGCCTCGGCGGGTCTTGGGCTTAATTTCCTCGGACCTGATCATTCTTGCCTTGGTGCCTATTCCAATCATGGAGTGCAACTATGGGCAATAGCTTGCTTAATCACCACAACGGCCCCAACAGCGCTGGGATGCCTGGCTTCACCTTGGGGGTTCCCAGGAGTGGACATTTCACAGGGAAAAGCCAGGAAGGGTTCCACAGCGGTATGCGTACAGTGCCAGGAAACCCCGGTTGGGGTATAAGTGTGCTTTACAAGTACAAATTCATTTCATTTCACATGTAGCTGGACTAGATTTTCTCTCTTTGGAGGAGGAGACGGTACTACAAAAATGTATTTAATTTAGGTTGTAGGATGATATTATTCTGGGTCTAAACTGGGGTGGCATGGTGACCAAAAAAACGCTGGATTTAACCCAGATCTATTGACTGGGGTGAATGTTTGATTTGCTCTGCATTCCGTCCATCATCTGTGTGTCTTTTGCTTTCTCGCCCTAGGTGCGCCAGGTATGCCCAGACGTGGGTCTCGGGCTCACTGTGCCACTGGATTCAAGCTAGCCCGGATGATGAGGGGTAATGCCCCAAAACCGGTCTCAGGATGCCTGTTTCTGGTCCAGGGAGGACCTGGCTTCCCATTTCGGGCTGGACAAACTGTCAGGCGTGTCCGGTACAGGTAAGAGCGGTGGGGCGGTGGGGGGGCAGTGACATATAACGGGATAGGGAAAATAAATTAATCAATAAAACCACTTATCTTGCGCTTAAGTGGTTTTATTTATTTAATTATTTGTTTTACCCATCCCATTGTATGTCGACACCCCCCCCCCCGCCCCAAACCTCCCCTCTTACCTGTACTGGCCACGCCTGCAAACTGTTAGCGTTTTTGCCAAGCACTTGAAGAATCAAACATCTTAGACACTTGGCAGTTTGGCTCCTATCCTGTGAGGGGTGCTGAAATCACGCTAGAGGCCATTGAATAAATACTGATGATAGCGACATAGCGAGTGTGATATTGTTAGACCTCTCCACCACGTTTTATACCATTGATTATATCATTTTTAAATACTCAGAAAAATAGGTCTCTTTTTGGTGTGCCCATGTGGCTTCCTCCTTTCTCGATGGTCGCACAACAGTCTTGTCCTTGTCACCTTTTCATTCACCCAGCTTACAGGTGTTGTTATGCAAAGTTAATCACTTGCAAATGCTTTTTATTATCTAAGTTCATTTGTTAACTGCGCTCATCAGAGCTACTTCTATGACAAATATATTGTGATACTAAATATCACCCCAAACTATAAATAGAACACAAATATCAACTTTACATACTTTTTATATAAAGTAAAGAAATATCGACTACAAAAATGTTGGGGTCCAAAATATCATCATTAGATAGGTGTCATCCCTATTTGACATATTTGACATTAAAGTAACTTTTAAAATGTATTAGCTTTAAAAAGATTTGCATTGAAAAAATATACATAAATAAATGTAATGACAGCACATAATAGGGAAAAATACAATTAATAAATAGACATGAATACAAATAAAACATACTAGCAATAATTAAGAATCATTAAAAGTATATTTTAATAGCTATAATAAAATTAACATAGTCAATACAATGACAATTTTTCTACCAAACATACAATAAAAAATAAAACAAAAATTAAAATATGTTTTTAATTATATGTTAAAAAATAAAACAAACAATATCAAATAAAAAATACATAAATTTTGAAAGGTAAAATTCACTATTACCACTCCAAAGTAAGCAAAAGAAGGGAAAATGTTGAACTTTAAAGGAATCAGTGTTATTATACCTACTCAAACACGGGCAACAGTAGAGAAAGTGTCGTACTTTGGAGGAGTCAGGTTTATTATTTCCACTCCAAACTCAGCAAAAGTAGGGAAAGTGTTTGACAAAGGAGGGGTTCAGATTTACTATTCCTACTTCAATTTGACCAACAGTAGAGAAAGGATTGGACTTTGGAGTGGTAAGAATTGCTCTTTTCATTCCAACGTCAGCAGCAGTGAGGAGAGTGTTGGATTTTAGAAGGGTCAATTTACCATTCCCGTTCAAACTGTTCCACTTTGTGAGGCTCCAATTTACCATTCCCACTCGAACTCGGGCAGAAGTAGGGAAAGTGATGGTCTATGGTGTGATCATCTTTATTATTCCCCGTCCACACTGAACAACACTAGAGAAAGTGTTGGATTTTGGAGAGGTCATATTTACTATTCTCACTCCTAACTTATCAAAATTAGTGAAACTGTTGGACTTTCGAGGGGTCAGATTTACTATTACATAGATGAAAACTCAGATTACAAAATTAAAAATTAAGATTCAAATGAAATATAATTTAAAAGTATTTTCCAAATAAAAACATTTAAAAGTATATATATATTTAAAATACTTTACACCCAACTACCCTAAAAACACCCCCAAATACAAATACAAATAATACTAGAAAATATTTCAAGCAGTTCATTTATTTATCTAATCAATATTCTAATTAACCAATTATTAAAACGCTCAATTATCAATTGTTTAAATTAATATTTAAATGATATATCCATATAATAATGTATGTAATTCATAGTTTAATTGTATGCAAATTAATAAGGTAAATAAATAATGTATAAACATATATTGACAACACTTCTCAACATACTTCCCTACAAAGCCAAAAACCTGCCAATAAATAACTAATAAGCAAAAACCATCCTAACGTCGATATAATGAAGACCTAAATTTGAGAACAATCACTGTGCCATGCAGTCATGAATAGAGACAAACATATACAGAGAAAACAAGATTACAACCTGAATAACATGAACCCACACTAAAACAAAGAGCATTGGGCAGTTGGGAAGACACAACAAAATATGCAAACCCCTTTGACTCCTGATTCCTAATGGCAGAATAAAGCAGCACTCAGCGGGACAAGTGAGACAACTGGGAGAGGATGTGGTGTAAGGGCCAGAGCTGCCGACTATGAAACTGCGCAACCAGGTTCGAGTTTCTGCGTTCGCTCACTAGTCTGTGATTCTGGGCAAATCACTTGATCTCCTCTTGCCTAAAAAACACAAAATGAATGTGTCCTTGTGTAATGTAACTGGTATATTTGTGCTATATAAAACGGCTAAAAAAACTCTCTCAGCTAGGTGGGACGGCAGTAGACCAGGATATCACTGACATAAAACAAACATTATTAAGGTATTCACTGTCACCCCACAGACCAGGCTTCCTGTTCACAACTGAACCATCCCACAGCTGGGTAAACCAGCACAAACAAAAGCATGGACCTAGAACACCAAACAACTGGCACAGCTTTGCCCCTAAGCGCCTTTGTAAATTATTTAAGTCTGCTCCTACTCAGAGGAAAGCGAGGTGAATGGGACCTGGTGCTTTTGCATTTACATTGTGGGATCACCTTCTATCTGGGATTGCCAAAATTATTTATTTCAAAATTGCAATAAGTGAAAAATGTGGCAATTAGGCTGGACTGTGGCCTTGGAGCCTAGATTCACTTTGCACCAGCTCTTGGTTAAACTTAAAATACATTTTAAGGTACTCTGCCTACTCCATTAGGACTATGGTACGAGTTTTCTAACTGACCTATTGGATCCTGGCGCTTTAGTTAAGCTTCTGTGATGCGTCAAGTTAGTCCTTCTCCTGGTTGTTGGCTTCAAGTGGGCACGCTGAGGATAAACCTCTTCTGGAATTAGCTACTTCTAGCTCTTTCCTGTTGGTATCTGTACATACACTTTTTTTAAAACTCAGAAGTGCCATGATATCCTATGGTGAAAGAGTGCTTTACAAATAACAGTTAAAAACAATAAAGACTTAAAAGTGGTCCAGAAACACAAAACCTGAATCTGCCAGGAAAAGAAGGTGAACTAAGCTATTCATTCTGCTGTGAAGAACGAATACTGACAGAAATCAACATTAAATCCTAGACTTTCTACACAGAATCTTCATCCTAGAAGAATATTTAATCATGTTGAAAACCCCCTTTCATCCAAATGTTGAACAGGCACTGAATCAGGTACCACAGTGTGGAGTATGAAGAAGGGAGGCACAGAAATACATGAACATCAGTGACAGAGTGGATTTGTCAAGACTGTGTTCCGCACCTTCTAGAAAATGAGATGCAACTTCTCACAAAAGCAATCTTGCTCAGAGTTATTCAGACTCCTTGACAGTATTATCTAGCTCGTTTGGCTTTTTGGCGGCCAAACTCTGGAACTCCCTCCCGGTGAACATCAGAGCCATATCTAACTTACTGATGTTTCGGAAGTCCATAAAGACATGGCTATTTCCTGCTAACTAACTACAAGGATGCTTGCCGACCCTCCCCCTTCCCGCCCCCCCCCCTCACCCCCCTTCTGCTCACCTCAGGTTTCTGGTAGCGCTGGGACGCCTCGTCGCTGAGGCAGCTATGCGCTTTATAAATCCCGTATAAATAAATAAATAAATCCAATGATCCCATAATTATCGCAACTCTGTCTCTCTATTTAAAAAAAGTATAGCAAAGCCAGCAGTATCCTCTTAAACACACACCTCAAGATAGAAGAGATGGGGGCTATTTGCAAGAGTAAACTTACATGTACCTAAATCTTCACATGTACGTTTCACGTGTAAGTTTACGTTTTGAGTAACTTTTCTCCTTATTGCTACTTAGCATTTACAAGTGTAAAGTTACTCGAAAGTGCTGACTTACAGTCCCCACCCCTGAATTCCCTTATCTCACCTTACTCCTCTCTAAAGCCGCCCCACTGATTTGTAAATATTCCTTATTTTCTAGCCACTCCCTCTATCCCTCCCACATTTACTACTAAAATGTACACCTACATGTAGGGAGATTATCACATTTGGGGTGGAGACCTCTGCTTATAAAAGACCAGAAGCATAAACCTCCGCTTGGAGGTCAGGGAATGGCATCTTGTAGTATGTTTCGTAGTACTATTGTAGTACTACAAAATGCTGTTTGTTAAGAAAAAAATACCCAAACTCCAAGAAAAGTAGTGTGCAAATGATGTTTGTGCACCCTACCTCCACAAATCAAAGAACATAAAGGCAAGGGATCTTCTGCCATATATAGCAATTCGGTAACCAGTCACTGACAGGTTAGAGACAGATAAAATGTGCATTTGGTATAAACCAAAAGGACATTGTACATCTTTAATGATTTCAAACAGTGATTCCCAAATAAGGAATTGCTATTTCGATTGACTAAATTATTCTCAATTAGCAAAGTCACAAACTTCGTAGTTAGCACATGCATTTTACCACCAATTGGAAGCAGGGGGCTACCAGGTCTGAAATTCAAAGGGAAACCAGAATGCAATACACAATTTCAGAAGCGAGGAGAATGGAGATTTTGAGAGACCATCGAAGGAGAAAGAGCAGAAAGGCGAATGTTCTTAGGAAGCCCGTCACACTTTTTGCACAATCTGAGAAGGAAATGATATGTTCTTCTTACATCTGTTGGCCTCAGGTAGTTATCAGGGCATAGTTGCAGTATCAGGAGAAATTTCATAAGGTGTACTTTCCTGTGTGTTAAAAGCTTTCCTTGATGCCAGGTTGACCAGAATAGATGTTCACATTGCTTTCACGAATACACAACAGGAAATACAGGACACCGTCATTAGATTTTACCACCTAGCAGGATTCCCATATGTTGTTGGATGTGTAGGCACTCACGTGTTAATATGTCCATCGTTAGGCACAGAATTCCTATATAGAAATTGTAAGAATAAGTATTCCCAAAATGAATCAGAGTGCCTGTTTCATGTATGCTGAGCCAATCTGCAATGTATGACTGTTTGGAAGGAGGAGATTGGAGATGAGCCTTTCTTAGGCAAGTTATTACACAAAGCATTAGATATCCAATCCTCTCATTGAAGTCTTAATGCAATTATTTCATTATTTAAGGAGACGGTGTGTGTGTCATTCAGTCTCACCTTATAACAACAAACCTGCATCTTCAGAGTCCAAAGGGGAGGAGGTACAACATTGCTCATTAGAAAACATGGGTTGAGCTTGAACATGTGTTTGGTCTACTCAAGGGAAGGTTGTGTTGTCTTCACAAAAGTGTTAGTTGCAGTTTACGCCTACTGCAAAATCAGCGCGTTTGGCTCAGTATTGGACAACATTGCCAATAAAGAAATCCTCCCCATTGACCATGACAATAATGACTCTGAGGATGAAGGTCTGCCACCAACTTCACAGGCACCCACAGGAGCTGACGCTACAAGAGCAAAGGGGAAGGGAAGCCAGAAGAGCCACTAATAACTATCACTTTTAAGTTATGAAATGTACACACCATCTATTCATAGAGTAGCCTTTCACAGCATGTGTACATCTAACAAAATATATGTTTATTCACAGGTTGAAAACAGACTCAGAAAAGGAAGAAATTGTAACATAAATTATTGTTGCTATTAAACTATATTAGGAAAAATTGAACAATGATATTTCACAAATAATAAACTTCTTAATCATTCCCTTTGTCTCCTTAGTCTGAAAACTCCAGGCCTCTCTGATATGATGGCAACACTTGCCCCTTATTCGTCTATGCCGCGGCTTTGTGTGCACAACACATGTGAGGCCTGTGCCAGAGGCGTACTGCTCAGGTTTGAGGCGCCATCACTGTTTGGTGGCTCAGCGCACTCACTATTTCGAACCCACCTTGTTTGCGTCAGTTCTAAAGCTGTCATGCTTGCCCCAAACCCTTAGCAATATCACCACTAAACTGCCCTATTACTATTTGTAGGGTGACAGTGCTGTGAAACAAAATCACATTTGCTGTAGCCGGACAGTCAGCAGATCTTCCAAAACCCTCTAGCTTGCCCAAAAGATGTCACTGCCTCAGTTTGTGACTGAGGGACTGATTTAGATATTGGCGGACGGGTTACTCCGTCACAACGGGGACGGATAGCCCATCTGCCAAAATATACATCCCATTATAGCCTAAGGGATTTAGATTTCGGCGTTCGGGATATCCGTCACCATTGCGACTGAGTAACCCGTCCGGCGATATCTAAATCAGGCCCTTACTGATTCTTCTTTGACTGCAACACATCAATCTGTGTAACATAGTTAATCTGATTTGCCATAGACCTCTGTCCTTCTGTTACTTCCCTGAAACCCTCTTGCACCAACTTTTTTCCCATGACATGTATGGCCTTTATCAGATTCAAAGCATGCAAATGACTGGATGGTGGGAAGGCTTCTTCGTCACCCACACCACTTGTAGGTCTTGCGGTATTTGGCAATAGCTTTTAGGTGTTTCTGGTTTACTTTTGACACATCTGGATGGTCGTAATTCCGATTCTACTAATGGTGTCAATATGAGTGGTACAGTACTGGTCTTTAAAATATCTCCTTCTTCCTCCTCAAACTCCATGACACCCTCCTCTTCCCCATGTACAGACATTTCCTCTATAGAAGAAAAGTGATATATTTAAATTTTGTGTTACATGATTTTTTACTTTTTACTTAATTATCCAAGATGTATTATTATTTTTTCCTAGGCACACCACGTACAAGTTTAAAAGTTTTGAATGCCTTTGTTAAAAATATTTTTTAATGATTTCTAAAAGCATATATATTATTCGGGAAACCACTAGGGCTAGGCGAAACTCGTGGAGTTTTGCTCCGCGGAATTCCACAGAGTTAGATAAAATCTCTGCGAGATTCAGCGGAGTTTCGCAAGCAGGTGGAATTTGCCACGTTGCACTGCTTGTGCTGATTTTTAGCACCGGGAGCTTGTTGCGTGCTGTAAAATCAGCATAAATGGCACCACGCGGCCCGCCAGAGGGTGCTGCTTCTTTCTGCTGATTTAGTAGATTTTCTACTCAAGCTGCATCTTTTTTAACGTGACCCCACACATTGAGAAATTCTAGCGCCCGAAAATCACCCTAGGGGAAGCAAATTCTCACTCACCAGTTTAACGTTGGTGAGGCATGCGCAAGAAAATATTCTGTCACATGGCGGTTGACAGAGTGTTGCACGTGGAGTGGACAAAACTCTGCGAACTACGGCGGCGGAGCGGAATTTTTCACCTACCTCTAGAAACCACATCCACCTTTCTGCATTTCCCAGTACTTCATTCGTAAGAATTGGATTCCATCTTTGTAGTGTGCTGTATGTACTGGGTGGGAATTAATTTAGTGCACTATACATTTGGTCTTGATGTGACTGGGGTGATCTAAGTGCTGAATCTATTAATGACATTAGTTTTTGCTTTCGATCAAAGGAATTCAGGGGCACAAGCATCAAGCCTTTTCCCGTTCACAAACAGGCCTTTTCAGATGCATGTACTGCATGTATCTTTTGTAATTCACAATTTAGGTAATCCCAATTTACTGCAATTACGTAATTTGCAGATGCATTTAGGGAATCGCAATTTGCGAATCCCTATTTGCCGATGCATGTTGCCTTACCTAAATGTGAACTGTGCATTTAGGAAACGCTAATTACCATCAACTTCAAGATGATGGTATAATATGTGCATGCTTTAAAAAGTACACAAGAATGCATTTTTTAAAGTGCCATGTAGTGCACACATGCACTTAGGGCATGTGTGTGCTTCACATGTGCACACATCTTTTTTGGGGGTGTATCGGGGGCCTTCGGCCCCCGGGCACCCTTGGATTTGCATTCACAATTTGTGATTACCAATTTCAATGAATGAATGAAACTCTTTGTTTATTTGGACCATAGTCTTTAAACACAACGGGAAACCACAATAGATAAATTACAATTCAATTCGTTAAAACTTCCTTATATTATAATCTTAATAAGGGTACGGAATCCACGGGCTTTCCCCAATAGCAGCAGCCTTTTAACCCAATAAAATGCAATATTATATATATTAATCTAAATAAATAACAGTACAATTCCTTAAAATACCTCATCACGTGTGTACATAAAAAATTCGATATCTGCTGGGGGTCGCGTGACTAACTTCCTTTCCATAAAAACAGAAGCAATTCGACACGTCAGTAGTATATACATTAAGCTGAGATATATTGCATAAGCTGGATGAGGGGATCTTAGAAGGCGGGATAGAATTACTAACCCCCCTTCAGTCTATCCCTCAGGAACATTTTTATACCCTTCATATAATTCTCCTGTGCAATGGCAATATCTAGATTTGACATTTCTGTAAGCATTACTATTGCTTGAGCCCGTGACCTTATTCCATATTTTAAGAAAATTGGATGTAAAAACACTTTCTTCAAGGCTAAAACTGCAAGACAATCTACCAATATATGCAGAATATCATTTTTGGTGCCAAGCCCACATCTATAAATTCCATCAGCATATATCATTTCGGCCTTTGATTTTGTATTTCACATCTAAGCTCATAGTTCGGCAAGGTATCCAAGTACGGGTACCATGATTCTTTTACCCATGAGTTTCTTGTACCTTGCACTGATTTTTTCATACTCAGGTAGGCCAAGTCATTCTTTCTTGACTGTTCCTGGCCTTGGAGTCTGAGTGAACGCTTGGTAAATTCTGTCTCCAGAGAGCTTTCGATCAAAGGAATTCAGGGGCACATGCACCAATCCTTTTCCCGTTCGCAAACAGGCCTTTTCAGATGCATGTACCTTTTGTAATTCGCAATTTAGGTAATCCCAATTTACTGCGATTACGTAATTTGCAGATGCATTTAGGGAATCGCAATTTGCGAATCCCTATTTGCCAATGCATGTAGCCTTACCTAAATGTGAACTGTGCATTTAGGAAACGCTAATTACCATCAACTTCAAGATGATGGTCATATGTGCATGCTTTATAAAATACCCAAGAATGCATTTTTCAAAGTGCCACGTAGTGCACACATGCACTTAGGGCATGTGTGTGCTTCACATGTGCACACATCTTTTTTGGGTGTGTATCGGGGGCCTTAGGCCCCCGGGCACCCTTGGATTTGCATTCACAATTTGTGATTACCAATTTGATAATCGCACTTCGTGACTGCATTACCATTCATTCCTTTGGGCCTGTAGTCCCATAGGAATGAATGGAGTCACATTAGCTAATAGTGATTCGAAATTCCTAAATCACTATTACCTAATATTAAGGAATCGCAAATTTTAATGTGATTCCTACATGCATAGACATTTACGATGACCAAATATCGAGTCCTTAAAAATCGCTATTTGGTAATCGCAAATGAGGAGTTTGATCCATGGTCTGCTCAGTATTATGCAATTGAAAACCATACCGAATAGTTATTCCAACAAGGCTTGTGCTTGTACTTATGAAATCGCCATTCCCAATCTTTCAGATTCACTCATTAGGAATCGTGACCTCAATACTTTGCACATCTCACCCCTTGTCTCTTTCAGTCCGGTATTTTACAAGTAAAGCAACAGACCAAACAAACCTTGGTTGGATCTGTACATTATAATTGCTTTCTGGATCTAACATCTTTGTATTTGAATTTTTTTGTGTTGTTGAATATTGAAGAAACTTGTATGAATGCCTCTAACTGTCTCACACATATCATTCGGGCATCTGATATTTTCAATATAAATTGTGTACCTGTCGTATCTGCAGTGACAAGGACAGTGAAGCTTCTACACATGAATCTCAAGGGAAGAGCACAATCAGTGAAGTGCATCTACACAGTCAGCATTTTATTTTAACTGTTTGAGACGGCTCAGATTTAGCTCTAGGAAGCAGTCAAGCGGTTAATAGGGAGTATCTTTATTGCCACAGGATATTGCAAACCTCAGGTACTGCCTACAGAGGAGTATGGTGCAGGGGTTTGGAGATTCGATTGAAGACCATGTGTTGAGGAAGGGTGGGGACATTTAATAGGGAAAGGAGGAAACGGAATTGTAGATAGTCTTTGCTGAAGATCCCTGGGCTGTCTGCGCTATTTTTAATCTGCGGCGTTGCTTCAACAACCAAAGCTAGCAATATAGCCACAACCGCCGCCACCTTATGGCACCTCAAAACATGGTGCAGTCTTCTGTTCTTTCAAGCCTCGCAGTCCGTTTGCCGTCACGCAGTCACCGTCTCGCGCTCTGCGTCACAGCCACGCACACCGTTGGCCATTCTTCTGACTGCGGCACGAGGCGGGACAGTGCAGTTCCATGACGAGCAGCCACGTCACACGTTCTAGGAACATCTCTTGTCGTGGCGCATGTGTGCCCATTGTGGGGCGCTGTTTGAGGTCACGTTGAAAGGCTGACCTTAAGGTGTTCACTTCCCAGCCGACCTGGAAAAGTGGGCAGAAGCAACTGCCAAGCAGGGCCACCAAAGAACACCTTCCCAGAAGGTCCTATAAACTCAGGCAGGAGAGGAAATGACAGGCTTATATAATTCCATGAGCGCGCCCTTTAAAGGGTTAACAGCTGTTCTCGTGATTGCAGCAGCCACGCGGCTCCTTATAAAATCCATGCAGGCCTGGCCCTGGGTGGGTGGGGGCTGGGGATGAGGGGAGGGGAGGGGGGCATACTCAGATACTCTGAAGTTCAAACATCTGCACATCTGTTTGAAAGGAGTCCCTTGAGTTATCTCTCCCCCTGGTGTGAATCACCCACATCATCTGTCTGAGCATTTTTAAATTATACTTGAACTTTGAGTGCACCATGTGGACCGAGGTTTTCAGTTAGGAAGCAATATTTCGAAACATGCAACTCGAAACGATAGCTTCTGAAATGTACCTTTTGGATTATTTCGTTCGAAATATTGCTTTGAAAAAATATACGAAAGTGGGTAGTGTTTCCAGTTCGACTTGTGACCTTGAGCACAATTACAGGCTTTGGTGGCAGTCACTGGCGCACACACCTTTTTACAACGTGTTATGAAGGTAGTTTTGTGAAGGTAGTAATGTGTCACTACAACCTTTCTGCGTGTTTGTGACATTTCCTTTTCTTGTCGAGGTTGTTTGTTGTGTTTTTTTTGTGCAGTTGTCTTTTCGTGGTGCTTTATTGTGTTGTGATGTACCGTGGTATTTGTGTTGCGTTCTTTTGCTCTTTTGTTCTGCCCTGTTATGTTTTTGTTAAGTTATGATTTTGCTTTATGGTATGTCTTTGTGCTGTGTTTTGTTGTGAATGTCTAGAAACGCTGATGCATTTCCAGGCAAAAGCAGAACAGATCCAAGAAAGATCCAGTGTCACTCAACCATGTACCCCTGTCTAAGTGGTAAATCAGTGCTGCCTTTGCTCTTCAACTATTTAAGACACCAGTCAACCCAAAACTATGGCAGACACCGGTCTTAAAATAATAATTTCAATCTTCCTTTTTTGGTCTTGGCCTCATATTTGCTACAGAATATTCTGCACTAGATAAGAATACTGTTCTAGAAATGTTTTTTCGCCAGGAACCAAAACCTTCACTCGTCCAAGAAAACTTGTGAATGAATAATACATAATATTCGTAATAAAGCTATGCTGTCATTTATTTAACGTGTACTGTCCATAAAACATAACTTTAAAAAAAATTCTGTTCTATCTCTAGTCCCAAAATGTTTGGAGACGGGGTTTATCACAGAATCTGTATATAAACTCCTTTGCCATCTCATTGGTCAGGCCTAAGAAACTGCTACCACTCAGTTTTACAGTTATTTTAAAGCTTTCTCTGTCAACCCTTTAGGTTTCAGAATTAGCATTTTGGAAATAATAGCTTTCTCGTTATTAATTTTATGGCAATAATTTTCTACATTATTCATCTGGAGGGGATAATTTAACAGTGCAATTGTATTTTCTGCCAGTAGTACTAATGTTGGGGGTTTGATGGCCTAGAAGTCCCACTTGCAACATCCACGTGTACCACACCGGAACAGCATGGATGCTTAATGGCTGAACCAGAAGCCAAGCCTCTCTACTTGGCCCTATGCACCCCTGGCCTTGTTTTACCATTCCTCCAACTTTGTTTTTTTGAAACCAGGGAATATGTTGACTCGGATGTTTTCTAGAGAGTCAATAAAGTAAGATTTAGTGGGTCCTTAATATCTTAATATATGAAAAGCTCATTAGAGAATGTCATAGGAAAAGCCCAGCCCACAATGGCAGATGGCTTAAAAGGATGGAAAAAGAACGAGGCAATTTAAACTGAATTTGGCTTAAGAATGGCCTTGCCGAACAGCTTTATTTAAGTTAGGACGACGGTCGATTACTCTAATATGGGTGGAGATCTAACGCTATGAGACATTTTTGAAACTCGCTCAGTGGGTCATGCCCCTGCTGCCAAAATCCATGTGCAACCTGTAGCTCATAGGTTTGCACTACATCTTGGTTGGCTATGCTTCCCATCTTTCCTAGGTCTGCAAGGCAACTCTACTGAGTTGTGCAATGGTAAAAAGCTGCAAGACTGACAACTAGAGCTTTATAAACAAACAAGGCTTTTTTATTGAGACATATTAATGCAGCCTAGAGAAATCTCTATGGTCATTGGGAGGCGAAAGGAGAAAACTCAACTGGCTTCATATGGATTTCGTAACCCCTTGACTCTAGATCTCTCCTCCTACATGGGCAAGATCACTGTTAACCAACAGTCATGGCTACCTGTATACTTTCCAGGGTATTATGTAAAAATGGGATTCAGTATAATTAAATATGCTCCCATATGCAAAAACAAACATTGACAAAGTAAACTGGTCTGTGCTAGGGTATTAACTTTTTAGCTTTGCCAGTGCTTGTTTTGGTTTGCCATGATTTTTATGAAACACTGTTGTGGGAGCTGCCAGGTCGTTGTCAGCAGAAATAGTATTTTCTTTGTCTGAAGAAGTACACATTGCCATTGTAGTCCCTGTCATTGACGGAACTACTTTGTGTGTGCATGTGTACTTGTGAAAGATTTTAAATATTATCACTCACAGTGAAGTTAGCCGATGGTTGAACTGGGCTGACCCATTGCCCCATGCTTTATGCTATAGTGGGTGAAAGAAAGATGTGATTGACACAACAACAGACCAGTGGATGACGAGGGCTGTCTGAAACTCTGACACGCCCACTAAATAAGTCTGTATATATATATATATATATATATATATATATATATATATATATATATATATATATATATATATATATATATATATATATATATATATATATATATATATATATATATATATATATATATATATATATATATATATATTAACAAAGTATCGATGATTCTTCAATACCAGACGGAAAGCACTCACAATTCTCAAAGTATAAAATACTATATTAGTGCAGACACCCCGCTTACTGACAGACGTGTTTGCCTATATATATATATACTAGCAGCCCGTCCTGACGTTGTCCAAGTATGAATTGCTGCCGGCCCGTAGTATATTGTTTTTGTTGTAAATAAGGCCAGATAGTCCAGGTACTTTCTTGATGCTCCTTTATTTAGGTAAGATATATAAAGGATGAAACCCCACCAGGAGTGGCCTCCTGCCACTTAGCCCACAATCAACTGCCAGACATCCACACAGAACATTCTAGCAGGCTCTTGCATCACACATTCTAAGCTGGGCAGCAGGGACAAGTATAACACATCTCCCTTCTTTAACTTGATGAACGAGAGAGATGAATAGAAATTGCAGAGAGTAAATGAGATAGCAAGTCACATCACGCAATTTCCACATAAATGTAAAACAAGGTAAGATTAGCAATTTAACATCTTCACAAACCAATCACGCAAACTAATAGATAACATTCACACCACCTTCTCTCTTCCTTAAACAAACATTACTCACACAACGAAATAACCAACACACTATCACGCCCACGCATCACACACTCAAACCAGAAACCAAACAAACCGACTGGCCAGGTCAGTAAGAGGCAAAAAGGTCCCAACTTAAGGCGTAACAGTACAGTGGAACTCCAAGCTCCCTCAAACTCCATGAGAGTACTAAAAAGTGGAACTCCAAGCTCCATCAAACTCCATGAAAATATCTAAAAGTGGAACTCCAAGTTCCTACAAACACCACAAAAATATTTGAAAGCGGAACTCCAAGTTCCCTCAAACTCCATAAAAATGTTTAAAGGTGGAACTCTAAGCTCCCTGAAACTCCATGTAAATATTTAAAAATTGGAACTCCAAGCTCCATTAAACTTCAAGTAAGTATTAAACTTATCACTCCACAAGCCAAAAACAACAGAGCACATAATGTCCAGTGACATTCCAAACACACAACTCCCTTAAACTTAAAGACCATCCTATGAACAAAAAAAACACAGGGCACTTAACAAAACATAGAGCACTTAGCTCCTATCTCAACACAGAGCACTTAGCTCCTATCTCAACACAGAACACTTAGCTCCTATCTCAACACAGAGCACTTAGCTCCTATCTCAGCACAGAGCACTTAGCTCCTATCTCAACCCCCACCGCCACCTTCACAGAAGTAAATTATCCCATCCTCGTCGCCAAAAATGTTGTAAATAAGGCCAGATAATCCAGGTACTTTCTTGATGCTCCTTTATTTAGGTAAGATGTTAGGTAAGATATATAAAGGATGAAACCCCACCAGGAGTGGCCTCCTGCCACTCAGCCCACAATCAACTGCCAGACATCCACACAGAATATTCTAGCAGGCTCTTGCATCACACATTCTAAGCTGGGCAGCAGGTTCAAGTATAACAGTTTTGTAGGATTTTGTTTTGATAGCATTTCTTATCTGTGACAGGCCTGTGAAACGCTCCGATTCACAGTGCACTGCTGATGCACTTAAGAGTGCGCGTTCAGTAGTTTGTGAACTCGAGTTTCCCTACTTTATTTTTCCTTGCAATATTATATAGCGCGAACTCGACAACATGGCATGAGCACAATTTACATTGCAGAAGAACACATTCATTTGTGGTAGGCACGGGGAGACAAAGCGATTTGCCTGGAATCACAGGATGTTGAGCTGATGCCGAGATTCGAACGTAGCTCCCCAGCTCTAAAGTTCGCAATTCTAGAACTTGTGGCGGGAGGTGTGTCTAAAAGTGTATGTCGGTGCTGGCCATCAACTAGAGAGACCTGTGCATTTTTCAAATGGGTGGTGATAAAATATGAGTATGTTGCTGGAGATGTGGGCCGCCGTGCCACCAATGTCCTTACCGGGGGAGGGTAAACACACATTGTTCCGCAACTTTCTTTCCGCATACCATCACTCCGCATACTTTCATTACGAAAGTACCATGACTCCGCAATGCCATTGTAACGCATGGCATTACATTTTATATGCTTTTACCACGCATACATTTACAACGAAATTCGTTGTAAATGCATGAATGGTAAAAGCATGTTTTTAAAAAATTTTTGGGGATAAGGTAAGTATGGGTATAGAGGTATATGTTTTGGGGTGTTTGGGTATTTTAAGGGTTCAGATATAGTTTTGGGTTATGGGGTACAGGGGTCGTTTTAGGGTTTAGGGATAGGTATGGGTTTTGGGGTACAGGGGTATTTTTAGGGTTCAGGGCTAGGTTTGGGTTTTGGGGTATAGGGGTATTTTTAGGGTTCGGGGTAGGTTTGGGTTTTGGGGTACAGGGGTATTTTAAGCGTTCAGGGCTAGGTTTGGGTTTTGGGGTACAGGGTTGTTTTTAGGGTTCAGGACTAGGTTTGGGTTTGGGGGTACAGGGGTATTTTAGGGTTCAGGGGTAGGTTTGGGTTTTGGGGTACAGTGGTATTTTTAGGGTTCAGGGCTAGGTTTGGGTTTTGGGGTACAGGGGTATTTTTAGGGTTCAGGGGTAGGTTTGGGTTTTAAGGAACAGGGGTATTTATAGGGTTTAGGGCTAGGTTTGGGTTTGGGGTACAGGGGTATTTGTAGGATTTAGGGATAGGTTTGGGTTTTGGGGTAAAGGGTATATTTATAGGGTTAAGATGGGTTGGTGTTTAAGGGTGTTGGGGTATTTTAAGGAGTAAGGGTGGGTTATGATTATGGGGTGCAGGGGTATTTAAAGGGAGCAGGGTGGGATTAGCACACAATATGAGACATGGCATGAAGGGCGGAACATACCACACGCCCCCAGCGTTTGTCACGCCCACAGCACACGCCTACAGCACAACGCAGACACGCCCACAAGGGACTACTTTGCTGGCACGGTTCTTTTACCTTTTAAATGTATATGGTGGGCGTCTGCATAGCCTATGTCCTTCTGCTGCAACTGCCCTTTCCAACGCTGTACTGGGTGTTGTGATTGGTGCTGTGGTTCCTGAGATTACCCGCCTCAAAGGTTTGGGCTCTCTCTTTATTATATTAGTATGGATATATGAAAAATTAATAGCATACATGAAAATGAGGGTCACTTAATATTTGGGCCTGCTGCTCTTTATATAACCGTATATCATTGTTAAATATTCCATGCGATACAAAATGTCTTCTTAGAACAGTTATATGCATCTACAGCAGGAATCAGCTTGAAGCCACAGAATGGGGGAGTAATCTTTCTGAATTTCTGAAAATAAAGCAGGCAAGCTGACTGTTGACCTACAGAAGGATGTCATACGGTTATTACCTATCTTATTATTTATGCAAATCCCACAAGTTTTCTAATGAGAATCTCACACACTACATTGGTTGCTTTTACAGTAATACTTAAATCCCTAGTGAATAATCAATTTAATTATCCGCTGCATACAAATATGAATTAATCACTTCACGCCGAGGCGCATTATTATAGAGATTTAAAAAAAAACTTTTACTCTAATGAGAAGATTTGTATGTATTTCACTATAAATAATTGTATTATGAACATGTGTAGTAGGGCATTCTGAAATGCGACTGCCCTTTGAGGAATTGAAATAATAAAAAATCAACCTCCAGCTTGGATTTCCATAAATTTACAAAACGTGCCTCATCACAGTATTTGGCTTTATTTTCTAGGTACTTTGACATGTTAACAAACATTAATGCAAACTGGATGTCAATACTATGGAAAATACATAGGGTTCTTAAGGGAGAAAACATATATTTACCTTAGATTCAATGGTCTTCATCATTTATGCCAGACGGTATTCATATTATGCTACCTTACCAAAGTTGTTTACCACCTGCAACAAACTCTTATCTCCTGGTGGTGCTTTATTCTATAGTTGGCCAAAAGAAATTCTTCAAAATCATTATTCCAAACCTGGCAAGGACAGTGCATTCTTCCTCTGGGTTCTCCTCAAGAACTTTCCAGTATTCGCAGTAATCATCTGATTACTAAAACTAAATACATTATACTGGTAGGAGTAATCCAGCTACAGAATCTTCTATAAAATAATTCACCCCACACAATATGGGAAATAAAAGAAAAACCCTACTCCAGGTGATTATGAGGTCAAAAAATATCAGTTTGCACGATGATTCCTTATGATGCCCATAAACCCTGTTAATTCTGTTGTGGTGTTTGAAATAAGGCTAGTAACAGGATGGTACTTTATGGATAAAGTACAGAATGGTATAAATTATCGTGGGCCGCTTTTCCTTCTCCCTCTGTAGCTATATTCCCTCACCTGGAGAGGGCCTGTATGTAACTAGAACAAAATACTTGTCTATCACACTGTCTGGGAACACAAAGTTAAATGTTACATTTTTCTGTCTTTGAACATTTGAAAATATTTCCTTAAATCGCTCTTCTGCTTTTTGTCTGTGATCACGGAAGAAAGTCTGAAGGGTCTGTATGTGAAATAATGGGATAGTTCAATTAAGCGGTCATTTGATAGGTGTCAGGTGGAATTTCGCAAACTCAAGTGGTGCTTTAGTCTCCTTCACATACTATGCTGTTATTTAAGGCCTGATTTAGAACAACAGTGACAGACATCCCATCCACTGAAATATAAATCCCATAGAACATATTGGGATACCCCACATGCAGAGATGTGTACATCTTCCTGAGCGCCTTGAGGTAGAGGCCAAACATGGCCTCTACCTCAAGGCGCTCAAGAAGATGTACACATCTCTGCATGTGGGGTATTGACTGAGTTTGTGGAGAACCATGCCACGTCATATGCATAATAGCAGTACGGGTCTGCAAATAATCGAGATTTACTTAGGAGTTTGCACATGTAATAACAACTTTGCACACCCTTATTGTAAACATGGCTTGGAGCAGAATGTTCCTTCAAAAGGACTGGATTTCCTTCAGACACTGATCCAACATTAAATCTCGTCAAGAAACAGGTATGAAAATCTAAGACCAAGTTACTCTAAATCCAACACATCCCACTCTGTATACACACACAGGGGTTAAGTAAAGAGGCAAACCACCAAAACAAACCTGTTGCATCCCTTAAACCTCTACAGGTTCTTAAAGCCTACAAGAAGAGTCTGACCCTGAAACTGTACTTATGCTCTTCAAGGCTGTCATGGGTTTTAGATTTTGTTTCCCTTATATTTCTTACTTTACGCTTGTAAGGTCTCAATGTCAAAGATCACCCTCCGTCTGCAGAGGGGTGCTGTGTGACCTGAATCCAGCTTCTCTACTTCATTGTAAATATGAAGTACCACACCCAGTAAGGTTCTCCCTGGACCACCATTACATGATCTGGACATTCCTATCCAGCACAGGGAAAACAGAAAATACAATGACAGCCAAACAACATGTTGCCTTTGAAACACGGGTGGAATAACGAATGCATCTGAACCACGCATTACATTTACAACGCAAGTCGCTACAACAATATGCGTTTGTTCATGCAGCTTTGGACTTTACAGTCCAATGTTTCTCTACTGTTACGGTGACTGGAGTTGGAATAGTAAATTATGCTATTCCAAAGTCCGGCTTCCCCCTAAGGCAAGTCATTGTAACGACTTGTGTTGTAAATGGAATGCGTGGATCAGACGCATTTTTTGTTCTGCCCGATTTGTTGAGGAACGTGTGGAAAATAAATGCGTGGTTGTGTCATACAACCCAAGCACAGTGATCAGCTAATGTAACACATGATGACACTCAGCACGCCTATTAAATAACGAAGCAAAAGTGAGCTCAGGCAGTGTATAAAGAAAGTGAGAAACAGAAATGGCATGGAAAAATAGGAGAGGCAGCTCAGTGGCTTGTAGAAAATAAATGAAAACTTGGTAAATGGCTTGGGGAAAATAAGCAAAAAGCAGACGAGCTTGAGGGAAGCAATAAAGAAACGTGTGCTAAATGGACAAACGATAGCAGAGATGCTTGGGCAAAATGGATGAGAGACAACAGAGATGCGAGTATGAACTAGGCTAGACACAATAGGTAACTCAGCAACAGGTTCAACAAGCCCGAACTTTTGCAAAATAGTTTCAACATTTTGAGAGGAGATCTGTAAAGACTGAACACAAATTTCTATTGACTGAACCTAAAGGCTAAATCAACTTCCTTCTAAAAAGAGAATTATCTATTTTCCGTCACTCCTAGTAGCTAATTGACACATCAGTTGCTTGACACCTTCTTCTCTGTCAGTTTTCATTCAATATACATCAGCCATTGTAGTTCCCAAAAACTGAAAGAGAGCAGTGACTTATGAATAATTCGAGCTAAGCAATGACACACAGATACATTTCTGTGGCTCAGTCTGGTTAAATGGAAGAGAAAGAAAAGAGTAACCGCACATTTCTAATATGTTTAATTTCTCAATGCTTGTGGGAATACAATATGTTTTTGTCCATCCTAATATATGTAGACTAGTGTCTATATGCGTCCCTTGTATTTGTTGCGCAGCAACCAAATCGATAGGGTCTGTTCGGGTTGCAAAGTGAACCAACTACTCCCCCTCCCTCCACCCACTTCCCTGTCTGCCATCCTGACACCAACTGTCCATCCTAATATATGTAGACTATTGTCTTTATGCGTCCCTTGTATTTGTTGTGCAGCAACCAAATCGATAGGGTCTGTTCGGCCTTTCGATTAAAAACATGCGCTTATTGGACATGCGAGTATTCGAATCCAACGTTGTGTATATATAAACACGCCATAATGTTGCGAAGTGAACCAACTCCTCCCCCCTCCCTCCACCCACTACCCGGTCTGCAATCCTGACACCAACTGTCCATCCTAATCCATTTAGACTATTGTCTCTATGCGTCCTTACTTAATGTTGCAAAGTGAACCAACTCCTTCCCCCTCCGCCACCCACTTCCCGGTCTGCCATCCTGACACCAACTGTCCATCCTAATATATGTAGACTATTGTCTATATGCGTCCCTTGTATTTGTTGCGCAGCAACCAAATCGATAGGGTCTGTTCGGCCTTTCGATTAAATACATGCACGTACTGGACACGCGCGTATTCAAATCCAACGTTGTGTATATATAAACACGTGCTTATTCAAATTCAATGTTGTGTCAAAATTTCAAATCAATCGGTGAAGAACTTTCGTAGATTTGAGATGTTTATCAAACGCACATTGACATTTTTATGTGTCTGTGCTTTCGATTAAAAACGTGCGTATTCGAATCCAACGTTGTGTATATAAAAACACATGCATATTCGAATGCAACGTTGTGTCAAAATTTCAAATCAAGTCGGTGAAGAACTTTCGTAGATTTAAGATTTTTATCAAACGCACATTAACATTTTTATGTGTCTGTGCTTTCGTTTAAAAACACGCGCGTATTCGACACACGCGTATTCGAATCCAACGTTGTGTATATATAAACACTCGCGTATTTGAATGCAACGTTGTGTCAAAATTTCAAATCCAAATTGGTGAAGAACTTTCGTAGATTTAAGATTTTTATCAAACGCACATTGACATTTTTATGTGTCTATGCTTTCGATTAAAAACACACGCGTATTCGACACGCACGTATTCGAATCCAACGTTTTGTGTATATAAACACTTGCCTATTCGAATGCAACGTTGTGTCAAAATTCCAAAGCAATCGGTGAAGAACTTTCGGAGATTTGAGATTTTGAACAAACGAACAGTTAAATTTTTATATATAAAGACTAGCTTACCCATCGCGCGTTGCTGCGATCTCAGAAGAAAGGAAATTTAAGGAACCATGTTATGATAACATTCAATTTACATTGTGTCTTTTTTAGTGAAACTTATTCATTTTAATATGGAAAACATTTTAAAGTGTTGTTTTAATTCTGTTTATTTATTTGTGTGCTTGTGGATACACAGTATTTTTTGTTTTTCCGTCTGGTGCGTACACGAATAAATCTGAAGGTTTTCCGATGCGTGAGCTGGCCACATACAGTTGTCCATGTGAGAAGCACAGATTCTCCAAATCTAGTCCACACACTTGCAGCGATTGTCCTTGTGCTTTGTTGATGGTCATTGCAAAAGCGAGTCGCACCGGAAACTGTAAATGTCAGTATTGGAAAGATTAAGAGGGTCCTGGGGGGCCAGGGGGCCGATATTTAACACATTTTTCTTTTTTCTTTGTTGCCAGAAACCTTCGCGGGAGTGTACTCAACAACTTCTCAAAGTTTCATGGCGATCGGATGAATGGTGTAGTAATGCATAAAGGACAAACAGACATACTTTCCTTTTTATATATATATATAGATTAATGACACTAGGTTACCAACAAAATCTCTCAATTTATGACTTCCTTTCTCTACTTTTCTTAGCACATATTTATATTTTAAGAAGCATAGACCTATTTGCCCATTCATGTTAAAGGCTAATTCCACCTGCAGAGATCCGGGGCATCCAATGTAAACCATTTACCATCAGTTCAAAACCCCCTCTGATATAGATCTGTTTTCAGTGATTATTTAGTAACTAAATAAGTATTTAACTTATGATGACTGTCTTGAAGTAGTTGAGCAGGTGCTATTACTCACAATGTCTTAAAGGGGTCAACCACTGTAAAGAAAAAAGCAATTCTCCATACCCATTTCTACATTGCAGTCACCAATTAAAGGCATCCAATAAGGTTGCTTTGTTTGATAATGTGTGCAGAGGGTTTAGCCAGAATGCAACTTCATTCACTGCATTGTCACTTTAAATCTGAATGCAGACTGTGGTATATTATACCACACCACCCATGTGACAGAGCAGAATTAGTGATTCTCTTTTCACACTGTACCTCCAATGCGTCTTTGCCCATCTATGGGGTTCAAGAGAGTTCATAACATTTTCATCCATTCTGTTCTCATGGGCGTGCTCAAAAATATTTTCAGGGTGGAGAAAAATGTTAACATCATCCATCCTCTGACCCTTTTTGACAATGTCCAGTGGTGCTCCTCCGCTAAGGTGGAGGAGCGTCGCCCCACTGAAAAAAAGGAAAACTAAGATGATAATAACAATTGTTTTTATCATTTTATTTTACCTATATACGTCAGTGGCTCTCTGGTGGGGCAGGTGAGCAGGTAAAAGAGTGGTTTTCACTCCTGAAGTGTGCAGCACTGCTTGGCTGTCCCTCTCGGGCCACCCCAGGAAGTCCTGCACACTTTGCATGTCCCCCACCAGGCTGCATTACGCAGCCTGGTGAGGAACATGCAAACCCTCTCAGTCCCCGTCTGAGCGCTGATCCACGGCTCTCAGACCAATCACAACGTTGCTTTGCAGCGTTGTGATTTGCCATGAGGAGGCTGGGAGGGCGGGTTCTTCCTATTGCTGGACGAGAGTGCAGGAAGATGTTAGAGGGACGAAAAACAAAGCTCAGAGGCAGCGCCCGTTTCAGGTAAGTGTTTTATTTTTGGTTAGGCTTTCTCTGATAAGTGTTTTTTGTTTTGTTTTGGCTTTCTTTTTTTGTCCCCCAGCCCACCACCCGGATCCGGTAGCAGCCGCTACTCACAATGTCATAGGGCCGGGGCATAGTCATTATCACATAAAGCACAGGCATGCAAAGGGTTGAGACACTTGATGCAAAGGCTTAATAGAAAGATCAAGCTGCCATTGCCTGATTAGCAATTTCTAATCTGCTTTCTTGTTAACACTATTGAATGCACCACATTATTCATATGCACATGATCAAGGCACTACAACTTAATAATGAAAAAAACCATGTAGAATCTTCATTTATTGTTGTTAATGTGTGCAAACAAATGCCAAATAACATATGACATATATATTTTGAAAATTTATTAACTTTATATTAAAACAAATAACATTAAATATTTTAACTTAAAACAACTGTTCTCATCCAAATTGGAAAATAAAACATATAAACTTTAACAGGATAACTGTTGCAGGTTAGGAACTGCAAACATCGACACTCTTGCTCAAATTTAACAGTCACGTTTTTCAATTAGTAGTTTTATAGAGTTTTTGTTCAATGGTTAGTGATCTCAAAAACGGAATTGTAAACTTCTGTGGTCTTCTGCAAATTTATCAATTACTTTTTCAATCAGCTGTAGTTTTTTTTCATCAATTTTTGCTCCATGCATGCTCATTAGACACAAACCTGATAAGCGATCATTTGCCATTGATGACCTCAACCAGGTTTTCACCCTTCTGATTGTGCTGAAAGACCTTTCCACTGTACAAGTGGTCACTGGTAATTTGAGAGCAGTGAGAATTGTTTGCTGGACTGATGGAAATAAATCTGTGTGATTTAGAAAATCCAGAAATCCATTGTCAAACTGCTCATCCTTCATTGACCGGATCTTAAACCTTGAGACTGCTTTGGCTTCCAGGTTTTCAATGTCATAAAATTCGCTGATGTTTGCAATCTGGCATTTGTATTGCTCAAGTGTCAGTTTTGCCATTTGCTTTGCGTAAACTGAGAACAGACTGACATTTTTCTAGTTTTCATTGACAAACCAGCTTTCTAATGATGTGATGATAGAGTCCATGTATGGCACATAGATAGACTGGCAATAGTATTCTTCCATATAAAAGGAACCAAAATTAAAATGAAATACTTGCCAGCCACATGGTTTGGGAATACAAAGTTCGATGTTCAATTTTTCTGCCATTGTGTGAACATTTGAAAATATTTCCTTAAATTGCTTGTTTGCTTTTTGTCTGTGATCACAGAACACAGTCAGAAGGTCTTGCATGTAATTACACATCTTGGGGATATCAAGCTAAATAGCATGGAGAGCCTGGCTTACAGATTCCAAAATTGATGAGTACTTTGAAATTATGGTCAAGCAAAAGAGAACGCTCACTGTGCTTGAGGAACATTGCAATTGATATGCATACTGATGTTGTATTTCCTGATCCTGTAGGACAGTAAGCTTAATTGCTTGTAAATCTCTTTAAAGTTTGAGCTAAAAGTTCTAATGCTCTTGTATTTTGCTGTCCATAGTGTTTTACTCAGCAATGGCACATTGGGAATAAGAGACCTTTTTTTTGGAATCTTACGGACAAACTTGATGATGGCTTTCACTGTGTCAATAGAATTCTGTATGTCAGGAACAGTATTCTGGTCATTAACAACCAAATTTAATTTATGTGCAGCGCAGTGGGCAAAAGTAGCTGTAGGATATTTACTCTTTCTTATGGCTTGAACTCCACCTTCCCTTCCTGCCATTGAAGGGAATCCATCTTATTCTTGGCTGTGGAGATTTTCTAAGTTTACTCCAAATTTAGAACATGTATCCATAATCATATTTGTAATTGAGATAGCATCCATTTCTTTTAAGGTTACAAATCCAAGGAATTCTCTGATGACAGCAGTGTTGCTACTTGTATCTACAAAACGTTCTCCAAGTGACATCTGTTCTTTTCCGGATATGTCAGCACTTTCATCAGCAATGATTGAAAATCCATTTCACATATTGACTAAGGATACTAGATCCTCTCTTAATGTTTCTTCACATAATTCAATCAATTCATTTTCAACTCAAACTGATGTATAACACGCATTAGCTGGTGCATTTTCCAGATGGTTCTTTAGGATCACATCTCCTGCTTCAATGCAAAATTGGTACAGCTTTTGCACGTTTCAGGTTGTACGTTTTTTCCCACATAAAGCAATGTCATGTATGTCACAAAATAAGATAGTGGACATAATTGGAAATAACTTTCTGGTTTTCTTCAAGTTGCTTTTTCACAGCGCTGTCTATTTGGCAAACAATACTTGTTTCTGTTTTTTTCTGATAGCCAAAAAGTGAGTTCCATCCATTTGTGAATTATTATGCCAAGACGAGGAAATGTGACTGCATGCACTTTCATGGAAGTCTTTTTATTAAGTGAAAGGTGTAGTTATGAATACTGCTTGTGCCCCATGATGAACTGGCTGTGGAAAAACTGTGCAATACTTGCAAATTGCACCTTCAGTTGTGGAGAGTAGCTAAGCCATGGTGAATATTGATTAATCCACACATGACAGAAACAGCATGGTCCACCTGAATCCTTCTTGAAGTCACACTTTTCTGATGGAATAAATGTATTTATTAGTAGATTGTTTTTAAAATCATATACTAGTTTTTTGGATGAATTAAAATATAATCCAATATCATTTACAGGAGCATCAGCATAGCTACATACTGTTAGAGTTGAACTGGACCTGCAGAACTGCCTATGCTTGGTTCTGCCTCCTGTTCACCATGTCTAGGTTCTTTTCGTGCTTCCTTATCAGAATCTAAATCATCCAATTTTTGTTTTACAAAAAATTTGCGTATGTCCATCTAAAAAAAAGTGATCATTAAATGCTCTGCTCATCACCGGGCTGTAGTCAATAAACTGTGAGTTGTAGATGAGCTGCAGGGAGTATTTCCATTTAAATTTCTCCTGCAAGGAGAACAAAGATTTCCTTGCATAATGCATAGTTATATTGGTAAGATGAGATACAATGTTCTATTTATTGAATACAGCCCTGTGTGTATGCAGTAATAGAAACTTAAAAATGGAAAAGTGTATGTGTGTGGGTACACCCACATACACACACACATATATATGTGTGTGTATATAGCACTAGATGACACCCACTCAGCATTAAAGAGTACCCACTACACCAATATATCCATATTCTTGTATGACCTTGCTTGTAAAGACATATTCATGTATATGGAAAGAAGGAAAATAAACAAAAATCATATACATCTGTAACACTGTCTTCATCTTTCCGAAGAGAGCATCCACAATTAAAATTACAAATTACTTTCAAGGTGTTAAGCCACTGTCGATATATGGTACTCTTCAGGATTGTAGCCTAAAGTGTGAAATCCTCTCTACCTATATACTGAACAAGAGACAGTGTTTAAAGGTTTGAGCTGTTCTAAACAAACACAAACATCTTAGAAAATAATGGTTTCTGATAGATACATCTGCCAGTGGATTCCTCACCTTGTGAATATCCCTCTGCGTCAGCAACGTTCGGAAAATTCTTTTGTAGCACGCCGGCGTGGATGACTTCATAGGAGCACGGCATGGCGCGCGACTCCGACTGACGTCACCGACTCCTTATTAGGACTACGTCGGCGTGATGACATCAGTTCCCTTTTTTCTGTGTCATCGACGCTAGCGGTTTCTTGGGATCTTCTGTTGTGCGGATAGTAACTTTGTTACTATTGTGAACTTTTGTTCTGTATCTGCTTGGACTGCTGTCTTCCGTCGAGATGTCATCGAAGAAGACAGGATTTAAGCCATGCGATTCGTGTGCCAGGATGATGTGTGTGCATGTGTACTTGTGAAAGATTTTAAATATTATCACTCACAGTGAAGTTAGCCGATGGTTGAACTGGGCTGACCCATTGCCCCATGCTTTATGCTATAGTGGGTGAAAGAAAGATGTGATTGACACAACAACAGACCAGTGGATGACGAGGGCTGTCTGAAACTCTGACACGCCCACTAAATAAGTCTGTATATATATATATATATATATATATATATATATATATATATAAATAATATATATATATATATATATATAATATATATATATATATATATATATATTAACAAAGTATCGATGATTCTTCAATACCAGACGGAAAGCACTCACAATTCTCAAAGTATAAAATACTATATTAGTGCAGACACCCCGCTCACTGACAGACGTGTTTGCCTATATATATATATACTAGCAGCCCGTCCTGACGTTGTCCAAGTATGAATTGCTGCCGGCCCGTAGTATATTGTTTTTGTTGTAAATAAGGCCAGATAGTCCAGGTACTTTCTTGATGCTCCTTTATTTAGGTAAGATATATAAAGGATGAAACCCCACCAGGAGTGGCCTCCTGCCACTTAGCCCACAATCAACTGCCAGACATCCACACAGAACATTCTAGCAGGCTCTTGCATCACACATTCTAAGCTGGGCAGCAGGGACAAGTATAACACATCTCCCTTCTTTAACTTGATGAACGAGAGAGATGAATAGAAATTGCAGAGAGTAAATGAGATAGCAAGTCACATCACGCAATTTCCACATAAATGTAAAACAAGGTAAGATTAGCAATTTAACATCTTCACAAACCAATCACGCAAACTAATAGATAACATTCACACCACCTTCTCTCTTCCTTAAACAAACATTACTCACACAACGAAATAACCAACACACTATCACGCCCACGCATCACACACTCAAACCAGAAACCAAACAAACCGACTGGCCAGGTCAGTAAGAGGCAAAAAGGTCCCAACTTAAGGCGTAACAGTACAGTGGAACTCCAAGCTCCCTCAAACTCCATGAGAGTACTAAAAAGTGGAACTCCAAGCTCCATCAAACTCCATGAAAATATCTAAAAGTGGAACTCCAAGTTCCTACAAACACCACAAAAATATTTGAAAGCGGAACTCCAAGTTCCCTCAAACTCCATAAAAATGTTTAAAGGTGGAACTCTAAGCTCCCTGAAACTCCATGTAAATATTTAAAAATTGGAACTCCAAGCTCCATTAAACTTCAAGTAAGTATTAAACTTATCACTCCACAAGCCAAAAACAACAGAGCACATAATGTCCAGTGACATTCCAAACACACAACTCCCTTAAACTTAAAGACCATCCTATGAACAAAAAAAACACAGGGCACTTAACAAAACATAGAGCACTTAGCTCCTATCTCAACACAGAGCACTTAGCTCCTATCTCAACACAGAACACTTAGCTCCTATCTCAACACAGAGCACTTAGCTCCTATCTCAGCACAGAGCACTTAGCTCCTATCTCAACCCCCACCGCCACCTTCACAGAAGTAAATTATCCCATCCTCGTCGCCAAAAATGTTGTAAATAAGGCCAGATAATCCAGGTACTTTCTTGATGCTCCTTTATTTAGGTAAGATGTTAGGTAAGATATATAAAGGATGAAACCCCACCAGGAGTGGCCTCCTGCCACTCAGCCCACAATCAACTGCCAGACATCCACACAGAATATTCTAGCAGGCTCTTGCATCACACATTCTAAGCTGGGCAGCAGGTTCAAGTATAACAGTTTTGTAGGATTTTGTTTTGATAGCATTTCTTATCTGTGACAGGCCTGTGAAACGCTCCGATTCACAGTGCACTGCTGATGCACTTAAGAGTGCGCGTTCAGTAGTTTGTGAACTCGAGTTTCCCTACTTTATTTTTCCTTGCAATATTATATAGCGCGAACTCGACAACATGGCATGAGCACAATTTACATTGCAGAAGAACACATTCATTTGTGGTAGGCACGGGGAGACAAAGCGATTTGCCTGGAATCACAGGATGTTGAGCTGATGCCGAGATTCGAACGTAGCTCCCCAGCTCTAAAGTTCGCAATTCTAGAACTTGTGGCGGGAGGTGTGTCTAAAAGTGTATGTCGGTGCTGGCCATCAACTAGAGAGACCTGTGCATTTTTCAAATGGGTGGTGATAAAATATGAGTATGTTGCTGGAGATGTGGGCCGCCGTGCCACCAATGTCCTTACCGGGGGAGGGTAAACACACATTGTTCCGCAACTTTCTTTCCGCATACCATCACTCCGCATACTTTCATTACGAAAGTACCATGACTCCGCAATGCCATTGTAACGCATGGCATTACATTTTATATGCTTTTACCACGCATACATTTACAACGAAATTCGTTGTAAATGCATGAATGGTAAAAGCATGTTTTTAAAAAATTTTTGGGGATAAGGTAAGTATGGGTATAGAGGTATATGTTTTGGGGTGTTTGGGTATTTTAAGGGTTCAGATATAGTTTTGGGTTATGGGGTACAGGGGTCGTTTTAGGGTTTAGGGATAGGTATGGGTTTTGGGGTACAGGGGTATTTTTAGGGTTCAGGGCTAGGTTTGGGTTTTGGGGTATAGGGGTATTTTTAGGGTTCGGGGTAGGTTTGGGTTTTGGGGTACAGGGGTATTTTAAGCGTTCAGGGCTAGGTTTGGGTTTTGGGGTACAGGGTTGTTTTTAGGGTTCAGGACTAGGTTTGGGTTTGGGGGTACAGGGGTATTTTAGGGTTCAGGGGTAGGTTTGGGTTTTGGGGTACAGTGGTATTTTTAGGGTTCAGGGCTAGGTTTGGGTTTTGGGGTACAGAGGTATTTTTAGGGTTCAGGGGTAGGTTTGGGTTTTAAGGAACAGGGGTATTTATAGGGTTTAGGGCTAGGTTTGGGTTTGGGGTACAGGGGTATTTGTAGGATTTAGGGATAGGTTTGGGTTTTGGGGTAAAGGGTATATTTATAGGGTTAAGATGGGTTGGTGTTTAAGGGTGTTGGGGTATTTTAAGGAGTAAGGGTGGGTTATGATTATGGGGTGCAGGGGTATTTAAAGGGAGCAGGGTGGGATTAGCACACAATATGAGACATGGCATGAAGGGCGGAACATACCACACGCCCCCAGCGTTTGTCACGCCCACAGCACACGCCTACAGCACAACGCAGACACGCCCACAAGGGACTACTTTGCTGGCACGGTTCTTTTACCTTTTAAATGTATATGGTGGGCGTCTGCATAGCCTATGTCCTTCTGCTGCAACTGCCCTTTCCAACGCTGTACTGGGTGTTGTGATTGGTGCTGTGGTTCCTGAGATTACCCGCCTCAAAGGTTTGGGCTCTCTCTTTATTATATTAGTATGGATATATGAAAAATTAATAGCATACATGAAAATGAGGGTCACTTAATATTTGGGCCTGCTGCTCTTTATATAACCGTATATCATTGTTAAATATTCCATGCGATACAAAATGTCTTCTTAGAACAGTTATATGCATCTACAGCAGGAATCAGCTTGAAGCCACAGAATGGGGGAGTAATCTTTCTGAATTTCTGAAAATAAAGCAGGCAAGCTGACTGTTGACCTACAGAAGGATGTCATACGGTTATTACCTATCTTATTATTTATGCAAATCCCACAAGTTTTCTAATGAGAATCTCACACACTACATTGGTTGCTTTTACAGTAATACTTAAATCCCTAGTGAATAATCAATTTAATTATCCGCTGCATACAAATATGAATTAATCACTTCACGCCGAGGCGCATTATTATAGAGATTTAAAAAAAAACTTTTACTCTAATGAGAAGATTTGTATGTATTTCACTATAAATAATTGTATTATGAACATGTGTAGTAGGGCATTCTGAAATGCGACTGCCCTTTGAGGAATTGAAATAATAAAAAATCAACCTCCAGCTTGGATTTCCATAAATTTACAAAACGTGCCTCATCACAGTATTTGGCTTTATTTTCTAGGTACTTTGACATGTTAACAAACATTAATGCAAACTGGATGTCAATACTATGGAAAATACATAGGGTTCTTAAGGGAGAAAACATATATTTACCTTAGATTCAATGGTCTTCATCATTTATGCCAGACGGTATTCATATTATGCTACCTTACCAAAGTTGTTTACCACCTGCAACAAACTCTTATCTCCTGGTGGTGCTTTATTCTATAGTTGGCCAAAAGAAATTCTTCAAAATCATTATTCCAAACCTGGCAAGGACAGTGCATTCTTCCTCTGGGTTCTCCTCAAGAACTTTCCAGTATTCGCAGTAATCATCTGATTACTAAAACTAAATACATTATACTGGTAGGAGTAATCCAGCTACAGAATCTTCTATAAAATAATTCACCCCACACAATATGGGAAATAAAAGAAAAACCCTACTCCAGGTGATTATGAGGTCAAAAAATATCAGTTTGCACGATGATTCCTTATGATGCCCATAAACCCTGTTAATTCTGTTGTGGTGTTTGAAATAAGGCTAGTAACAGGATGGTACTTTATGGATAAAGTACAGAATGGTATAAATTATCGTGGGCCGCTTTTCCTTCTCCCTCTGTAGCTATATTCCCTCACCTGGAGAGGGCCTGTATGTAACTAGAACAAAATACTTGTCTATCACACTGTCTGGGAACACAAAGTTAAATGTTACATTTTTCTGTCTTTGAACATTTGAAAATATTTCCTTAAATCGCTCTTCTGCTTTTTGTCTGTGATCACGGAAGAAAGTCTGAAGGGTCTGTATGTGAAATAATGGGATAGTTCAATTAAGCGGTCATTTGATAGGTGTCAGGTGGAATTTCGCAAACTCAAGTGGTGCTTTAGTCTCCTTCACATACTATGCTGTTATTTAAGGCCTGATTTAGAACAACAGTGACAGACATCCCATCCACTGAAATATAAATCCCATAGAACATATTGGGATACCCCACATGCAGAGATGTGTACATCTTCCTGAGCGCCTTGAGGTAGAGGCCAAACATGGCCTCTACCTCAAGGCGCTCAAGAAGATGTACACATCTCTGCATGTGGGGTATTGACTGAGTTTGTGGAGAACCATGCCACGTCATATGCATAATAGCAGTACGGGTCTGCAAATAATCGAGATTTACTTAGGAGTTTGCACATGTAATAACAACTTTGCACACCCTTATTGTAAACATGGCTTGGAGCAGAATGTTCCTTCAAAAGGACTGGATTTCCTTCAGACACTGATCCAACATTAAATCTCGTCAAGAAACAGGTATGAAAATCTAAGACCAAGTTACTCTAAATCCAACACATCCCACTCTGTATACACACACAGGGGTTAAGTAAAGAGGCAAACCACCAAAACAAACCTGTTGCATCCCTTAAACCTCTACAGGTTCTTAAAGCCTACAAGAAGAGTCTGACCCTGAAACTGTACTTATGCTCTTCAAGGCTGTCATGGGTTTTAGATTTTGTTTCCCTTATATTTCTTACTTTACGCTTGTAAGGTCTCAATGTCAAAGATCACCCTCCGTCTGCAGAGGGGTGCTGTGTGACCTGAATCCAGCTTCTCTACTTCATTGTAAATATGAAGTACCACACCCAGTAAGGTTCTCCCTGGACCACCATTACATGATCTGGACATTCCTATCCAGCACAGGGAAAACAGAAAATACAATGACAGCCAAACAACATGTTGCCTTTGCAACACGGGTGGAATAACGAATGCATCTGAACCACGCATTACATTTACAACGCAAGTCGCTACAACAATATGCGTTTGTTCATGCAGCTTTGGACTTTACAGTCCAATGTTTCTCTACTGTTACGGTGACTGGAGTTGGAATAGTAAATTATGCTATTCCAAAGTCCGGCTTCCCCCTAAGGCAAGTCATTGTAACGACTTGTGTTGTAAATGGAATGCGTGGATCAGACGCATTTTTTGTTCTGCCCGATTTGTTGAGGAACGTGTGGAAAATAAATGCGTGGTTGTGTCATACAACCCAAGCACAGTGATCAGCTAATGTAACACATGATGACACTCAGCACGCCTATTAAATAACGAAGCAAAAGTGAGCTCAGGCAGTGTATAAAGAAAGTGAGAAACAGAAATGGCATGGAAAAATAGGAGAGGCAGCTCAGTGGCTTGTAGAAAATAAATGAAAACTTGGTAAATGGCTTGGGGAAAATAAGCAAAAAGCAGACGAGCTTGAGGGAAGCAATAAAGAAATGTGTGCTAAATGGACAAACGATAGCAGAGATGCTTGGGCAAAATGGATGAGAGACAACAGAGATGCGAGTATGAACTAGGCTAGACACAATAGGTAACTCAGCAACAGGTTCAACAAGCCCGAACTTTTGCAAAATAGTTTCAACATTTTGAGAGGAGATCTGTAAAGACTGAACACAAATTTCTATTGACTGAACCTAAAGGCTAAATCAACTTCCTTCTAAAAAGAGAATTATCTATTTTCCGTCACTCCTAGTAGCTAATTGACACATCAGTTGCTTGACACCTTCTTCTCTGTCAGTTTTCATTCAATATACATCAGCCATTGTAGTTCCCAAAAACTGAAAGAGAGCAGTGACTTATGAATAATTCGAGCTAAGCAATGACACACAGATACATTTCTGTGGCTCAGTCTGGTTAAATGGAAGAGAAAGAAAAGAGTAACCGCACATTTCTAATATGTTTAATTTCTCAATGCTTGTGGGAATACAATATGTTTTTGTCCATCCTAATATATGTAGACTAGTGTCTATATGCGTCCCTTGTATTTGTTGCGCAGCAACCAAATCGATAGGGTCTGTTCGGGTTGCAAAGTGAACCAACTACTCCCCCTCCCTCCACCCACTTCCCTGTCTGCCATCCTGACACCAACTGTCCATCCTAATATATGTAGACTATTGTCTTTATGCGTCCCTTGTATTTGTTGTGCAGCAACCAAATCGATAGGGTCTGTTCGGCCTTTCGATTAAAAACATGCGCTTATTGGACATGCGAGTATTCGAATCCAACGTTGTGTATATATAAACACGCCATAATGTTGCGAAGTGAACCAACTCCTCCCCCCTCCCTCCACCCACTACCCGGTCTGCAATCCTGACACCAACTGTCCATCCTAATCCATTTAGACTATTGTCTCTATGCGTCCTTACTTAATGTTGCAAAGTGAACCAACTCCTTCCCCCTCCGCCACCCACTTCCCGGTCTGCCATCCTGACACCAACTGTCCATCCTAATATATGTAGACTATTGTCTATATGCGTCCCTTGTATTTGTTGCGCAGCAACCAAATCGATAGGGTCTGTTCGGCCTTTCGATTAAATACATGCACGTACTGGACACGCGCGTATTCAAATCCAACGTTGTGTATATATAAACACGTGCTTATTCAAATTCAATGTTGTGTCAAAATTTCAAATCAATCGGTGAAGAACTTTCGTAGATTTGAGATGTTTATCAAACGCACATTGACATTTTTATGTGTCTGTGCTTTCGATTAAAAACGTGCGTATTCGAATCCAACGTTGTGTATATAAAAACACATGCATATTCGAATGCAACGTTGTGTCAAAATTTCAAATCAAGTCGGTGAAGAACTTTCGTAGATTTAAGATTTTTATCAAACGCACATTAACATTTTTATGTGTCTGTGCTTTCGTTTAAAAACACGCGCGTATTCGACACACGCGTATTCGAATCCAACGTTGTGTATATATAAACACTCGCGTATTTGAATGCAACGTTGTGTCAAAATTTCAAATCCAAATTGGTGAAGAACTTTCGTAGATTTAAGATTTTTATCAAACGCACATTGACATTTTTATGTGTCTATGCTTTCGATTAAAAACACACGCGTATTCGACACGCACGTATTCGAATCCAACGTTTTGTGTATATAAACACTTGCCTATTCGAATGCAACGTTGTGTCAAAATTCCAAAGCAATCGGTGAAGAACTTTCGGAGATTTGAGATTTTGAACAAACGAACAGTTAAATTTTTATATATAAAGACTAGCTTACCCATCGCGCGTTGCTGCGATCTCAGAAGAAAGGAAATTTAAGGAACCATGTTATGATAACATTCAATTTACATTGTGTCTTTTTTAGTGAAACTTATTCATTTTAATATGGAAAACATTTTAAAGTGTTGTTTTAATTCTGTTTATTTATTTGTGTGCTTGTGGATACACAGTATTTTTTGTTTTTCCGTCTGGTGCGTACACGAATAAATCTGAAGGTTTTCCGATGCGTGAGCTGGCCACATACAGTTGTCCATGTGAGAAGCACAGATTCTCCAAATCTAGTCCACACACTTGCAGCGATTGTCCTTGTGCTTTGTTGATGGTCATTGCAAAAGCGAGTCGCACCGGAAACTGTAACTGTCAGTATTGGAAAGATTAAGAGGGTCCTGGGGGGCCAGGGGGCCGATATTTAACACATTTTTCTTTTTTCTTTGTTGCCAGAAACCTTCGCGGGAGTGTACTCAACAACTTCTCAAAGTTTCATGGCGATCGGATGAATGGTGTAGTAATGCATAAAGGACAAACAGACATACTTTCCTTTTTATATATATATATAGATTAATGACACTAGGTTACCAACAAAATCTCTCAATTTATGACTTCCTTTCTCTACTTTTCTTAGCACATATTTATATTTTAAGAAGCATAGACCTATTTGCCCATTCATGTTAAAGGCTAATTCCACCTGCAGAGATCCGGGGCATCCAATGTAAACCATTTACCATCAGTTCAAAACCCCCTCTGATATAGATCTGTTTTCAGTGATTATTTAGTAACTAAATAAGTATTTAACTTATGATGACTGTCTTGAAGTAGTTGAGCAGGTGCTATTACTCACAATGTCTTAAAGGGGTCAACCACTGTAAAGAAAAAAGCAATTCTCCATACCCATTTCTACATTGCAGTCACCAATTAAAGGCATCCAATAAGGTTGCTTTGTTTGATAATGTGTGCAGAGGGTTTAGCCAGAATGCAACTTCATTCACTGCATTGTCACTTTAAATCTGAATGCAGACTGTGGTATATTATACCACACCACCCATGTGACAGAGCAGAATTAGTGATTCTCTTTTCACACTGTACCTCCAATGCGTCTTTGCCCATCTATGGGGTTCAAGAGAGTTCATAACATTTTCATCCATTCTGTTCTCATGGGCGTGCTCAAAAATATTTTCAGGGTGGAGAAAAATGTTAACATCATCCATCCTCTGACCCTTTTTGACAATGTCCAGTGGTGCTCCTCCGCTAAGGTGGAGGAGCGTCGCCCCACTGAAAAAAAGGAAAACTAAGATGATAATAACAATTGTTTTTATCATTTTATTTTACCTATATACGTCAGTGGCTCTCTGGTGGGGCAGGTGAGCAGGTAAAAGAGTGGTTTTCACTCCTGAAGTGTGCAGCACTGCTTGGCTGTCCCTCTCGGGCCACCCCAGGAAGTCCTGCACACTTTGCATGTCCCCCACCAGGCTGCATTACGCAGCCTTGTGAGGAACATGCAAACCCTCTCAGTCCCCGTCTGAGCGCTGATCCACGGCTCTCAGACCAATCACAACGTTGCTTTGCAGCGTTGTGATTTGCCATGAGGAGGCTGGGAGGGCGGGTTCTTCCTATTGCTGGACGAGAGTGCAGGAAGATGTTAGAGGGACGAAAAACAAAGCTCAGAGGCAGCGCCCGTTTCAGGTAAGTGTTTTATTTTTGGTTAGGCTTTCTCTGATAAGTGTTTTTTGTTTTGTTTTGGCTTTCTTTTTTTGTCCCCCAGCCCACCACCCGGATCCGGTAGCAGCCGCTACTCACAATGTCATAGGGCCGGGGCATAGTCATTATCACATAAAGCACAGGCATGCAAAGGGTTGAGACACTTGATGCAAAGGCTTAATAGAAAGATCAAGCTGCCATTGCCTGATTAGCAATTTCTAATCTGCTTTCTTGTTAACACTATTGAATGCACCACATTATTCATATGCACATGATCAAGGCACTACAACTTAATAATGAAAAAAACCATGTAGAATCTTCATTTATTGTTGTTAATGTGTGCAAACAAATGCCAAATAACATATGACATATATATTTTGAAAATTTATTAACTTTATATTAAAACAAATAACATTAAATATTTTAACTTAAAACAACTGTTCTCATCCAAATTGGAAAATAAAACATATAAACTTTAACAGGATAACTGTTGCAGGTTAGGAACTGCAAACATCGACACTCTTGCTCAAATTTAACAGTCACGTTTTTCAATTAGTAGTTTTATAGAGTTTTTGTTCAATGGTTAGTGATCTCAAAAACGGAATTGTAAACTTCTGTGGTCTTCTGCAAATTTATCAATTACTTTTTCAATCAGCTGTAGTTTTTTTTCATCAATTTTTGCTCCATGCATGCTCATTAGACACAAACCTGATAAGCGATCATTTGCCATTGATGACCTCAACCAGGTTTTCACCCTTCTGATTGTGCTGAAAGACCTTTCCACTGTACAAGTGGTCACTGGTAATTTGAGAGCAGTGAGAATTGTTTGCTGGACTGATGGAAATAAATCTGTGTGATTTAGAAAATCCAGAAATCCATTGTCAAACTGCTCATCCTTCATTGACCGGATCTTAAACCTTGAGACTGCTTTGGCTTCCAGGTTTTCAATGTCATAAAATTCGCTGATGTTTGCAATCTGGCATTTGTATTGCTCAAGTGTCAGTTTTGCCATTTGCTTTGCGTAAACTGAGAACAGACTGACATTTTTCTAGTTTTCATTGACAAACCAGCTTTCTAATGATGTGATGATAGAGTCCATGTATGGCACATAGATAGACTGGCAATAGTATTCTTCCATATAAAAGGAACCAAAATTAAAATGAAATACTTGCCAGCCACATGGTTTGGGAATACAAAGTTCGATGTTCAATTTTTCTGCCATTGTGTGAACATTTGAAAATATTTCCTTAAATTGCTTGTTTGCTTTTTGTCTGTGATCACAGAACACAGTCAGAAGGTCTTGCATGTAATTACACATCTTGGGGATATCAAGCTAAATAGCATGGAGAGCCTGGCTTACAGATTCCAAAATTGATGAGTACTTTGAAATTATGGTCAAGCAAAAGAGAACGCTCACTGTGCTTGAGGAACATTGCAATTGATATGCATACTGATGTTGTATTTCCTGATCCTGTAGGACAGTAAGCTTAATTGCTTGTAAATCTCTTTAAAGTTTGAGCTAAAAGTTCTAATGCTCTTGTATTTTGCTGTCCATAGTGTTTTACTCAGCAATGGCACATTGGGAATAAGAGACCTTTTTTTTGGAATCTTACGGACAAACTTGATGATGGCTTTCACTGTGTCAATAGAATTCTGTATGTCAGGAACAGTATTCTGGTCATTAACAACCAAATTTAATTTATGTGCAGCGCAGTGGGCAAAAGTAGCTGTAGGATATTTACTCTTTCTTATGGCTTGAACTCCACCTTCCCTTCCTGCCATTGAAGGGAATCCATCTTATTCTTGGCTGTGGAGATTTTCTAAGTTTACTCCAAATTTAGAACATGTATCCATAATCATATTTGTAATTGAGATAGCATCCATTTCTTTTAAGGTTACAAATCCAAGGAATTCTCTGATGACAGCAGTGTTGCTACTTGTATCTACAAAACGTTCTCCAAGTGACATCTGTTCTTTTCCGGATATGTCAGCACTTTCATCAGCAATGATTGAAAATCCATTTCACATATTGACTAAGGATACTAGATCCTCTCTTAATGTTTCTTCACATAATTCAATCAATTCATTTTCAACTCAAACTGATGTATAACACGCATTAGCTGGTGCATTTTCCAGATGGTTCTTTAGGATCGCATCTCCTGCTTCAATGCAAAATTGGTACAGCTTTTGCACGTTTCAGGTTGTACGTTTTTTCCCACATAAAGCAATGTCATGTATGTCACAAAATAAGATAGTGGACATAATTGGAAATAACTTTCTGGTTTTCTTCAAGTTGCTTTTTCACAGCGCTGTCTATTTGGCAAACAATACTTGTTTCTGTTTTTTTCTGATAGCCAAAAAGTGAGTTCCATCCATTTGTGAATTATTATGCCAAGACGAGGAAATGTGACTGCATGCACTTTCATGGAAGTCTTTTTATTAAGTGAAAGGTGTAGTTATGAATACTGCTTGTGCCCCATGATGAACTGGCTGTGGAAAAACTGTGCAATACTTGCAAATTGCACCTTCAGTTGTGGAGAGTAGCTAAGCCATGGTGAATATTGATTAATCCACACATGACAGAAACAGCATGGTCCACCTGAATCCTTCTTGAAGTCACACTTTTCTGATGGAATAAATGTATTTATTAGTAGATTGTTTTTAAAATCATATACTAGTTTTTTGGATGAATTAAAATATAATCCAATATCATTTACAGGAGCATCAGCATAGCTACATACTGTTAGAGTTGAACTGGACCTGCAGAACTGCCTATGCTTGGTTCTGCCTCCTGTTCACCATGTCTAGGTTCTTTTCGTGCTTCCTTATCAGAATCTAAATCATCCAATTTTTGTTTTACAAAAAAATTGCGTATGTCCATCTAAAAAAAAGTGATCATTAAATGCTCTGCTCATCACCGGGCTGTAGTCAATAAACTGTGAGTTGTAGATGAGCTGCAGGGAGTATTTCCATTTAAATTTCTCCTGCAAGGAGAACAAAGATTTCCTTGCATAATGCATAGTTATATTGGTAAGATGAGATACAATGTTCTATTTATTGAATACAGCCCTGTGTGTATGCAGTAATAGAAACTTAAAAATGGAAAAGTGTATGTGTGTGGGTACACCCACATACACACACACATATATATGTGTGTGTATATAGCACTAGATGACACCCACTCAGCATTAAAGAGTACCCACTACACCAATATATCCATATTCTTGTATGACCTTGCTTGTAAAGACATATTCATGTATATGGAAAGAAGGAAAATAAACAAAAATCATATACATCTGTAACACTGTCTTCATCTTTCCGAAGAGAGCATCCACAATTAAAATGACAAATTACTTTCAAGGTGTTAAGCCACTGTCGATATATGGTACTCTTCAGGATTGTAGCCTAAAGTGTGAAATCCTCTCTACCTATATACTGAACAAGAGACAGTGTTTAAAGGTTTGAGCTGTTCTAAACAAACACAAACATCTTAGAAAATAATGGTTTCTGATAGATACATCTGCCAGTGGATTCCTCACCTTGTGAATATCCCTCTGCGTCAGCAACGTTCGGAAAATTCTTTTGTAGCACGCCGGCGTGGATGACTTCATAGGAGCACGGCATGGCGCGCGACTCCGACTGACGTCACCGACTCCTTATTAGGACTACGTCGGCGTGATGACATCAGTTCCCTTTTTTCTGTGTCATCGACGCTAGCGGTTTCTTGGGATCTTCTGTTGTGCGGATAGTAACTTTGTTACTATTGTGAACTTTTGTTCTGTATCTGCTTGGACTGCTGTCTTCCGTCGAGATGTCATCGAAGAAGACAGGATTTAAGCCATGCGATTCGTGTGCCAGGATGATGTCCATTACTGATCCTCATGGTGACTGTTTGTGGTGTCTGGGCTCGGATCACGACATCAAGGGTTGTCGTTCCTGTTCGAAGATGAACCCAAAGGCTCTCCGAGAACAAGAGGCGAAACTCCTTCTTGCCAAAATTAAGGGTAAGGATACCAGGTCGAGGTCTCGGTCTGAGTCGGCTTCGAAGTCGGCTTCGGGGCATGCCTTGGGTTCCTCGAAGAAGAAGCATAAGAGGAAGAAGCACAGTTCGAGACACCATTCTGGCAGGGAGTTGGACTCGGAAAAGAAGTCATCTTCTCGAAGACATCATAAGGGCATGATATCTCCCTCTCCAGCTCGTAAGCCTGAAGGTGAGGCCTCGTCTTTACAGTCTCGGGAGCCAGCACCGAATTTGGAATCAAATCCGTCTCCGGATCCGTACCAGTCTTCGGTGCACGATGAAGAGGAAGTTGAGGCTCCTCAGGTTTCGGCGACTCCGGTAAACCAACCCGAGGAACAAGAGGAACAGGAGGAGTCGAATCCGGTACAGCCTCCTCAGGGACAGCCAGTGGACTCGTACCCTCAGTTTCCTGGTCCAGGTCAGGACCCTTTGCATTTTCTAAACGCCATGTATGGCGTATATGCGAGAGCAATGTACCCCTCTGGTGCACCGGCTGGTCCCTTTCTTGCCGTTTATGCCAGCGCCAATTCCATTATGGCATAGCTCGGCGCCACCGAGGTCATTGACTCCGTACACGGCGTCGCCGGATCCGGAGCGACCTCTGGATCAAAATCGAGGTTCGCCGCCAGTTCCAGCTTCTCATTCAAAGGCGGCTCCTGCTCCTCATTCAATGCCGGCCCCGCCTCTGTCGGAGTCGTTACCGGATCCGGCGACGTCGAATCGGATAGAGTGGTCGAGGCGTAGAGCGCAGCGCCTTATGGAGGAAAGAAATTATGAGAAACCTGAGGTTGAAGAAGGCGAACTTCAGGATCAGGAGGATTACTTTGAAGAGTTGCAGGATGCAAGTGGTCTGGAACTTTCACCAGAATGGGAGTTGCCAGCTGTATCTGATACTCCTTCTAAGGATGTGGCTCCTTACCATGTGGTGATTAAGAAAGCTGCAGAAATCTTAAATTTGACTTTACCATCTGTGGAGTACAAGTCTAACATCCTTACTGAGCTTCTCCATTCTCATTCCTCTGTGATTGAACCAACTCTTCCATTTACTGAGGCTCTAACTGAACCTATATTGGAAGTCTGGAATAGGCCTCTTACTGCTCCTGCGGTGTCAAAATCAGTTGAGAGACGCTATAGGGTGGCACCTGGAGATCCTGAATTCTTGTCCACTCATCCTTTACCAGAGAGTTTGGTTGTTCAGGCTGCTTTCTCAAAGAGATCGGCAGGTGCTTTTCCCCAGGTTCCTGGAGATAAAGACTCTAAAAAGCAAGATCAAAATGCGAAAAAGGTGTTTTCGTCAAGTAGTATGGCCCTAAAATCGACAAATGCTACTTGTCTGCTAGGCAGATATGTTCATGCTTTGATGGACACTGTGAAGCAGCTATCATCTAAGATTCCTGAGGAGGATAGGAAGAACTTTAGTGAAGTGGTATCTGACACTCAGGCTGCAGCTCGTCAGGTCATACAAAGTGGTATGGACACAGTGGATTCAGTGGCTAGGATCATGGGGTCTTCGATTGCCACTAGAAGAGCTGCTTGGTTAAAGACTTCCGAGTTTTCAGCTGATGTTCAGGCTGCTCTGATGGATTTGCCTTTTGATGGCACAGGCCTTTTCGGAAAGAAAGCTGATGCTGCCTTGGAAAGGTTTAAATATAGCAGAGTGACAGCAAGATCTTTGGGTCTGCAGACTAGAGGCTCTTTCACCAAGAAGTACAAGGGTTTTGGAAGGTCTACTTTTCGTACCTATAAGCAGAACCAACAGCAGCAGCAGCAACAAAATCCTTTGTACAAGTCCTACAGGGGTAGGCAAAGGAGTCGTCCTCGTGGACGTCAAGCCTCCTCCTCCTCTACTTCCTCCTCTAATACCCACCCCCACCTACAACAGCAAAGCAGCCCTAGATCTGCCATTCCGGATCATGTGGGTCCTGTAGGGGGGTCGGCTTACTTATTTTCTACGGGATTGGGAATCGGTTACATCAGTTCTTTGGGTTCTCAATCTCGTAGAGAATGGGTATACTCTTCCCTTTCGGGAATTCCCTCCCAATTACCCTCCTTGCCAGGGTTTTTGCTTGGAGGACCACCTGTTGCTCCTTCAAGAAGAGGTACAAGTACTGTTCAAAAAGGGTGCGATAGAGGTGGTTCCAGAGCAGGAAAGGGGTCAGGGGTGCTACTCCCGGTATTTCCTGATCCCCAAGAAGGATGGCAGGCTTCGTTCAATCCTGGATCTCAGGATCTTGAACCTTTACCTGAAGCAAGAGAAGTTCAATATGCTCACCCTTGCACAGGTTCTTCAGGCGCTGCTGGAAGAGGACTGGATGGTGTCGATCGACTTGCAGGATGCGTATTTTCACATCCCAATCCTGAAGTCGGACAGGAAATATCTCCGTTTTACAGTGGGGTCGCAACACTACCAGTTTGTGGTCCTTCCGTTTGTTCTTACTACTGCGCCTCTAGGAACTACACCAAGGTGATGGCTGTGGTGTCTGCACATCTCAGAAGGTCAGGGATTCCGGTATTCCCTATCTGGACGACTGGCTGGTCAAAGCAGAGTCTCAAGAGATAGTGCTCCATCATCTGCAAGAGACAACTAAGTTGTTACACAGGTTGGGTTTTTCGATAAATGTACCCAAATCTCACCTGGTGCCCTCCCAGTGCAACCTGTTCATAGGTGCGTACTGGACACAACTGTATGTCGTGCATTCCCTCCACCTCAAAGGATTCACGACATACAGGAAATAATTCCTTTATTTTACAATGGAGCGGTTGTTCCAGTACTGAAGGTCCTTCGTCTGCTCGGTCTGATGGCTTCTTGCATTCTGTTGGTCAACCATGCATGCTGGCACATGAGGGCGCTCCAGTGGTGCCTCCGCAGGCAGTGGTATCAACACCAAGGAGATCTCAGGGAGTCAGTGAGGATCTCCAGAGAAGCTGCGGTGGATCTATCTTGGTGGAGTGTGGAGGGCAATCTGTCTCAAGGAAAGCCTTTTCAGACTCCTCCATCGGTGGCCACAGTGATATCGGATGCATCCACTCTAGGGTGGGGTGCTCATCTGGGGGATCTGGAGGTCAAGGGTCTTTGGTCTCCAGAGGAACGGTTGCTTCACATCAACCTTCTAGAGTTGCGGGCAATTCGTCTAGCACTCAAGGCCGTCCTCCCTTCCCTTTGCGGTCAGTCAGTTCAGATCCTGACGGACAACACCACCGCGATGTGATATATTAACAAACAGGGAGGTGTAGGGACGCAGTGTCTCTGCAGAGAGGCGCTGCGTCTCTGGTCCTGGGTTCAGGACCACCAGATTTGTGTAATGGCAAATCACCTGGCCAGAGTTCTGAACGTACGTGCAGACAGCCTCACCACGAGTGGAGGCTTCACCCAGAGGTGGTCCGTCACATCTTCCGGACGTGGGGAACTCCTCAGGTGGATCTGTTCGCCACTCACAAGAATGCTCACTGCCCATCATTCTGTAGCCTCCATTTTCCGATGCAGGGGGCTTTGGGGGACGCGTTTCAGTTGAGTTGGGACTCACGGCTCCTTTACGTGCTTCCTCCCATACCCTTGATTCCTCGGGTTCTGTGGAAGATTCGCCAAGACCGGGCCCAAGTTATATTGATCGCCCCGGATTAGCCAAGAAGGGTGTGGTACACAGATCTTCTCCACCTCTCCTCGTGCCCGCCTCTCCTTCTCCCTCACAGGGCAGATCTCCTCTCTCAGATGGAGGGGCAGGTTCTACACCCCCACCTCCAGACCTTACACCTTTATGCCTGGAGATTGAACGGGGCAACCTGAATTCCTTTTCTCTCCCGCACGATGTGGTGGATGTCATTTTATCGGCCGGGCGTGACTCCACTAAATCCATTTATTCTTATAGATGGTCCAAATTTGTTGTTTGGTGCGGAGAGAAGTCCATCGATCCGTTGAGGGCTCGTTTGTCAGATATACTTCTTTTTGCACTTTCTTTAGCGCAGCAAGGGTTTGCTGTGGCAACAGTTAAGGGCTATCTTTCGGCGTTGTTGGCTTTTCTCTGTCTGCCGGATCAGCCATCCTTGTTTAAATCTTCTATTGTTTTGAGATTTCTGAAGGGGCTTACAAATAAGTTTCCGCCTACTCCCTTTATTATGCCTCAATGGGTCTTGAATCTGGTGCTTACTTATCTACTGGGTTCTCCTTTCAAACCTCTGCATAATTGTCCCTTGAGGTTGTTGTCTTTTAAGACGGTTTTCCTAGTTGCAATTACCTCAGCAAGGAGGGTAAGTGAGCTTCAAGCTCTTAGTTTAAAGCCCCCATTCTTGACCATTCATGCTGAATGAATGGTTCTTAGGACCAGGGCTGATTTTCTGCCTAAGGTGGTAACTCCCTTCCATCTGGGGCAGTCCATTACCCTTCCTACCTTTTATCCTTCCCCTCACCCTTCCAAGGAGGAGGAGCATCTTCACCGTTTGGACCCTAAGAGGTCGGTGAGCTTTTATCTTGATAGGACTAAGGACTATCGACTTGATGACCAGCTGCTTGTTGGTTTCGCTGGTTGCAGAAAAGGAAGAGCTGTGCACCAGCGCACGCTTTCGAGATGGATAATTCTATGCAGCAAGATCTGCTACGCCCTGGCTGGTAAGGAACCTCCTGAGGGTATAAGAGCTCATTCTACTAGAGCAAAGTCTTCCACATCTGCTTTGTCTAGAGGTGTACCTGTCGAGGATATTTGCAGAGCCGCGACTTGGGCCTCCCTTCACACTTTCGTGAAGCATTACTGCTTAGATGCCGAGGTGAGGAGGGACGGCTACTTTACGCGCTCTGTCCTCCAGGATTTTCTGGTATAGGAGAGTTGACACCCTACTCCGGGAGTGGGGACTGCTGTGGGACTCTATTCACAAGGTTAGGAATCCACTGGCAGATGTATCTATCAGAAGAACAAGTTACTTACCTTCGGTAACGCTTTTTCTGGTAGATACAGTATCTGTCTGTGGATTCCTCACTGACTCACCCGCCTCCCCATTGTCCACTTTTCTATACCTGTATTTATGTATTTTATATTTATATATATATTGGGTTTTTCATACCTTGGTTACGCACTATGTGTGTAATTGTGAATTGTATGTACTATGTACACTGTATATGTGTATATCTACTGTTTATTGGTCCGTCCGGGTGCCTCGAAGGCACGGAAAAAATGGCGGAACTGATGTCATCATGCCGCCGTAGGCCTAATAAGGAGTTGGTGACGTTAGTCGGAGTCGCGCGCGATGCCGTGCTCCTATGACGTCCTCCACGCTGGCGTGCTACAAAAGAATTTTCCGAACATTGCTGACGCAGGGGGATATTCACAAGGTGAGGAATCCACAGGCAGATACTGTATCTACCAGAAAAAGCGTTACCGAAGGTAAGTAACTTGTTCTTCAGGTAACCTTACAATCACTGAGTTACAGTCACAGAGTGGTTGAAAAAGCTCAAAGCATCTTAATTAGCCATGACACAACCTTCCTATACTCATCCAATCATTATTTCCTATGGCAAAAGAGACATTGTTTCACATAGCCATCAGCAACGAGCTTATGTCCATACTGTTGTATCTTGTATCTATCACTTGGTCCCTTCCTTGTCCTGATGTCATGTCCTCTAATGTGTTGCATCTTGTGCCTGTCACTTGGTCCGTCCTTGTCTCGGTGTCACTTCTTGTTATGTGTTGCATCTGGTGTCTCTGATTTGGTCCCTTCATTGTCCTGATGTTATGTCTTGTTGTGTGTTCCCTCTTGGTGTCTGTCATTTGGTCCCTTCCTTGTCCTGATGTCATGTCTTGTTGTTTGTTGCCTGTCACTGTCACTTGGTCCGTCCTTGTCTCTGTGTCACTTCTTGTTATGTGTTGCATCTGGTGTCTCTGATTTGGTCCCTTCATTGTCCTGAAAAAATGTCTTGTTGTGTGTTCCCTCTTGGTGTCTGCCATTTGGTCCCTTCCTTGTCCTGATGTCATGTCTTGTTGTTTGTTGCCTGTCACTGTCACTTGGCCCCGTCCTTGTCTCGGTGTCACTTCTTGTTATGTGTTGCATCTGGTGTCTCTGAATTGGTCCCTTCAGTGTACTGATGTCATGTCTTGTGTGTTGCCTCTTGGTGTCTGCCATTTGGTCCCTTCCTTATCCTGATGTAATTTCTTGTTATGTGTTGTATCTTGTCTCTATGACTTGGTCCCTCCCTTGTCCTGATGTCATGTCTTGTTGTGTTTTGCCTCTTGGTGTCTGTCATTTGGTCCCTTCCTTATCCTGATGTCATTTCTTGTTATGTGTTGCATCTTGTGTCTGTGATTTAGTCCCTTCCTTGTCCTGATGTAATGTCTTGGTATGTGTTGCATATTAGTGGCCCCCACTTGGTCCCGTCCTTGTCCCGATGTCATGTCTTGTTATGTGTTGTACTTTGTGTCTCTTACTAGGTCCCTTATCCGCCTGATGTCATGTCTTGTTATGTGTTGCATCTTATGTCCATCATTTGGTCCCTTCCTTGCCCTGAATGTCATGTCTGGTCATGGTTCTGAGTGGGGTGTCATGTCGTTCCTCAGAACTCTGTGTGTATCAGTTGGAACTAGCGGAGGCCACATAGGAACCTCTCTGATAACACCACACCCCTCCTGGGGCATTAATCAAGTGCTTACTTAACATCTGTACTGATCTGCATAGTAACACATATTTCAGTATATGGACCTGCCTGCCTCCAGCAATCTGTACCTATGTCAACTCATAATTATTGCAACAAGTGCAGTTAGAATCCTGAATCTCTTCATCTATATTGGATGATAGATTTATCAAAACCCTAGTTGTGCTGCAAGATCCACTATCCATTATGTATCCATTATGGAGAGGAAGTGCCTTTGATGCCCACCCTTTATGCAGACGAGCCACTTCCTGCCGATAATGGAACGTTGCAAGCAGTACGAAACTCAAGATGGTGGAACCCTCCGCAGAATGTAATTAGGATCCCCCGAGTCTTCCATATCTCACAAATATTCATAGACCTTGGGCTGAATGGGGGCCCGTGAATGGTTGGGGGCCCTCCTGCGCCACAGTGGCTGTTATGCACCTGGTTGCAAGATAAGCCAACGACCAGGCATGGACGTAACAGCAGTGGTGGTGCAAGGATCGGCCGTATAGCAAGCAAGCAAAATAGTCCCCTACTTCAGTATGTAGGTCCTGAAATACAGCTATAATTGAGTGCAGAGGGCTGCTGGAACACCCGTCACCTGGTGCCACTTTGTTTGCTGCATTGTTCATAGCTGTGGCCATGTAAAACAGGCATTGAAAGAGTGTGAGAGACACATTGAAACACAGAAATCTAGACCAGCTCAAAACTTTAAAAAAAACACTTGCTTGCAGTATATCATTTGGGATTCGCAAGGCTGTGAAACTATTTGTTACGCTTCTTTAGCTAGCAAACAAAAAGGTTAATGTGTCATTTATATTTCTCTTGTTTAATTTCAGTCTTGGAGATAAATAACCTCTCTAAGTTAACGATAACTGCTTCAGTTAAAGACTTCTCTCACAAGTCACCCTGTCATCCTGTCCTTTCTTCCGGAACAGTGAGACCCTCGCCAGTCTCATACACAGTAATCTTTAAAGCACTGGCCCAGGTTGAATACCGGAAGTGTTATGAGACGTACAGTAATCTTTAAAGCACTGGCCCAGGTTGAATACCGGAAGTGTTATGAGACGTACAGTAAACTTTAAAGCTCGAGCCCCGGTTCAATGGCAGAAGTGTTATGAGGCGTACAGTAATCTTTAAAGCACTGGCCCAGGTTGAATACCGGAAGTGTTATGAGACGTACAGTAAACTTTAAAGCTCGAGCCCCGGTTCAATGGCGGAAGTGTTATGAGACGTACAGTAATCTTTAAAGCACTGGCCCAGGTTGAATACCGGAAGTGTTATGAGACGTACAGTAATCTTTAAAGCACTGGCCCAGGTTGAATACCGGAAGTGTTATGAGGCGTACAGTAAACTTTAAAGCGCGAGCCCCGGTTGAATGGCGGAAGTGTTATGAGGCGTACAGTAAAGACGTTCAATTTTATGGGTTTGAAAAGCGCATAAGATGCTGTGTCGCTGTCGCACGAGTGCAGAGTGAGTCTATGGAGACTTGCGCTCGGCTTGAACCAAATGTCTGGCTACGACTCAACCATATTTTTTGAGGGAAGAGTCAGGGCCTTTCTGTGTCTGTTGTAATCCAAATGGTCCAAAAATCTACTTTTCTACGATAATCGAAGCAAGGCCATCCTAAGAGCCGAATATTAATATAAATCAATAAATAAAAACATCTCTTAAACTTGGTTTACTGTTTGTCAACCTCTTTTTATTTTATTTTATTTGATACGTGCTTCTTTTGCTTCAAGGGATTGTTGACATGGCCTGTAACTCTGGTGCTTGAATCAGAGCCAGACCCTCAAGAGTTAAGACAACTGTGGTATGGGTTTGCTAAAAAAACTCTGGGTGGTCCACCTATTTATAGCCGGGCTTGGCAGTATCTTCAGAACTAAACAGACATATGTTGTAGGCGCAAGAACTAGGATGATGATGTGGATGCAAGACAGCGCTGCACGGGTTATTAATGAGATGGTTAAAGAAGTGGTCAGTGGTGACAGACGCTGTATACCTGTGTCATGTGACCAGTTATTCAAGGACACTAACCTGGTTTAGAAACCCTTGCCATATAGGATCAAAGATGAGAAGATTGTTCAGAATTCTGCTAGAAACTGGTTCAAAAGTCAGTGCCCAAGTAATATCATTAAACTAGACGTAGTAAAATAAAAGATGGGAATTTATTAAGAAAGTAAGGTAGATTTACCAGATCCCTGTCAGTACCGAAGCCAAATGTGAGCCCCCCCCCCCCAAATGTGCAGTGCCAACGGCATGGATGCACTGACATGTGATAAAAACATATGCATACATTTTACTAGCACATGTTTACTCATGGTTCTTCCACGAGATGAGAGGGGAGCATCTTGCTTCTCTGTTGCCTTCCACTGCGGAATCACTATTGGATGTGCACAATAGTGTACTAGGCCATGACACAAGTGATCGCTGAAGTCCCATCTGACAATGAGGTCTTCCCAAAGATGAACAGATCTCTGCATGTCTCTATTTCTTCACCACCAAAAGAGTAGGTATTCAAGAGTGAAGTGTAAGCCTAGATGACTTGAGAGGGTATGAGCAGGATAGTCAGAATCAATCCTACACACACCTTAATGAAGTTGACACTTGGGAACCCACTCTTAAGAATCAGCAATGAGTATTTAGATGACAGAGGGCCAGATGTAGGTAAGTCGATTTTACCGATTCATAAATACCGAATTTTACCGATTCAGTATTTATGAATCTGTAAAATAGAAGGGGGGAGATGTAGAAAGAATCGGTAATTGAATTACCGATTCTGTAAGAATCGGTATTTACCGAATCGGTATTTACCGATTCGGTAAATACCGATTTTTGCAAGGGTGCAGGGGGTGTCACTTTGACACCCTCTAGCACCCCGATTTAAGGCATGTGTGACATGTGGCACACAGACATGCCCTAAGGGCATGTCCGTCTGTCACATGCCATATGTGTGCATGCACACATGTGCATGCACACCTGGAATCGGTATTTTACCACCCAATTGGATTGGGTGGTAAAATACCGATTCGGTAATGCCTGTGGGACTCAGAAGAGTCCCACCTACATTTCTAAATTACCGAATCTGTAAAAATACCGATTCGGTATTTTACCGAATCAGTAAATTTACCGATTCGGTAAATTTCCCGAATCGGTAAAATAGGCCACCTACATCTAGAATAGCCATTTACCGGTCGGTAACGGCCGAATCGGCCGTTACCGGTCTGTAAATGTCTACCTACATCTGGCCCAGAGTCCCATAAAATCATACAACAGTGTTGTTGTGCGGATCAGCCTTTTACAACCATTCGAAGCCAAGGTGATTTATTCTCCCATGTGTGACTTAGAGCAATGTATGCATGGGAATAGCTACCTGCGCTGTCTGATGGGACACACAAGAACTCAATAAATGATTTCCCCATAGTGTGGCCTGGTCTCAGTGCCTGTTGTTGACAGTCCTTTTCTGCATAGTCTGAGGATTAATGGAGGTGCCGTCAAACGGGTCCATTTCCAGAAATATCCTGCATCCAAAATAGTGTGGAGTGTGGCTCTGTTTTCATAGGGGGTACAAGTTATAGTTACTTTAGGGCATGAGTTATAGTTACTTGAGATAATTATAATGGTGAATTTGAATAGTTTTGTTAGTTTAAAACAGTCTGTTTTAACCAACAATTTCACCTAACTATAACATCCCTGACCAAGGACTAAGGGGGAGCAGCACTGACCCAGGACTACAGAGGAGAAGCGCTGACCAAGGACTAGGAGTCCCAGCATTCCAGGGAGCTGGGAGGCAACCCGCTCCTGTTGCCACTAATTATAGCTCTATAGAGCGTTTTGAGAGGTTCCGCATCGCTATGAGCAGGGCTGAACAAGGACTACGAGTGCCAGCATTCCAGGGAGCTGGGAGGCGATCCGCGCCATCTCCCCCCACATCAGTTGGCGCTAATTGCAGCGCTACAAAGTGCTTTGAGAAGTCCTGCGACACTGGGAGCAGTGCTGACCAAGGACTACGAGTCCCAGCATTCCAGGGAGCTAGGAGGCAGATGGCAACATCACCCACATCTGTTGCTGCTAGATGCAGTGCTACAAAGCACTTTGAGAGGTCCTGCCACATGCAATGTGTGCGGGCTGTGACCGGGCAAAGCCTGGGCCAAGGGTGGGCCCATCCTGTGCCCGTCATTGCCAGGAAGAGGCTGGGCCACCCGTCTTGGTTTTCTGATCTCTCATCAGACTGCGGTGAGTCTTTTCATCTGGGGACTTGGTTTTATATATCTTTGGTAGGGTCCGCACAGTATAATCATGGTTAAATGCAAACTTCCCAGCGAAAGAGATATTGTTACCAAAACTCCAGGTGGCAGCTCCCTTGGTTCATTCTTGGTGCGAGCAGTAGGCGTCATAGCCAAAGAAACTGACCTTACCGAACGGCGTTTGATGCTTGATAGGGGAGCGGGCTCACTGGGACACCTGGGGCCCAAGAATTAATTCATTGTGGTCTTAGGAACCATCCACAAGGTGCTGGTATTAACATTGTCCCTTTGGAATATTTCTATAAACATCTTCAACCCTCCCAACCGAGGGTAGTTGGGGAGAACAGATCTTTATATGGGAGGCCGGATCAGTTGTCTAGATTTGCTGTCCCAGTTTCCAACAGATTCCTCCCTCTTTCAGACCGGGCTGGAGTTGATTGACCCCCTACACCCACAGCCACATCTAGAGTCAGTTCATTTACGTACTCCCCTGGTGACACAGGTCTGTGTAGAGGGCACATTAGTTGAGATGGTTAGCTGGAATATCTCAGGGATTAGTGACAAACAGCAGAATCCTAAGGGCTTCAATTTCATCCTGCATTGTGACATAGCTCTTTGTACAAGAAACCTGGGCCCTAGAGGAACTCGTGTGGGATGGATAGGAGAGCTTTTGTGTTCCAGCTGTGCTTCCCAGGGGCATAGAACACAGGGGAGTCTCACAATTTTTGTTCAGGCTACGTTGACTATAAAAATCATTCCTGTAGCCATAGACCATAGAGGGATTCAGATTGGGTGGGTTGTATTGCCCAATACATTTATTTTTTCTAAATTCATTTAAATAATTCTGTGTGTGAATAGGACTGTCAGGTACCCTTTTCTCATGTAGTATCCATTTTGAATTCTTAATCTAGTACTATGGGCAGCTGTTTTAATGTAATTTTAGGGAAAAATTATAAAGCAAAATTTGGTTTTGTGGCCACATTGGTTGATCCTTTCCTGTTGTAGGACATGCCCATTCATCAAGCCACTCTTGACCAGATGGAAGGGAGGTTGCACATGACTTTGTGCAACTCAAGCCTCTCTACTGTTGTTGAACTGGTGGGCGACCCCCATAATCAGCCCCCTACTTATGTAGGTTGGGGTCACAGCTCCATTATCGATTATGCGATTATGTATTTATATCCAGTGATTTGGTGCGTTGTGTCTACTTGGGAGGGGTCATAGAATCCTGTTATAGTGATCACAATTCAATTGGGCTTGTGTTGAATCGACCCATTTGTTGTCGCCCTTGAGGAACCACAGGGGCAATCGACATTTCTCATCAAGACAAGGACCTAAGACTTAAATGGTGGGCTCTTGATACCCCCACCCTCACACAATGTTTGAGAAAGTAATGTTCAATATTTTTTTAAGGTCACATGTTATCTTGTGGCTCATAAACCCCTGATATTCTAGAGGCTTTTTTGATTTTTAGAAAATGAGTCAGAACTATCCTACTGAGCTGTTACAGGCCAAATAGACAGAGGAAACAGGAATGCTTTAATAAAGAGAATTGTATTGCTAATCGTAGGCTCTGTGAACTGTTGAATGCCATGTGATCAGCCATGTATTTCGCCTGCCAGGTCGGTCTTTAACAAGGCTATACAGAACAGGAAACTTGTCCTAAAGGAGGAAAAATGGGAGCATCTAGTTATGCCTTGTACAGCCAGGGGAGTTTTGGAGATTTTTAATAGTAAGCCTGCATTTCTCTGCTCTTCAGACAGTCTTGGGACCAATATCAACCCTGGGAAATTGGTGGCTCACTTTAAAATTATTTATTCATACTCATTTGTTACAAGGGTGTCATCTGAAAAGTATTGCCACAATTCCCCATGGATATTGGCTTTTAGCTCTCTGAAGTTATACAAGCCATTGAGGCTAGTCCTATTAATACGGGTCCTGGGAAGGATGGGGTCGGTATGGACTTTTTCAAGGCTAACATTGAGCACTGGGCCCCCCTCATTACTCAATTTTTTAATGCTGCCACCTGCGACAAAATCCCCGAGTCATGGAAGCGTGCAATAATAGTCTCAGTTTTTAAGAAGGGAAACATAGGAGCTCTGCTGATGAACAAAACCCCAAACCCCAAATTTCAAGACACCCCAAAATTCACAATTCCAAACCTGATCCCCTCAACATCAAACCAAACATTAGTTTTTTAGAGTTCCAAATAATAACTGGGACCACTCAATAATTGAATTCTAGATCTGAGAAATAATAAAGAGTTGTATTACAAAATTCTCACAAGTCATACAGTACAGAATAATTGCAAAATATTGCCATGAAGGCTCAAATACAGAGTACAGTGTCAAAAATAAGAAATATTCCAAGTTTCACATGAACAGAAAAATCATAAAAAAATGTAACCGTATCTTTAGAGGAAGTCACATGGCCCACCCTCAAAACCAGGGTTTTTATAAGCAATTTCAGCAAGCATATTCAATAAGCAAGAACTGTAGTCTCACAGTGGTAAGATTTGTGATAACCAATATTGGGCAAATCAAAAGCTGCTCCGTCACACCATGAATTCATAACACTAACTCACTTTTAAGAAAGCTTCAAGCAGCCTCAGCAACACATCATTGCGGGAAATTCAGGTAAAATGCAACATTTCCAAACAATGGGCTATACACCAGTACAAGAGTGCTAGCCCAGCAGCGGATATCCAGAGGAAGAAACTTTGAACATTTTTGCTACATCATGAACACTAGAAAGTTTGTTCAAATACATGCACATCTAGGAAAATAACCAGTGACATCACAGTGTACTGTGCTCTGCGGAGGCTGTGGGGACACAAGATACGCAAGGGAACGCGATGGGAGGTGGGAATAATCAGAAGTGAATTAACATCCTCAGATCAGCACCCATGTTCACTAATTTGGCATCTTGTGAAAAAGTGGCATAACTAAACTACATTAATAAATACACTTCTAAAGTCAGATTAAACTTGTTTCCGTTGCAATATGATTATTTCAACATTTGCGGTCTGGATCCGTCATAAAAATCAGTACTCAAAAATATTAGTTTTAGACCCAAAATTGTGAATTAAAAAAAAATCTCTAGCAGTTTACAGCATTGATTAGTACACAACTAACATAACAGTCATCAAACACTAGACAATAGGTGGGAGGTTAATTTGTGGCATGACTAGCCTAGCGGTAAGGGCAAGAGATTCACCTGGAAGTGGTACCTTTTGAAGGACAACTTGAATGTGGATGGTGATTATCAAACATTAAGACCCAATGTCAGCTTGATGCAATAAAAGGAAATTAGTATGGTAAAAGTTGTAATTTAGATGCCTTAAGGGACATTTTATTGTTCAACAAGTGTGAGTAGAGCAACCATGATGATGATTACAAAGGTATGGGCTCTGATAGTTGGGAGCAGGGTGAAGGCTATAGTCTTCTGTTTCCAAAAAATAATCACAAATGCCCAATCTTCCTTGCTTCTTCTTGCGGCACATTCTAAGTTCAAACTGCCATGTCTCACACACAGGACTCTACATTTTAATACACCCTTATAGACCACAGAGCTTAAAATCTCCAGTACCAAACAAGGCCTTTGAAGCAAGGATACAGTCCCCAAGTAAGCCGGCCTTTTAAAACATTTCATGCCTGCACCAGTCTTTCTCAGAGTGGGACACCAAATGCTGGATCTCTCTTTTAAATTCTTGAGACTGTACTTGAACCTCCTATCTTTCCATTGAACTCACCTGTTTAGGTTATATGTACCTAAAATGTAGACTGGAACATTACACATCCTTGTTGATGTTACAGTTTGTATGTAAGAGCAGGAGAGCAGGGGCCAACTGAGGAAACTTGCAGGACCCATACTAGGTGGGAGGTGGGGGGGGGGTCCCTTGGTGCAATACGAGACTTTGTAAGCCCAATCATCAGGGTAGAATTTCAAACACTTAACTAAGAGTCAGTCTCTTTACGACCAGGTAGATTAGTCCATGGAGCATAATGTTGTGTTTTACATACTGGAGACCGCTGAGAAGGTTGGGTGGATGAGAATGGATGGTTGGCCGTGGCAGCCTAGATATAGGGCGGACTGATGAGCATACAGGGATTTCACTTATACAGGTTTGAAACAGAAGCAGCAAGAGTAGGAGCTGGAGTAGGAAATAATCTGTAGGGCCTTGTGTACTGGTCACGCAGCAGGGAACAAAGTTATGTGATGATTTGAGGGGGAGGGCCGAAGAGGATCGATGGAGTACAGATGCCAAAAGTCATAAAGAGAATGTGAAAAAACTTCTCAGGACAGGGGTGAAAGGGTGGCGAGGCTGGATGGGGCAGGATAGTGGTGTGGGGGAATTAGAAGAATTGGAGGGGGCACAAGTCTGGCAGTGAGTGAAGCACACGCTATAAGGCCGCTTGAGGTAGAAAAAGAAGGGACATCATCAGCTCTTAGTAGAGTGTGGCTGGTCAACAGATAAGTGAGCGTGAGGATTGATTGTAAAGTTTTGAGTCGATGCCGAGGGTGGGAGTGTACTGAGGAAACATAGGCCTAGAATTAAGAGACTTTGGCCAGTTCAAGTGTGAAAGTGAAGGTGTTCTGGGCTTGACTGGCGGCAGTGAAGAGTAGATTGGATTGGGTGTCCAGTGGAAGTACATTGTTGTGACTTGCCACCAAAGCATCTTATGCATTCTTTTCATGATTGTAACAAATGTCATGAGACGGGTTCATCATTTACTATCTTTTGTCCTATCATATTTTCTATTGTAATTTGTATTCTTTATATATAAAGAGGGGAGATGTGTTGTATCCCAATGCGTCCCCCGGGTAAACAACCTTTACAACGAAACTTTTACAACGCACTACCATTACGACGCAACTTTTACAACGCAAACCATTACAACGCATTGCGCTGGGGGGGGCGCTCTAGGATAGGGAATAGGTTTAATGTACTATCCAACACCTTCCCTACTATCCACGGGGACTGGAGGTGGAATAGTAAATTAAACTATTCACTATCCAGCGCCCCAAAGCACTATGCGTTGTAAAGGCATGCGTTGTAAAAACCGCGTTGTAAAGGCATGCGTGGTAAAAGCATGCGTTGTAACGCCATACATCCGTCCCCCCAGTGTTCTATGTCCCTGCTACTCAGGCACTGTATGAGGTCATCTTGAATGTAGAGAGTGTTTGTATGATTGGAGGTTCAATTTGAGTTATGGGCTGAGCAGCTCGCTATTCACGTATCTACTAGCAACTAAGATCTAATAAGCCCTCTTATAATTTATACTACGGCCTCTGGACTTTGATTACATCAGACATCTTCCCTCTATCTGCAGCAGTCGGTGGCCATGGTGGTTCCAAACCAGCAGATATTATTCAGTGTTGAGAGCGGGCGTTGAAAATGAGTAATTTGGCGCGCGGAACACGGCTTAGACCTCATCCAAGGAGTGAGCCAGAAATAGGTCCCAGGAGGCGTGGAGGGATACAATCTTATTACTGTGTTACTTATTGCAGACACATTTATTTTCACCTCCTCCCAGATGTGTTGCTTGTTTCTGGAATAAATTGCACTAGCTGCGTGCGTAGAGGCCTTTGTTCTCAGCTGGTGTACACATAGTTAATTCTCCTCAAAGGAAGCATGAAGACTGTCTCTGGATGTCTCGGGCAGGCTCCGAGATTTGCTGTCGGTAGCAGATTCTCTTTTTCTAGTGCTATGAAAAGGGACCCGAGAGAGCTATCAGAATTAAATAAAGAGCCATTAACATGCGTGACAAATTTTGTACAGCAGCTTGGCTGCCTCCATTCTTCTCGGTTATTTATATATTTGCTTTCCTCCGAGGCATTTATTTTATGTTTTACGTCCGCGTTTTTATTTTTGTTTAGGCTGAATTTTCGGGAAATAAAGAATCTGCAATCTCAGTTGTGCATGTTTGGTTTAATAAGTAGCTTTCTTGCAGTCGTAAACAACAATCCCAAGTACCATGTGCTTGTAAAATCAAGCTGGCTGGTTTAATAAGCCCCAGGCCTGACCAATGTCTGTCTGTTGGGCATCCTTTAAATTGCAGAAATCAGCATGGGATATTCCAAAAAGTGGTTACAAACTGAAGGAAAAAAAACAGGACGAGGATCATGCCTTTCTGTTACCCACCCGAGCACTTCTCTATTCTAATGCTGCAATTTACTTTTTATTTCTTTTATTTTACGAGTTTCTGATATAGCGCTGCTATGGGCTGAAGAGTGACATAGCGCTTTACAACAAGGGGCCCGATTCACAGAACTAACTTAAGACAAAATCCTAAACGTACTACTTTTGGTATTCACAGAAGTTAGGATTTTGTCTTAAGTTTGTCTTAAGACAGACTTAAGACAAAATCCTAACTTCTGTGAATATCAAAAGTAGTAAGTTTAGGATTTTGTCTTAAGTTAGTTCTGTGAATCGGGCCCAAGGTTAGTAGGATAAGAACTTGCAGAGCTGCAAGCGGAAGAGAAAGGACATAATTAAAAATTAGTGAAGCAGGTGAGCGCTTTACACCTTTGTGGCTGGCATCCATAAAAATCCATAGCATTAAAAAGTTCTATATATTAGTAGTCAATAGTGATTGAACACACACAGATAACAGAAGCACAGTAGTGAGTTATGGAAGATAACAGATGTTACTGTTACCCAAATTTATAGTAAGCGTTTTATCCACGTCACAAGGATTAACAAGGGTGAATGGTTGATTAAGAGGGCAGGGCAACAGAGAAGCTTTCAAAATGACAGGATCCTGGAAGAGACTTCTAGTGGTATAGACGCCATGTTTATTGAACTTGCTGCCGGTGGATGGCCTTCTACTTACCAGCTCTGCTGAAGGTGCAGAGTTGACTTGGTGGTGGAAAAACCACCCAGCCCGCGGTGATTGGACTACCACCACGTCTGGCACAGTCAACTCCATGAAAGACAGCTATGGAAACAGTGAAAGACTCCCAGGAAAATTTAAGCGGCAACATTTCTCATATGCTGGGATATTCACTGGGGTTGCTATGGAGACTTTGTTTTATGCAGACACTGAGAGACAGTGCCTCTACTTTAGGGGTTCATTCTCATTGTTCATAAGTACTGGTAGAATGATCAATTTTCCGATTTTCCACTTCAATTTTTCCCCCCAGTGTTCGCTTTCCTAAGGTAGGCAGTTTGATTGAAAAATCTCCTCTGTCCTGCGGATAACCCTAAATATGGCTTAGTTCCAACCATTGCCTTGGCGGAGTTGGTATATTTTTCCTCCTGGTGGAAGGAAAATGTGCTTCCAAAGCTCTACTTTTGGTTTTGCATTTGTACTGCAGTAGGCTTGCTATTTCACAGTAGTATCCTACCAAACATACCTCTCCTAATCTTCATTTTTCTGGCTCCTAATTCACTCATTCACAACTTCTGGACTAACCTCAGATGCAAAACAGGATCTCAGAATTTTAAGTCGCTCACTGGGGCAATCCATCAACTCGACCAAAGAGCAGTAGCAGATGAAGATTTGAAAGTAGCTATAAGTCCCATGTGTTGTCCACTGTAGTCAGCAATTAAACACTTTTCTCTCTTTTTTTTTGCTGGCTAGCATCTGGTAGGAACTTTACAACTTACAACTTTACAAAAGAGTTATAGGAGGTACTGTTTCAGCCCTGGTCAAATATCATTCAGATATCAGAAAGTGGATGAGAAAAGCAAGGTTTGCATGTATCATCTCACAAGCAATTTAGGAAAATCCTTTTCTCATAATCTGTGGAAGAGGCTGGCTCCTCCTCTGTAATTCACTCCTCCAGTTTTTCACTAGATTCTTCTATGAGTTCTTTCCACCGCCTAGTCAACTCTTCCTTTGTCTACCATACCTTTGGCTGGTCTCCAGCAGTGGACAACACCTGTGTCCATTCACTGTGACCTGTACTCTGCACATAAGGCTGTGCCAGGCATAATCAGCTTCTGGGAAGCTGAGGAAGCTTCTCACAAATGGATCACTGACAGAATAGCAAAAACACAAACATCGTGTGGACATAATATTGTGTCAAAAATATTAAGGACTAAACTATCAAGAAGATATGTGCAAATAGGTAAGTATAGATTTACTAATCTTAAGTCCACAATATATATATATATCGTCAAGGTACAAATATGTGGAATTATATATAGTAAAACTTTACTTACCTATAGAAATTTACCTTCAGAGTATTCTTATCCTCAATATTTTTGATATGATATTTTGTTACTCAATATTTGTGTTTTCCATATACTGTCTAAATGGAAAAGGGCCTTTACAACGGATGTATGACGTTACAACGCATACTTTTACCACGCATGCCTTTACAGCGCGGTTTTTACAATGCATGCCTTTACAACGCATAGCGCTTTGGGGTACTGGATAGTGAATAGTTTAATTTACTATTCCAACTTCAGTCCCCGTGGACACTCGGGAAGGTGTTGGATAGTAAATTAAACTTATTCCCTATCCTAGAGCGCCCCCAGCGCAATGCGTTGTAATGGTTTGCGTTGTAATGACTGCGTTGTAATGGTAGTGCGTGGTAAAAGATTTGTTGTAAAGGTTGTATACCCTTTACAACACGGGCTAAGGTACGCATGCTGTTTCCCCGCAAGTGCAACCATGCATGTGCCTAAACCATGCCTATGCTTGGTTAAGGCAGTGCACGGTCTAGATGAAGAAATGGACAGGCTCAGAAACAGGAAGGATCGGGAGAGGTAAGTGGGGCTGGGCCCGGGTTTTGGAGGAGTGGGGGGTAGTTTTTAAGGGTTGGGGTAGTTTTTAGGGCTGGGGTTGAGGTTGTTTGCAGAGCTCAGGGACATTTTTAGGGTTCGGGGTAGTTTTTAGGGTTCAGGGGGTCAGGGAGTTTATAGGGCTTCGGGGTAGGGGTACTTTTTAGGGCTCGATGTTAGGTCTGTTTTCAGTTCTCGGGGGCAGGTTGTTTTTAGTGCTCGGTGTGAACTTTACCAGACATATCCCTTTACCAGTCATGCCTTTACCATGAAATTGGCTCGTAAAGGCATGCGTGGTAAAGGAATGCGTTCTTCAGGTGCATTTGTGGTTAGGGCAGTGTAGTAGAGGCACGCGTAGTTTACCATGCGTGCCTCTATCATGCAACCTTTTTAAATACCTCACAAATTCCACGGCTGGCTCTCCTCATTTGCGCATGCCACCCAATGAATACCAGACATGTGAACACTGTTCGGCTTTGACAGGCTACCCCACCACTTTAGACCCTGTAAGCTATTACCATTTCTAGGGTCCTAACTCCCTACCAAGCTTATGGCCACCTCCAGAGTGGATGACTCTCCAAAAAGTAGAAAACAGGGGACTATTTTGTCTAAAAAAGGGTGCAGTTCTCAAGGGTCCCTACTATAATGACCAAGACACTGTATGTTCTCAAAAGTTTTCCAGATACCAGCCCTTTGGATAGTTTTTGCTCGTTATAGCAATCAGAGAGGTTTTTGGGAAGGAAAGCGAAACAGAGACAGACCTAACACGACGAAACATAAGAAAAGAGAGATGATCAAAACGACTAGCAGAAGCAACGTAAGGACTCAACATGCCTCTTTTCTATTTGGAAGCCATAACACAGCTGCATTTGTCGGTTACAGGGGCTCAGATCTCACGTTCAGAATTTTAGAAAGGTCAACAGATAGCCTTGCTGATTTATGAAGGCTTAGTACATATGCCTCGAGCACCCTCAGTGCTGAAATATTGGGTCCTCGGAATGCTATGCAGCTTCACCTGAGCTGTTTATTGAAAATTGCATGATGTGTTGGTGCCTCTTATGAAAGGTTTTGAGATGGTAGATGAAAATGTGAAGGTCAGCTTGGTCTGGCAAATCATCCAAAGGGTACCACAAGCTTTGTGATTGCTGAGCAATGAAACAACTGCACTTTAACACCTTAAGTGCTGCGCCTATTCCAACGGCCGACGGCACCACTACCTCGGGAGTGCTGCCGTCGGCCGTTGGACGTTCCAACTGCACCTGCGCAATGGAACGTCCAGCACTGGAGCTGGACGTTCCATAGCTGCTAAGGTGTTAATAGAATAGCTCTTTTGATGTTTCACCAATGCCAAACATTGCTGTATTTACTGACAAGTGAAAGGCATTGCCAATTCCCAGCATATTTTGAGTAGCATGGGTGGTAGCAGTCAACAAAAGTGTCTTTTTTAATATAAAACATTGGCATTTTGAAATAACACAAAAAATAAAGGGCTACGGTCCAAATGGAGCAAATCCATGCAAAGCAAGATGTTCTATTGATACACAAGACTCGTATAAAATCCATAATGATTGTTCCACACCCTCGATCCCATTCTCCCACCTTCAGCCACAATTGCATTCTGGGTCCTTCAGGTCTCAAAGGCGCACGCTTGATTGTCTAAGGACCTGGACAGTTAAGGGCAGAGCTAAAGCAAAATCCCCTGATACTGACACTTGTCTCACCAAATCCTACTATGCTTACTCGAGGGACAACCTATTACAGTAAAAATAGGTTCCTTTCTTGCAGTGGTTCATACTTAACTTGCACTCCTGTGGTGATGAAACCTCTGCACTCTTTAATGTTCTGGCAATATCTTGCTTGACCACAACCAAACCAAGCAACAACAGGGTTCATTTAGACCTATCTCCCTTTATATAGTTGGTGATGTGAAGTAGAGCATATGTAGGCTTGTTGAGGCTCGTAGAAGAGTATCCAACCCAACACCTTGCGAGGTATGCCAGTACCTCAGCCTAGAATAAGTTGTGCACTCTAAAGCCCCAAACCGTATAGAGAAAGTCACTCCGAGGGTGTGAGCAACTAAAGCAAATCGGTGAAGCAACCCTCACCATGTTCCACCACTTAGGTGTGTATGGTATGGGTGGTAGAGACACTTCAGCTGTATAAATCGAAATTGTGCCATGATGGCGGCCTTTTGTTGGGATCCTAGAACTTCCCACCAATCGTCGTTGGCAAGAGAACCTAAGTCTTGAGTCAAGCTGAACGCAACTGGGGAATGGAGTTGGGAGAGTTTGCAGTCTATTGTCTCTCCCAGCAGGACCTGCACCTCCAATGGTCTGTATTCCGGGAGGTTTTCCAGACCAGGATCTCTTATTTTAAAATAGAATCCATGGATGTCGCTTCACCGAAATACCAGTGGCAGAAGAAGTGAGATCAAACACTCGGTGACTCTTGCTGACATCACAGGGTAAAACCCTTGTCCCATTCAAGGCCCCTTGTCAGCCTCCTATTGCCAGATGTGGGACTATGGTAAGAGCAGAAAATGCAAACTACATAGTGTAAACAGGACTCCTTACATTGTGTTGACTTTCTGACCCTGCATCTGCCATTGTGACACCTTGAACCAGAGATAGATAGGGCCATACCAGGAGTACCGAAGGGCAATCCAGAGGTAACCGTTTTTACTCATGCCTGTCCCTAATTGACGTCCTTGAATATTTTTAAGAAGAACAAGATCCAATGAGCTTGGCTTTGACTCATTCGCATTTCCTTCGTCATTGAGCATGTCACGTATCAATGATCGTCAATTGTCTCAAATATCTTCAGCATCTTGAAATATTGTTGCCAATGACCACACACTTCTTTGAGAGCCAGCACTTCCTTGCCAAGGGCAGTTTATGTAAATTGTGCAGCAGGTATTATTTTAGAACAGCGTGCTGTGGGGCGCTATTTCAGATCCGCGGGGCACCTTGGGTAAGATTGCTCTGGTTGCTATATTTGACGCATCAGTTTCAAAATAGAACTTCCTCTTCCAATTTGGTTGCTGCTGCAGAGGGACAGAACGTAATGCATAATTCAGTCCCTCTGATGCTCTCTCTACCACTTTACATCTTTTCTTGTTAACTGGGTCAAGGGCGACGTTAATGCAGAATAATTAGCAATATATGTCTGTTAGAAACTGGTAAAGCTGATGAAACTTTGCATGTACTTCACATGCTTTGAAGCAGATCATTACTGCAATGTCTGCATCCTGACTTTATCCATCCCTTTAGTTCCTAGAACAATCATGTCGCTCAAAATCGCCTTGCTTTTAAATCAAATTCGCATTTCTCTAATTTAGCACGTGATCTATAATTTCGCAATCATCTCGAAACTTCTTTATCATGCCAGTAGTGTTGCTACATATTTTTTCTTAAGCGACTACTGAATCATAAAAAGAAACTATGACAAAAGTGGGAAATGTATTTAATGATACATTATTCATGAAGCACAGAAGAACTCCAAAGCATTGCACTGCTTGAGTGGAAAGTCTTAATTATATAGCAGGTTGTCAATCCTCAGCTTCACTAATCCTGATGACAGCACTATGCAAGTCTTTGAAAAGTTCCTCTCTGCAGAGAGAAAAGTGAGCGTGTGGGTACATATAAGCTGTGCTAGGCACCGCGAGAGGGATCTCGGAGAATGGATGCCATGGCTAAGAGTTCCAGGTTGACCCCATAGGCAGCAGCTGAATAGGATACTGCCAGGGGGGATTGCTCAAAGCTCACACTTGCTACTGTGGAAGGGAGCCAGTGGCTGTCTGGGCTGCTCTAACAGACAACCGGTATGGAGAATGAATGCAGTAGAACAGGAGGAGAGGATCTGCCTGTGTCTATCTGGTCTTCTAGGTAGCCATAGTTCCTGAAGATACATGGATCCTAGAGGTTGGGGGGAGGGTACTAACTGGACATTCCTGAGACACCACAAAAGGGCTGACGCCTATGGGCTGCTTAGGTGGCGTACCGTGGTTCATGCTTGGTGCAGGCTCCACCATGTTAGCAGGAAGACTAGTTTTGGCAGGCCTGCCACAGAGCTTTACCTGACTAGCAGACATTTTGATACCAATTCTAAAAAATACACCTACAGGAGTATTATGGTCCTCTCCACATGCGTATTACTCTTTCATTTCATGCTATTGGTTGCTAAGTGTATCATTCCATATTCTATGCAGTGCCTGAATTTCAATGCATGAGGGACTATTCTACACCTAAAAACTACACTCAGTCATCATGCATGCAATCTTTCCTGTAGCAGTGAATTTTTAACATGTTTTGTGTGGACTCATGCTCATTTTTGGTAAACAGTTGAAAACCTGGATGTTTTTTGTCAACAGGCCTGCAATGCACCTATTCAGCTTCAAGCACCGGGAAACCCTGTGTGGATAGCTGTTGCGCCATACAAGTTTTGGAATACTACTACTAATAATAATAGTATGCCTGAGCCTAATACGGCCACCTCATTGCATGCACATTTTTAAAAATTGTGAATGCCTGACCCCAAGATGACTGCCAGAAATTCTTGAGATTTGCTAGACTTAGAGCAGCAACTTTGGGATTTGGGCGTATCAGCAAACATACTTTCTTTCCTTCCTCCTCTTCCACACCAATGTTAAGTTCCTAGTGGGAAACATATGTGGCTCCCTTTGATCCATTCTCCTTCTCTTTCCACAACTCCCACCTACGTGCCCATGCTCTCTCCTCTTCTCTCCTGCGCTGTCAGAAGTGATGAGCAGCACTACTGTAGGAAAGTGTCCTTTTTGACATGGTCACCCCCTCTTTTTGCCTGGTGTTTGATGTGAATTCGACTGGAAGTGCACTGGGTTCCTACTAACCAGGCTCCCAGTGCCAGATCTTTTTACCAAAACTGTCCATTTTCTTCCCTCAATTGGCAATACCTTTAGCATCCTCTACAACTCCAAAGTAAATGGTACACCTGGTACCTGGGGCCCAAGGTACTAAAGAGGGTCCTCAATGGTTGCAGCATAAATTGTACCACCCTAAGGGACCCCTTGCCAAACTCATGCCACTGCGGGTTGCGTGTCTTGGTGCAGACAAAAGTGAAAACATGACATGGCACATAGCCTGTGTACCTTGCCTGCTGACACTGCATGCAGTATAAGATAGTCACGCTTCAGCAGGCTGCACTACGCTAAGGCAGGGTGCACTATACTACATGTGAGGGTATAACTGCATTAACAGATATGAACCACACTAGTCTGTTCCATTACTGCACGTAAAAGGGAGAAGGGAAGCCATTCTGAAAGCATTTGCTCGACACTGGTGAAAACGAGTTCTCCAGCTACATGATGGCTTCACTGAAAATAGGGATGTTTGGTATCAAAAATCTTGTATGAATGCCAGTGTTGGATTTCGTAATACATGCAACCAGAGGGCACCTTGGAGGTGCCCCTAAAAATCCACCAGTTACTTGTGTGCTGACTGACTAGTTTTGCCAACGTGTCACCAGAGATGGGTTTCTGACCCCCAAGGATGAGAGCCTTTGCTCTCTGGTGCCATAAACCAAGCCTGCTTGGGCAGGGGATGCTCTGGACCCCACCCACAGGATAACCAGGACTGAGGAGTTTCAAAGAGGCCCACTTCCTTTGGCATGCAAATCTGGGTTCTTTTACAGAAGAGGAAACTGACCCTCTGTTTCCAGAGACCTTGGTACCTGGACTGGAGAGAAAATTAGCTAGGCAAGACAGGCATGTCCACCCTCAGGCGAGCAGCACCCCTGAACTGGGCTACCTGAATGGGATGCGACTTTTCAGAAGTGACCATTTTAGGGATGGCAAATTTAGGATCTCGGGAACAGGGTTATGCCCACTTCCCCCAGAAAGTGGCCATAAAGGTTGTGCTGTGACCCAGGGGTATGTAGCCCATTGGCTACTACCCTATACTCCCTTAACATCTCTAAATTCAGTAATTAGGGGAGTCCTAGCAGCAGGAAATCAGATCCTTTTGACCAATAAAAGAAGAAGGGCTGTAGAGCCACAAAATCACTGCAGAAGAAGCAACTGACTTGGCATCAGCCCTGTCGGCCAGCTTGCCTATTCTCAACAATTGCACTAAAGTCGTCTCATCTTGCAAGCTGCTGATCCTTCAAAGCCCGAGAAGACTCCCAGCACTTCTCCAAAGACTCCCATTGAACAGCAGAGCTTTTCCCCTACATCTTGCTGGTACCAAAGACTGAGCTGTGAGGCTCCAAGACCACGAAAACCTAACACCGGAAACACTACTGCATCCGAGCCGCCTAGCCCAAGCTAAAGGTGGCCAATGGTGCCAACGTCATCCTGAGATCCTGATAACCTACAAATAGGAAGGAGACTGAATAGCTGCGAAAGTAGAAGACTTGGCACCAGCCCTGCCAGCCTGTCTGCTGTCCCCCATTGAATCTGCGCCAAAGGCGTCTCGTCCTGAAGCTGTTGTGCCTCCAAGCCTGGGAGGACTGACTACCTTCTCTGTAACGGGGTGAATGTATGACATTGGTCTGCATTCTGTCCATCAATATATCTTTTTGCATTTGTCACCCCGAGTGGGACGGGTATGCCCAGACGTTGGTCCCGTGCTCTCCATGCCACTGGAAGCAAGCTATCCTGGCAGATGAGGGCTGAAAGCCCAAAACCGGTCCTAGGATGCTTGTTTCCAGTCCAGGCAGGACCTGGCCTGGCAGTTCGGGCTGGACTGTTCCCATTGGGTGCAAGGTCAAGACTGATTTGCATATGGCTGGCTCCAAACTGGAATGGCATGGTGAGCAAAAAAACGATGGATTTAGGCCCAGATCTCTGTACTCGGGTGAATGCATGACATTGTTCTGCATTCTGTCCATCAAAAGTTCTTTTTTCATACCTTCAATAAAGACTCAAGAACTTCAGTGGAGCAGCAGAGCTGTTTCCCTGCATCTAGCAGTCATCTCAAAGAAGACTATGAGAGCTCCGGACCGCAAAGAACAGACACCGCAAAACACCACTGCACCCGTGCTTCTGAGCCCGAGATGAAGTGGGCCAATGGTGCCAGCATGGTCCCCGGCCCTCCAGAGACAAAGCCCACCTTGCACTTGTCCACTGAGGACTTCCTGACGCTGCCTGCAATGTCTGTTTGCAGGCACACTCGGCCGCAAGTTCTCCCGGTGACGAAAATCCGACACCTACAGACCCCTCTGAATCCATCACCCATGGAGAAAAGTTCCAGAGATGTGCCCATGAGCATTGCAAGAGTTCAGCTCCCCCTGTTGGTTCAGCCTGACTGGTCCCCTAGTCCAAGCCTGCAGCTCTTTTCTGACGGACTGATCTACATAGACTTGAAAGGGGGCACCTGACTCTATAAAACACCCCTGCACCCCGCCGCCTCAGTTTCGCCTGAAGTGAACTGTTGGTGCTGCCTTGGACCTTGACCCATACTCATCTTAAGTCCAAAATATTGGCTCTGTAAGTTGCTGTTTAGTGCCCAAATGCAATATATACATTATCCTACAAATGTTAACATTACCACAAAGTGCTTCAATTACCATTTAAAGTATCAAAATCACCCACCACCAAAACCCGGGTGCCCTAGTTCCTCCCGAGGTGACCTTTTGGTATTGCTTGTGACCTTGCTCCATACTCACCTTAAGACCCGGCGAAGGGTCCCGTAAGTCATGTTAAGTGACTGTATGCAGTGTATGCTTTCTGCCGAAGTTAGAATTGCTGCAAAGTGCTTCAATTGCGATTTAAAGTATCAAAAAACCTGTTTTGTTTAAGCCTGCTATTTTAAAAAGTGCTTAACTGATTTTGAGGATCCTGGTGGCTAAAGTTGTATAAAGATAAATGTTTTTTTTTTCAATTGGCATGGATCTCCTTATTGAGTTGTGTGTCTCATTTATTGGCTGTGTGTGTGCAGTGGATGTCTAACACTCCTCTCTGATAAGCCTGAGGCTGCTCGGCCACACTACCCCCTAAAAGAGCACCTTGGGATTGCTAGAGCAAGCCACTTCCCACTAGTAAGGGAATACCTGGAGTCTTTGAACAGGATATCTCTTTTTGGCATACCAGATAAAGAGCCAGCTTCCTACAACTGCCACCTTCTCTTTCCTCCCCTTCCCTCCCTCTCTGTCAGGAGCAGTATTTCAGCTCTCCAATGACTGCCACACTCGCTTCTTGCTTCCCTCCCTCTCTCTTAGATCTTTTTCCGCTTCTCAGGTCTATCACTCCCTCCTCTCCTCCCTGCAGTGGTGCTGAGAACTCTCCCACACTTCTCCTGTATCTTCTCACTTCCCTCTCTGTACAGAGCAGGTGTGGCAGTCCTCTCTCATCTTCTTTTCTATTTCACTGCTGGGAGCAGCACAGCAGCTCTCCCATCACTTCTCTGCCACTCCCTTCTCCCACTCCCTCCTAGCTCTCTGCTCACTTCTGTGCTCTGCTACAACCACTTTCACTACCCTCACTTGAGCTATGAGGTCTCTCCATACAACCACTCTTCTTCCCCCTCTGCCCTCTGAGTTCCTTCATCACTAATCCAGCATACCACTCCCTCCTCCCTGCATCCTCATCCTCTAAACTTCCTTGCTGTTGGAAAGAGTGAGGCAAACTCCCTTCTCTTTTCCCCTCCCTCGATATAGGCTCTCTGTCACTCTCTCCTTACAGCTTCACAGCCCTTGCTGTCACTCCCTACTCCACACACTGCTAGCTTTCCACTCCTTGCTCTACCACTCCCTCCTCCTCATCTTTCCCTCTCTACTGGCACACCTCCCTGTAGTAATGAGGAAACGATATGGGTAGATTGTTACTACGATTTATTAAGTAGAAACCTTACCGATGCCGCCAGCTTGTCAACACGGGACTCGGCCGCTATCTCAACATTCGATAGCAAGCGCCGAGCTGTCAGAACGGACTGTACCAAAGTGCTCGGGAGGTCAGGGGGGAACGGGGAAAGAGCGAGAGGAACATTCTAAATTACAACACATCATCCTCCCTAGGGGAAAGAAAGGAAAGAGAAAGGGGAAGGGTAGGAGCCGCAATGACAAGGGGTAGAGGCAGGAAGGAAAACACCCCACCCATAATCCTGGCCTATGGTCTTTCGCAGAAGACCCTCCGTAACTCTAACACACGTTACGTTCACATTGCAGATCACGATCTCATTATGTATTGTTTGTGCCAGTGAGGGGAGACCCTTAGTCTATCACTCTTCCTGTCCTGTCTAACACCTCTGTTGATATCTCCACCCTCCATCCTTCTTGTGCTTGACCTTGCTTCTTCCCCCCCTGCTGGCACAACCCGGTCATGGCTCCATAATTTTCCATCCTCCATGATCACAGTGTTCTTTTTTGGCATTCTGATGGTACTGGGGCATAAAACTTGTTACCCCCTTTCCTTAGTCTCTCTGGTTTCCTGACGTAGACATTTTGTCCTCGCTGGAATTCTCTCTCCTTGACTCCCCACTTCTTGTCGTACCATTCCTTGTATTTCCATTGATTGGTTTCGATTCTCCTCTTGATCTCTTCTGGATCAGTCTCTTCTATTTGCTTTCTTCCCATCCAATTGGGAGTCAGCTTCGTTCCAGCTTTCCTCCCTCTCAATAACTCGAATGGAGTGCGTCCAGTAGTGGACTTTGGCGTAGTGTGATATGCCCATAGCATGTCTCTTATTGCTTCCTCGATGTTCTCCCCAGCCTGATTGGCCAATTGCATGCACTCTTTCAACATGCGGTTCACTCTTTCTACCTTGCCGTTTGCCTTGGGGCAATACAGCGGCGTGCGGATATGAGCTATGCAGCAGTCTTTCAGAAATTCCTTCATCTCTTCAGAGATCAGTTGTACTCCGAACCAACACTGGGGTTAGCAGAAGTAATATCCAGGTCTAGGAAACTGTGCTCTTGTTGTGGGAAAATTGTAGTTTTACAGGCTTGTTTATAGGTGAAATTTATTCTGTGTACACCTTTTCAGATTCTAGCAATTATCCCTCCACTTTCTTATCCATTGATTAGTAAATTGGGAATTTACAGGCAGTTCATGGCAATGGCTGGAGCAGGCATGGGTCAGCCTCCACCTTTCCTGAATGAATTAGGAGAACCGGTTATTCCCTGGAAGAGGTGGGGAGGCATATTTAAATCTTATCTCATTGCCATAGGAGGAAGCAATTATTCAAACATACGGAAGCAACACATACTACTTCACAATTTAGGCACACATGGAAGGAAAATTTATGAAGATATTACTGGGAGGTTGGTGGAGGATGATCAAGAGGAAGTAGTAGAGGGAATCAATGTATATGAGTGCACATTAAGGGAGTTGGAGTCTCACTTCAAGGAAAAAACTAATGTGGTGATGGAAAGACATAAGTTTTTTAAGAGGGTGCAGAAGAGTGAGGAGATGGTGAGTGCTTACATAGCAGTGTTGAGAGGCTTATCAGCCACATGTGAATTTGGGCAACTCACAGACTCGTTGATTAGAGAACAATTTGTGAGATGCACCAACGATATAAAGACACAAGAGGAATTGCTCACCAAGAACCCAAACTTAGAGAAAGCTATAAAAATAGCAAAGGGCCTGGAACACACCGCGCGGTGTATGAGGGAAAGGAAACCACAGGAGGGGACAAACAAAGAGAGGGCAGAGAACAAGACCCACACTGAGGGAGAAACCATTTGCAAAGTAGGGGACAAGAGTAAGGAGATAGTTCGCAGTAAGACTAGCACCATGGTGTGTTTTAAATGTGGTAGTCCCAATCACTTGGCCAACAATTGGAAGTGCCCGGCGAGAAATGTACAATGCAGGAAGTGTAACAGGTGGGGACACTACTCCAAGGTGTGTAAGACACCCAGCAAAGCAGTACATGCCATAGAGGAGTCTCCCCAGGAAGAGGCAGGGGAGAAATCTTATATTTTCCGAGTGGGGGAGGAGGATGAAAATAATGATGATATCTATCCTAAATGTGATGTTTTACTTGATGGGGTAAAGTTCAGTATGTATGCTGATTCATGTTCACCCTACACATTGGTAGACAAAGGTGTGTTTGAGGAAAAATTTGCTAATCATCCTGTTAAAATGATGCAAGCTGATATCAGCCCAAAGGGGTACAAGAAGGGAAGAATCTCATTAGAGGGCATGGTGACGATGAGAATTTCATTTAAGGACAGGCACACAGTGGGGAAAGTGTATATATCCACTAGCGGCTCGACTCTATTGGGCTGGAAGCATCAGAAGGAGTTGGAATGAAATTAGACCCGAACAACAAGGAGCAGGTGTTACTTATCAACCCGGTAGGCATAGCGGGGGACCTCACCGAAGAGTTTAAGGAGGTATTTAGCGAAAGGTTGGGTGTATTTAAGAACTATATGCACAGGATTATTCTTAAGGATGGGGCAGTACCCGTGGTACACAAGACTAGATCCATACCATTGCGCATGAGAGAACCTCTCCAGCAGGAACTCCAAAGGTTGGTTAGTCAGGGAGTTATCACGGAAATTGAGAGTTCAGCATGGTTGGCCCCAATTGTGATCACGGCAAAGGATGGAGGGAACAGCATAAGACTCTGTGTGGACCTGAGAGATCTAAATGCCAATATCCTGGTGGACAGGTTTCCTCTTCCCCGAATCAGTGAAATGTTAAGCACGATCCGGGGGGCCAAGTATTTTAGTGTATTGGACCTGTCCTCTGCATATTTCCAAATTAAGCTACATCCTGATTCGCAAATCCTAACGGCATTCACCACCCCTTTTGGCAACTTCAAGTTTCAGCGAATGCCATTCGGTTTGGCGTCGGCAGCCGCGGCCTTCCAACGAGTCATGCAACATGTGCTGAAAGACTGCAAGAACACGATATGTTTCCAAGACGACATTCTGATCTATGGTGGTAGTGATGGAGAACACAATGAGATGGCAAGGAAGGTGTTAGAGAGGTTGAAAGAGGTTGGGTTCACCACCAAACCAAGCAAGTGCAAGCTAGGAGTAAGCTCGGTGGACTACCTTGGACACACCTTATCGGAGGAAGGCATCAAGCCGAAGTGCGACTTGGTCAGAGCAGTGAGAGACGCTCCCACACCCAATAACAAAGAGGACATACTATCGTTCTTAGGACTTGCTGAGTACATGGCTAAATTTATCAAGGACTTTGCCATGGTGTCGCAGCCCCTTAGAGAATTGATCAAGAAAGACAGTGTCTTTGCTTGGGGGAAGGAACAAGAGATGTCCATGAAGAGCATAAAGAAGGCGATCATTGAAGCCCCGTTTATTGGTAAATTCGACCCGAATGGAGCCACCATCATCTCGATTGATGCCAGCAACAGAGGAATCGGGGCCACATTGGCGCAAAGAGAGGGGAGCAAAGTCAAAGTTGTGGCTTTTGCATCAAGAACCCTCACTTCATCGGAAACAAACTATTCAACCATTGAAAAAGAGGCACTAGCAGTCTACTGGGCCATCCAACACTACATGTTCTTCATCTGGGGTATTCCCTTCGAAGTACAGACTGACCATAAACCTTTGGTCTCACTTTTTACTAAGAAGGACATGGAAAGCATGACGCCCCGCATAGCTAAATGGGCTGTGGGACTGCAAGCCTACAATTTCAGAGTGACTTACATTCCAGGGCAACAAAATAGGGTTGCAGATTTCCTATCGAGAGCACCAGCAGGAGGGGAGGAGGTCGAAGAGTTGAATGGTGACTCAATCCTGGAGGTGGGTCTAGCAGCGGTGGAAAAGAATGCATGGGTAACCCAGATGGAACAAGATGAAGTACTGAAGAAAGTGAAGAAACATATTCTCACTGGATGGCCAAAGAAATGCAAGGATATGGAGACCGAGATCCAACCGTACTGGAATGTGCGGGATGATCTATCAGTTGAAGGGAATTTTATACTCAAGTCCGGGAAGCTGGTCCCTCCGGAAGCTTTAAGGAGCCAGATCGTGGAACTAGTGCACGAAGGACACCTGGGCCGTAGTTTGAGCAAAGCTAGACTACGAATGGACTACTGGTTTCCAGCAATGGACAGTGAGATGGAGGACAAAGTGCGGGACTGCTACGCATGCAGCCTGAGTGACAAGTCTAAAGTCACTAAACGAGCACCATTGTCACCGGTGGAAGTTCCCAATGTTCCATGGGACAAGTTAGGTTTCGACATAGCCGGGCCCATCCCTGGCACAGTCTCCTCACCTCGTCGCCATAAAATGTAGTAATGAGGAAACGATATGGGTAGATTGTTACTACGATTTATTAAGTAGAAACCTTAACGATGCCGCCAGCTTGTCAACACGGGACTCAGCCGCTATCTCAACATTCGATAGCAAGCGCCGAGCTGTCAGAACGGACTGTACCAAAGTGCTGGGGAGGTCAGGGGGGAACGGGGAAAGAGCGAGAGGAACATTCTAAGTTACAGCACTCCCCCCACCCTGATGCCACCTTATCTAATCCTCGTCCAACCTCCTCCTCTTCTGTCCTTCTTCTCTTCCTCTTCCTCCAATCCCTGCTCTCCAGGTCTGGGCTTGATGTTAGCAAAGGCCTTTACCTCCCACATCATTGGCAGAGACCGCTCCCGCCTCCTCTCCCTTAACTGCTGCAAATCATTTTTAACAGATAGTCATTTTTTTAAACTTTACTGCACATAAACCCTATACAAGCCTTTTCTAACATCCCACCAGTGTCAGGGTGAATTTGCAAATAACTGTGGGTAGGTAGTCATCATGCACAAGGGCATAATCCCTCTGTGAATATATCTGCATACCCACAGAACTTCGCAAATTGAACTGTACATGCTCATCTATGCCTGTCTGTGTATGCATTAGCACATTAAAGCCCGACATGTTGGGTTTGCTTGTACTTGTTTATTAAGGCTGATAGCAGTCCAATCACCATTTCACATCTAGACTTTGATGAGGAAGGGAAACTTTTACATGTATCCATAAGGAAACTCTACTTCCCTGCACAATGCCCTGGTTTACTGCTGAGAGGTGTACATCAGGTTTGATTCAAAAACTACATTTTTGTAGTATGCAAATAATACTACGGCAGTACTACTTTCTTATCACAAAATGTAATTCATAAACTCAGAGGTGGAAAACCTACACAATCTTTTCAGTGGGGAGGTCCTCACACATCTAAGTTTACTAATCTGTAGTAAATATGGGACGAACCAGGGGTAGTGGCTGGAAAATGGCAAATGCTTACTAATAAATGGGAGGAATGTGGAGGGGTTTAGGGCTTGTTATGGAGGAGTTTAGGGAAGGACAGACGCCTTTCAACAAAACATTAAGCCCATTCCTTTTCACAAAGTGCACTTATAAATTTGGTACAACAGAAAAGGATCCAAAGCAGCTCAGACCAGGAGTAAGTCAAGCACCACACATGGCCAGTTACTGGTGGGGCAACACCTTCCCATAGACAATAATAGAGGCAGAGACTTTAAATAGAACCCTGTAGGAAATAATGTTAAATTAATTAATTCTTTAGAATTTTAAACAGATATATGCATTTAATTTAATTTAATGTAAATATATATATATATATATTTATATATATATATATACACACACATATATATATATTTTTTTTTTCATCAGTGATGTCATTTGAGATGTCATTTGAGATGTCATCAGTGATGTCATTGACCATGTCATGAATGATGTAATATGTGAAATCATCAGCAGTGGATTGCGGGTGCGCGAAATATAGTTAGTATAACTAACTATATAGGAGCAATTTCAATGTTTTTTTAATGCTAATTCCTAACTATATAAGGCCTGAAACCTATGTTTTTTTAAGTGAATATATATATATATATATATATACATATATATACTAGCTGTACCCGGCCACGCGTTGCTGTGGCTCAGTCTGGTTAAATGGAAGAGAAAGAAAAGAGTAAGCGCACGTTTTTAATATGCTTAATTTCACAATGCTTGTGGGTATACAATATGTTTTTGTGACTCTTGTCTGAATGCGTCCCTTGTAATTGTTGCACAGCAAGAAATCAATAGGGTCTGTTTGGCCTTTCGATTAAAAACACGCGCGTTTTGGACATGCGTGTATTCAAATCCAACGTTATGTATATATAAACATGCGCTAATGTTGCAAAGTGAACCAACTCCTTCCCCTTCCTCCACCCACTTCCCGGTCTGCCATCCTGACACCAACTATCCATCCTAATATATGTAGACTGTTGTCTCAATGCATCTGTTGTAGTTGTTGCGTAGCAACCCAATCGATAGGGTCTGTTCGTCCTTTAAATTAAAAACACGTGCGTATTTGACACATGCGTATTCGAATCCAACGTTGTGTATATATAAACACGTGCTTATTCGAATTCAAAAATGTGTCAAAATTTCTAATCAGTTGTTGGAGGACTTTCGTAGGTTTAAGATTTTTATCAACCGGACATTGACATTTTTATGTGTATGTTTGTGCTTTCGATTAAAAGCACGTGCTTTTTCGACATGCGCGTATTCGAATCCAACGTTGTGTATATAAAAACATGCGCATATTCGAATGCAACATTGTGTCAAAATTTCAAAGCAATCTGTGAATAACTTTCGGAGATTTGAGATTTTGAACAGTTACATTTTTATTATATATATATATATATATATATATATATATATATATATATATATATATATATATATATATATATATATATATATATATATATTCACTGAAAAAACCATAGGTTTCACACCAGTTATAGTTAGGTGGAAATTTTACTCGCATAAAACCATTAAAATTCCCACGTTAAAGTTAGTTGGACTCACTATAACTTGCGCGTGCAATGCACTGCTGATGACGTCACATATTACATCACTCATGACATGGTCAGTGACATCACTCATGACATCACTGATGACATCTCAAATGACATCACTGATGACAACATCCTTGTGACAAAGTGGCAGACCTCCTATCAGCATAAAATAACCTTTGACACACACATTCAAAAATAGAAACTAACATTTTCTTAAAAAAGGAGAAACCAATACCAATTACAACAACTTATTAGGTAATTCCAACATCTACATACACATCCACTCATTCACCAACAGTTCTATATAGTCACTCATGCATGTACTTACTCATCATATGTACTCATACACCTATACATCCTGTTACACACTAATACTCATCCATATAGTTACTCACATCAAAAAACCATTTACTTGATTATGCTGCTATATACACACCACTACACATACTTCTACAGAAACGGAAACATATTTACTCTCTTAAACAATCAATTATAAAAACACATGCTCACTAACCCACCCATACACACAATCATCTACCCATACAGTCTTGCACACATGCTGTCTTCAAAATACATACAAATAGTGAGTCACTCATTCATGCATCTGTGCTCTAAGTAATATCCCCCACTGAACCATACAGACACTGATACTGATACTCAAAAAAACAACTAATAACCCATATATACACTCATGTAGCTACTCACCAACCCATGCAGCCACTTATACACAAAGTGAGACACAGATACAGATATTTAAATATTTAAACATTACTCGCTAATATATGTATTCACTAAGATACATTTAATAAGTCAGTTAGCCAATCAATTTTACACAAAAAAAATCTATTTAGACATTTAATTACCCATTTATTCTTCCATCAACCTTTAGATATACATATATAAAAAATATTTATTTTTCAGAAAGATACGCATTCACTGGATGATGTCATCAGTGATGTCATTTGAGATGTCATCAGTGATGTCATGAGGGATGTCACTGACCATGTCATGAGTGATGTAATATGTGACGTCATCAGCAGTGCATTGCACGCGCAAGTTATAGTGAGTCCAACTAACTATAACGTGGGAATTTTAATGGTTTTATGCGAGTAAAATTTCCACCTAACTATAACTGGTGTGAAACCTATGGTTTTTTCAGTGAATTTAATAGGTTTTTTAAATGCTAATTCCTAACTATAACTGGTGTGAAACCTATGGTTTTTTCAGTGAATATATATATATATATATATATATATATATATATATATATATATATATATATATATATATATATATATATATATATATATATATATATAAAATTTATATGGCAAAATGAAACCCCTCATTTTGTTCCTTTTCAAATTAAATGTATTAAGTGTTACCACTTTATTCCAATCAAGATGACTTCAGGTGTGCCATGCTTTTGTCATAAGTAAGACTGTTAGTGTTCTAGTTGTTCTTTGGAACACTCTGGGACATTCTGTCATTGGGCTATAGTTGGGCTACATCTGGCTGATATTTGGGCTACATTTGGGCTCTTTTGTCTCTGGTGGCCATCTTGGGAGACTGCATATCAGAATTTTTTTAATGAAATATAAGAGGATTTGAGAAGTCACTCAAAATGTGCCCTAATTTTTCTTTCTTCAGCACTAATCATAATTTCTATGGCAAAATGAACCCCCTCATTTTGTTCCTTTGCAAATTAAATGTTTTAAGTGTTAACACTTTATTCCAATCAAGATGACTTCAGGTGTGCCATACTTTTGTCATAAGTAAGACTGTTAGCGCTCTAGTTGTTCTTTAGAACACTCTGGAACATTCTGTCATTGGGCTATAGTTGGGCTACATCTGGCTGATATTTGGGCTACATTTGTTTTTTTGTCTCTGGTGGCCATCTTTGGGCTACATTGGGCTATATTGGGCTACATTTGGGCTCTAACATATATATAGCCCAATGTAGCCCAATATATATTTTTTCAAAGTTAATTTTCGTAAAAACCACTGGAGCATATATCTTGAGACATAGCAAAGGCACATCGGGCTACCAGTCCCTACCATTTTGCCAAGTTTGGTGTAAATCCATTCAGCCGTTCGGGCTAAAAGTGAGGTTGACCGCCCTATGGAAATTAACATGGGGAAAACACGTTTTGGGACCCCCCTTTTATCTCAGCCCCCGCTTGACGAATCCCCCCCCCCCCCCAAACTTTCAGGGAAGGACCGGAGCGCCGCGAGGCAAATTTGAGGAAATTTTCAGGCAGATTCCTCAACCGGCGCCAAAGTTATTCCCAATAGAATGTTGAGATTTTGCATTGAAAAAAATCCTAACTATAACTACCTACTGGCGACCGCCAGTAGGTTATATATATATATATATATATATATATATATATATATATATATACACACAGATATTTAGATATATATCAATAAATCAATAATATTTCATGATATATTTTAATAGCTTTTTAATTAAAAAAACTAAATGTAACTTTCATTTCAAAATAATAATTACAATAATTTAAATTAATTTAATTGAATTTGATACATAAGCTTTTGTATATTTTTGATACACAAAAAATGAATGGAAATATTTTATTGATGGGATTTTTTAAAATAAAACTTAAAAATATAATTGTAAGGGGCGTGACTTGGCACCAGAGCTCCGGCCTTTAATCTTCCCCCAAATATCCAACTGATATCTGCCCGACTCCGCACACAGAGCAGTTCGGGGTGTTCATCAAGACTTGCTGCACCCCTGGGAGCATTGCTGAGACCGGGGGCGGCATAGCAAGAGAGCACGGTGGTGCTGAAGATCCGCCCACGCGGCTCCGATTTGCGGGAGCGTCAAGCAAGGACAGGCCATGTGGGGACGTGCCGCGGCGCAGCAGTGTATGCCTGTCAGAAGTAGGTGAGGACCAGGTGCCTGGATGTTGGGGGGCAGGTGACGCAGGCGGCCTCTTGAGGAGCTCAGCAGTGGTGCCCCCCCACTGTGGGAGAGAGAGCAGTAGCACAGAACCGGTGGAAAGAGAGGGTGCCGGCCCACGAAGAGGATGCCGGGGACGGAGCTCGGCCTAGGGCAGCAGTGAACCCCCCTCCCTCGATTGGAGCATGGTAAGTATTGTGGTGCTGGCAGAAAAGACGGAGCGGCCTGCCAGGAAGATGCCAAGGGCAGAACTCTGCTTGGATTCCGTGAAGCCACCAATGATCGCTGCAGGGGCTGAGTGAGAAGGCCCCAGAAGTTTGAGTGCCAGAGATGCCCAAGGGGCTTGGAGATCGTTTGACAGGCAGGGGAGGGTGATTGGCTTGTTGTCCCCCCTGAGGGCCAGAACCGGGGGTGTGAGAGGTGGGACCCCCCTCCCTGTAAGAGGCCACAGAAAGCCAGGCGGCACATTGAGGTGTGCGCAGTGTGGAGCACATTGGACCTCCGTAGCAGCCACGGAAGAGGCCGACTGGATTTCCCTTGCCCACATCAGGCCGCAAGCAGTGTAGGAGCAGATGCAGGGCCAAGGCTCGGTGTGTGATTAAGAGGCTGACATGGTGTTGCGGGCTGAGGAGCTCGGGCCCTGTTGTATCTAACTTGGCTCGTCATTTTTCAGAAGAGGCCAGGCAAAACCGGAGCTACTGCATGTGGGAGGGCTGGCGTAACCTGGGTTTCTCCAGCCCCCCACCCCACCCCCATTGAACTAGGAGAGGAGTGGACATGAAAGAGTGGAACCACCGACTGCAGTGTCAACAGTATGAAGAAGAAGCGGGTCGCCCACAGTGTGAGTGACCGCCGACTGGGGGTGATTCGCAGAGTGTGACAGGGGGGACATGGGTTGTTAACCGCAGTCAAATAATGGCAAAGGTGGTGCAGAAATCAGGTCCCCGCTGGGAGTTCACAGTGAGGCTTAAAGGGGGGCCTCCTCTCCAAATGAACAAGAGGGATAAATATGCTGTGCCCAGGCAGGTGATGAAGGCAGGTGCAATGGCCACTGAAAGTCTGGAGGCGGTGTAGCCCTTGCTGGGGGCCATAATAGCGGCCATAACTGACCTAAAAACGACCCTCAGGCCCAAGCTGGATAGGGTGACCATAGATGTGGCCCTTCTTTGAGCTGATTTGAATAAGATATCCGGGAAGGTTACGGAGGTGGAGAACAACATTGACGAGCTCCAATCTGCGATGCTTAAGTTGAAAAGAAAGGTGCAAAAGTTGACCCATCAACACAAGATGATGGCCGCCAAATTGGGGTATCAGGGGGACAGGGCCCACAGGAACAATATCAGAGTGGTCGGTGTCCCAGAGGGGGCAGAGGGGCTGAGTGTAGACCTCTTTATAGAAGATCTCATACTCAATAGACTGAAGCCTAAACAACTCTCCAACTTTTTCACCATAGAGAGGGCGATAGAGCTCAGATACTACTGCCGAGGCCTGGTGCTCCCTCTCCCCAAGAACTAAAATAGCCAGGATCCTCAATTACAGAGACAGAGACGCTATACTGCAAGCAGCCTGTACATGCGGAGACCTGACACACGAGAACGCTACTATGCAATTCTTCCCTGACTTTACGCTATAGGTGCACAGACTGCGGTGCACCTTTGAAGAGGTCTAGAGAGCACTCCATGCCAAAAACCTCAAGTATAAGATGCTGTCTCTGGCCACACTTAGGGTGCTGGACAATGGCAGTTCCTGGTATTTTGAGACACCAGAGGAGGCATGGACTTTGCCGACAAACGGCCGGCTCGCAGGGGCAACACGCAGAAGCTGTGGAAGAAGGGACCTGCTGGGAGAAGCGATCCCCAAGTCCAGCTAAGTGACAGAGATGGGGTGGAGGCCAGATTACCGCTTGGATAGTAAACTGTAGTAAGGGGGAAACAGGACCAGGGACTGGCACCCTGGAAGTTTCCCTGAGATACTGGCCTGGTTGATGAATGCTGGACTACTGGACAGTCGAGAATGTATGTAAGTGCAGAGGTTAAAAATGAGTGGCATAAGTAGACACAAAGTACATATCTGATACATAAGGGGGTAATGGGCCACTAACTGTTCTGATAAGGTGGTGCTAGCCTCCCCCAAGCTATGGTAAGGGTCATGATTGGGCGACAGACACTGCAAATCAGGGGTGTGGGTAATTCTAAACCTACAGTGCAGGGTAGCAGGATTGGGGGAGTTTTGCATGGGAAAATGTCTTTGCAGTTGTGTGTTTTGCTTTAATTATGTGTTTTTTGATATAGCTTTAGATACACCTACATGCAATGCACATGACACACAGACACAGAGGAGTGGTAACGGGGGAGGGAAAGAGTGGGGGGGAGATGCTCCCCATTACAGTGCAGATATGACTCTGCAACCTGCAAATATACTGAAGACCCTGACTTGGAATGGAAATGGCCTAGGTGACAAAATCAAGCGTACAATGGTTCTGTAGTACCAAAAGTGACAGTCCCCAGACATAGTCCTGCTGCAGGAGACCCACCTGAGGGGCAATCATTATCTTGCCCATGCTGAGTTTACTGTGGGCTCCTGATCGGTAGCCAAATTGGCTAAGAACTCAGTCCCCTTTCTACAGGCAGGACTCCCTGGGTAGATATGTGGTGCTGGTGGGGACATGGGAGGGTTGATCGCTAAATCTCTGTTCCGTATATATCCCACCAAGACTCCACGTGGACACTTTCCCAGAGCTCAGCAGATTACTACTTGACGTGCCCCCGGGCATCCTGATATTGGGTGGAGACATGAACGCTACAATGTCCCAGGACATGGACAGGGTGACGGCTTCTTCCCAGGGTTTCAGCTCGGAGCCACTACATGTGATCGCAGGGGCAATGGGGCTAACAGACCTATGGCATGCACCCAACCCCATAGGCCAGAAGTACACACACCTGTCGAAGGCACACAGCAGCAGACCCGGCCTAGACTACATTTTCACACAATACACAAACGCAGGGCAGTTCTGAGAGATGTGACACAGAGCACAGGGTATATCCAACACCTCCACTGTGGAAGTGTTACTTTGAGACCCAGCTCAGGACTATGCTCTCCTTCCTCGCATTGATCCATGGCAGCTTAAGGACCCAGGGTTCAAGGACAAGTTGAGGGAAAGAACGAAACAATACATCTTAGACAATGTGGCGACAGTCTACTCACACTGCACTCTTTGGGAGGCTTATAAAGCAGTAGTTTGGTGCTATGCCCAGGGAGTGATAGGGGGCGAGGAAGGAACAACGCTCCCACGGTGAGGCTCTGGAAAGTGAAATTACGGCTATTGAGACCTAGCTAGAACTGGAGGGGGATCAGGATCGCTAACTGGGGTGCAAGCTGAGCCTCAAACAGAGGGAGTTGAGGGACTTGGAAGAAAATTCGGCTTGGATGCACACTATTGGCGCACAGAGGAGACTTTATGATCTGGGTGACAAAGTGAACAAATTGATAACATGGTTGGAAAGGAGACACAGAAGCAGGAACTGGGTTCTGGAATTGAGGGTGCCTAAGTAGCCTCAGTGCCCAAACGGGGAGGGACATAGTCGAGGCCTTTGCAGACTACTATGAGGCCCTCTATCAATCTGCCTCTGACAGATCGGGAGAAGATTGTGCTGATCTGCTCACAGAAATCTCCCTGTTAGAATTGTCAGTGGAGGATAGGGAGGAGCTGGACAAGGACTTGACAGTCGAAGAGATAGTGGATGCAGTTCAGGACATACAATCTGGGAAGGCAGCGGGTCCTTATGGTTTACCCGCGGAACTGTACAAATGTATGGAGGATAAAGTGGCACAGCCAATGCTAAACATGTTCCAAACAGCAGCGAAGGACGGGTGGTTGCCTGACGAGCATAGATTAGCTACCATAACAGTTACCCCAAAAAAGGACAAACCCCCGGAATTGTGCGGTTCGTACCGGCACATCTCATTGTCAAGGTTTTGGTCAAGGTGTTGGCAAACAGATTGCACCCGATTAGTTCGTCAGTGGTACACCCCGACCAATAGGGATTTGTGCCACAGAGGAAACCTTCGACATCTTTACGGAGTCATGCAAATGACGGCGAACCACCGACTGAGGCTGTGGCCTTACTCGCACTGGATGCCGTATGGCATTCAACAGCAATGAGTGGCCGTACTTGTTTGCAGTGCTGTCTAGAATGGGCTTTGGTGAGAAATTTTGCGAGTGGTTTAGACTTCTATACTGCGAACCAATGGCGAAAGTCAGGATTAATGGGACCGTATCCAGGCCTTTTCTGCTGCACAGGGGCACTTGTCATGGCTCCCCCATGTCCGCCAAGATCTTTGAGCTAGTAGTTGAACCACTTGTGGTGTGTGAATGACACAATCCTCTTGTCTACTGCATCACAAGAGAGGGAGGGTGGGAGGAGTGTAGTTCTCTGTACGTTGATGAGGTCCTATTATATGCACACAAACTCTGTCAGATGATCCATAGGCTTCTTCATATACTGCAAATGTTTGGCAGCTACTCTGAATACCAGATAAACTGGGATAACTCCCAGGTGTTGTCACTGCTGTGTGCCCCCCCCCCCTTGATTTCCGCCTGCAAGGTGCTGGTATGGAAAGATGAGTTAAAATACCTGGGTATTCAAATCACTAATTCTGAGTGGGAGTTCATGTCTCTTAACTTACTCCGGCAGCCGGAGAGATTGCGGGAGGATGCTATTCATTGGCAGCAGCCTCCCATATCCTTGATGGGTCGGGCCACCCTCTTCAAGACGATGGCCTGCGTTTTCTGAATGTACTCCAGAACACCCCCTCTAAGATTTCAAATGACTTTTTCCAGGAGATAGATGGAGAACTCCGCGGCCTGCTCTGGGCGGGGGGCAGTCCGAGTATAGCACTGCGTAAACTTCAACGTAGGGTGTATGAGGATGGACTTGCAGTTCCAGACATTAGAAGCTACTACATGGCATCCCAATTTATAAATATCAATGACAGGTTATTTGCGTCTACCACTGAACCGGCGTACCGGGTAGACCGGCATGCCATGGGAGGAGGAGGTTACCTAGCGGTATTCTATCGGAAAAGTCACAGGAAACAACTCCCGGTGCACACACAGACAGTGGTGCTAGCATGGTGTGAGGCCACGAAATTGCTAGGGTGGGACACGAGCTGACGGCTCAGACCCTAGAATTAATTTACATAAATCTGAAACATAAGCAAAATTGTATTTACCTAAATATGACAATTATGTAAGGTTACATTGTTAGCAGAATTACAGCACACACCAAATGTGTGTAAAATCCTCCAAAAAAGGACAGTGAAGGACAGGGAATGTAAATTAATTCTTTCTTTTTCTTTTAATATGATTTTGATTATCGGATTGACAATCACTACAATGCCCAGAATGCCCCTGGGCTTAAATAGTGTGGAAAGAGAAAACTCACTAACCGAGAGCAAAGCCGAGAAGGCTGAAACACGTTGGTTGGGTTTGTTTTTGAATAAAACAAGCTAAAGACCTGTCATGAGTGATGTCACTGACCATGTCATGAGTGATGTAATATGTGACGTCATCAGCAGTGCATTACACGCGCAAGTTATTGTGAGTCCAACTAACTATAACGTGGAATTTCAATGGTTTTATGTCAGTAAAATTTCCAGCTAACTATAACTGGTGTGAAACCTATGTTTTTTTCAGTGAATTTAATAGGTTTTTTAAATGCTAATTCCTAACTATAACTGGTGTGAAACCGATGTTTTTTTCAGTGAATTTCATCGTTTTTTTAAATGCTAATTCCTAACTATAACTGGTGTGAAACCTATGGTTTTTCAGTGAATTTCAAATGTTTTTTTAATGCTAATTCCTATATAAGACCTGAAAGCCCACCAGGAATCTCCAGTATGCGCCAGGGGACTGCATTGCAGAGAGGTGTAATGAAGCCACGACCCTTTTTACACCTCTCTGCAACGCAGCCCCCGTGCATGTTTGAAGAGGGGGAACTAATTCCCCTTGCATACTGGGGGCCCCTGGGGGCCAACTAGCCCACCTGGAACCTCCAGTATGCGCCAGCGGGCTGCATTGCAAAGGTGTAATGAGGCTATGCCCCTTGTTACACATCTTTGCAACGCAGCCCCCTGCCGCGTTTGCAGAGGGGGAACTAATTCCCCTTGCATACTGGGGGTCCCTGGGGGCCAACAAGCCCACCAGGAGCCTCCAGTATGCGCCAGGGGGCTGCATTGCAGAGAGGTGTAATGAGGCCACACCCTTTTTACACCTCTCTGCAATGCAGGCCACTGGCGCGTTTGCAGAGGGGGGACTAATTCCCCTTGCATACTGGGGGTCCCTGGGTCATATCTGCCCAAACACCGATATTCCGAATGATTGAAAATGACTTTTCTTGAGAAACATTTGGATTTGGATTATCATGTCCTATACTTTGGAATTTTTGAAAGACTGACTTTGAGGATGCTATAAATTACTCAAGTCTGCCCGAATTGTGTGGGTAAAATTGATACCTAGTCACTTTGAATAAGAATGTACTTACGTCTCGTCTAACATTTGGAAGAAATATCTTGTTATATGACAACAGGATACCGACATAACTTGAAGGAAATAAGAACGCCCTGAAGAAGTTCTGTTGTACAGAACGAAACGTTTCGGCTGGCTGTGGTACATAAACTTAAGGAAAATAAAAGCATTTGAAAATACACCAAGATTCAGCGCTTCAATAAGGACTCTAAGTGATATTATTTGATTGGACGTATTGTGCAAGTGGTGCTGTGCCAAACTTTGGAATATTCTCCACTACTCTCTACTACTTACTCTCTCCTACTCCACTACTCTCAAATACTCACTCTCTACTACTCATTCTCTACTACTCCCTACAACTCTCTCTCTACTACTCACTCCCTACTACTTGCTACTCACTACTCCCTACTACTCACTATCTACTACTCTCTACTACTCACTCTCTACTACTCACTCTTTACTACTCCCTACTACTCTCTACTACTCACTCTGTACTTCTCACTCTCTACTACTCACTCTCTACTACTCACTCTACTACTCACTCTCTACTACTCTCTACTACTCACTCTCTACTACTCTCTACTACTCACTCTTTACTACTCTCTACTACTACTCACTCTCTACTACTCTCAACTACTCACTCTCTACTACTCTCTACTACTCACTCTTTACTACTCTCTACTACTCACTCTCTACTGCTCTCTACTACTCACTCTACTACTTACTCTCTACTACTCTCTACTACTCACTCTCTACTACTCACTCTCTACTACTCTCTACTACTCACTCTACTATTCACTCTACTACTCTCTACTACTCACTCTCTGCTACTCTCTCTACTGCTCTCTACTACTCACTCTCTACTCGCTATTACTCACTCTCTACTCTCTACCTCTCAACCTCTCTCTACTGCTCTCTCTACTAGTCTCTTCCTCTCTTCCGCTACCTCTCTACCTCTACCTCTCTACCTCTACACCTCTACCTCTCTACCTCTCTCTACACTCACACATATACACATATATGCATATATATGCATATGCATTTATATATGTATGTGTATGTATATATATATATAAAAAAAAATATATATATATATTTTTTTAAAACAGCTACTTTTTTTTAAACTGTCATTCTTTTTCCCCATGGTACGCTCCCCGGTACGCTCCCCGGTGCGCGTACCGGGCGTTCCCCCCGTGAAAATCAATTTTTTTTTTTTTGCCCCGCGGGCCCTTTTATAGCCCCCACATCAAACCTAGGGGGTCAAGGGGGGGTCTACTCTGCCCCATTATGGTCAATTCCCCCTTTGTTTTAGCCACCTCTTGTGTCTCGATCCTACGAGACACAAGATCGCGGCCGCTCCGGACTGTTTGGAATGTTTACAGACACCCGAGAGCCAATCAGCTTTCCGCACCCAGGTCGCGTAGCGCGCCCGGTACGCGCCCCGGTGCGCGTACCGGGGTGCTGCTATAGATATATATATTTTTTTGAACCTAAATTACTCAAAAACCACTGGAGCACATATCTTGAGACATAGCAAAGGCACATCGGGCTACCAGTCCCTACAATTTTGCCAAGTTTGGTGGAAATCCATTCAGCCGTTCGGGCTAAAAGTGAGTTTGACTGCCCTATGGAAATTAACATGGGGAAAACACGTTTTGGGACCCCCCTTTTATCTCGGCCTCCGCTTCACAAATCCCCCCCAAACTTTCAAGGAAGGACCGGAGCTCCGTGAGGCCAATTTGAGGAAATTTGCAGGCAGATTCGTCAAACCACTTGTATGCTTCCAGCTTCACCCTTTGAGAAAGGTCCAGTCGGACCGAAATGCATCAGGGCAAACAATCTTGCGAACGCTGCTATTAGAGAAACAATTAAACTGGATGTTGTTCTCTACTCATTTTGTGTGCGGCTCACCGTCTTCTCGTCAGAGAGGCCTGTTTGCAGATTTTACGGCGTGGTCTTCGCCGTGAGCAACGCACCCCCAGCAAAAGCTGTGCCATCACCGCCCGAACCAAGACCGATTCCTGGAACTGCGCAAGCATAACGTGGGCGGCGGCACCACCAGAGACTGGACTCTGGGTTTGGGTCCAAGCCATGATACAAACTAATCCTGGCTAGGAATCACGAGATAAACCACACGCATGCGATGGAACTCTCAGGCACCAACTACTGAGAAACAGCAACACAACGGCAGCGGAGAGAAACTACAGGTACCACAGTGCCCTGCATCTGTCTACTGTGACGCCCACCAGGGGGCAAACATTTGACAAACATTTAAAAACGGCAACTGTGGAGTACCACGTCTCTCCTAAACCACTTGTATGCTTCCAGCTTCACCCTTTGAGAAAGGTCCAGTCGGACCGAAATACATCAGGGCAAACAATCTTGCGAACGCTGCTATTAGAGAAACAATTAAACTGGATGTTGTTCTCTACTCGTTTTGTGTGCGGCTCACCTTCTTCTCGTCAGAGAGGCCTGTTTGTGTATATATATATATATATATATATATATATATATATATATATATATATATATATATATTTATATATGAACAATCTCAGCTTTCTCTCGCCAGGAGCCCAATACACGGATAACTGCGGCGCAGAAGAAGAGAGGAGACCCAAGTGCAGGTGAGCAGTGATTTATTGAGTCGTGTTGAAGGCGCACCTCAGCATAACGTTTCGGCCTTCACAGAGGCCTTGGTCACATGACGCATGCAGAGGGAAGGCAAAATTTAAAGTGCTAGTGCCATTGAGTTTGTAACGTGATTGGTTGAATATAATCACATGTTAAGGTATTGAACAATAGACATAGACAACAAGTTGTTCATCTGAATCGAGAATCGCGGGGTAATCCCCATTTAACTAGCAGAGATGTGCAAAATACAAGGTGCTGGAAATTTCATCCAGATATTACTGTAAAATCAATAAATAACAGCAAGACATTGTGAAAATAACGGTATAAATACAAGTACAAAAATATATATAATGTATACCTACAATCATAAATATATTTACAGTAATTACATATCACAGTATGTACACTGGATAAAAATGTCAATTAATGCTACTCATAACCGCATAAATGCACTTCATGAATCCATTAAAAATAGCAACCTTCAATAAATAAATATATTGCACTGAGAAACAAATCTGTCTATGTCATTAAGTCACAATGAGGAGGAGATAATACTTGTTTCAAATACATTATCGCAGCCTCTTCCATGTGTGCTATGGTAGAATGTACAAAAATACTCCGCCCATAAAACATGTGATTTTGAAACAACACTGGTGATAGTGAGCAGTGATACGTGAATCAAATTGTTTTTTGTTTTTTTGTGTTTCAGAAAAGATAAATTAGCCAAACATGTATGTTATACAAACACATAGCCTAAGCCTAGGCTATGTTTACTCAACTTGGTTGGTCACAGTATTAGACACCATCGGGACTTTGGAATTTCTTGAAAATCATGTACGGCCCGATTGATTCGCAGGACATGCAAACTCAACAAGACTCCAGACAACCGAGAGCAGCAAAATAATTATAAACCAAGTAACCGAAGTAACCCAAAGCAGGGGGGAGGGGGGGGGGTATATAAATATAGACAGATCAGAGACAGGTATAGAAATCTTCCGTGGAGTTTAACCCTCCCGGGGCTCTACTATCCATTTCTAATATATACCTCGTCTCTAACCTTCTCAGTGCTCCCTCCCTGTCACCACCTCTTCTTAGTGGACCTACACCATCAATGGCATAGAATTTCAATAAAGTGCTATCGTTGTTATGGCACTCTTTGAAATGGCGTGCTACTGGATATGCCGAGTCACTGGTGTTAATGGCCCTTATGTGCTGGAGTATCCTCTTGTGCACCTGCAGTTTGGTACTCCCCACATAACACAGGGCACACGGACACTCCAGCACATACACCACAAATTCGCTTTTGCAAGTCAGTTGCTTTTTGATCTTGCGTGCACTAGTAGAGAAGGGAACCATATATTCTGACTTATTGAGCCCATGCTGACAGGCCTTGCAGGTCACACATTTCCTGAAACCCTTGCTCTTATCCAACCAGTTTTTGTGTGTCACCACTTCAGGGCTGGATTTCACAAGGGCATCCTGCATTGAATATGCCTTCCTATGAGTGATAGATGGTCTAGCTGGAATTTTATCACCTATGATGGGGTCACATTTAATTAAGTCCCAGTGCTTGGTTATGATCTCCCTAAGCGCGCCATGTTGCCTGTTGTAGGCCCAAATCAGTCTTCCTGACTGATCTTGAGAAGTTGAAGGCCCTGGTTTATTTTTGCGCTCAAGGGTCTGGCTGCGAGATAAAGCATTAGCTTTAGCTATAGCCTTGTCAATCTGACCACGCTTGTACCCTCTCACAAGGAATCGGATCTTACTAGCTTCCTGTGCCAGTTGGCATTGAACATCAGTGCTGCTCAATCGTCTTATACGCAGCATCTCCCCATAGGGGATGCTGCGTATGAGGTGGGAAGGATGGTGGCTACTGGCATGGAGTACTGTATTCCCAGCCGTGGGCTTCCTATATAGCCTGGTCTCAAGTTTGTCCTGACAGATTTTAATAGTCATGTCGAGAAAATGTACCTGCTCTTGACTAATGTTTGAAGTAAACGAAAGATTGAAATTGTTACAGTTCAGTGTCTCAATAAAATGCTCTGCTTCTAGTCATGTGCCTCTCCAAATAAAAAACACATCGTCTATATAACAATACCAGCGCACAATGGATCGTGTTGCTGTACCAGAGTGTTCGCCATAGAGGACCTGTCTCTCCCAGTAACCCATATGCAAACAGGCATAACTGGGAGAGAACCAGGCCCCCATGGCTACACCCCTGACCTGCTGATAGTATCTGTTATTAAACATAAAGAAATTATGATTTAAACAGAATGAAATCATGGATAACAACATACGATTATGTTCTGCCATCATAACCGGTCTCAGACCCAAATAGAACTCAATGGCCCGTAAACCATCTTGGTGGATTATGCTGGTGTACAAAGATGTAACGTCTAATGCTATCAACAGCCAACCAGGATCCCAAACTATGTCCTCGATTTTACGCAAAAAATCATTGGAATCCTGGACAAATGATGGCAAACTTTGTACATGTTCTTGCAGAAATGAATCAACATAAATAGTTGTCTTTTCCAGCAATCCCCCGCACGCTGCAATGATTGGTCTTCCCGGGGAATTAACTGGGTTCTTGTGGACTTTTGGGATCAGGTATAAGACCGGCATGATCGGATTGTCGTTATTCAGATATTTAAGTTCATCCATACTTAACAGTCCATAGGACCTCCACCCCATCAATAATGAGTAAAAGTCTGTCTGGGCTTTTCTGACAGAGTTGATGTCACAATGTCTGTAGCAATCAGAATTCTTAAGTTGGGAGAGGGCTTCCTCCAAATATAGTTGCCTCGGCCATAACACTATATTGCCCCCCTTGTCTGATTGCCTGACAATGATGTCCTCATTCTGCTGAATCTTCTTGATCAGTTTCAGATATTGATCATTTTGTGAATATTTCTTTTGTTTAGTACCGAGCATTTTAGAGTAAAGCACCTTAATTTCCTTAGTTGCCGCCTCATGGAAAATTTCGATATTGTCATATACCATTACAGGAGTGAAAGTTGAGCGAGGTTTAAAAGATGTTAAGCCCCCTGTGTTAGTGACAGTCTGTGCAGGTGTGTCCTGGGACACCGACTGTTCCAGTCTGAGTGATTCCATGACCTGAAGACATGGGGCATCATGAGCCAGGAGCCCCTGGTTATCCGATTCTGCCCGCACTGATGTTGTGCGTGTTTTGCTCCCTGAGAAATGTTTTTGAAGTTTCAACTTTCGGACAAATTTGTATAAGTCTATCCTGGTGTCAACATAGTTGAAATCGCTGGGAGGGCAAAACGTGAGTCCCATTGATAAAATACGTAATTCAGACTGGGTAAAAACAGTGTCAGTAAGATTTATAACAGAGAGGGCAGTACCTGATGTGACTGATGAGTCACTCACTTCCTGTTCCATTTCCTGGTACTTTTCTTCTTTTTTTGCTGGTTTTTTCCTTGCGTTGGCTCTTCGGCGCTGGTAACGTTTGGCATTGCGGATTTTGTTTCTGAGGGTGCCGGATTCTTGGACGTAAGGTCTCGCGTAGGTATTCCAGCTCTTCTGCCAGCGTGAGCTTGGTAAACCCCAACTGAGAATCTGCCTGTGAGGTATTGGAGTCTGAATCACTATTCATGCTGGAGCTCAGATTCGATTCAGAAGTATTATCAGGTTGTGCCTCTCCCGACATGGGTTTATGTATGGAAGGACCAGGAATGGATGCAGACTTGAATCTTCTGCTGGCTTTAATTGCTTCATATTTTTTGGCAAATGTAAAAATTCGCCCCACAGCATAGTCCGCTTTGTCTCTTTGGAATTTAAAAGTTTTCCTTTTCCTAATTGCTTCCTCTTCCTTTTGAAGTCTTGCCATCATTTCCCCTCACAGTTTCGTACATTCTGTTATTTGCTCACTGCAGGTTGATTCTATCTCCATATTGAGCTCATCTATTTTAGCCTGGGTTTTTAAACGATCACTCTCCGCATATCGTACCAGGATCTGTACTAGCCGGCGTGAGGAGTCGAGGTTGCACTCCGCCCATTCCCTGAGCATATCTGGGTCAGGATCTTCATAGCTGGGGGCTAGCATCACTCGCAGCCCCCATGGTATTCTATTGACCTCTAGATAGCGGCACAGGGAACGGTGCTCCCACCACTTTGAAAGTTCCCGCCTGATTAGTTTTTCCAGTTTTTTGAATTTTTCTCGGGTGCTCGATATTTCGTTTACAGGTGCATCTTGTACTGCGGACCCAGATGGCTCCCCGGCCGGGGAGTCATCAAACGCATTAAGGGCTGCCAGTTCCCTCGCTTTTATCGCGTCTGCTGACATGCTGCCTTCCTTGGTTGTCTCACGCACAATGCGTACTCACAGTCACAAAAGCGGATCAAACAACTATACGCCGCTTGTTGACTAGGCACGTACTTCCTTACCGGCACTTTCTGAAATCACGATCCCAACACACAGACCCGACTTCAGGTGAGACAGAAGTCCCCGTACTCCTCTCCAGGTCCGTGTTGCTATCGACGTCCTCAGTGTCCGGGGGCTGAAGCAGTTTCTCCCCAACGGGAGGTAATAGACGACTTCCGGGTCATATATATATATATATATATATATATATATATATATATATATATATATGTGCATGTATTCACTTTAACCTATTGATAACATTGCCATCCCTATATAAAGTATAGACTCATATGTCTTTGTTCATGTGGATACATATAACGATGTCTCTGTAGATAAATATCTATATAGGCGTGTATGGATATAAATACGCATATTGTATATACACATACACACACACACATGTATTGGTTATATATATTTTATACACACACACACACAAACACATACAACAGAGGTTTTAATGTCTTGTATATACTGTTGCAGTACACTGTTGCCTTGTGAGTAGCATGGTCATGTAGAAAAGAGCCACTGGTTTTCAGTGAATCTTATTTTTGTGGGTAACATATGCCATAGTTAGCCTACGTTAACAGAGAGATGTTTATGTGTGTGTTTATTCTTGTGTTCTGGAATTTTGAGGCGGGCGCATTCTAGGGTGTAGGTTCCTTTGTTGTGTGGATTTGGCGATTTTCTTCTTGATGAAAATGGCCCTTTGTTATGTATTGCTTTGTGAGTGATACAAAGCAGCTTAAATGAGGATCTTCTGGCAACTGGAAACCAGTGTAGGCCCCTCAAGGCAGTGGAGATGTGTGCTTGTGGCTTTACATGTAGGAGAAGTCTAGCAGTGGAGATCTGAGTTCTGTGTAATTTTATCATGGTTGGTAAAGGTGATCCGTGATATGGAGTATTAGTGTAATCAAGTTTTGATCTATAGCTGCAGAGCTGCTTAAAACTGCCTGCTTACGGAAAACCATAAACTGTGCATCTTTCTCTCACACCTCATCATGCAGCACATTGCTGAGCTTTGTATCCCAAACCACGATAACTGCAACTCAGTTGTAATCACGCACAACATGCACACACTTCCTGTATAGGATCACATAAAAATACAACACACGCCCTAGATGGCAAAGCTTGCTGCCCATGTATAGTAGTGCTGCAATGCCCCATATAAGCAGTGGTGGCCACCGCACACCGAAAGGGGGCGGGGGGGAGGAGGGATGAGGGGAGAGGGCAGGAAGGTTGAGGGTAAAAATTAAATATTTTTAAACAACGGACCTCTCACTGCCCGATGCGGATGGCCACCTCGGTGCTTCATTCTCTGCAGTCTCCGGGAAGGCACAGGCTGCCCAGCCAATCCAAATGCTGCTCTCATGCTATGAGAGCAGCACCAGGATTGGTCTGAGCGGCCTGGACTGCCGCTCAGACTCTGCCTGTGGCTTCTCTCCAACCCGGTTGTGAACACAGGAGGAAAAAGCCTCACCTCACCTGGATGCGGCTCAGGGAGAGGAAGCACCGCTCTGTCTGTCGGTACTTCTCGCCGGCGTCTGAGCCTACCCTAGCGCCGGTACTGAAATTAGCTGGCATGCGCCATGGAGACACATTTGCACCATAGTTCAAGGGTGTCTCTGTGAGTCAATCATTGGTTGTGTACTGGAAGGATACTGTGCTTTGACTAATTTTAAACATTTTTCAACTTTGTATGTGTGCTGTACAGTGCAGCACAAATACGAACTCTGTAAAATAAAGGAGAAAAAAGCGTTTCTTCTTCATAGCATCTGGTTCACTAAACCATGTCTATTTTATTTTGGTAAATTGGGTTTAGCATCAGAAACCTTGGGTGGTTGCACTGGAATGCCCATGCCCCACCCATGGCACACTCTCTTGGCGCTAAGTAATGTAAAGCAGTGCTGTGCGCTGCTTTGTGTTACTTTCACGCTATTTCCAGCACTAAACAAGTTTAGCACTGGAAAGTAAATCGGAAAAGAAGATTTTGAGCCGATGGCGTCCCTTTTGTGACTCAAACATGACATAAAATCTTAGTAAATCTGCCCCACCGTCTCTTACATTTTATGTAATTTCCTTAGAGTGATCAACGTGCTATGTGAGTAACTGTACTGTATGTATTTAAAGCAGGAATTACTGAGTGTTCGGTGAGTGTATGCCAGAGATTTCCTCCAGACATTGTCATCCATTTCTCCTACCAAATTCATCTCCCATCTGGCTTTGGGGGAGAGGGGGGCCGCCGCCGCACGCGGCGCCTCGGTGCTCGTGACGAGCCCAGCTCGTCATGCTGCACAGCGGAGCTGTGCTCATGACGAGCTGAGCTCGTCATGACTCCGCCCACTCCTGTAGAACGCCCGCACAGGAGGGGAATTAGCCCCACATGGGCGTTCCGCAGCAGTTATGACGAGCTCAGCTCGTCATAAGCGCCGAAGGGGTTAAGAAGCACCTTGATAAACCATGTTACTAAATTTGTGCCACCTTTATTGCATGCAGTAGTTCCAGTACATCAAGGAGATTTATAAATTCTTAACCAAGAATGATCATGGTTTAATTTTCTCAATTTATTTGGAAATTGAACCGTAAAACGCACCATTTAGATACATTTTCTTCTAACGTTGCTTAAGAGGAACACACTGTGAACCTCAGAGTGGCCAAGGCCCCGCTCTATCACTATACTTGCCCAGCTTTGGGCAATGTTTTATGTTCCACCGGTATAACAAGATCACTAGCTGCCCCTGCTCAAAATACCAGGCAGAATCACTCAGTGGTTCACAAATGGGACCAAATGTATGAAACACTGATTGCAAAACACTGTTCGCAAATTTCAACCACTATTTTTTCAACCAGTGTTGACTTTTGCAAACCGACGTGTGTACTAATAGGTCAGTTCACAAAATTCCGAATGGTAGTGAGTTGCAGTCTAACCTACCACGTCCATATTCATCAGCTTGGTCACAGATTGCTTCTCACTATGATTGGTAGTCGTCACAGGAATGGGGGTCTGTGGGATTAGCAGACCACCACAATGTCTGTGGCTGCATTTTAAACAATTTTTTAATGCAAGCTCTTTTCCAAAAAGAAAACAGGTCTGCTTATGAGTAGACATGATGCACCTTCCAAACAGGAATTCCTTGTCCATTTCTAAACGCATTTTATGACCCGGAAAAAGCTAGCGACTCCAAAAAGGAGTTTAGTACATAGCAAAAAGCATTTTTACAGTGACAAACACTTGTGGCCATAAAATGTTTGACACATCTGGTCCTAAGTGTCTCAGCTTGTAAATTGCAGCTTCAATAGAATGAGAGGTACCAGTGACAGGAATTTGGTTTAGTTTTTGCAGTTTTCTTTCTAAGAGGCAGCTTGCAACAGATGCTGTGAAGCCGAAGGAAAAATGTGGACTTATGCAAGGGATGGAGGGAAGAGAGGGCTTGATGTCAGCCTGATTTAATGTGACTGCCCTTTACCGTTAATGCAGCAGAATTTAAATCAGGCCCGGGTCGCAGGCTAAAAGGTTAATTGTGCACTAGTCTGCATCGTAAAATCTGCATGCGAGTTAGCATAATTCGGCGCCATTAGCATTTTCTGGTCAAGAGAGTTACAACCTAGAATAGCACAGGAGAGGACGGGTCAAAGCTGAGCCATATCTGCATTTCCTAGCAATGTACCAAATTTCCAGACAGGCCTGTGTCCCACTTCATTGCACAAGTTGTTGTTCTGGTTATTTTAAACCATATAACACCCAGAATTTAAAAAATGTAAATGTAAATTGATACTTGTATAGCACACTACTCACCCGCAAGGGTCTCAAGGCGCTTGTACGAATACCGCTGTAGAACCCATCCTGGCTTTCCCTGTGAGGCATCCACTCCTGGGCACCCCCAAGGTGGAGGCCAGGCATCCTTAGCGTTGTGGGGGCCGTTGTGGAGATTAAGCAAGCTATTGCCCAGAGGGACTCCATGATTGGAATAGGCACCGAGGCGAGAATTATCAGGTCTGTGGAATTTTGAGTCCAAGACCCGCCAAGGTAGGGAATTGAACCCTGGTCCCGGGCCAGACCTCTGCATCAGGGTCTGCCGCTCTAACCATTGAGCCACACTTCTCCACTTGCATGTGCACTACTATTGGGCCCCTTACGAATTTCATATGTGTATCCATGATTGGTTTTTACTAGGGCTGGGCAGAGCTTGCAGAGTTTCATTCTGAGAAATTCCACGGAGCTACATAAAAACTGCGAGATTTTGCAGAGTTTCGAGAGAGGCGCAATTCAGCTCGTTGGGCAGCTTGCGCCGATTTTTAGCAACAGGCGCTTGTTCCGCGCTGTAAAATCAGCACTAACAGCACCACGGGGTGCTGCTTGTGGCGTAGATTATTTCTGCAGCTCGAGTAGATTTTCTGCTTGAGTGGCAGCTTTCTCAACATGAATAGTAGTGATCTGCCGCACCTGCCCCTGTTGAAAAATCTCACCTAGGGTTATTTCTAGCGTTCGATTTTCTCGCTTGCGATCACCAGCTTAACGTTCGCGAGCTACGTGTGAGAAAAAACCTCCGCCACGCAGCAGTTGGCAGAGTTCTTCCGGAACTCCCCACCCAAAGCGTAGCACAGAGGGTGCAAAACTCTATGAACTCTGCTGCCGTAGCAGAGTTTATAGCCCTATACTAGTTTTCAGACTGGTGGAAACAATGGATTTGTACATAGTTCAGCAAATTATGAAATTAGCAGGTATCCTTTACAGCACTTTGTTTATTAATTCAAACATTTTTGTGGATTCTCTTTGTAGTGCCCTAATAGTGAAGTGCATCAGTGAGAGGACGAGTTGGTCAGGTGAGCACCTTGGCCTGCTCTAACACAAGAACCCTTCATATATTTATGCCTCTTTGAAAAGATGCCTCATTCCCTAAAACCCTTACAGGACCCTCAGCTCTGCTTAAGCAGAGTTCCTACTCATGCCTAAAATTTGCAAGGTGTGACAGAGTGGTTTCGCCATTTTCTGCTTGATCATTTAGACTTGGAACTTTGTATGTTTTGGTAACTTGAGATAAAGAATGCCACCAAGAACAGTGAGTAGGAGAGGTTTATATTTGTACCTCCATTAGGCCCCAGTTGCAAGTATCCCCACAGATTTGAATTTAGATGTTCTAAATAGGACTCGACACATTCAATAATGAGAATCTTGGAAGAAGGGCGGTATAAGTGAAGCTGGGAAACAGGAACAACTGTTAACCCCTTGGGCGCGGCCGCGATTCTGCGCCTGTGCGGCCGTTTTTAAGAGTGGGCAGGTTCATGACGGCCCCCAGCCGTCATCAGCACACGAGCACCATGATGCATGACGGCTGGGGGCCGTCATCAGCATGGAAGGGGTTAATTACATGAATACAAGCAAGTGACATGACAACATAAAATATACTTTACACATTGTCATGTTGATATAATAAAAGAAACACAACAAGATCAGCTAAACCCAAAACATTGAGAATCTACAGAAAATGGCAAAGAACAGATAAACCATCATAAATATGTCATTAAACATGTGAAAAGTATAATGCAAATTTGGTATTCCCACGCATGATTTCCTGTGCACTCGAGCACACCTCCTACATCCTATGGCATTCCTTACACTGGGACAAGCAGCAGGCCCCAAGCTACCACCATGGCCAATAGAGGTCTGGAACCTCAACCAGGAGGCATGACAATTACCGCCTGATTCGTGTTCCAGATTCTCCCATCATCGGTCGTCACCACACTTCATAACAACTTGCTCACCTTCAAGGCCCCTATATACTTAGCATATTTCTCAAAATCAACTGGAGCCTTTACCTTTACACAGTCATTGACACTGATCTCAGAGTCCTTTACTCTTCTCCTCTTATCAAAACATTCCCTTCTCTTGATTTGCATCTCATTTTCTCTCACTCTCCATTCCTCTATTCTGTTGAGCCTTATCCCTTTCCCCTATGCTATTCACCTAAGCCTCATATTGGTGCACTAGAATCTCCGTTGAACATTTAGAATAGTGATTGTCATATGGAAGCGTGGGGAGACAAGTGCAGTGATGTGCTCCTTCAATACCTTCCTCCTGTCCAAATAATTGTCCCTCACTAATTGAATAACTTCCTTTGTAGTCCTATTCATGTGCTCCACAGCCCATTGGTCTCAGGATAATAAACAAAACAGGGCTCTTCTTCTGTTGAATACCACAAGACATCAAGTAACCCTCCATGACACTTGAACAATATTGAATGCCATTGTTTGACAACATGCTTTTGGGATAACTCTCCATTTTTCACACTTTGACGAAGAATATCTTACATACAATTTTTCCACTGATCTGGAATACAGATCCATTAAGACAATCACCTCTCAATGGTCCAACCAAATCTGTCACCACTTCCCATAATGTCAACTTTTTTGCTGTTGAGGATGATATGAGAGAGACATGGATATTACATTTGCCTCCTTGTTCTGAATAAAAATCTCTGGCAGTAGCTTTAGTATAGGACTCTTCCAGGGGTGAGGATGCTCACATTCTCTCTTTCCAATGTGCCGCCACATTCCTTTCCATTGTTTTTTGCCCCTTCAGCCACTATAAGCTAGGAGTGACAATGTGAAAGTCAATCTTGATACCCACCCAAAGATACCAGTCCGCATCATAACTAATGAGCAACTTACCTCTGCAAACGAACAAAAGCAATCCCCAGAAAGGTTTTGGCCTTGTCGGGCATCATCAGTGAGGTTCGACTTGTGTGCCCTAGCACAGTGCAAGACTGGACCCTTTTCTTTGGCATAACCTGGTCAAACACTATGAGAAAACTTTGTCCAAACTACTTAATAATGTTGCTCCTTTCTTTCTTTAAACAATGCTCATGCGCCCTTCATGAAAAGGAATTATGTTTTTCCCATAAAACCCCATGGGTAGCCAGCCTGATGCCTCTCAATAAAATACGTTTATCCACAGATAACTCAGCTTTGTTTTTCCCCTTTGTACAGAAAAAACCCCAGACATAACATCCAAATGTTACTCAAGTGATTTGAACTTTAAAAAAAACAAGTATTTTGTTTCTAAGAAGAGGGAGGAAATCCCCACCGTCTCTCCCAAACTCCTCCCAAAAATCAGAGCACACACAAACATATGTTCTGAAGAGAAAACCAGACTTTTCAAATCACAGATTGGGTTTATAAAGAACAGATCTAGAAACGTTTTCGCTCCTTAAATAGGCATGAACCCTGTCTGATATATATATATCATGTTCCAGAATGCTGATGATAAGGATTTGCCACTTTCTACCAAAATAAAATCTTAACAATTGAATAAGGCCTCATTTTAGATGTCTCATTTTCATCCTGCCCCCTATGCCAAGAAAGGTTCCACCCTAGTAAGCAGATTTAGAACACCTCTAAGACTCTGCTCTGGAGATCCCAACTAACACACAGCCTTCCAGTTACTCACCAGCATGGAAATAATAAACTCACTAAAACAGGCTACATTTCAGATTGCTTAAATACTGATATTGTACAACCACGTCTCAAGGAAACTGCATTGTATGTGAATCAAAGAGAACATGTTCACCCTATCACAGGTTTAAACTTCATGGCTAAACTACTGGAAAATGATGTAGCAGCCCTAGTTGTAAGCATTTATGTATGTTTCACAATCTTCTTGGTTAACATTTAAACAGCTTCTGTAGAAGCTACACTACAGAAACTGCTAAAGAGATGATGTACTCCATATTTTAATGACAATGAAAACTGACTCTTAATTAGGCCAGAACAGAATTTCTATTACGCCGTGTAATCATAGTAATTTTGGTAATTCCGTGTTGCTCTTTAACGCAGAATTACCAATAATTACGTGGTTACTGCTGCTTACGTAATTAACAGTAATTTGGGGGACAAAATCCTACAGCAAGAGCACATTTAGTAAGCGCGAGTGGCCACTTGCTATTCGTGTTCTCCTGCATTTACTGCTGCTTCTAGGTGCAAAATCAAATTTTTTATGTGAGGCATCATTTTACACTAAGAAAATAACCCTTAAGCCGGTAGTAAGTTGGGGGAAAATCATACCCAAAGAGCACATTTAATGAGCTTGAGCGGCTGCTCGTGCTCGCTATTCGTGTTCTGTTGCATTTACCACTATTTCTTAATGCAAAATGCATCTTCGCATCCACTTTGGATTCGAGGGGACACTGATACCTAAGAAAAAGCGCCAAATACAGAATTACTCTTCTGGTGTAATTCATGTGTAATCTTAAGGAATTCTAAGGTAATTCCGCTTGATTCTGCTACACTGAATTACACGAATTATGCCCACCCCTACTCTTAATCCTACTTGACATATCTTTGGCATTTGACAATAACATCCATGATATTGTCATACAGACTGTAAATAAAAGAACCTTCTACAGATAGTTTTGATACTTGGTCTCAAACATTGCTCAATGTCTAGAAATAGAAACTTTAAAACAAGCATTTACAATGCAACGGTTTCGCCTTTGGAGAAGTTTACATTGCCAATAGTTTAAATCTCTCGCAAATGTGAGAACTATTGTACCCTACGGACGACCTCAGCAGACAGCAATTACTGCCACACACACACACACAGACCCAGCCCCACACACCCAGAGCCAGCCACACCCAAAGCCCCCCCACACACACACACTGGAGCAGTCACACACACACACACACACACACACTGGAGCAGTCACACACACACACACACACACACTGGAGCAGTCACACACACTGGAGCAGTCACACACACACACACACACACTGGAGCAGTCACACACTCACACACACCCACTGGAGCAGTCACACACACATACACACACACACACACACACACACACACACACACTCTGTATGTGACTGCTCCAGAGTATGTGCGTGTGTATGTGACTGCTCCAGAGTGTGTGTGTGTGTGTGTGTGTGACTGCTCCAGAGTATGTGCGTGTGTATGTGACTGCTCCACACACCCCCAGGAGCAGTCACACACACACACCCCCAGGAGCAGTCACACCCACCAAGTACGGTCTTCCAACCAATGCCATGTAGAGTTGTCCCTTTCCTGTCGGAATGGTCATCTCCACTCTGCATCCAGCTTTCAATGTGCGCCCTAGGCCTCCAGGGCATAAGGAGCCCTTGTGATACATATCGCCAATGACCCCCCCCCCCACGTCTACCCCATAAACTCAGTGCCTAAAACTTGGGATCACTACTCTACGTACCTGGAAACAGAAGTTATCGGGAGTAAAGACAGAACTACAGTGGACAGGCCTAGCCCACCCCTCCTTTCCTATTACCCCTCGGGGTAATGTTCAACTTTATTCGTGCTTGGTAACTCACTTCTCCAGCCCGAAGGCTTTGCCCGCTCCTCTCACCTGGTTGCCAGTGTCCCCTGGCAGGCCCCGAACGAGCACTTTCCTGCGGTTATAGAACTCTCTTCGGGTGCGCTGTAGACGGCTCTGTCGCTCCTGGGGGCTCAATGGGGGCAGCTCCTCCTCTCACTGACGCCGCTCCAGCTCGGCGGGCTCCTGCCCCCAGCGCCGGCGAGCCCTGGCGGCCTGCTCCGTTCCGGGATCCGCCATGTTTACCGCCGTTGAATTGTGTGTTCCCCTGCTCTTCGGCTCTTGTCGGGACTCCTCCCAGCTCGCAGACATTGGCTGCTTGCCCCTTTCAACCCTCCTACGTCAGGTCAGGCACGCTCTTTTCTACTCCATGCCATGCCCATCAGTTCCGCTCTCGGCAAGAGCAGTTAAAAGAGCAGCACGGCGAACAGGGGATTGATTTAGGTGCGTCTAATTTAGGTGCGTACCATTACAACGCGGTTTCATATACTTGTAATCCTCACAACAAATGCTTCTTTACTTATCACGGTAAATTCTTATATTAGTGCACCAAAACGTTTTTTTTTTAAATCCGACTATCGTGTTACAGACTACAATTATTATTATGTTTTTTTACCGGACTGCACTTTATCGATTAAACCCATTAAGGAAACAAGTCAGGTCCCGGGCCGGCAGCCAATCACAGCGCGGCCCGGGGAATGACGTCACGGGGGTTTCCCGGGCCGGCAGCCAATCACAGCGCGGCCCGGGACAAAGGGGCGGGACTTAAAAAAAGCCAGAGAAACGCCCCCGAATCGCGTTTTCGCAAGAAAGCGTGATTGACAGCCTCTGTCTCCCAATGGCTAGTCTCCATTTATGGAGCTAGCCAATTGGAAACAGAGGCGGTCCAAACATCCCTACTGAAGACAAAAGTTTTCGATCTGGGAGGGGCACTGCCCTCGCCAGGTCGAAACCTAAAAAGGCTGCACTGACTGTGAGCCCCTCAGACTCAGTACTGGCCTCTGAGCACTTTAATGTCTATGTTGAGAGTCCAAGTAAGGTCAAGACTGTGCCTAGAGTAAAATCATACAATACACAGATGGCACACAACTGTGCATCAAAGTCTGTCAAGATACCAAACTGGAAATACTTATGAACCTTATTGCCAAAATCTAATAGTGGATGAGAATCATGTATTCTAAACTGAAATATTACAAAATTGAACTTCTCCTCCTCTTTTTCAGTAAAAACACTCCAGCTGACCAACAGCTGATTGCATACCTTATAAAAAAGAGTCTTCAATCTAAAAATAATCAGCTCAACTAAATATTTAGATTTTATGTTTGTTAAGAACCTAAACCTGGAATCTCATGTTAAAAAGCCACCTTCAATCCGTTACACATACAGAGACAATGCAGCCATTCATTACTGTGGGTGACCAGAAATCTGCGTTGCAACAGCTGCTACTCTCATGCAACAATTATGTAGGTGGACTTTTAACGCACCTCTCCAAAAAACACAGACAACACCGCTTAAGGAAGTGCTACACATAGCAGCACACTCAGAGCCGAATATAGAGTTTGCCAGATGGCTCACTCAGCCACAAACGTGATGGAACTCCCACCGCCTTATTACATATAGGATAAAGGACTCTCTGCCATACATTATAAGGATATTGCAGGTCATTGAGGAGTTCCATAACCATATGAACAAGGCTGAAGGCCGAGTTCCTTTATAAGATTCTGGAACTCAGAGGTGATTTGCAATATTCCTATCGTGTATGCTGGGCGGTACTCTGTCCCATATGATACATGGTAACAACATCACCTTTCCCACACACCGCTTAAAACGTTGGTGTGTACCTCATTCATATCAAAGAGAAAACATGTTTGCAAGCATGAAGAATAGAAATAGAACCTCTAGTGCAAAATTAAACACATCACAAACCTGTTAGATATTTGTTGCGAAAAGATATTAGAAACAGTTAAAAAAAAAAAAGCTGCAGTAGCTCCTAATGTGCAAAAACATGCAGAGAGATTCGAACTTTTCTATAATTATCTGTAAGCTAGATAAATAGAGCAGAAGAAAGAAAAGCAATGTTTGATTTTCGTTGTTGTACACAGATGCTCTATGACTTGACCTGCCTTTCACCTCCGCTGCTGGCTTTGGCAGCAGGCATTGTGATATTAGAACTTGACTATAATAAGTTACTACAGTAGATTTTTGGCAGCTTTTCTTTATAATCGCTACTGGGTGCGTCACAAGTCGCCGATTATGAAGAAATTAGGGACAGGTACACAGGGATTTCAGAAGTGTATTATTTCGGATGTATGACGTTACCACGCATACTTTTACCACGCATACCTTTACAACGCGGTATTTACAACGAATACCGTTACAACGCATAGCGCTTAGAGGTGCTGGATAGTGGGAAGTATAATTTTCTATTCCAACTCCAGTCCCCGTGGACACTAGGGAAGGTGTTGGATAGAAAATTAAACTTATTCCCTATCCTAGAGCGCCCCCCAGTGTAATGCGCTGTAATGGTATGCGTGGTAATGCCTGTGTTGTAATGGTAGTGCGTTGTAAAAAATGCGTGCTAAAGGTTGTATACCTATTATTTCCTATGGTACTTGTAATAAGATTAGAAGATAAGGAAGTTTATGACAGTGTACCACCTGCCAAACTCTAAATCAGGTTCCTACTATTGAGAAAGAGTACATTTTATCTTATCACCGACTACACATAGTCATAGTCATTAGTCTTTATTCAGTTTCTTACACAAAAACCATAAAAGTACACGTTAAATACAAATGAGAACTTCCTCAAATAAAACGTGCCAATTGAAATAGTAACCTAAGCTGAGTATAGAAGTCATGGTACAGAGAACACCAGACTCACACAGACAAAACCAGATAAGATAAGATGGCCCAGATAAAAACAGCAATTCACATCAAATAAAACAGTTAACGAACAGGAAAAATGTGCAGAACATTACAAAGTGCATTGTGCCATAAATAGTATATTGAAAATGCAGTCATTAATCACAGCTAGATCTAAGCCTGACTGAAGATTTTAAAAAGTAAAGCACATAAAAAAACTGTACTGCCCACGAGCGTTAATAAAAAATGTAAGCGGGCGCATTTTCCTAAAATTGGCCTTTTTCAAAATCGGATTGATAATTGACTTCCTGGGTAGGTCATAAAAAATGCAGAACGTCAAAAAGTGGAACATGTCCTGTGGAGACTTACCGTCGCAGCCACAGGGCAACAGACTCTCAGCCAGATTCATTAAGCGAAATGCGCTCGCAAAAGGGCCAGATTCTGAGAAACTGGCCCTTTGCGAGTGCAATTTTTGCATTTGGGATTCATCATCCCAAATGCAAAAATCGCTAATGAAGAATTCGCAAATTTGCGAGGATTAGCATTAAAGGAGTTTCTATTAGAGATTCCTTAAATGCTATTCATGAAACATTTAAAAATTGCGAATTCGCAATTTAGGACCGCTATTTACCACAAAGTTAAACTTCGTGGTAAATAGCGAAAACTTAGAAAAATGCATTTAAATGCATTTTTCTAAGTTGCATGTTACACACACACATGTCCTTTGGACATGTGTGTGCACAACATCAGTGTGAATGCACATTTCAGGGGTGTTACAGGGTATCCTTTGGACACCCCTGCACCCTTGAAATCGCAATTTCATTTTGCGAATCGCTATTTGCGATTAGCAAATTGCGAGTATCTTCCCATTAAATCCTATGGGCCTCTAGGCCCATAGGAATGAATGGGGAGATATTCCATAATTGCGACTCGCAATTTGCGAGTCGCAATTAAGGAATAATTAGAAATCGCTATTTCTTTAGTGATTTCTTGATGAATAGCATTTTGCTATTCCTTAATAGCGAATCGGTAAATTTCGCTATTAAGGAATCGCAAAATGTGTTCTTCATGAATCTGGGTGTCTGTCACTTGCACTGCCCCCTTTGGTGGGCGAGATGAAGATAGAAAAGGTCAATCCAGAACCTGGTCAATAAAAAGCGATTGAACGAATTCACAAACTCTAACAGGTAAGTTTCAAACATCAGCATGGTTCATAGCATGATAAAGCAACGTGCACTAGGCTTCAATAGCTATTTGTCCTCCATGCTGCTGACTGCTATCTAAACAAGCATTTGCAATGCAATAGGTCTCGTATTAGGAAAGTTTGAGCTATTGGTATTTTAAATGACACATTTAGTATTTATGTATTGGTTTTGAAAGTAGCTAAATTAATAGCTTTGCCATTTACAATGCCAATAGTTTTAACTTTCGCAAATGTGACACCTATAGCAGTTGTAATGCAATATGTGTTGTAGTTACATGACTTAGATGTATTGATATTACAAATAACAATGGCTTTTATACTTTAATAAATGTTATTGTAATTTATAATGGCAATAGCTTAAACTTTTGTAAATAACTTTTGTGAAGATTATGTTCAGTGTATTTTATTGTGACGAAAATCCAAGAACAGAAGTTAAATATTAACATCTTTTTGTGACATTTGTAATAAAGCTTGAAACATTGAGAGAACATATTTGAACCAGTTGTTGTTGAATGGTCGCACAGATTGATGCTGTGGTGGCGACGAGTGATGCTGTGGCGTTCAGTGATGCTGTGGTAGCGCATAGCGATGTTGTGGTGCCCCTGAGTGATGCTGTGGTGGTGCTGAGTGATGCTGTGGTGATGCAATAGATAGAGTGAGTGCGATATATAGATAGAGTGAGGGGGATAGATAGATAGAGGGAGGGCGATAGATAGATAATATAGAGGGAGGGTGATAGATAGATAGAGGGAGGGCTATAGATAGAGGGAGGTTGATAGATAGAGTGAGGGAGGGCGATAGATAGAGAGCTAGATAGCTAGATAGCTAGATAGATAGATAGATAGATAGATAGATAGATAGATAGATAGATAGATAGATAGATAGATAGATAGATAGATAGATAGATAGATAGATAGATAGATAGATAGATAGATAGATAGATGGTTGTGTGTGTGGCTGTGGTTGTGTGTGGTTGTGGTTGTGTGTGGTTGTGTGTGGTTGTGGGTGTGTGGTTGTGTGTGTGGTTATGGTTGTGTGTATGTGGTTGTGGGTGTGTGGTTGTGTGTGTGGATGTGTGTGTTGTGTTCGGGGTTGTGTGTGTGGTTGTGTTTGTTGTGTTTGGAGTTGTGTATGTGTTGTGTTTGGGGTTGTGTGCGTGGTTGTGGGGTTGTGTGTGTGGTTGAGTGTGGTTGAGTGTGGTTGTGTGTGTGTGGTTGTGTGTGTGTGGTTGTGTGTGTGTGTGGGTGCGTGTGGGTGTGTGTGTGGTTGTGTGTGTGTGGTTGTGTGTGGGGGGTGTGTGTGTGTGGGGGGTTGTATCTGTGTGGGGTTGTGTGTGTGTGGGGTTGTATGTGTGGGGGGGTGTGGGGGGTTGTGTGTGTGGAGTTGTGTGTGTGGGGTTGTGTGTGGGGGTTGTGTGTGTAGGGTGGTTGTGTGTGTGGGGGTTGTGTGTGGGGGGTTGTGTGTGTGGGGTTGTGTGTATGTGGGGTTGTGTGGGGGGTTGTGTGTGTGTGTGTGTGTGTGTGGGTGTGTGTGTGTGAGGTGTGTGGTGTGTGTGGGGTTGTGTGTGTTTGCGGGGGGTTGTGTGTGTGTGAGGTTGTGTGTGTGTGAGGTTGTGTGCGTGTGTATGTGTGTGGGGGGGTTGTGTGTGTGGGGGGTTGTGTGTGTGGGGTTGTGTGTGTGTGGGGGGATGTGGGGGGTGTGTGTGGAGAGGAGGAAAATCTGCACTGTCCCTTTAAAACAAGAAGAGCAAATAATGGACAACACTATTAGCATTATATATTTGTCCGACATAATATTAAAGGCAGAAGGAACAAAAATGTTACATAATTTTGTATGCAGTATATAAACATTGCACATTCCACATTGTATACATAGCAAACATGTAGAGACTGTTTGCAAGCTTTAGTGGTATATTGGAGACGTTATGTTCGTGTTGCGGGGAGCCAAGCAGCTTGGACGACTAGCATTGATGAGTATAAACTATACGTTTTTAGCACAATAATGTAGTGTGTGCCTTGGTGGAAGCAAAAGGTTCGTATATGTACTTTTAGTATGCGCATATGTGTTTGTGAAAAAAGTATTGCAATATGCCCGAATTGTCTCACGTGATTTCAGTTGTATGAACGGTGTTGTGCGTGTGCTCCGGAAATAGAAACAGGTGCGCTATTACGCTGCCAGACGTTAACGCGCATATTTCCTGTTGTCGGAGTTTGCTGATGACGCTGTGCGCGTGCATAACGTTGTGTTTGTGCGCATGGAGATATTCTGTGCATGTTGGAAGGAGCTGAACAGCTGTGGGCGACACGTATTAACAAGCAAGAGATGGCGGACGAGGCGCTCTTCCGGCTGCTACATAGTGAGATCGTAACCTGTGTCTACAAGTCTGCCGAGCAGGGGGGAAGTGGTAAGGACGGGGAAGGTGTACTCCCTGAAGCAGGGTAAGCAAGGTGGCGGGAGGGAGAAGGTGAGGCGGCAGGATGAGATGCTGGTCACGCCAGGATGCTGGAGAGAGAGGCGGTGGTTTGTGTATAAGAATGTTTATATGAAGCCGTCATTATGTGTAGTGGAGAGACTGTACCATTTCATTATGTGTGTTGTGCCATTCAACTGGGTCCCTGCTCCCTGGCAACCGCTGCCTAAAACTGTCCAAAGGTTAGTTAGATCATCGGGAAAAGCAGTGAATGATAGTTGGGGAGCATAACAAGCATTGTTTGGCAAACTGGAAGGTGAACAATACGGATCAGCATGAGGGTAATATGCAGTGAACTGAGGGGGCAGAAGTGGCAACACTGAACAAAACATAGCGTGCTGCGCTTGGAGCGCGCGTGCGCATTACAAAAACGAAAGTGGAGCTTGCGATGACGGAAGGGAGATGTGCACATGCGCGTGTTAACGGGCGCGTACACAGACCCCAATGGGCGCGTGCCCCGGTCTGTATCACTTGGCAGGCAAGAGGGTAGCAATAGGTCTGGCTGGCGACTGTGTCGCCATGTGCACGACTTAAAAAGGTCTCCTTGATTCCAACCAGGTCCTTCTTATTTCTCAATGTTGGGTTTACAAAAAGGTCTGCTCTCCCCAGATTCACAAGGCTCTCCCTGAAGTATTTAAGCCACAGAATATTGGAGGCATGATCAAGGGTCATAAATACCTTTAAGATCAATTTATTTAACAAAATTCCCTTAATGAATGGGGGTGAAAGCAAACAAGTCAGTAAGTAAGATAGGCCATACCAAGCTCTTCATGTACAGTAAAGGTGGTGGTACCCTGGATTTGCTTTTTACAAGTTCTTACCAGGCAGATTTCTCTTGGGATAGTGAGTAGTGCTTCCTTTAGCTTATTAGACGCACACAAGCAGGTGGAATGGAACCATCTTGAGGCCCGATCTGGGTGCCCTTTAGGGGCAGAATCCTTTAATAAATCAGCTGCGGAGCGGAAGATAGCTGCAATAGCATTGGTGACTTCTGCTGCACGACCAGGCATGTTTGTAACTCCTTATAACATTTAACTGATAAGGTCTCATGAAAAGAATCAGCAATAATCTGGGCCTATTTGAGCCTTCTACCCCCATCTGTAGCTTTCAATGACCCCCCCCCCTTCCTCCCCTTTGTTCTGGCATAATAAGGGTCAGATAGCTGTAAGATACAGAGGGTTGTGATCACTGTGGATGCTCGCTTCGATGTAGAATTCTAATTTAAGGTAAAAAAGAAGGACAGAAACGAAACTAAAGTCAATAATTGAGTTGCTGCCATTCACTTTAAACACATTTCACATAAATGGTGACCACTGGAAGCACATTGCTCCTTAATGACTGGATCCCTTGCTTACAGACCTGGCTGAAGAGCCCATAATAAGGGTGAAACTGCTCCTAGGTTATTGTATTCTGGTTCAGGGCGGACCTGGCTTAGCAAGTAGGGCTGGACTGTTTCATTGGAGCAGCGTCAAGACTGATTTGCATATGGCTGGATCCAAAATGAGGTGGTATGGTGCACGAAAAGTGATGGATTGGGATGCGGCCCTGAGTGGTTGCCAGTGGCTGAGATTAATTAAAACTTTCCCTCCACCACCTTGTTGTTGTTGCAGTTGACTTACAAAGCTGTCCATTTCATGTGCCCACATACCTTGGCTAAACCAGAAGACCACTGGTGGCTCTCAGAAGCTAGGAAGGAAAGGTAACTTCAGGCTATCAATTCCCTGATTCAAGAAATAAAAACAAACGCATAAGAACCTTCCTAGGAAATGCTCCAAAATATGGGATTTCTTACCCACATAAATACGGTTTGCACCATCCTTGTCACTCATGAAGTACTTTCTAAGAGATGACCTCCTTATCAAACAGTTGGGTACGACTAAACCCTGATCGGCTTAGCTTTCCCTTCTTACTGTACACTGATTCATTGGTGTTTGTTCTTATTTCTTTTTTTCAAAAGGACCACAAAGACAGAACAACAATGACAAAGAGATACAGCAGGGATGAACAAGAATCTGCAAGCATGAGATAAAGGTGCAGGAAGTGTCTAGCGGGGTACAAAAGAGGCATGAGGTTAAATCAAGACTACGCAGCCATCGTATTTGGCACCTTGAAGTTTGATAGCGCCAGCCATGTTATTCTGGACAAAACTTTGGGCCTCAGCACCTATCCTTCCACAAATGAAGCACTGGTACAAATAAAGTAGGAGAGCACAGTAGCAACAGGGGGCAGGGATAGGAGACAAGCAATAAGGTATGATGTTTCAATTAGTAACAAATTAGCATAAAGATGCCACTATTGGGAAAATCATCACACAGTGTTTAGTCCAATGGCTACATCAAAAGAAATCACTTTTTATGGCATGGGATCTGGATCACCAAAAGGACCATGTGACTTAACGGACCATCATGAGGAATACATATAAAAGGAGGGACCTTTGTGCACTGTTACTGTTAACCTTGCTGACACATGTCTCCAGCAACAAACACAGCATTGCGGTATGGGGATGTCAGTTAGTAAGCACAGGAATGACTGAGAAGCAGGAATGTCAGAACACATCACATCTTCCAGAGCCTTGCTGGTGTTCCCCTTCCTGCTCAGGCAATCGCTTTTTGTCCAGATTCAGATTCTTTGTGTTCAGGTGCAATCTCTTCCTGCTGATGTGCAGTCTCTTCCTGCCCAGGGTCAACCTATCCATGTTGATGTTAATGTTAATGTTGCTTTTAAAGCACAATCAATCATCCTGGGTAGGATATCACGGCGCTATGATTTCTGTGATAAGCGGTGGGTTAATACTTGAGTAATATAGAATTAATCGGATTTAGGAAAAAGAATGGTTTTCAGTTTTTTTCTGAAAGTCAGGTGGCAGTCCGTGAGTCTGAGATCCCTGGGCAGGTCGTTCCATCTGGTTGCTGCCAGGTGGGAGAAGGCACGTCCTCCCATCCTGGCTCTTTTCACTCGGGTTGTTGTTGCTCTTGCTGCTGATTGAGATCGAAGGTTCCTAGTGGGTGCATAGAACTTGATCTTATTTTTAAAGATATAGGGGCCGTTGTTATACAATGCTCTATGTGTTATGCACATCATTTTGAAAGTGGCACTTTGTCTCATTGGGAGCCAATGGAGCTCTCTTAGGCAGCTCTTGGCTGGATCATATTTTCTTCTATTGCAGATTGCCTTTGCCGCTGCATTCTGCACTAATTGCAGTTTTGTGAAGAGGTAGTCTGCCATACCCACAAACAAGGAGTTTCCATAGTCCAGCCTGCTCATCAGCAATGACTGGACTAGAATCTTTCTACATTCAGTGAGGATCCAAGGAAAGACTCTTCTGAGCATTTTCAGTAGTGCGAAACCTTTCCCGCAAATTATTGACACATGATTTTTCATAGACAGGGTGTTATTAATAATGACTCCTAGATTCCTTGCTGTCAATGTTGGATTGGGGGGTACCCAGGGCAGTGGGCCACCAGCTGTTGTCCCATAATTGTATGTGTCCACCGAACAGCAGTATTTATGACTTATCTGCGTTAAGCTTTAGACAGTGGCTATGCATCCAGCCAGATAGTTCGGTGAGGCAGTTTAACAACCTGTCCTGCGGGTTATTTTCCCCATCTAGGGTTACCATTAGTTGGGTATCATCTGCATATGAACAGATATCGATACCCCACTTCCTTCCCATCTCTGCCAGGGAGGATACAAACACGTTGAATAACGTTGGGCTCAATGAGGCCCCCTGTGGGATCCCATATATGATGTTCCGGAGGGGAGACGAATAGTTGCCCATGCGCACCGATTGAGTTCTGTCTGACAAAAATGATTTCAACCAGCCTAGTGCTTTTGCCTGGATTCCTTTTGCTGCGAGGGTTCCTAATAGCGGTTGTGTGGTACGGTGTCAAACGCCGCCGAGAGGTCTAATAATATCTGGGCGACTGTTTTCCCCCGATCTACCTGTGCTCTGATGCTATCTAACACGGCCAGGAGTGTTGTCTCTGTGCTATTATTGGCCCTGAAACCCGTCTGAGAGACGTCCAATAAGTTGTTTGTTTCAAGGAAATTAGAAAGCTGCCTGTTAACCAATTTTTCCAGGACTTTCGATAGATAGGGTAGTTGTGATATGGGTCGATAATTGGCTGGGTTATTGATGTCTGCACCTGCTTTTTTTATCAGTGGGGTGACTATCGCATTTTTCCAGATTGTTGGGAATTCCGCAGATTTTAGTGAATGGTTGAGTACTTGTGTTACTGCCGGACAAATTAATGGAGTTAATTACGAGAAAATACGGATTTGACTTCTAACATGACTTTACCCACTTCTTCTTCTGAGAAAGGTCCAAAACTGGAACAGCCTTGCTTCGAGGTGGGTAACACATAGTGCTCTATGTGGTCTATGTGTTCCAGTTCTTTGTTGGAAAACGAGGTGTAAATTTTGTCTATTTTGTCACAAAAAAAAGTCACTTATTTTATCAGAACCTTCTTGTGGTGGAATCAGATTTAACGAGAGACTTGTGGGACTGCAAAGTTCTTTGACTATTTTAAACAGTTCTTTGGATGAGTCTTTATTTTCTGTTATTTTGCGTGTGAAGTATTCTTTTTTTGCTTTTCTAATGGCTTTATTGTAAATTATGAGTTCTTTTTTATATATGAGTCGGGCATCTTGGGTTTTGGTAAGTCTCCATTTATGTTCAAGTGTTGTACATTTTCTCTTTAGTGTCTTTAATTCTGGCCTGTACCATTTTTCTGACATAGTACGTCTGGGTTTTTGATTAGAGCGTAGCACTGAGCAGTGTTCTAGTGCATTCATGATGTTTTTCTGTAATTGGTCTATTTCATTGTCAATGGGAGTTCCAACAGTATTTGTGTGGACGAAATGCTTTTGGAATGTCTCTACTGAGAACTTCTTCCAGCTCCTAGTTTTTGCCGTCTCCAGAGCTAGTGGTCTGGTATTTTTGACGGACAGATTGATGGAGAACTGGATCATATAATGATCTGTCCATGTCAGTGGTTTTATCTCTTTAATGAGGATGGATCCTATATTGGAAAACATGAGGTCTGGCATGTGTCCTGCCCTATGTGTTGGTTGTTCAATTTTCTGAGTTTGTTGTAATATTTCCATATCCTCCGCTAGGTGTTTAGCCAGGGGATTATTGCTATTGTTGTAATGTATATTAAAGTCCCCTAGTAGCAGGATGTTTTTGTTGTTAAGACAGACCGGCATGATTTGTGCGAGGAGCTGGGTACTGAAGTCTAACGTGCTCCCTGGTGTGTTATAGATGATCACACCGCCAAATAATATGTTGGTGTTTATGGACACTAAACATGCCATTGCTTCATGGTTATCAACCTGTGTGATGGCCTCCTGTCTACAGGTGATAGAGTCTCTGAAGGGTATGGCTACCCCTCTTCCTCTCTTCTTTCTTCTATTCAGGTTGAGTATTTTGTATCCCGCTGGGAGGGCTGTTGCGATATCATGGGTACTATGATTGTCGAGCCAGGTCTCAGTAATAAAGGCCAAGTCGGGTTTCTTTTCATTCAGGGTATCCCATATCCCGATCGCGTGTTTTGGGAGGGATCTTGCATTAACATAAACGCAATTCAGATACAATATTTTCCTGCTCTCATCCAGTCTCATCCGTTTCATATTAATTCTCTTCCTGCACAGGGTCAACTTTTTCCTTCTCGGATACAATCTTTTTCTAATCAGAATCAATTTCTTACTGCCCAGGTACAATCTCCTACTGTTTAGGCGATATATTTTCCTGCTCAGGTGCCATCACCTCCTTCTCAGGTTCAATTTCTTCCTACTCAAGCATAATCTCTTCCTCTTCAGGTCCACTCTTCCTGCTCACGTTCAATCTCTTCCTGCTCAGGTGCATTCTTTCCTTGATGAGGCACAATCCTATCTTGCTGAGGTCTACTCTCTTACTGCTTGAGTTCAATCTCTTCCTGATCAGGTTCAATCTCCTCCTGCTCAGACACCATCTCCAGCTTGGTTGAGCCCCTTCCTGCTCAGGTTTGATCTCTTCTTGCTCAGATACAATCTCTTCTTGCTCAGGTGGAATTGTTTCCTGCTCAGGTAAAATCTATTCTTGCTCTAGTTCAATCTCTTCTTGCTCAGAAACAACCTCTTCTTGCTCTGGTTCAATCTCTTCTTGCTCAGAAACAATCTCTTCTTGCTCTGGTTCAATCTCTTCTTGCTCAGAAACAATCTCTTCTTGCTAAGGTGGAATCACTTCCTGCTCAGGCGGAATCTCTTCCTGCCCAAGGTCCAATCTGATCTTTCTCGGGTAAAATCACTTCTTTGCTCAGGTGCAATCTCTTCCTGCCTGGACTCAATCTCTTCTTGCTCATATAAAATCTCTTCCTGTCCAGGTTCTATCTTTTCTTTCCCAGATGCAATCTCTTGTTGCCCAGATAAATCTCTTCCCGCCCAGGTTCAATCTCTTCTTGCTCAGATACAATCTCTTCCCGCCCAGGTTCAATCTCTTCTTGCTCAGATACAATCTCTTCTTGTCCAGGTTCAATGTCTTCTTTCTCGGGTTCAATTTCTTCCAACTCAGGCACAATCTCTTCCTCTTCAGGTCCACTCTTCCTGCTCAAGTTCAATCACTTCCTGGTCAGGTTCAATCTCTTCCCGCCCAAATACAATCTCTTCTTGCTCGGGTACAATCACTTCTTGCTCAGGTGGAATCGCTTCTTGCTCATGTACAATTTCTTCTTGCTCGGGTACATTCTGTTCTTTCTCAGGCACAATCTCTTTTTGCTCAGATACAATCGCTTCCTGCTCAGGTGCCATCTTTTCTTGCCCAGGTTCAATCTCTTCTTGCTCGGATACAATCACTTCCTGGTCAGGTTCAATCTCTTCCTGCTCAGTTGGAATCGCTTCCTGCTCAGGTTCAATCGCTGTCGTTGAGGTCATAGATTTTCCTGTTCAGGTTCAAAAGCTTCCTGCTCAGGTACAGTCTCTTTCTGCTTAAGTTCTTGCTGCTCAGATGCACTCTCTTCCTGCTCAGGAGTAATGTCTCTTCAGTCTTTTACTGCCTAGCTGCCGCCTCTTCCTGTTCTAGTGCAATCTCTTCCCAGGCTGGTTCAATACGCTGTTTTCTCAAAAGCACTAGGATGGCCATGAGAAATCTGGAGGGTGCAGTTTTTCTGAAAAAGCAGTTGCCTCTCTTCTGAATAAGCAGGGCTGGTCAGTATGCAGAATGACTTTGAACAACGTCATGTTTGTACTTAGAGCTCTTCCTAATTAAGGGCTGACTTCCCCAGGCTCTTACTAGTCCTACACAATCTACATTACAAAATATAATCCCAATGTAGCAGCAATTCCCATGTTTCATCTACAAGAACCCCTCCGCCCGACTGTATCCAGCACCAACCTTGGGGAGCCAGTGATAAAAGAGGAAAGCGATTCTGATAAGAGTCGGGCAAACCAACCTTGACATACATAATTTGAGCCGATGGTTTCCAGTGCCCAGCACCGGTGCTTTTCACGACACATCTATTTAAGGTGGCATTTAGGGGCACATGCATCAAGGTAGGCTTTCGCATTCCTTAATTGCGATTATTAAGGAATCGCAATTAAGGAAATGCAAAAGACTACGCATGTAGGAATCGCAAAAAAAAGTGATTCCTAAATCAATCAATCAATCAGAGTACTTGTAAAGCGTGCTACTTACCCGTGAGGGTCTCAATGCGCTGAGGGGAGGGGGGTGCAGCTACTGCAAGAGCCAGGTCTTGAGGAGTCTTCTGAAGGCAAGTAGGTCTTGGGTCTGCCGTATGTGGGTAGGGAGGGTGTTCCAGGTCTTGGCGGCGAGGTAGGAGAAGGATCTGCCACTGGAGATCGTTCGTTGGATGCGGGGGACAGCGGCGAGGGTGAGGCTAACGGAGCGGAGCTGGCGGGTGGGGGTATAGAAGCTGAGTCTGCTGTTCAGGTAGGCTGGTCCGGCATTGTGGAGTGCTTTGTGTGTGGGTGAGGAGCTTGAAGGTGATCCTCTTGTCGGCGGGGTGCCAGTGTAGGTCTCTCAGGTGGGGGGTGATGTGTCTGCGGTGGGGCACGTTGACGATCAGTTGGGTGGAGGCGTTTTGGATGCGTTGTAGTCATCGTAGGTGTTTGGCTGGGATTCCTGCGTAGAGTGCGTTGCCGTAGTCCAGTCTTGTGCTGACGAGGGCCTGTGTCACCATTCTTCTTGTTTCGGTCGGGATCCACTTATAGTTCCTGCGGAGCATGCGGAGGGTGTTGTAGCAGGAGGAGGAGACGGCGTTGACCTGCTTAGACATGGAGAGGGAGGAGTCGAGGATGAATCTTAGGTTGCGTGCATTGTCGGTGGGTGTTAGTGTTGTTCCCAGTGTGGTCGGCCACCAGGAGTCATCCCAGGCTGAGGGGGTGGGTCCGAGGATGAGGACCTCCATCTTGTCCGAGTTCAGCTTCAGAATGCTGCTCCTCATCCAGTCGGCGACGGCCTTCATTCCCTCGTGGAGGTTGGTTTTGGCGGTGTGTGGGTCCTTGTTGAGGGAGATGATGAGCTGGTTGTCGTCCGCGTAGGAGATGATGTTGAGGTTGTGATGGCGGGCCACTTGTGCGAGGGGGCCATGTAGACGTTGAACAGCGTCAGGCTGAGAGATGAGCCCTGGGGGAAGCCGCAGATGATGTTGGTGGCTTCGGATTGGAAGGGTGGGAGGCGGACGCTCTGGGTTCTGCCGGAGAGGAAGGACGTGGTCCAGTCAAGGGCCTTCTCTTGGATTCCGGCTTCTAGGAGGCGTGTCTTTAGAGTGCGATTGCAGACCGTGTCGAAGGCGGCTGACAGGTCCAGGAGGATGAGGGCTGATGTTTCGCCATTGTCTAGTTGGCGCCTGATGTCGTCTGTGGCGGCGATGAGGGCTGTCTCGGTGCTGTGGTTTTGTCGGAATCCGGACTGGGACGGGTCCAAGATGTTGTTGTCTTCCAGGTGGCGGGCCAATTGCATGTTGACGATTTTCTCGATGACCTTTGCCGGGAACGGGAGCAGGGAGATGGGCCGGAAGTTCTTGAGGTCCTTGGGGTCCGCCTTGGGCTTCTTGAGGAGGTCGTTGATTTCGGCGTGCTTCCAGCTTTCCGGGAATGACGCTATTTCGAAGGAGATGTTGATGACCGTCCGTAGTTGGGGTGCGATGGCTGTGTCTGCTTTGTTGAATACGTGGTGTGGGCACGGGTCTGACAGAGATCCTGAGTAGATGGAGTTCATGACTTTGCGTGTCTCGTCGTCATTGACATTGGACCAGGAGGTCAGGCGGTTGGCGCTGGTAGTGTTCACAGGTGAGGTGGTCTGGCGTAGTTGGGGTGGTCGTGGTGTTGAAGCTGTCGTGGAAGTCAGGGATCTTGCGGTGGAATAAGATGGCTAGTGAGTCGCACAGTTCTTGTCAGGCTCCACGCTGCCGGATTCGGTCGTTGTACATATAACTCCACCTCCCGACCTCACCAACACACCGGTACAAAAAACACAGTGTGTTCGAGGGATAGGGCGAGGGAAAACAAAGGAACAAAACCAGGAGGGGACGGAAAGGGTCAGCAGGGAAGGGATGGCTGAAAGACAAGAACACAAGTTTACGGGTTACCACTGATCACACGGAAACACCTACTCTCATTTCACTCTCACTAAATAGGCTAAAGGGTTCACCTTTTCTGAAAGCAGTGTACTCCTCCTCCTCCCCGACGTGTGAATATAAATAATCGAACAGATAGTCCCTATGGAATAATAACAACAGTTATTCTCTCCTTTTTACATGAACTCCTGCACCCAATTCTCTCTGCTGTGATAGTACGTACCCTGCCTGGTAAGTGTTCCGTGCTCAAAGTATAAACGTGTAATGTTGAGTGAACTCCACCCTTGAAACAAAACAAAAGTCAAGTGTTTGGCAGTGAAAAAACGTTCCACCTTAAAAGCTCCAATTTACTCCAGATATAGACACGGCAAGACGTAGCACACTACTACCGTCTTCCGCTCTAAACCAGCTCCTGTACTCACAACTCCAAACACGGTAAGGTGTAGAAGACCCACTACCTTCCGCTTTGGCACTTGATGAGCTAGACACTAGTGCCTGTCTTCGTAGCGGTGGTGCTCAGAACATATAGCCCTAATACACTCCGCTCCCTCTTCACAGCAATATATATCTTTGATACAGGTCGCTGCCGTGCCTGTACAATCCTCTCTGTTCCTTTCACAGGCAGGCAAAAAATGAATACAAGGCTTTTCCACATATGCTACGTGTTAAATGTCACGCGGAGCATATTCTACTCACAGTACTTGTAAGGAGTCTCCCTTCCCGGTTCGTTCTCCTTCCTTTCCGCTTCGGAAGGACTTTGGCTTCAGGAAACCCTCGGAGGCTTTTGAAATGCACTGCGCTTCACAAACGCGCTACTCGGCAACCCGAGTAAACACCAAAAGGCGCGGTTCCGTTTTTCTTTCCCTTTCACCGCCTTCACAAGAGAAATGTCAGTATCCTTCCTAACTCGGCTCGGATTCAAGAGCAGACGAGCCGCCGCTCTCCACCAGGGATTAACCACCAAACAAACGCTGCAATCACAAATCACGAACAACGTGTAGAGGGTCCGCCCTACCTTTATAGTGCCACGCCCCCTCCCTAGATTTCTGGGAGATGTAGTTCCAAAAGTTTAGGTGGCGCAATTAGGTAGAACCTGACAGAATGTCCCCCTCCCTAGCGCCTTCTAGGGCCAGGCTTAGCAGGAAACCTTTGACGAAAAGACAGCACCTTTCCAGGAGCAGGCACCTCGGAACAGCCCACCCCTTGCATGTACTCCTCCCTGACCTTGTTCAAACATCCCTGCACCCCATTATGATCCCTCTGCAGTATTAACACCTTTTCCTTAACTACTGGCTGAAATTGGAGATCAAAAGGGATATCAACCGGCAAAGTGTTGGTATCGATTCCGGAATTAGCAAGGAAGGGGAACATTCCAGGGGGACTATGCCACTCATTCTTACTAGACCTCTCCGCCCTCATCCTGCGATTAACCTTCCCTGTAGGAATGTTAGACTGTTTATCGTCCACTCCCTCCTTGACTGGCAGCATCTGTCGGGTGAATGTGTCTGTATTCTGACTACTCAACCTAGTGCGAACGGTGACCACCTCTTTCTTCGCCAACGTGGCCACCCTGAACTGACTTGCGACTACCGCTAAAGGTGATGATGCATAAGACACCAGATGTTCCTGACAATACCCAGACAAAAAATGAACTGTTCGAGTTCTCCAATCTATAGAAGGGTTGTGGTACGTAAACCACGGCATCCCCAATATGATCTCGTATTGGGGAGCTTCTATGATGTTCAACGTTATCTTTTCCACATGTCTCCCTTCTGACACATCTATTGACAACATTACCTCAGCTGTCTTCTCCACTATTAGACCTGATTTTATAGGCTGTCCATCTACTGCAAAAACCTCCTCTGGTATATCTCTAGGTACTCTGAGTATAGCTAAGCGAGACACTAACCCATTATCAATAAAATTACCTGTGGCTCCTGTGTCCAGCATAACCCTAACTGGATGACTTTTTTGCTCATACTCTAAGGACATGTTAAGAACCAGGTGTGACTCATTCACTCCTATACCCGGTGAAGATAAGGAAGTGAGTCTCCAATCAGGTAGCACTTTCTCTAGGGATAAAGGTGCTAACAAGTTGTCTGTCTCCCTTCCCATAGTGGAAACAGCTATTTTTTTATTCTTGTTCCAACTAGAGGGGTTTTGGGGCCTAGAAGGGCATTCACGCACGTAATGCCCTTTTTTGCCACAGTACATACAAAGACCGTGTACTCTTCTGCTTTCTTTCTCATCATAGGACAGAGGGGATCTAATAGCTCCTATCTCCATAGGTTCTGCCCCGTCTGCCGATGCTTCTAGAGCTATAGGAGGGGAACTCACTATACTATTGTAACCCCTGTCCCATTTTCTTCTATCCCCACTCAGCTCAGTCAGCCTACCATCCAATCTCAGGACCAAGTTCACCATATCTACACAAGTGGTGGGTTGAGGATCTATGTAGGCCACAGCGTTCTTCAATTCATCTCTCAAACCCTGATAAAACAAGGACATTCTTTATCCCTCGGGCCATTCCGTTTCCGCTATCAACCTGTTGAAAGTTGTTAAATAGGTAATTAAATCACTCCTTCCTTGTCTCAAAGATAGCAACTCTTTATCAGCACTGAAGTTGGTGGCCCTTCTGTCAAATACTTTCTCGAACTCTTCCCTAAACGCTGTCCAGTTAGACAACATGGCATCATCTCTCTTTACCAGCGGAACCGCCCAATTGGCTGCATCCCCCACCAGATATGATATAGCAAATGCCACCCGGGAGTGATTCGTAGGGAATGAGGCTGGTTTGCACGAGAAATGAAGCATTATTTGGGTCATAAATGCTTGCGTCTTACGAGGATCCCCCCCATAACGTTCAGGGGTGGCCAAGGGGATAGGGGGAGGAATCGTAACCTGGATCTGAGAAGGGCCAGATGAAAAAGGGTTCTTAGATAGTTGTTCAACCCTATCTTTAAGGGCCACTGCCTCAGCTTTAGAAGATGCTAATTCCTGTTGGACCAAAACCAACGCCCTCAACACATCATCCAAGGTGGCCATATGTACCCCGACCGAACCAGGCAGAATGCAATTCGTGGGTTCGTGATTCTGTCAGGCTCCACGCTGCCGGATTCGGTCGTTGTACATATAACTCCACCTCCCGACCTCACCAACACACCGGTACAAAAAACACAGTGTGTTCGAGGGATAGGGCGAGGGAAAACAAAGGAACAAAACCAGGAGGGGACGGAAAGGGTCAGCAGGGAAGGGATGGCTGAAAGACAAGAACACAAGTTTACGGGTTACCACTGATCACACGGAAACACCTACTCTCATTTCACTCTCACTAAATAGGCTAAAGGGTTCACCTTTTCTGAAAGCAGTGTACTCCTCCTCCTCCCCGACGTGTGAATATAAATAATCGAACAGATAGTCCCTATGGAATAATAACAACAGTTATTCTCTCCTTTTTACATGAACTCCTGCACCCAATTCTCTCTGCTGTGATAGTACGTACCCTGCCTGGTAAGTGTTCCGTGCTCAAAGTATAAACGTGTAATGTTGAGTGAACTCCACCCTTGAAACAAAACAAAAGTCAAGTGTTTGGCAGTGAAAAAACGTTCCACCTTAAAAGCTCCAATTTACTCCAGATATAGACACGGCAAGACGTAGCACACTACTACCGTCTTCCGCTCTAAACCAGCTCCTGTACTCACAACTCCAAACACGGTAAGGTGTAGAAGACCCACTACCTTCCGCTTTGGCACTTGATGAGCTAGACACTAGTGCCTGTCTTCGTAGCGGTGGTGCTCAGAACATATAGCCCTAATACACTCCGCTCCCTCTTCACAGCAATATATATCTTTGATACAGGTCGCTGCCGTGCCTGTACAATCCTCTCTGTTCCTTTCACAGGCAGGCAAAAAATGAATACAAGGCTTTTCCACATATGCTACGCGTTAAATGTCACGCGGAGCATATTCTACTCACAGTACTTGTAAGGAGTCTCCCTTCCCGGTTCGTTCTCCTTCCTTTCCGCTTCGGAAGGACTTTGGCTTCAGGAAACCCTCGGAGGCTTTTGAAATGCACTGCGCTTCACAAACGCGCTACTCGGCAACCCGAGTAAACACCAAAAGGCGCGGTTCCGTTTTTCTTTCCCTTTCACCGCCTTCACAAGAGAAATGTCAGTATCCTTCCTAACTCGGCTCGGATTCAAGAGCAGACGAGCCGCCGCTCTCCACCAGGGATTAACCACCAAACAAACGCTGCAATCACAAATCACGAACAACGTGTAGAGGGTCCGCCCTACCTTTATAGTGCCACGCCCCCTCCCTAGATTTCTGGGAGATGTAGTTCCAAAAGTTTAGGTGGCGCAATTAGGTAGAACCTGACAGTTCTTGTGAGGGCGGGATGTCGTTGATGTTGGCGCTTGGGTTGGAGAGTTCCTTTACGATGCTGAAGAGTTCCTTTCTGTCATGTGTGTTGTTATCCAAGCGGTCTTTGAAGGAGGATCTCTAGGCTAATCTGATGAGGTGGTGATGTCTGCGGGTGGCGTCCTTGTGGGCTGCATGGTTGGCCGGTGTGCCTTCGTGGAGCCATATCTTCTCCAGTTTCTGGCATGCGCGTAGGCATGAGCGTGAAATCCGTTACGCCCGCGGATTTTGCGGATTTTGGGGAAATCCGCGAATTTTGCGGATTTCCCGCAAAATCCGAAAAAAAAATCCGCGGACGTAACGGGTTCAAAAGTTGAACCCACACTCATGTAACTACTTTACAATGGCGCCAGCAAGCTGCCAGCGCCGTTGTAAAATAGTTACAAAGTTAGCTTGCACAGGAACCACTAGATAAAACGAAGCAGGTGCTGCTTTATTTTATCTAAGTGCTTCCTGTGCAAGCTAACTTTGTAACTTTTTTACAACGGCGCTGGCAGCTTGCTGGCGCCATTGTAAAATAGTTACAGGCACAGCCTTACACAGGTCACTCAAGGGACCCCTGCGCCCTTCAGGGCAATTGCATAGTAACACACACATGGTCACTCGAACTAGTTGATGCTCAAATTCAGTGACTCATTCATTAGCCCAAAAACAATCAATAGCGTCTTCGAGGCTGGACAGGTGTGCCTCTTCCCAAATCTACCGTGGAAAATCAGCTGTGATGCTGGGTAGAGGCCTTTGCATCCTTGACTTTCATGAGCGCAATCCCCGTGCTGTTCCTGTGACCAGGAGCTTCTTTCTCTTCATATAATTGTGTTCGCACGGGTTGCTGCAAGTTCGCACGCGTTTTGTACAATTTCGCAATTTGCGAAATTGTACAAAACCCTCACGAACTTGCAGAAACCCGTGCGAACATAAAAAAAAAAATCCGCGCGGATTACCAATCCGCAAAATCCGCTCATCCCTACATGCGCGTTTGGAGGTCTGGAGCTCGTCGGTGAACCAGGTGGCTCTCTTTCTGGTGTGGCTGTTGGAGGGTTCCTTGAGCAGGGCGAGGGTGTTGGCGCAGTCGTCGATCCACTGTCTGAGGTTGCAGGTTGCGGCATCTGGGTTGGTGGGGTCGGCGGGTGGGTTCTAGGCAAGGGTGGTGATCAGCTGGTCTTCGGTGACTTTGCTGCAGCAGCGACGAGTCAGCTGTTGGGTGCGGTGGTGCATGGTTGGTTTCTTGAAGGTGAAATGGATGCAGCAGTGGTTGGTCCAGTGGAGTTCGGTGGTGTGGTCGAAGGCGACGTGGGTGCCTGTGGAGAAGACGGGGTCCAGCGTGTGGCCGGCGGCATGGGTGGGTGCGGTGAAGAGTTGTCTGAGGCCAAGGATGGCGATCAGGGTGGCGGAGTTGGCGTCGTTGTTGTTCTTGAGGTGGAAGTTCAGGTCCCCGAGGAGGATGTAGTCTGTGGAGGCGAGTGTGTGGGTGCTGGCGAAGGCGGCGATGGAGTCGCTGAACTGAGCCCGGGGTCTGTAGATGAGTGTTCCTCTGAGGGTAGTGTTGAGGTCGGTGTGGATCCGGAAGTGGAGGTGTTCGGTGGTGCTTAGGGTGTCGTCTGCGTGGGTGGCGACCTTGAGGGTGGACTTGTGGATGATGGCCATTCATCCTCCGATTCCGTTGGCGCGATCCCTGCGGGTGATCTTGTAGCCGTCTGGATGGCTATGGCGATGTCGGGCGCCGAGGAGTTGTTCCACCAGGTCTCGGTCAGGAAGACCACGTCTGGGGCGGAGGTGTTGAGCAGATCCCAGAGCTCGACAGTGTGTTTGCATGCGGAGCGGGTGTTGAGGTGTATGCAGCGGAGGTGGTTGGGTCCAGTCCTTGGAGGATTGGTGGCTCTGTCGCAGGTAAAGCTGCAGGTGTGGCAGGAGAAGAGTGAGTGGGTCCGTTTCGGGGCGGCCTGGAAGCAGGTGTGGTTTTGGCCAGCGTTGAGTGCATGGAGGGTGCTGGCGTCGTAGTGGAGTCTGGTGTTGTGGCGTTCGCGGGGTCCAGGTGTTCTGGCGCTGGGTGCGGTCCAGGCGCGGACGAGCGCAGACTGGCTTGCCTTAGGTGCGCCTTCGGCGTGCCAGCGGCGTGCCCGCTGCGCGGCTGTGCACCGTCCGGCATATAAAATAAATAAAATGTAAATGTGGGATTCTTGTAAAGCGCACTGTTACTCTACCCGAGTGTCCTGGCCCTGTAGACCGCTGGGGAACCCGTCCTGGTTTTCCCTGTGAGATGGTCCCTTTCTGGGTATCTCCAGGGTGAAATCAGGCATCGCCGGCGTCTGAGGGGGGCCGTTGTAGAGATGAGGCAAGCTTAATGCCCAGAGTTACCGAGTGTGTTCCCTTGTTAGAGTAGGCACTGAGGAGAGAATTATCTAGTCCGTTGACCCCTGGCCCATGACCCTGCCGCGTCGGGAATTGAACCCTGGTCCCGGGCCGTTCTCTGCTTACAGGTCTGCCGCCTCTAACCAGTGAGCCACACCTCTCCACCTCCCCATATATGGGGAGGTGGGAGGGAGGAGCAGCTGGGAGGCGGGAGCATCGAGTGGCAGGGGGCGGGCCGCAGGGGGCACAGCGGTGGGGAAACAGTGGTACAGAAAGCAAAATGGGGCACAAGGGGGGGAAACGAGTGGCACAGAGCAGAAAACGAGGCACAAAGAGGGGGAAACAGTGGTACATAAGGCAAAATGGGGCACAAAGGGGGGAACAAGTGGCACAGAGCAGAAAACAAGGCACAAAGAGGGGGAAACAGTGGTACAGAAGGCAAAACGGGGCACAAGGGAAGGGGAAACGAGTGGCACAGCGCAGAAAACGAGGCACAAGAGGGGGAGACAGTGGCACAGAAAGCAAAAAGGAGGGAGGACACTTACCAGCGGCAGTGGCAGCAGGGGCACACAGTTGGAGCTGCTTGGAGGGGGAGCGACCTACCAGGTGGGTCAGGGGTCGCTCCCCCTCCTGGTAGGTCCCTCCCCCTCCTCCTAAACATTCCTTAATTGCGACTCGCAAATTGCGAGTTGCAATTAAGGAATGGCTTCCCATTCATTCCTATGGGCCATAGGAATGTAAGGGAATTGCATGCGCAATTTGCGAGTACCCAATAGGTAATCGCAAATTGCGCAAGCAATTTCAAGGGTGCAAGGGTGCCAAAAGGACACCCTGTTGCACCCCTGAAATTGCAATGTGAGCACATGTTGTGCACACACATGCCCCGAGGTCATGTGAGTGTGTAATCAGGAACTTTGAAAAATGCACTTTACTGCATTTTTCTAAGTTTTTGCAAATTACCATCAAGTTCAAATTGATGGTAATTTGCGACCCCTATTTGCGAAATCAGTATTTGCAAATATATCATGCATTGCATTCAGGGAATCACAATTTGCGATTCCCTGAATGCAATCACAATTAGGTAATCGCTGTTTTTGCGATTTCTTAAATTGCAAGTTTTGCCTTTGGGATGATACATCCCAAATGCAAAAATACCGGTCGCAAAGGGGCAGATTTTGCAAATCTGCCTATTTGTGACCGGTTTTTCGCTTGAAGCATGTGGCCGTAAGTGATTTTCCTAGAACCACTTGATGTTGAGCCGAGACTCGAAGCTGGTTCCCCAGCTCCGAAGTCAGCAGCTTTGGCCATTATGCCACATCCCAGCTCCACTTTCATGATTAGTAGTTAATTGTTTTAGCCAGCGCTAACATGAGAATTTGGCCCAGATGCTAAGGGGAGATCATTCCGATGGGGAGATCAAAACGATGGTACACCGGCACTTATTTGTTTTACAAATTAGCCTCTGCATGTCACCATTTCCTTTCTCTTGCCTTCTTCTGCCTCCTTGTTTCCCTTGCATTGTTGCTACCTTCCCCTTCCTTTCGTCAATTGTTTCTATCTTTCCTGTCTTTCATATACAGACTTCTTCTTTCATTATATTTTTCTTGCTCTATCCTTTTCTTTCTTGTTTCCTTACTTTCTCGTTTCCTTCTTTCTCTCTTTTTCACTGCTTCCTTTCTTTTTCGTTCTTTTACCTTTATTTGTATTCCTTTTACAATCTTTTGTATGGTCTTCCTTTCTCTTTTCTCTCTCTCTCTCTCTTTCGTCCTCCCACTGTATTTAAATTTCATGTCACATCTGTCCGACGTCTCATCTTTAATGTTTCTGTTTTTCCTGTTATCCTCAATCTTCACCTTTTCCTATCTTCAGCGGCTTCTCGATCTACCCTCCCCCATTTTCCTTCTTTCGAACCTTTTCGAACTTCCCTTCCTTTCCTGTTTCATTTAATATTTTCCTCTATTTCGCCATCTCTTTCTTATTTCCTCATCTCCTTTTCCTCTCTCTTAATCCGCTGCTTTCTTCCTTTCTTCCTGGTTCTTCTCGTTTTTTTAGTTACCACCCGTGCATATTAATGTCCCGCAGCTATCCTTTCACCTTCATACACCCTTCTGAAAGTCTTTGGGGAAAGACGCTCGAACAAAGGCAGGCATAATGCAATCAGACAACTTTGTATCCATACCTGCTTCGGTAATTTTTCTTTCTTTGACACATGGGTTTGGCATGCTAATGTTTCTCCACGCTGATTGACAAGACTGCGCTTATAATGTAACAAGACATCCTCGCACAACGAGAAGATGAGCTCAGGAGTGGCGACCCCCATTTCAGCTGTTTTGTCGAGTAGACGATAGAAAAATGTTTAGAAAATTACATTTGGGGGGAAAGGTTTTTATACAGTATTTCTACTTTTCATACATCATGTATATTTTCTGCAATCAAAACCGCATATAAAACCGTCTGGTAGATCTTCCCATAGTCATATACACAGCACCACCCAAAACAAATTGTCCTCGATTACAAATGCCCTGTTATTCCCCAGTCCCTGAATTACTGTTACTGGGCCCATCAGAATTTGTGGGATTACTTGTAATGAAGGCCTTAGTTGCTCTGGATCACAACCTTACACAGGCCAATGCTCGGAAAAATGCAACAAACACAGTATGCAGCCCATTCATACACCTACCCACAATGGAAGACATACAGGTAGATTCATCAAGCCGAAATCGGCTCGCAAAGGGTCACATTCTGAGAATCTGGCCCTTTGCAAGCGCTATTTTTCCATTTGGGATTCATCATCCCAAATGCAAAAATCGCAATTCTAGAAATCGCTAAATTGCGATAAATTGCATTTAAGGAATTTCATTTTGAGATTCCTTAAATGCAATTCACCAATTATTTAAAAATTGCGAATTTGCAATCTGTGGTCGCTATTTACCGCGAAGTCTAACTACGTGGTAAATAACGAAAACTTAGAAAAAAGCACTTTAGTGCATTTTTCTAAGTTGTATGTTACACGCACACATGTCCTTTGGACATGTGTGTGCGCAACACCAGTGTACATTACCATTTCAGGGGTGCAACAGGGTGTCCAAACACCCTCGCACCCTTGAAATTGCTTCCTTATTTGCGATTCGCTAATTGCTAATCGCAAATAAGGAATGACTCCCCATTCATTCCTATGGGCCTTTAGGCCCATAGGAATGAATGGGAAAGCCATTCTTTATGTGCGATTCCCAATTAGCGAATCGCAAACAAGGAAGCTATAGAAATCGCATAAAATATCGCGATTTCTACATGCATCCCGTTTTGCGAGTCTTTAATAGCGAATCCTTAAAATTCGCTATTAAGGACTCGCAAAACATTACTTTGATGAATCTGGGGGATAATCCATAAATCTGGCCAAGTGATGGTGCCAGAAAAGAGCAACCACTCCCTCACCCCGGGCAACCTTCCTGCACAAAACCAAAAGAAGTTAGTCAGACCAGCCAGCAGTCGCATGTGCTCAATACAGCATCAAAGCCATGTAGCTGGCCACTCAATAGTTCCCCACTATATAGCACACTTCTTACACATACCAATCCCTCAGTAATAAGAGAAGAAATGACACCCATCCCACTTGTGCACAGCACAGCACCATAGCCATATAGTTAGAGAGCAGTGTCAGCCCCAAAAACACATCACACTACTTACACATCCATTCCTCACAGAGACAACACATATCTTAGTCAGAATACCTGCCACAGACACACACACAACCAAAGCTGTATAGTTGGCATTTAGATGGCGCTTAACAACCAAACCAAAACTGCTGGCCACACAATGGACAACAATTTACTCTTGTGGATTTAGTTAGATAGCAAACTTCCATGCTTCAACCCTCCACACAGAAAACACCCAACTAAATGTTTACAACCAAACTTAGGCATAGAACTAGAATGTGATGGAATCATTACCCCAACAAGAACCATCACTGAGCACCATAAAGAACAGATCCATATTCGCAAAGACCAGCAAAATGATATGTGAGCTCTGTGGTTCAATTAGTGAGAAATCTAAAAGGCACGCATAACGGTACACCATAGACAGTAAGTGTAAGAAAGTGGGTTATTAGTTGAGGGGTTAGCAGTCCCACTCAAATAGCAAACACAATCCTAGTCAGGGCGAATCACAAAACTCACTAAACTAAGCTGTTCTTTAACCCCCAGTAGTTTGGCACGAACGCAGTCAGGCTTAATTTAGAAGCACTGTGTAAAGTATTATGCAGCACACAGATTTAAAAAAAATGATAATACAACTCAAGAAAAATCCCAAGCCAATTAAGGAAAGTAAAGTACATTTTGATGATTAAAATTACACCAAAATTACAAAAATCCAATAAGTTGAACCGGAGTTCTGAATTTTTTAGGTGAAAATAACAGCAAGAAGAACAATGCTTCTGCACTGTGCATGGTGGTTACCACAATGGAGTACGGGTCAGATACAGGGACCAGATTCATCCCGCTAAAATGCTGGTCAGCTGGGCAGTTGCAGGGAGGCCTCTGAAAGCGTGTTGTGTCCCTGAAGTTCAAAAAGGCGGAGGTAAGGTGGTCTAATCTTCCTTCTTCGGGAGCAGGGCAGTCCTCCTTCTGAATGTTCCACACGTCCAGGAGTGTTCTGATGAGAGGTTCTGAAGGAGCCACTTTTATACCTGGTGCCAGCTTTGTGTGGGACACTTTACTGGCCTACCCACAAAACTGGTTAGGGTCAGTTCTTCACTTTCCCCTGGGTTTTTGGCTCCACAATGTGTAGGGTGACAAGGCCAGGCCTGGTGTCAGGTTCCAATGTGTGTGCTGCAGGGATGGTACATTGAAGTGTAATCAGGGCATGGCACAACTCCTCCCCATCCACCATACCTAGGCCCCTTTTGGCTCTATATCTTGAAGCAATACTCAAAACACCTCAAGAGAGACTTTCTCAGTTATGTGCATCTGAATGCAGGCAGAAAAGCACATTTTATTTAGGGCAGAAAAATGCCAACTTTATAAAAGAGGTATTTTCAAAATAGGAACTTAAAATCCGACTTTGCCATTAAGAAGGATTTTAAATAACAATTTATTTGAGTGGAACCTGTTTTCTCTATCTACTTGCAAGTAGAAGTTATCACTTATTAAGTGTAATAAAGTAACCCCATGTTAGTCTATGGGAGAGATATCCTTACAACAGTGAAAAATGACTTTATGAGTTTTCACTGTCAGGACATGTAAAACCAAAGTACACATGTCCCACTTTTTAAATATCATGCACTCTAACCCCATAAGTGGTTAGGGCCTACCTTAAGGGTGACATAAATATTAAAAAGGAAGGTTTAGGCCTTGTAAAAGGTTTATTTTGCCAGGTCAAAATGGCAGTTTAACCCTTCAATAGTAGCATTTAATTTACAGGTCCTGGGTACATGTAGTACCATTTACTAGAAACGTATGAGTAAATTACATGTACCAATCATGTGTAGGCCAATTGTATCCTGTTGTGGAGAGCGAAAACAAGCATTTCTCCACTGAACAGCCGATGTAATTTACACAAAGTCGTAAAAAACAACAAAACTGGGTTCAGCAAATGAAGGCAAAAATCTGGGGTCACCCTGCAAAAAGGGTGAGGACCAACAGTAAGGCATATAAAGGCTGAAATGTCTTATTACCTGATATGATATAATATAACATGCCATAAGAAAGCATGCAATTATCAACCACATAAGGTACATAAGGCTTGAAATATGATGCCTCGTTTGTGTTTCAAGGTTCAGTGGTTTTGCCTGCTGTACAATGCAAATCATCTCGGTTTGAACATTTCTGGGAATTCAGCGCTACATATTTCATTGGAGAGGTTTTAAAAAGATTGCAGTGGTCACCTGGTCAGTTATTTGCACACTAACCATTGGCCAAACAGGTCATTTTCTTTGATTTCACCTGGGTGCTGAAATTGGAAAAATATGTGAAGCTAATCAGGGCTATGCGACGCCTGCCAAAAAACAGCAGATGTCCCACCCCCTCTATTTTAAATGCAAATTGTTTCCATGCATGCTAATTAGGGCGTATGAAATATCTGCTTTTTGGCAGATCCCCCACATCCACCAAATTCTAAATTAGGCCCTCAGTCTCACTGACGCCAATGTCAGACTCCTGAACTGCCGGGACGTTCCTATTACCACGTATTTCTTTCTTCCTCCAGCTGCCCCCCCGTTTCCTGCAAAGTACCGCTACCGTGGTGGCGATCTCTTCACAGAAAAGATAGGAGTGGAGGAGGTCTCTACCCGTAGGTTAGTGAATCTCCTTTTGCAGTATGTACTTTAGGTAGCACAAAATGCAGTTTGTGAATCGGGCTGGATAGGTTTTTTCCCCTCACAAAATCTGTTACAGTCGCGGACCGTGCAGGTAACAGCAGTGGGACGGTGGGCCGGGTAAGGGGGGATTTCAAGGGACGATCAATTATTTATTTAATTTCCCCTCCGCATCGTCCCTCGAAAACCCCCTTTCCCCGCCCCACCGTTGTTACCTGCGTGGCAGAGGCGGCTTTAGGCATGTGCAAGCTGTGCACCTGCACAGGGCCACCAAACCCCAGGGGCCACCACGCCAAAATATATCCTTAATATAATAATCCTCTGAGGATGGATACATATTTGAGTAGCGGCCTCTGGCAGGGATTTGGCGGCCTCCGGCTCTGTTCCACCTTCCGGAGTGCTCGCCCGGACCCCCTCTTCCGGGGTCCCCTACTTACGCCTACTGCCCAGGGCCGCCATGAGCCTAGAGCCGGTCCTGTGCGCGGACTGCGGCTGTCTGTTAAGTGAAACCTGTTACTTATTTCACTCTTTTATTTCCACTTTTCTTAAAATGGTTCTAGGTGCTGATTGCAATGAAAGAACAATAATAAAAACATTATAAAAGTCTGGATTCTGAGGTGGGGTAAATTCCAATCCCCAACCAAATACGAGACTGAGCGGGGATCTGAATGCTGAGCAGCGCATTTTGTAACAGCCAGATTAAAGCCACAAACATGTGGGTCCTAATTTTGAGCTAAGGCGTTATTTATTGCCCCTGATAAATAGCGATACTACAGGGTGTGTTATTTATAGGGTGAGATAAATAACACCTCTTACAAGTTCATGGGGACTAAAGTGCAGATTTTGTTGTTTCACGCACCAAAATCCACATGATGTCACAAATACTGTATATTTTCCCCTGTTAAATTTCGGCAGGTTTGACCTGCCGAAATGTAATGAAAGCCAAGTTATTTAACACATTCGATAACTATTAGATGCGTTAAATACCTTCAAACTCGTAATTCCAACACATGTGTAAACAGGAGTCGGAATATTACGAGGAACTCAGGTCCTAGGTGAAAGACTTTGTTACAAAAACTTTATTGGGTGGAAAGGGTAAAAAAAAGACAAAACTTGAAATAGACCAGGAATCCCCATTATTACCTCCGAGTCATTGGAGGCCAGTTTTTAAGGAAGGGGCCAACCACTGGCTCTTTTGCCACTTTTTCCAAGTAACTACAGAGGTACACAGTGGCTCCTGGGGACAAAGAAAAGAAAGAGAGAGTAGAGAGAGAGATGAGAGAGAGAAAGATATAAGAGACAGAGAGAGAGAGAGAGAGAGAGAGAGAGAGAGAGAGAGAGAGAGAGAGAGAGAGACAGAGACAGAGACAGTGAAATGAGAGATGAGGAAGAGGGAAGTGCTGGTTTGAAAATAATTTTCATGGCTGCTTTTGGTTCCTACTGCAGCCCTAGAATCAGGTGAAGGAAACACTGCTCCTTATATAATGCCTTATCCATTCCTGAAAAACTTTGAGTAGGAGGGATTTAGTGCATCTGCCAAATACAGCATCCCAGGAAACGGTGTTTAACACCTTAAGTGCTGCGCCTATTCCAACGGCCGACGGCACCACTACCTCGGGAGTGCTGCCGTCGGCCGTTGGACGTTCCAACTGCACCTGCGCAATGGAACGTTCAGCACTGGAGCTGGACGTTCCATAGCTGCTAAGGTGTTAACACATGAGGTAAATACCACCTCCTATTCCCCACCACTCTTCATCTCTTCAATATTAAAACTCAAAACCTCAGTTTGGTCATTGAATGCAACAGTCGGTCCTACACCTTGCAAACACAGTGGAGCAGGACAATGTTGTAGTATCCTCAGGTTTCTCTCTCTGAGCTACTTTTGATGCATGTGCTATATTTTGCAGCAATAAGCAATCACTTTCAGAGTGCTTTAAGCAGTCCCTGTGTGCATTGCTGAAGGTCACGGGAAGGGCACTGACTTCTAGCCAGGAAGGGCACCTCGGTAGAACATTGAGCTGGGAGTTTAGCAGGTGGCTGGCTTCCCTCCTGTGATGGGTGGTATTGATTGTGCTCATATAGCACTGTCACCAAAGTGACAGGCAGAATTTATGCCATCATCGGAAGCCTTCTCCCAGCAGAACGTGCAAATGGTATGTGACGGTCACTGAAGATCTTGGCTGCGGGTACTGTACAAGCACCCAGGACTTACAAAGCTGCCACCAGCAGAGATTTATGTTGTCTCATTTAGATCCGAATTATGGGCGGCCATCATTTATGATCTTAATGCAGTCTCTCCATTTCATTCTGTTTCTTCCTTTATTGACCTTTGTATCTGTTTACACGTTGTCAAATCTACATATGTTCAGTTTCCTTCTGAAATATACTTTAAAAAACTATATTTTGCAACAGCATGGCTTAGATTAAAAACAAATCAACATGTCCAGTGCTTTCTTCACTGGATGATCTCTCTATTGTGCATTGACTGCAAATTCCTTATTTTTATTTTTTTTGTTTTACTAACAAAATGTAGACAACCAGGGTCTGCAGAAAAATCTGACAGATGTCTTAAATTTGGCATTGAGGACAGAATGTCATTGCGACAAGACAGGGAGTACTTCCTGCAAGAGAGGCTTCCTGATAGGGAAGGCAAGGCTGTACCAATCCGCCAGAGGGGTGAGATGCTGAAGGTAAGGTTGTACCAATCTGCGAGAGGGGTGAGATGCTGGAGATAAGGCTGTACCAATCCGCGAGAGGGGTGAGATGCTGGAGATATGCTGTACCAATCCGCGAGAGGGGTGAGATGCTGGAGATATGCTGTACCAATCCGCCAGAAGGGTGAGATGCTGAAGGCAAGGGTGTGCCAATCCAGTAGAGAGGGGAGATGCTGGAGGTAAGGCTGTACCAGTCCGCGAGAGAGATAAGATGCTGGACGCCACCCTGAATAAGAAAGCAGTCAAGGCTCTCCTCCCTAAATTACTCTGTCCTGTATAGAAACACTACTATATAGTTTGCAATATATGAGCCATTGCTCACCCACTTACAGTATATGGCAAAAGGGGAGGAGCAATAAAGGCTACAGGAATAACAGTTGACGTCTTGTCTTCCAGAGAACTCTTGGGTTTGCTGGAAGTGGTCCCAAGATGGTGTGATAGCAGAATAACATCCTTAGAATATTGTCCGATATAAAAGTAGTGTTATAAATATCATCTACAAAACGTTTGCCCCATTGGAGTTACTAATAGAAAATGTGACCAGTATTTTCAATATGTTTCCCCCACGATATTTACACCTTCATAGTTCCATTAGACGCAAAGTGGGCTAAATATTATACAAATCTAATAAACATGCATAACATCAGTAAATATAATTATAAGTAAGGGACCTTGAACCTACAGCTCATTGGAAATGAATGTGTTAGGCTGAAATCTACTATTCAAATAGTCCTTGGGCTGACCCTAAATATATAAGTAACTGCTCCATAAAGAGCAGTATTTGTATCACACACCATCTTGTTACAAAGTAACGCAACACAGGAAAAATAACCATCTCATTGGTTCACAAAGCACAGATATCCAGAAGATATATGTCTTTGGGAGGCAAGTTATGGCATGAGCCTGTTCACTTTTATTGGTCTTGAACATGAAATTCAGGCAGAATCCTCATTCTTTCCCACAGGATATCTATTGTGTTTGTGATGGAGTATCCATTCACCACACTCTAAATCAGCCCCTTAATTTGCTCTCATTCATTTTTGGTTTCTGTTCGTGACCTCCTCTGCCACTAAACCTCACCAAACGCTTGGCGGCATATGTATGAATAAATCGTTTTGCGAGTCCTTAATAATCCTTCATTGCGAATCGCAAATTGCGTTCACAATTAAGGAATACATTCCTATTCATTCCTATGGGCCTAGGGGCCCATAGGAATGAATGAGAAGACATTTGCAATGTGCGAGTACCCATTTGGTACTCGCAAATTGCGAATGCAATTTCAAGGGTGCAAGGGTGTCAAAAGGACAGCCTGTTGCACCCCTGAAATATGTATGTGTGCACATGTGGCACACACACATGCCCTAAGGGCATGTATGTGCGCCACATGCCACTTTGAAAAATGCTAAAACGTGCATTTTTCAAAGAAATCGCAAATTACCACCAACTTGAAGTTGGTGGTAATTTGCGATTTCTTAGGGTAAAATCGCAAGACTTGGGTGCTTCCTGCATTGCATTTAAGGAATTGCAATTTGCGATTCCTTAAATGCATTCACAAAATAGTGAATCACAAATGTTGCGATTCCCTATATTGCGAGGACCTTTTGGGATGATACATCTCAAAAGGCTTTTCCCTGTTCGCAATCGGACAGAATCTGAGAATCGGCCCGTTTGCGAACAGGAAATAAACTTCATACATATGCCCCTTGGTATACTATTGTATCAGCAAATCTGGGGAAACATCCTTTAAAACGCAACTTTTACCACGCAGTGCCTTTACATCGCAACTTTTACAATGCAAACCATTACAACGCATTGCGCTGGGGGCGCTCTAGGATCGGGAATAGATTTAATTTACTATCTAACACCTTCCCTACTATCCACGGGGACTTGAGTTGGAATAGTAAATTAAACTATTCACTATCCAGGACCCCTTAACACTATGCATTGTAAAGGCATGCGTTGTAAAACTTGCGATGTAAAAGCATGCGTGGTAAAAGCATGCGTTGTGATGTCATACATCCGCATATCTGACACAGGAATAACATCTGATATAGATATTTTGTTCTACATATCGTTTACAGAAACATAACCTCCTGGACGCAGGTTTTCTATTGGACCAATTAGAGAGAATCCCAGAGGGAGCGTTGGCGCTTCCAGGTGAATTTAAGAACTGACATTGGCAGTGGTCAGTCACCCACTCCTTTGCTCCTTTTCTGCAATGTTATTTTCAACTTCCATCCCATGCTTCCTCCCTCATGCAGCATTATTTACCTCGGTGGTCTTGCCGGTCCTATATTTGATGTCTACCTCACCTCCCTGCACTCCGAGTCTACCTATGTGGAAAGTCAGATGGTGCCTCCTCCCTCAACATCTCGCTGAATCCATAACTGCCAACATCGCCTGGTCTTCTTTCAAGTCATCGGGCTCTGCGGTTAGCCGAAGGACGCCCATGTACCTGTGGCCTGAGTCTCTGTAATGGAAAAGCAAACCAAGAGGCAACATGGCCATGATAAAGGGTGGTTATGTGCCTGGACTTTATGTTCAAGACTAACAAAAGGGAACAGACTCATGCCATAACTTACCTCTCAATAACATATACCTTCTGAAGATCCGTGCTATGTGGACCAAGGAGATGGCTATATTTTCATTGTAGCATTGCTTTATGACAAGATGGTGTGTGATGGGTATCATGCTTTGTATGGAAGAGTACCTTGAACATTTATGGTCAGCACAAGGACTACTTGAAGAGCCTAACACGCTCATCTCCATTGAGCTGTAGGTTCAAGGCCCCTTACTGGAGTCACCCAGGTTTCTTACACCATACTCAATTGTAATGAGAGTTTTGTGCCATTGCAAGAAGAACCTCTGAAGAGGATCTGGGTCCCAAGCACATTATTCTGCCAAGGAATACAATAATTTCCCTGGTGCTGATAAGACTGTCTGACAAATGCAATATTTTGTTTATAATTACACGTTGTGCTACATACATGAAAGTAGGAGCCAGAGAGGCGACCCGTAGTGAATGGCTCTTTTGTAATAAACTGGATTCAGTGTTTATTTCCTGATTTTTTTATACCATGCATTTTTGCGTTGAAAGTATGTTGTATTTTTTTGCCATCGGTAAAATTCCACCAAATAAACGTGGAGATGACAGGGAGCTCAAACGTAGACAGTTGGAACATGGACGTCAATTATCCAAAAGGCCAGGGGTAGAGGAAGTGACTTCACATGCCCTTTGACCTTCAGGTTTCAATGAATATTATGGTTTCGGACTCGAATAGTGAGGAGGGTGTGGGAATACATTTGGGATGAATTAAATCAATTGACTGTTGCTGTTATTTCTTTGCTAATTACGGAATGTTGACACAAATATATTTTAACTTTGTTTTGTTTTGTGTTATTGCGTACGGGGAACGAGGGAATATGGATTTTATCGTCGGAGTGAAATCTGAATTGTGGGAAGATCTCTCCCTGTGATGATGGTTTTACATACTGTTTTTGATTAACAGTCTAAAATATTGTAAATCTTCGCTATGAACTGCGTAATAGGGTGTGCTCTCTAACAATGGGCCACTTGGGCAAGAAAATGACTTATAGAACGATAATATTAAGGAAGGACTGTAAGGGCACGATAATATGGGAAATTATGGGGCATATTACCAACAACTAGCGATAATTATCGCTATTTTGGATTAGTGGCAATATTTTTATCGCCGAGCTGCGGCGATTTTTATCGCTTAGGAACCTTGCTATTATCAAGGTTTATCTCCTAAGCGATAAAAATCGGCCGAAATGCATGAATATCGCTGAAAAGTCCGCGATATTCATGCATTACCGAGCTAATGCTCTGAGCCATATTATCCACCTGCCATTGGATAACATGGCTAAGAACTGCTCAGGGAAGGCGTTAGCTTTTGGAGATATTCGCGCTTAGCGTGAATATCTCCAAAAGTTGGTAATAGGAGATAGCGATGTTAGCGACTGTTTCCAGTCGCTAATATCTTGGCACGCCAACTTTGCATGTCATTAGTGATCAATTTCACTGACATGCAAAGCGGGGCCCAAGATGGTCGCTATCTCCTACTAGCTGTCGCTAACTGGTGTTAGCGACAGCTAGGTAATAGGTAGATAAATTGTCTCCCCTTTCTTGGCATTTAAAGCCAAAAAAGCGGAGTTAAAACCCCTTGATAATATGCCCCAAAATTTTATAAAAATATTTCTATAATTTTATTTACTGATGGTACACATAGGTATTGGATTTGTATAATATTTATCCAATTTTGATCCTAATGGAACTAGGAAGGTGCACATATCGGTTATGAAACATATTGAAAATGCTGGTTACATTGGCACACAAATGACATCAAGTTTTCATCTGATGTTTTGAGCTAACACATTTAAAGCTTGTTGTAAGAAGAAACATTCTATGTGAATCTTAATACTAATTGTAAAGTAAATAATTGCACTTAAAGATGGCGCCAAGTTTGCATTCACCTGTATTGTACCAGTCTGTTGGCAATGTTTACCATTTACTTAGTGCACATCATAATCACAAATTTCGTCCATGAACAAAGCTGCGCTGAAAAGCATTGGCAAGTTATAATGGAAAAACTGCCATTATGTGTGACACCAATTCATTGCCGTGACAAATTGGCTGCAGCTGTAACTTATTGTAAATGGGCACATCACGCGCACACATAAATACACAAACACCTGTGTGTGTGTGTGTGTGCTTGTGCGCCTTTGCAGTGAAAATAAATGTGGCCCAATAATGCATCTTATTTAGAACAATGTTCGACTAAATGCACATTCGAGCAATTGTTACTAAAAAAGCATTGCGGCCTCACAGATTGCCTGTAACAATTACTACACACAAGAATCCTATTAGTCATGAGGCCTCTTCAATGTGATCTTAAGATACTCTACAAATGTAAGCCTTGAATCCTGTTCATGGGAAAACGCCATTTGGTACAACAAATATACCCCAAAATATTCTGTGGCACAAACCATATATGCTGATGTGCAGAGTACAATGTTTTTTTTACTACCATTGGTAATTAAGGGAATGTGCATCTTCGGGTCTTGTGGGTCATGGCTGCTCCCCACACTCTACAATGGTAAAAAATTGCATATTGCCCTCTGCACAGTCTGCGGCTTTTTCATAAGCCTCTTGCACCGCCGGTGCGTCACTTTTAATAGGGGAAAAAAGTGACATACCAATGGCGCTGGTGCTTGTAAATAAGCCACTCTGTGTCATCCATCCATCCATCCATCCTTAAATCTATCCATCCATCCATCCATCCATCCATCCATCCATTCATCCATCCATCCATCCATCCATCCATCCATTCATCCATCCATTCATCCATCCATCCATCCATCCATCTATCTTAATACATGTTAAAGTGATATTATAGTTAGGTCTGGTAATAAAATAAAGCAAAAACTCACAAAGTGACTGAAAAACTAAAGGTTAAAGAGAAGTTGTAGTTAGGTGAAAATGTCAGTTAAAACGTAAGGTTTTAAACTCAAACAAACATTGAAATTCACCAATTATACTTAACTGTAGCAACTATAACTCATGCCCTCATCATGCACAGTGTTGTCATAAATGATGTAATTTCAGTTGTCATCAATGATGTCATCAATGATGTAATAGAACATGAGAGTTGTAATATGTCATAAGCAGTGCATGACGAGGGCATGAGTCATGGCTGTTTTTGTTTCTGTTCTCCCCGAGTGAATGAAATGCTATATTCCTAGCCCGGGAGAATGTGAGCAGGGAGTATAATACTCTTCCGGACAGGGAAAAAGGCAGTGCCCAGAGAGATAAGGTCGCTGGGACACTGTTTCTAATTGGGCTCAGGGATGGGGTGGCCGGGGCCCTTATATGGCTTGGGGGGGCATGCCTCCTTCCCCATAAAAATCAAACCGTGCCTTGGGGATGAGATCCCAGGGTCATGAAATGGCTCAGGGAGGGTGGGCGGCATGACCTCCTTCATAAAAATTAAATCTGCAACAGGAGAGGAGATCCTTTGGTGTTATATTCTGGTCTTCTCCTTCCCTGCTGCTCAGTCTGTGTGCGTGATGTCATCAGAATGTTCGTGTATGCATCGTTTGAATGTGTGGTCAGTTTGAGTGAGTGGGGCTGAGCAGCTGGATGCTGCTCCCGGTGGTGCCATCTTTACTATCTAACCTATGACTAATAAACCTACTTAATTACACCAACGGCTACTGGATTTGCTTACTTCCCAAAGTACTTTCTTCAATGTAACAGTGGCGACGAGGATGGGATCGTCGCCACTGTTACTGTCGCTACAGCCTTGACATTTCTCAGGGAGGGGGCTGCATGCCCTCATCCCCTTAACCACATGGCTGCTGGGCGTTTCCCCCCCCCCCTGTGCTGGAAAATGCCATTTTAGTGGCACTATGACGAGCTGAGCTCGTCATCAGCACACGACACCCGTGGGTGATGACGAGCTCAGCTCGTCATCAGCATCGAAAGGGTTAAGAATATAATCTGCACGGGGATGCCGTTCTCGTGCCTTGAAATGGCTCAAGGAGGGGGCCACACAACCCTCTACCCCTAAAAATATTATCATCCCCGGATATGCGGTCCCGGAGCCTTGAAATGGCTCATGGAGGATGGCCACATACCCAGTCCTCAACAATTAAGAATGCTCTGACCCCCGGACCCTGGCTTTCAATTTTTGTTTTAAATATGTCTATGGGGATTGACAGTAAAGTTTAGGTTTTTTTAATAGGTTTTTTGACTGAGAGGAGGCTCTCTGGGACCCCTCACCAACTGTCAGGATATTTCTACCTCACCCCACTATATGTTTAAAAAAAACAACTTTGCAGGACACTGGGATTGACACCCAGAGTCCTTAAAATGGCGGCAAACATCTTTGTTGATGTGAGGCAGCCGTTTAAATGTAATGGTTTGATCTTCCAGAGCTGCTGTACAACTGTGCCTCTATATATACATACATTTTGAAATGTAATTTCTCAAAAACTACGTAACAGATTTACACCAAATCACAAAAAGCATGCTCTCTGGGTAAAGATCTAGCTTTCTGCCAGATTTACGATAATTATGTTAAGCAGTTTTTTAAGTGTCGCTGTTTTTTGCATGAATAATTGCATGGGAAAAACATGTTTTGGAATCCCCCCTTTTCTCGGCCCCAGCTTGAAGGATCACCTAAAAAGTTTCCAGGAAGTAGCTGAGGCGGATGAATCTGTTTTTTGGGGGGAAGTTTCACGAAGATACGTCAAACAGCGTCAAAGTTATTATTAAAGTGTGGTCCTAGCTATAACTACATAGTGGTGACCTGAACATACACACACACACACACACACACACACGCGCACACACACACACACATACTTGCACACTCGCTTATCTATCTATCTATCTATCTATCTATCTATCTATCTATCCATCCATCCATCCATCCATCCATCCATCCATCCATCCATCCATCCATCCATCCATCCATCCATCCATCCATCCATCCATCCATCCATCCATCCATCCATCCATCTATCTATCTATCTATCTATCCATCCATCCATCCATCCATCCATCCATCCATCCATCCATCCATCCATCCATCCATCCATCCATCCATCCATCCATCCATCCATCCATCCATCCATCCATCCATCCATCCATCCATCCATCCATCCATCCATCCATCCATCTATCTATCTATCTATCTATCTATCTATCTATCTATCTATCTATCTATCTATCTATCTATCTATCTATCTATTTAACTATATAAGCAGCTCCACTGCAATGAATCCTGTGGTTATTGTTAGAGACAACGACAATGTGGTTCGACTAGAAGAGCCTCTCTGTTCACACTAAGAGTAAACCGATTCGCTGCAATGTGGGTTAAGCCTCAAGTCCTTTATGATGCACATCCCCATACTCAATAATTTATATTATAATTCCTGAATTATATTGTATATGTACTATTAACATTATATTATTGTGTAATAATAGTATATTGTTTCCCTGTCTCTTCTCTCTTTCCTTCTCTCATTTGCTCCCTCACTTTCCTTCTCTCATCCACTTTCTCTGCCATTCTCTCTTGTTCACTCTCTTGCTCTCTCTCACTCCCCATCTCTACTTCTTTCATAGATACATTCTACTCTGACTACCACTTATTCTTCTCTCTGCTCTTACTGTGCTTCTCCTTTTTCTTTCTGTGCCCCTGCCTTTCCACTTTTCTCTTCTATGTCTCCCTGGCTGCACTTCTTTATTCCCTATTGCTTCACGGTGTTCCATTGATGTTCTGATCCCCAAACTAATCAATAAACACATTTTCAAGTACAGCAAAAAGGAAATCAGTTCAGGAGCCAGTTGCTGGTGTAACTGGCAGCTGATGCTAATCCATGTCCACGTTGCTAAGGAAAAGTAGCACCATGGGTAGGGTGACCAGAATTTTAAAGCCAAAAAACAGGACATTTCCCAAAAATAGAAGAAGGACTACAATTTTACTGCAACCCAGCGCACAGAGTGACAGTGCTCCTCAGCAGAAAATTACAGTAGAGGCGGTAAAAACATACATAAAATGCAATTTTTAAAGCCAGTAGCAGGCATAATAATTAAATAACTTTCTCACAACAGCTGCTAATTATCCCTGCTTTGCAAAACAAAAATATACCTCCCACCTTTTTCAGCCGACACTCTCTAAAAACCGGGACATGAGCTTAATTTCTTGAAATCTGCCGGGACAGCTGGCGAAAAACCGGGACTGTCTGGGCAAATCCGAGACGCCTGGTCACCCTAACCATGGGGCCTGATTCACAAAGGGCCTACGCACTTGTAGCGGAGGCCCCGCGGTCGTGTGGGAGTCTTAGCACTCGGGGCAGAATCTCCGCAGTGAGAATTCTCATAGCGGAGATTCTGCCTGAGTGCGGCGACTCGCCCATGACTGCGGGCATCCACCGCGAATGCTGAGGCTCTTTGTGAATCAGTCCATGGTGTTTAAGGTTAAAGGTGTTCAACATTACAATAGAAATTTGGTTTAGTTGTATCGCTATCCGCAAACATTATTGGTTTCTCAGCTACAAACTTTCCTCACATGCTGCTTAGCAGTATTTTCAGTATAGTGTATATGATTTGCAGATACCATGCAGTGTTTTCATTGAAACACATGAGCATATAGAAAGCGAAAAGCTTTTCAGAACCTCAGAATCTATCAAGATTTCCCCTATGCCCGGTCATCCTTCAGTGTCAGTGATGGGCTGTTTGTAAAAAATGTGTGTTACCTTGTTTATCACTTTGCTTATCCATCCCCCACCCCCAAGGTTTCACAATGTGCCTAGTTTTTTGGAGGCCGGGAGGCTTATTTAGATTTTGTCGTATTGGATACTCTGTTATCTATGTGGCAGACTGCCCTCTGTGGCAAACTCCTTGCTCGCGGAAACCTTATACCACGGTTATTGGGCCGTCAGTGTCAGTACCTCCGACTGTCTTCCCTATTTACGATAGAATTTCCAACCTCCTCCATTGTGTCGGCATATTTACTTTTTGTATATACCAAGCAAACTTCCGCTTTCAGAGTTTGTTTTTGAAGAACCAAAAACCTTGCTGAGCGGTTGGATTATACATGGCGGCTGCTGCTCAAAGTTTAAAAAAGCAACCAAACTGCAGTGCCTTCGAAGGAGCCAACAACACTCTCAATAAGCCCCAGTATCTTAGACCAGACTAGTGAGTGTTAAGGCTCATAAGATCCAAAACAGTTCCATACAATATAATTAGCACAAAAGCAATGCAGCACTCTCAGGTGAAAGTCAGACTGCGGTCTACCTTGCTCCTTTTATGAGCGCTAATACGCGCATTCTCAATATGCAGGGTATAAAATAATTAAATATAACATAATTCCCCCAATAGAATTAAACTATTTCCTTAAACTAGAGAAAAATATAGTCAGAATTGAACTTGAGCCGGGCCTGTTGCTGGGTACGAGATTCCAGATTGTATGAGGACTGGTCCCAAGGACTAGAAACCACAGTTGGGTGGTGTTCTTGTTGGGACCGTTGGGCCTCCGTGTCCTCTCTTTCCCAGTCTTTGTCTATTCAGTCAAGGCGTGGGCAAATTTCTGGAAGAATGGGCCTTGGTTGTGTCCCGGTGGACTTCAAAAAGCTTTCATCAAGGTTGCCTGCAGTACAATGCAATGTACTAATGGACAGAGACTGCGCAGAAGCAAGAGCAGAAGACAAAGTTGAGTCAGGTTGTGAGTCAGACCTATGAAGACTAGAGCAGGAGTCGCTCTTCTTTTGAAGCTTGAATTCAGAACTGTTCGGAACTAGAGCAGAAAAGCTTCTCAGAGCTGGATCTTGGCGTGGAACTCCTGCAAGATGGAGTATGAGACTGATCTACTGAGAGTTGAAACAGGGGACACAGCTGTAGGGACCCAGATGACAAGATGGCTGCAGAAAGCTGGATCAAGTGACGGAGTAGCAGAGAACTGGTGCATGAGTCAACACAGCTATCATTTAATGTAAAGTACATGTGTTCTATCCCTCACTCAGCTCCCATCTGTTCAGTTAAACGCTTATATGATGCAATCTAAGTCAGGATAAGAGCATCAATCTGGTCACTCACTCAGTGGCACGGGCGGGGGGGGGGGCAACGGGGAAGCAGTGGTATAACGAAAGTTGAGGGTGGGCCCCTGCCAGGTACACTGAGGGGCCCCGCTCCGGATTTAATCCGGAGCTCTCAGGCCTGAGTTCTGTGATGAGGAGGCTCCCTGCAGCTCGGGGGCCCATCCACGCTGTGGAGGCTGTGGGGGCCTGTGTTACACCCCTGCAGGGAAGAGAAAATAATAAATGTTAAAAACATACCTTCCGCCACAGCCTCCTATGCTGATGGCTGCCTCGGACCTCTCCCAGCAGTCTCTGGGAAGGCCGAGGTTGCTCAGCCAATCCTGGTGCTGCTTTCCACTGCTGTGTAGCCTGCGGCTTTTCTCCAACCTGGCTGTGAACACAACTAGGTTGGAGAAATGGAAGTGCGCATGTATGTTTGGCCAACCTAGGTCAGCCGGCCAGCCAAACATACCTGCCCATTTCCAAGTGCCCACCACCTGCCTGTCCTTGCCCGGCTGGGCCCTGCATAAACGTCAGAGCCATTCACAGAAAAAAAAATTATATTGTTTCATTATCATTTTATTTTTCTGTGTCTGGCTGACGATTGGGGTGACGCTCCTCCGTCATTACGAGGAAGCCACCCCTGCTCTCGCTCACAACACCAAAACTCTTCCCGCACAAGTCACACAGCACCCTAACAATCTTCAACCAAACACTCGATCACGGCATGGCATGCTATCCCTTCGCCGATGCACATCAGCGTCATCATCTAATCCAGGGGTCTCCAAACCGGTCCTGGAGCGCCAGATCCATGCCAGATTTTTAAAATTACTACATGTATCTCAATGGGGATATCCAAAAAATCTGGCCTGGATCCGGCCCTCCAGGACCGGTCTGGAGACCCCTAATCCCTCCTTCCAGCGGAAAGCCCTCGTGTGCCCTACCAGTCAGGTTCGGAGATCTGGCAACAGGCGCTGTCTGAGAATGTGTGGTAGTTTCTGCTGGCAGGTTCCAAAACTCTTTGAGAAACTACAGGTGGAGAACACAACCCATGTCTACTTTCCAGCCCTCAGGCAGGCCTCATCTCGATTCTCAGGGTCTGCTCTCTGTGCAATATAGCACACTTGGAGACCATAGGTAACACAAATTGTAGTATCGTATTTAATATTCAATTGTATTCTTATTTCATGCCTGCTGACTCAGTTTACAGATATGTTGAGCTAAAACTCACAGCAAGGACAACAAATGTAGTCCGCCCGCCCTTCTCCCTACACACAGCCATATGGACCTGTAACTTCTAAACCGCCTGCAGATTACAGCAGCAAGCATTGAACCCAAGGAATTCGATCCTGAAAAAAAACACTTGCCCCACCAGATGTGTTGTTTTGGTGTTTTTAAGCCAATGGCAGAGCAATTCAAATGCAAACTGGTCAAAGTGTCCCCACTCTTCTGTTTGGTTGTAAAAGGCTGCCAGAATTAGGTACAGTGGACCTCCCACACTGATGGGACCCATAACCTTCTGCACTAATGGTAGCTAAGCCCCTGACTGACAATTCTACTCCCTGGAAGTGAAGTAATTCCACATTATTTCTATCCTAAAGTCACCTACAGTAAGTTTCTTTCACAGGAGCATTGTGGTCAGATGTAAGCACAACTTTCTGTAAAAACAGAGGGACTCTAATGAAATATGAGGTTGACTGAGTGTTCTAGGCCATATTTATTTAAATAGTCCTTTATCTGTTAAATTCTTTTTGCAGATTATCCCCAGGAACCCTGGAGCAATTGTAGATCAGGCCAGAATGTACTTCCTCCCAGGGTCATGGAGTTTGTCCTTGGCAGGGCTTTCTGGAGGACATTCACAGAGTCGGGCAGCAATTGAGATATATCCAAGGCCGGAGACAATCACTGACCCTCATGTTTGAAAGCTTTGCTCGCAGACAAAATAAATGATGTTCCCTGGTTGGAGGCAATCTTGCTCTGTTTTCTCACAAAGTGTTTCGCCAACTTTTCGATTTGATAAAATTGTGCCTCTACGGAATACGTTTTTCTATGTGAACATGAGAACTGGATGAAATTGTGTACTTAAGAAAACCCTAGATTCTAAGGGGGCGGTTCACAAATGAAGGCCAAAAAACGTAACTAACTCACTCAAAGGGCACACTATGTCTATGCATCCCTGCGAGTTGCAGCATTTTGTTAACCTACATAAAGTGGAGCCGATGCATAATGTGTGCCGAGGGTAAATTACGTGCTGCGCTGAAGTCTATGCACTTACATTGGCAAATTAGCTCTTTTACGTGTGTAAATTATGCTCTGCTAGGAGAGCAGCCTCGAGCATGTATAGGTTCACGAAAACAAACTAAATCTAAACATATCTTCAACTTCATTCCTTAGCTGTTATATGATTAAAAGGTACATGGATTTGTACACTTTAGTACATTGTAAGTAATCCACACTTCACACCTCCCCAGTAGTACCCAGTGGTGGCTCATCAGCTATGGCGGAGGAGCGTTGGCCCACTGCTTTTCAAAAGTGCAACGTTAACCTAAAGGAAGCAAAAAATTATAATAACTTTAATGTTATTATCATTTTATGTTTGTGCTGCTTAGTTTGAGGGTGGGTGGACGGGTGGGCGGGGCTACTCTGCTCTCGGAGCAGAGCAGGAGAGGGGTGGCTTGCCCTCTCCTAAGTGCCCCACGACTGTTTGGTCGGCCCTATCAGGTGCCCAAACCAGTCATGCGCACTTTCCCCATTCTCCATGCAGGCTGCAATACAGCCTGCATGGAGAACATGCCCAGGCCCACATTCCCTGGTTAGGCGTCGACCCATGATGCTCAAAACTAAGCACAATGCTGTGTTGCAGCATTCTGATTGTTCAGGGGAGCCTGGCTGTGCTTCCTGTTCCTCGAGTTAAGATGAGGAGAGCAGTAGCAGAGATGCAGGACCCGGCAGCAAGGTAAGTGTTTTTTTTTTACATTAACCACAACCCCCTGCGCGCCATCCGCCCCCTTTCCCATGCCCGGCCTACCACCCATGAGCCATGCCAGCCGCCACTGCTACTACCCCAATGCACCTCTTTGTAATGTGCCAAAATCGTGTCTACAATTAAAATGACTTTGCAATGCTTGGGATTCTGACACAAACATAGATTTTTAGGTCTCGCGACCTATCGATGTGCGCAAGCGCATCGAGCGTAGCGAGAATTCATGTGGCGAAAACATCTTCAAACCAAAGGGCTTTCAGCCCAGCGGTTTTCATGAAGTTCACGTGAACATGCACGCGCATCGCATGCAAGCCCAGCCTCTCCCGCCCCCATCCGGCATCAGGCTTCTCCTCCCCTAGCAGCACTCCTCCCACACCAGCAACTCCCCCCTCCCACACCAGCACCTCCCCTTTCTCTCCACGCAATCACAGCCTCCCACACCAGCACCTCCCCCCTCCCACACCAGCACCTCCCCTCTCTTTCCACGCAATCACAGCCTCCCCCTCCCACACCAGCACCTCCCCCCTCCCACACCAGCACCTCCCCTCTCTCTCCACGCAATCACAGACTCCCCCTCCCACACCAGCACCTCCCCTCTCTCTCCACGCAATCACAGTCATGCTGCACTGCCGAGCCTGGGCTTTTCCAGCTCTTCCCTCCCACTCTCTCACTCTCCCGCCCCAACCCGACTTGTTCTTGTTCTGAACTGCAGATGTACGAAGCACCGAGCCAACTGCACAGAAAGAGCCAGTCTCTTTGAATAACAGTCAAAAAGAGCCACAAATGAAAAACAGATCCCTTGAGTCATCTGATCACGTGCAGACGAATGGCCGCTTTGGTTTCAATGACCTCGCTTTTTTTTTTTGGTTCTTGTTTGTGCGTAAATATTTGAAACAAAACAATGAAGCAATGGGAAATGGGGGAGAATTCATGTGCTCCATCGGATAGTCAAACCACCGCTTTTTTCCGTGGCGTTTTCTTCGAGTGCACGTACAGGCACGCGCATTTGGCCCATACACTTTCATGGCCATCTGTTCCTGTTCCTAATGGCCCTCCCCCAGCACAGAGCGCGCATCGCGGCCGCACAGCACATCAAAGGGCTTCTCCCAGCGTGTGCTGTGCGGCTTCTCCTCCCCTAATTATGTGGCCGGCCGTACTTGTGTTTCCTGGCCGCTTCCCGGCCGATCAACTTGTATCAGTTTGCTTACATTACCATGGTTTAAGGCACACATAATTTCCTGTATCATGCCTTGCACTCCCTACCTTCTCGGGACATTCTTTGCACTTGTAATCATAGCAAACAAGGCTACTTTTGGATCAGCTATGGTCAGACAGCTATCTTCTTCGCTGTCCTTGTTTTCGACGTTTTATGTTCTCTTCCTAAGCCTTACATCAGTGACGGCCCTTCGCTAGCCTTGCACACCAAAGCCTGTGATGTCACTTATATCACAGTTGCTTGAACTACATTACCTACCCATGCCACCTGAATTTGGCACACATTTTATATTCTCTTGCTGGACATCTCATGCCGTATCGTTATTTTTACTCCTCAATTTCCACACCTGGCATTAGTTTCTTTTCATGCCTTGCACCATTTTGTCATGCTTTACTCTACTCATGCCTTGCAAGCCCTGAACCTATTATCTTCCCTACCCAATCTTTCCACCTGATATCTTCACATGCCATATACCTGTATTCTCCTCCTATGCATATGCACCCGTTATCGTCTCTCACATCAGGAAGGTTTTGTTTCCCATGCCTGCTCCTTGCATCAATCTCATGCTCTGCACCTGAAATGTCACATCAAAGGCTCTGTGCCACTTTCACCCACACAGCAACACTTACAGACACACAACGCCACTCACACCCACGCAAGCCCACTATCATCCACGCAACGCCACTCACCCAAGCAACACCACTTACACACGCAACGCCACTCATCCACGCAACCCCACTCATACTCATCCACGCAACCCCACTCATCCACCCAACGCCACTCATCCACGCAATGCCACTCACCCAAGCAACACCACTCACACACGCAACACAACTCACCCACGCAACGCCACTCACACACGCAACGCCACTCACACACGCAACGCCACTCACCCACGCAACGCCACTCACACACACTACGCCACTCACACACACTACGCCACTCACACACGCAATGCCACTCACACACGCAACGCCACTCACACACGCAATGCCACTCACACACGCAACGCCACTCACACACGCAACGCCACTCACACACGCAACGCCACTCACAAAACCAATAGCTCCAACTTTCCAACTGCGAGACCTATTGGCAACGCCAGTGCTTGTTTTGATTGCTGCATCTTTTGTGGTAGTAAAATGAAGTAAAGCATCAGATTAAGCAGCTAAAACTTCTCCTCCTGTGTTTTGCTGCATGTGTCAAGATTCCAGAAAAGACTAATATTGTGATAGCTGGTATTTATCAAGCGTGGTATTTCAAAACTAGTCCAAACTCCTCACCTGAGAAAGGGCATTTTGGGAAAATACCACAGGTTTGTCCCTGTTGGCTGGTGGGAATCACGGAATATTGAAAATCTTCATGACATAAATTTCGCCAGGTATTTTGATGGTGAAAATTGTGTCCTGTATAACTTGCAGGGTGCAGTAGTTACCACACATCTTTAAATCCCAGTATGTGTGCAAACTTTGGTTTACATCTGAATCAGAATTCCTGAATGATACGTGATGAGCAGCGGCGGCTCACCTGCTATGGCGGTGGAGCGTCGACCCACCTGCAAGCAGCCTAAAAAAAATAAAAATAAAACGATAAAAACTCTTGTTTGTTACTGTTTTATTTTTGCTCTGGAGCTGAGGAATGAGGGTAGGGCCAGAAGCGAGACAGGATGGTGGAGGAATGTTTTGCACTACCATTCAGTGCACATGACGGTCTGGCCGGCAGTCTCAGGCCTGCCAGACCGGCATGCGCACTGAAGCTTTCTCCAACCCGAGCTACGCTGCAGTGTCAGAGAGAGCAGGCACAGGCCCCCAGTCTAACTGGGAGTGCAATTCATTGGCGCTCAGGCCAATTCTGATGCTGCTTTCAGCAACATGATAGCAACGTCAGGATTGGCTGTAGTGCACTCTAGAAGTCTGTGTCTGCAGAAGAGAGGACCACTTTTTGCCCCGAGTCTAGTAGTCCATCTGACCCCTTGTCTTTTTAGCAAATAGAATATCCGAGTAAAAGGTAACGCCCATTTAAAAAAAATACATACCTTTTTGTATTATCACCCTTCACATACTCTCAATCTTTTTTCTTGTGAGTGAACTACAGTGTTTGGCACTAAACATTTCCTACGTTATATAGGTATAAGGGACTTAAAATCTAGCCCTGTAAATTAAGTAACACCGGTAAAAGCTTATTTTCATGTCTGACTACTAATTTAACTATTAAGGATTAGAATCAATAATTCTACTTCATTGTAACGAGGATGAATAACTCCGCCCAACCCATGGTTCCCTCAAGGATGTACGTTGTTACCACGCGATGTATTACATCGCGGTACTTTACAACGCGTCTTTTACAACGCAAGTCGTTACCACAACTTGCGCTGTAGGGGTGTTGGACTTAGGAATAGTTAAATTTACTATTCCAACACCAGCCTACATACAGTAGGGAAGGTGTTGGAATATTAAATCTACTATTCCTTAGTCTAGAGCGCCCTCCAGCGCAAGTCGTGGTTACGACTTGCTTTGTAAAAGACGCTGCTTAACTGCACTGCGGGGTAACATCCGCGTTGTAAAGGATGTTCCCCTTCCCTCAAAGAGTCCATTGAAGCTGGTATCCTTTCCTCACTTCTCCCAGAAGGCTGGCACGTCACTGGCTGCTCAGGCATATCTAGCAAGATGCATCAGCACCATGGATGTTATATCTTATGCAGGCACAAAAAGCAGCACTGGTGGGCGTCTCCATCCCAGCTTCCAGGACATCCTTCCTGGGGCTACAGGGATCTGCCAGGGAGCAGGATTGCATTGCTTCTGTCGATAGCCCTGTTAAGAAACATTGCGGTTAGATCTAATCTCATGGGAAATGGGCTGCTTAATAGGTACTTGCATCTGCATTTCTTGCTCTTCATCCACAACATCAAACATCCATTTCGGAGTCCAGAAATCTCCACTGTTCCAGCCTTTTTCTCCAGAGGGCTCTCTCTCCTCAGTGCGTTTTTGGATTGCTTACAAAAGCCCCACTGCTCGTAGGCAGCAAGCAGCAAGCCACAAGCCACTCTGTATATATGCTGATTTTTTTGCCAAATGTACAGAAGCTTTCCATTCCTCCACCGCGTGATAAAGCCACTCCCAGAATTCAAGCTGTGTTCTAGTACCTGTAATACTGGCTTTGATCCATCTTGGGTCTGTACATGGGACCGTCTGCCGCCCATGTTGAAATCAGTACCTGTAACACTGGCTATGGTTCCTGTTGGATCCAGTACCTGTAACACAGACTGTGCTTCCTGTTGGATCCAGTACCTGTAGCACAGACTGTGGTTCCTGTTGGATCCAGTACCTGTAGCACAGACTGTGGTTCCTGTTGGATCCAGTACCTGTAACACAGACTGTGCTTCCTGTTGGATCCAGTACCTGTAACACTGGCTACGGTTCCTGTTGGATCCAGTACCTGTAACACAGACTGTGGTTCCTGTTGGATCCAGTACCTGTAACACAGACTGCGGTTCCTGTTGGATCCAGTACCTGTAGCACAGACTGTGGTTCATGTTGGATCCAGTACCTGTAACAAAGGCTAGGTTTTCCATGCTGGATCAGAACCTGTAACACAGACTGTGCTTGATGAGGGATCCAGTACCTGTAGCACAGACTAGGGTTTATGTTGTAACCAGTACCTTTAGCAAAGAATGTGTTTTCCATGCTGAATTAGTACCTGTGACAGACTATGGTACATGTTGGATCCAGTACCTGTAATAAAGACTATGGTTCACGTTCATCCAGTACCTGTAACACAGACTTTGGTGTATGTTGGATCAGTACCTTTAACACAGACAGTGGCTCATGTTCAAACCAGTACATGTAGTACATACTTTGGTTTATGTTTGATCGAGTACCTGTAACATAGCCTGTGGTTCATGTTGTATCCAGTACCAGTAACACAGACTGTAGTACTGTGGTCCTGATCACAGCCACTGACGACATTCGAATCCTCCTCAACCAAGGAGAAACAGCAGCTTTAATCCTCCTCAACCACTTGGCAGCATTCAACACCATATGCCACCACACACTGATCAAAAGACTCCACCACATCTGCATCCAAGGGGATGCGTTAAGATGGATCACCTCTTTCTTTGCCAAAAGAAGCCAGAGGATCCACCTCCCACCTTTCACCTCTGAACCCAAGGAGATCACATGCGGGATCCCCCAGGGCTCCGCCCCACACTCTTCAATGCATGTATGACCCTGCTGGCTAACATTATCAGATCCCACGGTCTCAACATAATTTCCTATGCAGACAACACCCAACTCATCCTCTCACTCACTGACGACCGCACCACCACCAGAACCATCTTCCACAGATGCATGACAAACACCAATGACTGGATGAAGAAAACTGCCTGCAGCTGAACACAGACAAGATGGAAGTACTGACCTTTGGCAACAGCAGCAACAAATGGAATGATTCCTGGTGGCCATCAGACCTAGGACCCATACCCACTTCCTCCAACCACGCCAGAATCCTTGGAATCATCATTGACAAAAAACTCACCATGAATCACAGATCAGCACTGTCTCCTCCGCCTGCTTCCTCACTCTGCGCATACTATGCAAGATCTTTAAGTGGCTACCCCTACACACGAGACGCACCGTGACACAAGCCCTCACTACCAGCCGTCTGAACTACAGCAATGCTCTCTATGTAAGAATCGCCTCACACCTTCTACAGAGACTTCAGACCATACAGAAAGCCACAGCCAGACTCGTCCTCTGCCTTCCCAAGGAACCCACATCAAACCCCATCTCAGGAAACTCCACTGGCTCACCGCACAGAAGAGATGCCAATTCAAGCTGCTGACCGGAGCACACAAGGCTCTGCACAACCAAGGACCCCCCTACATTAACCACTGCCTGAACTTCCACCAACCATCGAGAAAACTATGTTCTGCCTCCCTTTCACTTGCCCATACTCCCGCATCTACTGAAGCAGAAATTGAGGACGCTTTTTTTTCCCACATCACAGCAAAGACCTGGAACAGCCTCCCCACACACCTGCAGACCATCACCTCACTTCCGGATATCCGAATTGCTTTTAAAACCTGGCAATTCGAATAATCCTCTAGGGCCTGCAAATGCCTGGATACCCTATCGGGTGATTAGCCATGAATTAAAAAACCTGATTGATTGATTGATTGGCTCATGCTGGATCCAGTACCTGTAACTCAGACTGTGGTTCACGCTGGATACAGTACCTGTAACACAGATGTGGGCCACGTTTTCCAATGTCCGTAACAGTATACCGTACAGTTCCGATCATCTTTTGGAAGTACATACACAGACCATATACATTACTATGATCTCATGTTCGACCAATTGTTCCGGATCTTACCATCTGGACCCCAAAGATCGCTAACAGCCGCCATCCCCCCTATCTTCTAAAGTATTACACTAATCCCCCCTCCCCTTCACAAACCCCAATATGTCTCCCATTGTTGCCATATTTTCTCCCACTTATGCGGGCAGCCCCTGCTTTCGTATACAATTTTTTCTGCGGCACTGCACCAGTCAGTGTGGTCTTTGTTTGATCCAGTATCTGTAACACGGACAGTGGTTCATGCTGATCCAGTACCTGTAACAAAGACTAAGTTTTCCATACTGAATCATTACCTAAAACAAAGACTGTGGTTCATGCTGGATCCAATACCTGTAACACAGGCTGTGGTTCATGTTTGATCCAGTACCTGTAACGCAGACTGTGGTTCATGCTGGATCCAGTACATGTAACACAGACTGCAGTTCATGTTGAAATGAGTACCTGTAGCACAGACTGTGGTTCATACTGGATCCAGTACCTGTAACACATACTGCAGTTCATGTTGAAATGAGTACCTGTAGCACAGACTGTGGTTCATGTTTGATCCAGTACCTGTAACACGGAGTGTGGTTCATGTTGAATCCAGTATCTGTAACACAGACTGGGTTTTCCATGCTGGATCACTACCTGTAACATAGACTGTGGTTCATGCTGGATCCAGTACCTGTAACACAGACTGCAGTTCATGTTGAAATGAGTACCTGTAGCACAGACTGTGGTTCATGCTGGATCCAGTACCTGTAACACAGACTGCAGTTCATGTTGAAATGAGTACCTGTAGCACAGACTGTGGTTCATGCTGGATCCAGTACCTGTAACACAGACTGCAGTTCATGTTGAAATGAGTACCTGTAGCACAGACTGTGGTTCATGCTGGATCCAGTACCTGTAACACAGACTGCAGTTCATGTTGAAATGAGTACCTGTAGCACAGACTGTGGTTCATGCTGGATCCAGTACCTGTAACACAGACTGCAGTTCATGTTGAAATGAGTACCTGTAGCACAGACTGTGGTTCATGCTGGATCCAGTACCTGTAACACAGACTGCAGTTCATGTTGAAATGAGTACCTGTAGCACAGACTGTGGTTCATGCTGGATCCAGTACCTGTAACACAGACAGCAGTTCATGTTGAAATGAGTACCTGTGGCACAGACTGTGGTTCATGCTGGATCCAGTACCTGTAACACAGACTGCAGTTCATGTTGAAATGAGTACCTGCAACACAGACTGGTTCATGTTAGATCCAGTACCTGTAACACAGACTGTGGTTCATGTTGGATCCAGTACCTGTAACAAAGGCGGGGTTTTCCATGCTGGATTAGAACCTGTAACACAGCTGTGCATGCTATGCAAGATCTTTAAAGGGCTACCCCTACACACGAGACGCACCGTGACACAAGCCCTCATTACCAGCCAACTGAACTACAGCAATGCTCTCTATGTAGGAATCGCCTCACACCTTCTACAGAGACTTCAGACCATACAGAACCCCACAGCCAGACTCATCCTCTGCCTTCCCAAGGAACCCACATCAAACCCCATCGCAGGAACCTCCACTGGCTCACCGTACAGAAGAGATGCCAATTCAAGCTGCTGACCGGAGCACACAAGGCTCTGCATGACCAACATTAACTTACATTAACCACCGCCTGAACTTCCACCAACCATTAGAAAAGGCTATGCTCTTCCTCCCTTTCACTTGCCCATACTCCCGCATCTACTGAAGCAGATGTGGAGGACGCTTTATCTCCTACATCGCAGCAAAGACCTGGAACAGCCTCCCCACGCACCTCCAGACCATCACCTCACTTCCGGATATCCGAATTGCCTTCAAAACCTGGCTGTTCGTATAATCCTTCGGGCCTGCAAATTCCTGGATACCCTATTGGGTGATTAGCCACGAATTGGAAATCCCGATTGATTGATTGATTGATTGGCTTATGCTTGATCCAGTACCCGTAACACAGAGTGTGGGCCATGTTTTTTTTTTTATAAAAAAGATCTTTTTTTAAACCAATGTCCGTTACAGTATACAGTACAGTTCCAACCATCATTTGGAAGTACATACACAGAACATATACATTACTATGATCTCATTTTATGGCAATGGTTCCGGATCTAACCATCTCCACCCCAAAGATCGCTAACAGCCGCCATCCCCCCTATCTTCTAAAGTATTACACTAATCCCCCCTCCCCTTCACAAACCCCAATATGTCTCCCATTGTTGCCATATTTTCTCCCACTTATGCGGGCAGCCCCTGCTTTCGTATACAATTTTTTCTGCGGCACTGCACCAGTCAGTGTGGTCTTTGTTTGATCCAGTATCTGTAACATAGACTGTGGTTCATGCTGGATCAAGTACCTGTAACACTTAGGGCCCGATTCACAGAATGAATTTAAGACTCAATCCTAAACTTACTACTATTTTGGTATTCACAAAATGAATGTACTACTTTTGGTATTCACAGAAGTTAGGATTTTGTCTTAAGTCTGTCTTAAGACAAACTTAAGACAAAATCCTAACTTCTGTGAATACCAAAAGTAGTACGTTCATTCTGTGAATGCCAAAAGTAATAAGTGCATTCTGTGAACACCAAAATAGTAGTAAGTTTAGGATTGAGTCCTAAGTTAATTCTGTGAATCGGGCCCAGACTGTGGTTCATGTTGGATCCAGTACATGTAACTCAGACTGTGGTTCATGTTGAAATGAGTACCTGTAGCACAGACTGTTGTTCATATTGGATCCAGTACCTGTAACAAAGGCTGGGTTTTCCATGCTGGATTAGAACCTGTAACACAGACTGTGCATGCTATGTAAGATCTTTAAATGGCTACCCCTACACACGAGACGCACCGAGACACAAGCCCTCACTACCAGCCGACTGAACTACGGCAATGCTCTCTATGTAAGAATCACCTCACACCTTCTACAGAGACTTCAGACCATACATAAAGCCACAGCCAGACTCATCCTCTGCCTTCCCAAGGAACCCACATCAAACCCCATCCTAAGAACCTCCACTGGCTCACCGCACAGAAGAGATGCCAATTCAAGCTGCTGACAGGAGCACACAAGGCTCTGCATGACCAACGACCCCCCTACATTAACCACCGCCTGAACTTCCACCAACCATCAAGAAGTCTATGCTCTGCCCGCATCTACCAAAGCAGATGAGTACCTGTAGCACAGACTGTGGTTCATGCTGGATCCAGTACATGTAACTCAGATTGCGGTTCGTGTTGAAATGAGTACCTGTAGCACAGACTGTGGTTCATGCTGGATCCAGTACATGTAACTCAGATTGCGGTTCGTGTTGAAATGAGTACCTGTAGCACAGACTGTGGTTCATGTTGGATCCAGTACATGTAACACAGATTGTGGTTCATGTTGAAATGAGTACCTGTAGCACAGACTGTGGTTCATGCTGGATCCAGTACCTGTAACACAGACTGCAGTTCATGTTGAAATGAGTACCTGTAGCACAGACTGTGGTTCATGCTGGATCCAGTACCTGTAACACAGACTGCAGTTCATGATGAAATGAGTACCTGTAGCACAGACTGTGGTTCATGCTGGATCCAGTACATGTAACACAGATTGTGGTTCGTGTTGAAATGAGTACCTGTAGTACAGACTGTGGTTCATGTTGGATCCAGTACATGTAACACAGACTGCAGTTCATGATGAGATGAGTACCTGTAGCACAGACTGTGGTTCATGCTGGATCCAGTACCTGTAACACAGACTGCAGTTCATGATGAAATGAGTACCTGTAGCACAGACTGTGGTTCATGTTGGATCCAGTACATGTAACACAGATTGTGGTTCATGTTGAAATGAGTACCTGTAGCACAGACTGTGGTTCATGTTGGATCCAGTACATGTAACACAGATTGTGGTTCATGTTGAAATGAGTACCTGTAGCACAGACTGTGGTTCATGCTGGATCCAGTACATGTAACACAGATTGTGGTTCGTGTTGAAATGAGTACCTGTAGTACAGACTGTGGTTCATGCTGGATCCAGTACCAGTAACACAGACTGCAGTTCATGATGAAATGAGTACCTGTAGCACAGACTGTGGTTCATGTTGGATCCAGTACATGTAACATAGATTGTGGTTCATGTTGAAATGAGTACCTGTAGCACAGACTGTGGTTCATGTTGGATCCAGTACCAGAACACAGATTACGGTTTATGTTGGAACTAGTACCAGAACACAGATTATGTTTTTTGCTGGAACCAGTACCTGTAACATTGACTATGGTTTATCTTGGAACGAGTCTCTAAACACAGACTAGAGTTTATATTGGAACCAGTACCTTTAGCAAAGACGAGGTTGCTTGCTGGATCAGTACCTGTAACAAAGACTAAAGCTTATGTTAGATCCATTGGGCCTCATTTATGAGGCTGTGCGTCACTTTTACGCCACTGGTGCGTCACTTTTTGTGACGCACCAGTGGAGTAAAAAATGCACCTTGTTGCACCATATTTACAAAGTGACGCATCTAGGTAGATGCATCACTTTGTAAACCCCTGCACCACATTATACCAGCGCCAGGTATAATGTATGCAAGGGGGGCGTTTTGACGCAAGAAAGAGTCATAGAAGTGACGCAGTGAAATCTATGAGATTTCACTGTGCCATTTCTTGGCCGCTAATGCGTCAAAATCTTATGCCTGCCTCATGGCAGGCGTAAGACTGACGCAGGCACTAACAACGTGGGACTTGCCCATGTGAAAGTACACATTGCTGGAGATGCTTCACTTTTGTGACACACTCCAGCAATGCATCACTTTTGCGCCTACAGATACGTCAGAAATACTGACGTATCTGTAACTCTTTGCGCAATGATGCGTCATACTGTAAATATGACACATCATTGGTGTCGCAGGGAGGATGCAATGAAAAGTGACGTATCGCTGTTTGAACGCAGCGATGCGTCACTTTTCATAAATGAGGCCCTTTATATGTAACAATGACTTAGTTCCACGTTGGATCCAGTACCTTTGACGCAGACTGCAGTCAATGGCTTGAGATTAGGTTCCACTGTGCGTTGCCCTCTCCTATATACACCTCGCCACACCAGCCTGCCTACCGGTGGCAAATAGGTAAATAACTGGCACTTAACACAGCAACTATGCATTGATTGTGTAATGCCATCCTCAGTTTTAAGGTATGACCTCACTGTAAACAGTACAGCAGCATAGAGCTAAGGGAACTGATTTATGCTCATTTGCAGGAGTTCAGGCAGCTAGAAAATGTATTTTCATACAATTTGAGAGCTTAAAATACAAAAAAACAACCACTTTCTACTTCTAGTATCCCTTGGCTTTGTCCTAAAAATATACATTATCCATGAGGCAAATACAACTAGACAATGTACATATTAATAATTTTACTGAAAATCCGTCCAGTGTCCCACTAGACTGAGCTCAGTTCTTCCAGACGAATACAATGTTAACAGGAAATGGCACTTGGGATTACAGGGCTAAACAAAGCCAATGTTTGATTAAAAACATGTCTCAGTGCTCAGAAGGATGTTATATCTTATTTGCAGAGGGTGGCTTACAGGAGAATTCACACGGGTGTTTTCAAGGCATGTTGTGGTGTAGAGAAACCTACAATTTTGCACCCAATAACTTTTCTTTGTACTCGATTTGCCACACCTTCAGCACAGGGCACAAAAGCCAACCAAACACTTTTGTGGTCTATGCGCAGAAATGACCATGGGAAACAGGGGTAAGAAAGATGATTGTGGATCATAATGTTGTTTTTGGAAGCTTTATCCACCAGCATGTAATGTAGATCTGACCAAGGACCAATCAGACTCCGAGAAGAGCTGTGATGTGGCAGTACAAGGCCAATGGGAGAACTTAATCTAAGATTTGGAGCTTGGTTGCCGATACACTCTGGATACGCTTGAGTATTGGGAGAGATTTGTCTCTGATGATAAGTGGCTGAGCTTTACACCACCATCAAAGGCCCATATGCATATCTGACACAGCTAGAGGCTTATTTTCATGTTGTGAGACTCACATGAGCAAATGTAAAGTGACTTACCATTCAGAACAATGTCATATCACTCGCTGGAGCACCAAACCTAAGTGGAGTATGGCTGGTGTTTACTTTACCCATTGGTTGTAGAACTGACAGCGGCTTCCTAGTGCACATGCTAAAAAAAAGCACAATTCATTAATTCTTTTTTTTGTTTTTGATGAATTCTTTTTATTAACAGATTTGTAGAGAATGCCGACCTCCTATGTATCAGCCTGAGTAAGGATAACAGCAAGGACATTCTCCAAATTAATATCTACGCCCGAGGTTGTCAGGGTGGGAGGAAGCAACCAGTCCTGAATGATCTAGAATATCTTCTGAAGAAGCACAAAGGCGATCATTTTGTCGTAGTAGCAGGTGATCTGAACTGCTCATTTGAACCCATCCTTAGTCTGGCATAAGATGTGGGAATTGATGAAGATAATGCCTGGAATATCCCTGCGCTAGCTATAAGCAAGGGTGTCAGGGGCACGAAGGCGGCCCTCCACTGGCTGGGACTCTGCCTGGAGTGGGGGCTTCGGGCAGTGAATGGCCGCACTCCGTCTGACAATTTAGGGAAACCAACTTTTGATAATGGGACCAGCGCAAGTCGTATTGACTACATATTGGTCAATATAGAATCCTGGTCACATGTAATAGATATGGTGGTAGAGACTAGGCCACAGAGTGACCACAATCCCCTCTCTTTGGGGCTCAGGGTTCCCGGACTGGGTGATCTCCAAACAACCTGCCTAACGTCCGACTTAGTTTTGTGTGACAACAGAAGACGAGTTAAATGGTCTAGGGTCATAGCTGACCCAGAGCTTATCCGTAAAATAGAGGAGTTGGTCTTAGACACAAGGGGCAGGATGACTGCTTTATCCCCCTCTGGTGGAGCTGATTCCTTAACCATTAATCTTCATGAGAAGTGTTTTACGGATCTCAAAAATCTCCTCACCAGGCCATCAAATAATAAGATAGTTAAATCACACAAAAGATGGTATAACAAGAGCTGCAGAGAAGCTCACAGTAAATTAATAGCAGCTGTTAAAACCAGGATTACTCATGATATCAGGAAAGCTAGGCAGTTTTATAAACAAGTCCTTTGGGCAGCTAAGAGGGACTGGGACGATTCCTACTGGTTAGATCTTCTTGAAGCCTGTGAGTCATCTAACCAAGTGAAATTTTGGGAGACAGTTAGATGGGGTAGGGACCCTGACTCCCAAATACCGGTCAACCATGTTTCTGCTCTGGACTGGGTGGAATTTTTTTCTGCACAATTTAAAGACACGAGTGCCGAGCAGGAACTGGCAACCGAGCCTGCTGTGGGGGCAATACCAATAATCCCCGGGGATAGGCTCACATTCTCCGCTTCAGACACGGTACATGCCTTAGGTTCTGTCCAGTCTGGTAAAGCCGCAGGTCTAGACGCCATACCAGCGGACCTTTTTAAACTAAACCTTGATTTATGGGTCCTATACATCACCCTATTGGCAAACACTATCGCAGCAGGGGCAAGGATTCCTCAATCCTGGAAAGGGGCTGAGATACTGCCAGTATATAAAAAAGGGGATCGATCATTGCCAAATAACTATCGCCCCATAAGCCTGATCGATTCAATCCAAAAAATAGTATCAAGAATGGCCCTAGCAAGAATTCAGGGGTGGATTGAGCAGAACAATATACTTTCCCCTATGCAGGCAGGGTTTAGATTAGGCACCAGCACCTTAGACCAGGTGTTTCGACTCACCATGCTCTATTAGAAGGTGGTCTTCTTGGGTGGAGGGGTTATCTATGCCGCATTCGTTGATCTTAAGTCGGCTTTTGACTTAGTTCCAAGGGCGGAACTATGGGAAGCTCTTAGACTTATGGGCCTTCCTGTAGAACTCCTGGAATTAGTCAGGCGCTTACATGAGGATAATTTCGCTCAGGTAAGGTGGGGGAGGCAGGGTCAGGTGACCAACAGCTTTCCAGTCCAACGAGGGGTGCGCCAGGGCTGCGTATTGGCTCCTACCCTGTTTCTCCTCTTCATCAACCAGGTAGTTCAATTTTTTAACAATACACAGACTGATGCACCTACCCTGGGCGGATCAAAATATCCTATGTTAATCTTCGCCGACGACACCCTGCTCCTTTCTAAAACCCGGAGCGGGTTACAGGCAGCCCTGAATAGGTTTGCGGAGTTCTGCAAGAACAATGACTTGCAGATCAACGTTGATAAAACTAAATTTATGGTTTTTAATAAGAAAACCCCAATTAAAAGTTCGGTTACTTTGAACGGTGTCCCAATTGAACAGGTCAAGGTCATGACGTATCTGGGCGTGACCCTTGATCATCAACTTAGTTGGAACCCCCAGTTGGAGGCATTAAAACTCAAATTTGTCCGCCTCATGGGCTGCTTACTGCAGGAACAAAAAAAATCCTTGACTAAACACATTACTCCAGCACTAAAAATGTATGAGGCCAAGGTCAATGCAGCAACCCTGTACGGAGCTGACATATGGGGTTACAAGGACCTGTCAGTCTTGGCCACAGCACAGAATAGGTTCCTACGGAACCTGGTAGGGCTTCCACAATCCTCACCCATCAAACCACTGCTATTAGACCTAGGTTGCAGACCTTTAGACGAGATGGCACAGTTTCGTCTAGTGGCACTCTGGCATCGGCTCTGGACGACTCCAGAGCTTAGCCTCTTCGCCCATGAACTGGATGAGGTTAAATCACTGTGGGGTGCTCATAGAATCCCATGGCTCAGGGAAGTCAAACAAATACTGTATTCAATGGGCCTCCCTGAGCTGTGGATAAATCCTGGGTGCTCCAGTTTTCCTTCAAAACAAGAGTTTAAGGATCTTTTCTGGGCCACGAAAAAATCTATACTGGTGACCAATTCCTCGGACAATAACTTAACGGGACTCTTTCTAACACATAAGGTAACTCCGTCCCTCGAGCCCTACTGGGATTTGATTTGCAAAACCCTAGACCGTAAACTGTGTCACCAGTTTCGGGTAGGTACATTACCCATCAACTCCTTTACTACAAAGTGGGCGAAGAATGCAAGCAATAAATGCTTTTGGTGTCCCGACCAGGTAGAAAGCATTGGCCATTTGTTTTTTGCATGTCCAGCATATCGATCCCCTCGATTTAAATGGCTGAAACCCATATGTGTAACTTTGGATTGTGGGGGACATCGCGAAGCCCTGCAGAAATTACGTGATATTAGAACTGAAATGTCTGTGATTTGTGTAGCTAAATTTCTGGGTTTGGCGTGGCTGATCCGTACAAAGAAATTGAACACTCTTTTAAATTAACTGCTATGATATGATCACATGTTGTTTGCTTGCCACACTCTTTTTAGACAATTGGGGGCATGTCTGCAGTAGTTTTTATATATATTATGTATTGTATGTCGTCTTTTATGAATTTTATTCGAAATAAAGACATTAAGAGAGAGTCGACTTTAAAGGTTTCAACAAGTGAGGCAGAAACTTAGAACAAATTTCATCATGATTGCAGGGTACATAGATAGTTCATGGTAGTTAACAATGCCTATGGATAGTCAGATTTTCAGGCGCTGGGTCAATGGGGGGAACACAAATATTGCCTCTGTATTCGTTCCATTTACCCCAAATGGAATACCACTTTCTGGGGCACGCAAAACATACACAGTTTTCTAATGGAGCATGCACCAATCCATGTCTATCTTCCAAGATGCTACCTTAGGCAGCCCTCCCGCCCCCCCAGAGTTGTGCAATATTCCGTTTGGCCACCATCTGATCCAGGGTGACCCAGATTTTGCCTTTGCTGCTAAGATCAGTGGGTTCTCAAATGTTCAATATGCATCTTTTTGCTTCCGGCCTCAAAGCGGCCCCCAACACACTGTTCATGCACTCGTGTATTTTTAACCAATAGGATTGGACATATTCACACTCCTACATTATATGCATAAAGGAGCCTGGCAGTCCACATCTTGTTGTTAATTTTGCTGCAATATCACAGAGAATCCGCAAATCTGCTAAAAAATAAAACAAAACAAGCGCGGGCTCCCAAGCTTGTTTTTGAACCCCCCTCCCCCAGGCTGGGCCAGGGCCCGGGGAGGGACTAGCATTTATTTTTTGGGGGTGGGGATGCGTCTTCCCCCTCCGCAGGCTAATTTCAATCCCAGGGACCCAACTCCCTGGGGCCCAACATCTTAATTAGGGGACGGGGCAAGCTGCCACCCTCCCCATGCTGATTTTGGCCCAGAGACCACATCCCCAGGTGCCCGGTGTAGTTTTCAGGGAGATGAGGCACACTGCTCTCCTCCTCAGTCCATTTGCGACCCCACTGCATGTGGGGGGCGGACGGGTTAGCGGAGGACCTTGGGGCTCCCTCCTGCAACCCTGAACGGATACATACACTTTTAAGTAATGGGAAACATAAGACCCTGGAGGATGGGGTCCCCAGCGCCTAGTGAGACTCAGGGAGGAGGAGGGCGCGAGATATAGTTACCTTAGGGCACAATTTATAGTTACCTGAGATAACTATAACTGGTGAATTTCAGTGGTTTTTAGAGTTTAAAACAGTTTGGTGTTAATGAACATTTCACATAACTATATTGTTACTTTAACAATTGTTCTTTTCAGTGAATATGTATATAAAATAGTACCGCTGCTTCCATTAATACTTATTTATCCAACAAACAAAGTTGATGTTAGCACAGCAGTGGTAAATCATTTTCACTTCCCTGTTAGAAATTCACTTTGTTTTTTCTGACTGAGGGTCTTTCTTTTAGGTCTGGAATGAATATGTATTGGACTGCAATGGAGACAATTGATGTAGACTCCAGGTGCACCTGAAAATAGTTTTTTCTTTGTTTCCTAATTGTGTTTGTTGGTATCAGTTGGCTTGTTTATCTGCATGGCACTTAAGGTTCCCACCAGTCAAAGATAGCACGTCCAAGAAAACATGAACCTAGAGACGCTTCAATACATGGGAAATGTGAGCATTTGCTCAGGGCCTTAGCCTTCCAAGACGTCCCGGGTGTAGCGGTCTAGTTATTTGTCCGATGTGGACAAGGCCCCGGAAGCGCCCACGAACACTGTATCACTATCTGGCCAGGCGTGGCCAGAGAGCTTAAATAAAGGGGCCGGAGATAGGAAATGTTCTTGTTATAAAACATTTCGCAATCTCAACTAGTAACGTACAAGTACATTTTTGGGTGGCATTGTGGGGCTTGAATTTGCAGAAAATGGGTGATAACATTCAGAGTTGTTCCAAACAGTGGTACCCAAAATACCAAAATATGTCTTGCTGGGGCAGGTGAGGGGGCAAACATCTTTAGGTGGACGCTGCATACGTTGCAGCTGTATCCACTGTAAACTAATAACTGGTTATTTTAACAGTATTTATTGGAAGAGGCTGAGAAAGGGTTTCGTCTTCAGCAGGTTTATTCTACTTTAACTGGCATCTCTATTTTTTGTTTAATGTCTTTTTTTATTCCATTTTGCGGTAACGATTCTTTTGTTTAGGATTGCGTGCACATTATAATATTAATTATATGAGAAAATATAATCAAATATTGAATCTCAAAACCATTCTAAATTTTTAATTGTGCTTCTGAATTTTCCCTGAGAAGCAGCTGCGCAGAGCTCAGTTGCCTTCAGGAAAACACAGCACTTGATTTAAATGCAGGCGCGGACTCGCTGTGACATTTAACGGCAACACACGCACAAGATATTAAATGAAATAGTTGAAAAGGCCATTAAAAACAAAGCTTGGCTTGTCTGTTCGTGTTTGCTCTTTCTGGCGGCTTCGCGGATGCGGCTGGCTTTATAGATAAGACGCCATGTTAGGGTTATACGGTGGCTGACCGGTAGGTGTCAGTATAACCCGTGAAAACGGATGCACATCTGTTTTACGACATTTCGACACTGAATACACAACACTGGACGGATTTGCTAAATATGAAAACTCCCCATAGATACAGAGCATAAAAACTAATGGCAGATTCGGGTATAACGCGCAGGACTCCTTGGTAAAATTGCTTATCTAATAAACGCGGACTATGAGCTGAATCACAAAGAGTTGAACTGGAATAGAAAATGTCTGGGAACCAGAATAAAAGTCACAACCATTAATCAATCAGTGGCCATCATTATAATTGGGGCAGTTTTGAACTTGTGAAGATACACTGCACGTGTTTTTTTTTCAAGGTATGAGCGATTCGAAGTACTTGTGATTGCTGCAGGCATTGCTTGTAGCAGGGCCGGCTTTTGGCATGGGCGAGCTGGACCCCGGCCCAGGGCGCCAGTTTTCATAGGGGCGGAAGCTGCTGGCATTAATTAGAAGCAGACATCAGACTTCCTGTCACCTGGCTCCAGTTCTGCATGAGCTGTTGTTAACACCCCATCACCCTGCTTTGTTGCCCTGTCATCTCCTATCACTCCCTGTTGCCACACACCCTCCAAACAACAACTTGGTACCAGCGTGAGATGCTAACCTGTGCAAAATTCGGGTGGGTGGGGTGTGGTGCAGAGAAGTGTTCAGAGGACAGCCACTACTCTGATGCAATCAGCCAGGGGCTGACCTCTGAACACAGAAGGTGCTGCTCCCTGCTGCCTCATTTTATTTACTAACAGCGAGAGGGCGCCAAATGTCTTTACCCTGGCAAAGGCCGACTCTGGCTAGTGGGAATATCAGCTAAACCGACAGTAAAAACCAGACCATAAATATAGGCCCAAAAACTGCACAGACCTGTCAGACCAGACTTCCAACACTACCAGATTACCCTGTAGGCCGGTATGACCATGGACACACCTGCCCTACCCCTCCCCCCTTTAGCAATGCCTTAATGTAAAATTATTGCCCACATACACAATATGCTCAGTGCCCCTGCATTTCATGGTACCCGGGATAACCGCGTAACCATCAAGATGCCCCCCTTAAACCGCTCACTTTATATGATGGCTTAGTTTAGATTCCTTGCAGCGGGGCTGGTGTTCTAGGAGAGGTGCCTTTTGGCATTCCGTCACATTAGATGTGATTGGACAACCAAGCTTTCTGCGTCACCTGTTGTTATCGATTCTTCATCACGTGCATAGAGTGGGGCTTTCGCTCCACACCACAACAGTATCACCCTCTCACCTCATACTACTGGCTGTTCGGTGTATCACTCCGCCTCCTACGGAGTGATTGCATTGCAATGCATGAAGTACTGAAAAGTCGCATACTTAGTAAGTTTTATCTCTCATAGATGTATTGTATACAAAAATACAGTCTTTTCGGGGTTTTTTCCACTGTAGCTGGCTTTTAAAAATTATTTTAGTGAGGACTCAAAATGCAAAGCAAACATATTGGCTTTGCCAACGCATGTTTTTTGCATTCATGTAGCAAAAACCCTACTCAATGTGTTTATAATTACTGCCCCCACATTGGGACGCCATAGTCCAGCTTATGTGACTTATGCATAGAAATGGCCCTGCTGTTAATATTTTAGCCTCCATTTTTAACAGCAGTAAGGCTATATATAACAAGGGACTGAGAGCGAGTCCTATACGATGGAGTGTTCCAGAGAGGCTGAAGTGGTGTCTGTGTTACCATAGTCTTCACTCTCTGTGATTCCTGACCCTTCTCTGCATGCAGTGCATCCAATAGTACCATACTCATCTATAGCCTACAAAAGACTGTTGTTGTGACCCTGATGGAGAATGAGGGCGTTGCAAGTGGTTCTTTTGAACATAGACACTGAAGAAAGACTGCTAGACAACTACTGACAGTAAAAACTATTTCTAAAATGGGTTGCCCTAGATGCGCATAATGGAATTCGCCCACAAATTCAAGACCACTCACTTTCTTATAGCATAAAAGGCCACTTTATTCAGGATATATGAATTTCCCAACAGATAATCATTCATGGATATTATAACATGTCATTTGGCAATTGAACACGAAACCATTTTATTTTATTATAAATCTGAATTTATACCGAAACCATCAAATATATATATTTCCTTGTATTCAAACTTAACATAACTTCCGCAACATTTTCTTTCCATCTTTCCCCTCAATTGTTCTGTAGAAGTCCCCCTAGCTAACTAATAACTGGAGAAGCCCGCTCTAGACTTTTCCTTCCCGAGGATTTTATGCCTCAAGAAATCTGTTATGGGAATCACATCCTGAAGTGGCAAATATATATATATATATATATATATATATATATATATATATATATATATATATATATATATGTGCGCTCGCGTGCCAAAACACTACCAAACTCTCGGGGAGAATATTTCAAACGCCTTTATTGCCACAGCGTGCTTGAATAGCACTTGTGGGACACCCCCGCGCCGCACGGCCACCAGCTGCTGCGTGTGCCCCTCACCTGCCCTCTGCCTCGCTGCTGCCTCGTTTGCCGGCTGCCGCCGCTGCGAGTGTTTTTTCGTTTGTTTTGACGTTTCTTTGTGCTTGTATAGTTTTAACTGTCTTTTGTGCATTTTCCCCCCTGTTTTGACGGTTTTTTGTGCCTGTTCCACTGTATAGCATTTCTTCCCCGTGTCAGCCCTCCTTCCTGGCTGCCCGCCTACCTCGCCGCCCCCCGCCCTCCCTTCCCGCCACCGACGCTTGGCCACGCCCCTTTTTGCATTCTGTAACCCTCCCCGCTCCCGCCTCCCAGCTGCTCCGCCCACCCGCGCACTTGGCCTTAAATGGCGACCGTGCGACGCAGGTGAGTGTGACCCACTTGTGGGACACCCCCGCGCCGCACGGCCACCAGCTGCTGCGTGTGCCCCTCACCTGCCCTCTGCCCCGCTGCTGCCTCGTTTGCCGGCTGCCGCCGCTGCGAGTGTTTTTTCGTTTGTTTTGACGTTTCTTTGTGCTTGTATAGTTTTAACTGTCTTTTGTGCATTTTCCCCCCTGTTTTGACGGTTTTTTGTGCCTGTTCCACTGTATAGCATTTCTTCCCCGTGTCAGCCCTCCTTCCTGGCTGCCCGCCTACCTCGCCGACCCCCGCCCTCCCTTCCCGCCACCGACGCTTGGCCACGCCCCTTTTTGCATTCTGTAACCCTCCCCGCTCCCGCCTCCCAGCTGCTCCGCCCACCCGCGCACTTCGCCTTAAATGGCGACCGTGCGAACGCGCAGCGGTCACGCGCAGCGGGTGCGCCGATTGTGCGCCGAAGGCGCGCCAAAGGTAAGCCCGTCTACGCCCGTCCGCGCCTGGACCGCGCCCAGTGCCAGAACCCCTGGCCCCCGAGGACCCCGACCAACCCGCCTGACGTACTCAGCCGCCACCCTCAGCGCTCTCAACACCGGCCGACACCCAGAATGCCATCAGGCCACTCCTAGACGTACCAACGGACCTTTCAGCTGCCACACCTGCAAGTTCTCATGCATCCGATCCTGCACCGCACCCACCAAGACGAACACCAGCAGTACCCACCTCAAGTGCATCCTGCTCAACACCCGCTCCGTCCACAGACACGCCATCGAACTCTGGAACCTCCTAGACGCCACAGCCCCTGACGTTGCCTTCCTCACGGAGACCTGGATGAACGCCTCTTCAGCTCCCGACATCGCCATCGCTATCCCAGAGGGCTACAAGATCGTCCGGAGGGACCGCAACACCAACCAGATGGGAGGAGGCATCGCCATCATCCACAAGAACACCATCCGTCTCACGACCAACACCGACAACACCCTGACCAGCGCCGAACACCTGCATTTCCAGATCCACACCAACCCGACCACCACCCTCAGAGGCACCCTGATCTACCGACCCCCGGGACCACGCACACAATTCAGCGAGGACATCGCCGACTTCGTCAGCCCGCTTGCCCTCCCCTCCGCTGACTACATCCTCCTGGGAGACCTCAACTTCCACCTGGAGAACAACAACGACCACAACACCACCACCCTGCTCGACAACCTCGCCAACCTGGGACTCAAGCAACTGGTGACCACCCCCACCCACCTTGCCGGACACACACTCGACGCCGTCTTCTCATCCAGCACAGACATCGACTTCAGCCACGCCACAGAGCTTCAATGGACGGACCACAGCTGCGTCCACTTCACCTTCAAGAGAACGACGACCCACCATCACCAGCAACAGGCCGCCCGCAGAAGCTGGAACAAGATCACAGCAGACCAGCTCGCCACCTCCCTGAGCCAGCACCCTCCTGCCAGCTCAGCGAACCCCAGCCAGGCCGCCGACAACCTCACGAAGTGGATCAGCAACTGCGCGGACGAACTCGCCCCACTGAGGACCGCGCCCAGCAGACCCGGCAGTAAGAAGGCCCCATGGTTCACCGACGAACTCAAGAGCTCCAAGAAGAACTGCCGAGCCCTCGAGAAAGTCTGGAAAAGGGAACCGACACCGGACAACAGGACCTCCCTCAAGCTTGCCACCCGGAAGCACCACCAGCTGATCCGCGCCGCCAAGAAAACAGCGTTCAAGGACCGGTTGGACAACAACGCACACAACTGCAAGGAACTCTTCAACATCATGAAAGAGCTCTCCAACCCCAGCGCAGGAAACAACGACATCACCCCATCGCAAGACCTCTGCAACTCCCTCGCCTCATACTTCCACAACAAGATCACAGACATACACAGCAGCTTCGACAACCAACCAACGCACACCATGACCGAACAACCACCCCCCACCACCACCCTCCACGCCTGGACCCCGATCAGCACCGAAGACACCATCCGCACGATGAACTCCATCCACTCCGGATCACCGACCGACCCCTGCCCTCACCACGTCTTCAACAAGGCCGACGCTGTCATCGCACCCCACCTGCGAGACATCATCAACACATCCTTCAACACCGCCACCTTCCCGGAGAGCTGGAAGCACGCCGAACTCAGCGCTCTACTCAAGAAACCAACAGCGGACCCCACCGACCTCAAGAATTACCGCCCCATCTCGCTTCTCCCGTTCCCAGCCAAAGTCATCGAGAAGACCGTCAACAAGCAGATGGCCGCCTTCCTCGAGACGAACGGATCCCTCGACCCCTCACAGTCCGGCTTCCGAGCCAATCACAGCACCGAGACCGCCCTCATCGCCGCCACCGATGACATCCGGGCCCTGATGGACAATGGAGAAACAGCGGCCCTCATCCTCCTAGACCTCTCCGCGGCTTTCGACACGGTCTGCCACCGCACCCTAGTACGGCGCCTCAGCAACGTCGGAATCCAGGACAAGGCGCTAGAATGGATCACCTCCTTCCTCGGCGGAAGAACACAGAGAGTCCGCCTACCACCATACAAGTCAGAGGCCTCCGAAGTCATCTGCGGCGTCCCCCAAGGATCTTCTCTGAGCCCCACCCTCTTCAACGTCTACATGAGCCCCCTCGCGGCCATCGTACGCAAACACAACCTCAGCATAATCTCCTACGCCGACGACACCCAGCTGATCCTCTCCCTGACCAACGACCCCGCCGCCGCCAAAGCCAACCTACACGAAGGGATGAAAGAGGTAGCCGAGTGGATGACGACCAGCCGCCTGAAGCTGAACTCGGACAAGACGGAGGTCCTCATCCTGGGCTCCTCACCCTCCGCCTGGGACGACTCCTGGTGGCCTCCCGCCCTGGGCACCGCACCCAAACCGACAGACCATGCACGCAACCTGGGCTTCATCCTGGACTCCTCCCTCTCCATGACCAGGCAAGTCAACGCCGTCTCCTCGTCGTGCTTCAACATCCTACGCATGCTACGGAAGATCTTCTGGTGGATCCCCACAGAGACCAGGAAGACCGTCACCCAGGCCCTCGTCACCAGCCGACTGGACTACGGCAACGCCCTCTACGCCGGCACCACCGCCAAGCTCCAGAAGAGACTCCAGCGGATCCAAAACGCCTCAGCCAGACTCATCCTCGACATCCCACGAACCAGCCACATCTCCGGACATCTGAGAGACCTCCACTGGCTCCCCGTCAGCAAGAGAGTCACCTTCCGCCTCCTCACCCACGCACACAAAGCCCTACACGACCAAGGCCCGAGCTACCTCAACAGCCGAGTCAACTTCTACGCTCCCAAACGCCACCTCCGATCAGCCAACCACGCCCTCGCCGCCGTCCCCCGCATCCGAAGAACAACTACAGGAGGAAGGTCCTTCTCCTACCAGGCCGCCAAGACCTGGAACTCCCTCCCGACCGACCTGCGCCTGACCCAAGACCACCTCTCCTTCAGGAAGAAGCTGAAGACCTGGCTGTTCGAGCAGTAGCGGCACCCCCCCCCCCCAGCGCCTTGAGACCCTACGGGTATGTAGCGCGCTTTACAAGTGTCAGTGATTGATAGCTCAGGAAAATGTCAATCAAAACCCAGTTCGCCGTTTTGTTCCTGACGCGTTTCGAAGGCTCCCGCCTTCTTCTTCAGAGGAAAGGCGAACACATCACGGGAGTGCAGGTTCCAGCCCTCCATATAGCAATGGCACGCCCCTCGATGAGCAGTCCAAATGTCTCAGTGCCTGTTGGCACTGGAAGTCCTGTATTTTCAAGGCGCCCCTACTGTGGTCAAAGGCGCTTGGACAGTCTCCCCTCGCCTGCCAGGCGACATCACGGTAGTGGAGTAGGGGACGGATGAATATCCGTATCTCTAGCAAGCTGGATGCTTGCCCTTGCCGGCTCCTTCCGTGAGGCTGCGTGGCGGTGCTCAGCGTTTCATGCAGGGTTACCGCTACGCTCGATTCCATCAAGGCGCTGCTGCACTCTTCTGGCGGGTGTGGTCAGAATGGTGATGGTTCCATTCAAGATATGTGCGCTCGCGTGCCAAAACACTACCAAACTCTCGGGGAGATTATTTCAAACGCCTTTCTTGCCACAGCGTGCTTGAATAGCAAAGAGGCTCAGGAAAATGTCAATCAAAACCCAGTTCGCCGTTTTGTTCCTGACGCGTTTCGAAGGCTCCCGCCTTCTTCTTCAGAGGAAAGGCGAACACATCACGGGAGTGCAGGTTCCAGCCCTCCATATAGCAATGGCACTCATCTATAGCCTACAAAAGACTGTTGTTGTGACCCTGGTGGAGAATGAGAGCGTTGCAACTGGTTCTTTTGAATATAGACACTGAAGAAAGACTGCTAGACAACTACTGACAGTAAAAACTATTTCTAAAATGGGTTGTCCCTAGATGCGCATAATGGAATTCGCCCACAAATTCAAGACCACTCGCTTTCTTATAGCATAAAAGGCCACTTTATTCAGGATATATGAATTTCCCAACAGATAATCATTCATGGATATTATAACATGTCATTTGGCAATTGAACACAAAACCATTTTATTTTATTATAAATCTGAATTTACACCGAAACCATCAAATATATATATTTCCTTGTATTCAAACTTAACATAACTTCCGCAACATTTTCTTTCCATCTTTCCCCTCAATTGTTCTGTAGAAGTCCCCCTAGCTAACTAATAACTGGAGAAGCCCGCTCTGGACTTTTCCTTCCCGAGGATTTTATGCCTCAAGAAATCTGTTATGGGAATCACATCCTGAAGTGGCAAACATATATATATATATATATATATATATATATATATATATATATATATATATATATATATATATATATATATATAATAAACACGTACAAACGTATAAGCCTACAACTATATACACACATATGTATATATATATATATATATATATATATATATATATATATATATATATATATATATATATATATATATATATATACTCACAATTATATTATCATTCATTTTTTTTTTTTTGGGGTGGGTGGGATTTCGCTAAAAGAGCAAAATCCCCCTCTCTAACCTGCCTGCGCCTAATCTCCTCAGAGCATACGCACTAAAAGCCTGCCCTGACGCTCCCTCCCTAGCTCGCGCCTGGACCCTACCATCGTGCGCGAAATCCGCAGGGGGAGACGTCTCGCGCCGCTCCCCCTGCAGGGCCAGTGTGCTGGTTGGTTGGGGGAACGAAGGAGTAAAGAGTATCCTTAAGAGATGGGGACAGTTGGAAAAACAGGAATAAAATGTACAAGAGAGGCGTGGTAAAATAGAAAGAGATAGAGAAAGAGAGGATTGAGAGAGAGAGAGAGAGAGAATGAGTGAGGGGACCCGAGGGGACGTTTCAAGCAGTCTGAGGTGTTAACTGTCTGTCATCAGATGAGAAACAGGAATTGTAGCCGTGCATGCTTGCAGACCGGTTGATAATTGCCAGAAAAGTTAAAGTTTAAGCTTGCTGTAAAATGTTTTCAGTTAAAGGTTTAGTCTACTGCTAACTTTTTTAATAAATAAAAGAAAGGTTCACTTTTTGAGCGTTTAGCATAAAATAATTTGATATGTTAATTTTTTAACTAATTAGCTTTATGGAGCAGGGAAAGGGCTCGGATTGGGAAAAGGGTTGTGGTAAAGTGGATTATGGGACTGTTTAATGATTAAGCGTGTGGTATGGGTTAAGATAAGGGTGGAGTAAGGACTAGTACAGGAGATAGATTTAGGTTTTGGGTAAGAGGTGGAGTTAGGGTGGGGATTTGGATCAGAGTTAGGGATAGCATAACGTTAGGGATTGGTTTTTTTAATTAAAGCTGGCGTTAGTTTAAGAGCTAGGGTAAGGGTTACATTGTGATCAGGAACTTTAGGAGGTACATTTCTATTTTTTACCACTACATTTTTATATTTTTAGCTGAAATCCATTTAAATCACAGTTTTGTCCTAACCTTTATAAGTCAATATTTTTATTTCCTACATGGTTTTCATGTGATTTTCTTTTACATACAACTAAATAGGGAGTAAGATTAGACTTTCTTATCTTCGGAAGGAGGTGTGGTCTGGTGCTAAAGGTTTTGTGCGCAGACTCAGTAGTCCCAGGGCTAAACTAATTTTCCTTAATGGACTATATAGATTTTGCGATCTTTGGTCTTAAACCCCTAATGAGTGAATTTTTTTAGTGGCAAATCTGGGAGTACTGAGATATGGTTTAAAGGCTGGTATAACGATTACACATAAGAAAGTGGGTTTTTATGATACGTTGTTTTATCTAATATGTGTACAGCTTGCAAGCTCTTGGTGTGGTAATTGGTGTGTAACACTGCTGCAATTGATTATAAACTGGAGCCTGACTATGTGGTTGGCCGGGTATTTGGGTGGGTTGGTGTCCCGTGTAGGAAGAGTTTGGTGTGCATGAGGGCCAGAGATGTGCTCCGATCGTGCCAAATTGGATTTGTCTCCGAAGCTAAGCAGCCATTTGACCAATAGATATTTAGGTTTGTTACAGGTTACATCAATTTCATGCCCACAATAGTATCTCAGGGCACTCACACTTAGTGATACTTGCAAACATCTTGGTGCATTGGCTGAAAGTTGATGCCAGAGTTGCTTGTCAGGTACTCTAGTCAGTTTCTCCCACATGTGAGATGTTGAGGTGGCTGATCCATCTTCATGCCTTAATTACAAAGGTTGTTTTGATCCAGATCTGATATTTGCTCTAGCATTAAAGTCCACGTTTAGTTTCACCCACATTGGGCATGCAGAGGGAGCTAAGAATGGCTGTTTCCTGAAATACACTGTTAGGATCACCTAAATGTGAGGTGCAGAGGTGGCCAAGAATTACTCAGGTCCTAAATAGGCGTGTTAGGATTCTCAGCCATGTCTCCTGAGGTATGAGGTATGTGAAGATTTGGGCCAGAAAACTGCTTGGACAAAAAAATACTCCTGTCGGCCCACTCATTCAATATTGTGCGGTCGTAGTGCAGTGGGAAGGCATTCCTGTGGATGGTACTAACCGGAGTGGCAGCATTACCCTTGGCCCACACACACAGAGTGGTCTTGTCAGCATTTACTCTAAGGGACTAATAGGAAGTCTGGTGGTATTCGGACTGCCAGACTCATGGTGGGGCGGCAGGAGTGGTCTTTTGACCGCCACATTATGACCCTAGTGGTTGTGCCGCCCTGGGGCCACCAACACTACCAGTGAAACACTGTTCCCTGGTGGTGGCGCGGCAGTCCAGAGGCATCTATATGCTTGGTGGGACCGCCGTGGTGACTCCAAGCATATTATGGGTTTCCTCTCCACCAGGGTTTTCATGGTGATTCTTCCTTCATGAAAACCCTGGCAGAGAGGAAACAAAGGGGGTCCTACAGGGCCCCCTTGTGACTCACGCCCTGTGGATGCACACAGTGGGGCACAACATGTGCACCCCTGTATGCATGCACAGAAGTTCCAGCAAGGCCTGGACTTTTTTTTTTTTTTTGGGATTCAAGGATTTATTAATTCAAACATGCATGTAAAACACTAAATTCATTAGCAAAAGATCAATTTAAAAACACTGTTCACAATGTTGAAACTCAAGCTGGAACTGTTTTGAAGTTCCCTTTGCAGCCCTTAATTTATAGGCACCACTGTGGGAATGCCAAAGCAATCACCCGGTAATGTAAAAAAAAGTAATTATACAGCAGGCGGTTCTCACGCTGGTTTTGTGGTGCGGCAGCGGGGTGGTCCTGCCGCCGTACCATCAACCTCGTAATCGCCCCCCAAAGTCGTAGACATTGGACGAGACTCCCAGGGTGCAAGGGTTATTTGACTATCCCCCGGTGTAGCTTTATGAAGACCACTCACAAGCTCAAACGATGGAACCATTACAAGATAAATTACTGTACTAATGATTAGGTAATTTGAACACTAGAAAATAGCCCAAAAATACAAATAATTCTTGCAAAACCTCCCAAAACATAAGTTTTGATGTTGCTATGTTTATTATGGATGGTTATAATTGTATTTTATTGAGTGCTATCCTGTGGGTTCTGAAGTGTGCTCTACTCGTGACTTGTGCAGTAATGTATTGTTTGTGTGTTAAGACCCAACGCCTCTGTTATTAAATATCTGAGCCCAGCTTTGCAAACATTTTGAATCGAGGTTGTGTAATTTTTTTTATGCAGGCCCAAAGTAAATTCCATTTAAGTATTTAAAAGTAAAGCAAATGTCGATTTGTGTTGTTTAAAAAAAAAAAAAGTAACACAACGGAGAGCATTGTTCTGCCTTGTGTTACTTGGGGCCAGGGATGCATTCCATAGGTGGTGCAAGGGTGTTCCTGTACACCCACTCATAGATTTTGGGCAAACCCATTTTCACAAAGAGTTGTAGACATGAGTTTGCAGCAAAACTGTGTGCCTTCTTCCACTTGGCGTAACAAGGAGAAATAGCTTCATTTCTCCTAGTTATTTCCTCTTTGCATGTGTGTTGCATTCTGCAGTATACATGCAAATAAGAAAAAACCTCAAAGAATAGTTGTTTCGCAGGAAGGTACTCATTCCTGCGCAAAAGCTATTTTGACCACAACGCAGATTTCCTTCCACTACTGAGGAAGGGAGACTGCATTAGCACTAGGCAGCACAAACTGCCCAAGCACATGGAAAGAGCAATAGAGCTCCATTTATTTGGATACTTGGTGCTGTTCTGCTCTCTCCAGTTCACGCAATATTGCACATCAACTTTGCTTGCTACCCTGCATTGCGTGAACTCTTAGTATATCTGGGCCCTAATGTAGAATTATTATTCTTAATTCGGGAAATTAGTGGATTATCAAACCATTTGGTGGATATAAATAATGCACAACTTAATTTCCTCTTGGGCAGGGGGAGGCAATTGGTGAGTTTGTTTACAAGATAGCACCCATTCCAGAGCCTCAGAGCACTCTCGACACAGTAATGCAACAGGAGCACCTCTTCGCATCGCCTTCACAAGGACATGGCTTGCCTAGGGGAATGCAAGTTTCTAACTATCACACGCCTAAAGATGCTGCTATAAGTGATGCCCTGTTGCTCCCCATGCACTAAATATACTGTTATAGTCATTCTTTCTCAGAATAATTTGGAAGCTAAGAGCTCTGGCTCATTTCCAAATGTTTTTAACTTTTTAAATTATTTTTGGACTTTTTTATTTACTTATTTTATTGACAACAAGACAATACATATTATGATTGCATTTTCTGCAGTATCTTGTTTGTTATTGCTAAAGAAATTCAGGCTATGGTTCCAATGTAGCACTATCTGGTGTTTTCCCTGTTTGATACCCGCCCACCAATCAATCAGTCAGCCTCATACATATGCTAATTCTCTCCAGAGAGTTACACCCTGGATGGCTACTTGATTGGACTAACAGAATCCATTGTTGTAGAGAGTCACAGCTTGGCACATCAATGTCCTGGAGGCGTAGGCTGAATATTAATATAGCTCTTCTAGATTGGCGACATCTCTAAAATGTTTAGAGGGCACAAAGAGACCGTCTCTAATGGGAAAACTTGCAATGGGTAAATATATATGTATTATTCTAGATGGAACGTTTTGGGGTGATCCATCAAGCGCGGACCAAAAAAAAGAAGGGTAAATAAAAGTGTTTCCAATATTAATTTCCATAGGGATTTTAGACACGACTACTGCCCGAACGGCTGAACGGAATTTCACCAAATTTGGTAGAAAGCTAGATTTTGGTCCCAAATGTGAGCTTTTTGTGATTTGGTGTAAATCTGTTCAGTAGTTTTTGAGACATTAAAGGAAAAACAGGTATGGATATCTAGAAGCAAGAAACCTTCTCAAATACGTGTGCCAACAGGAATGCTGTGATTGGCTGGCTGCAACCTGAGTAAAAAGTTGCGGCTGCCATTTTATATAATGGGACATGGTACGAAGGGGCTCAAAATATAGATTGAAAGTTATATAAGGAGTAAAAAAAGTGATACCCAGACCCCATTGGTGTGATAAAGGGGTCTTTGAGGGACCCTTACGTGTACAACCCGTGGAAAATCTGTTTTTCTTTCCATGTGCGATATTCTTCAAGTTGTTCAACGATTCTCAGGGTGGCACCCATTTAATGTCGTGACATATTCTCAAAAACTAATACAAAAAAACACTAAGATGCTCACTCAGACACTAATTTACACCCTCAGATACCTACTCACACTGTTACAGTCAGTCACACACCCACTCAGAGACTCCCACACACACTCAGACCCACTCAGGCTCTCATGCACCCACTCATAGACCCACTTAGACACTCATGCACCCACTGACAGACCCATTCAGGTACTCATGTGTCTACTCACAGACCCACTGAGAGACTCGTGCACCCACTCACAGACCCACTTAGACACTTATGCTCCCACTCACAGACCCATACGCACATTCACAGACCCACTAAGACACTCATGCACCCATTCATAGACCCACTCAAGCACTCATGCACCGACTCACGGACTGACTCTGAGGCTTATGCACCCACTAACAGACCTACTCAGGTGCTCATGCACCCACTCATACCCCCACTCAGACACTCAGGCACCCACTCCCACAGTCACTCAGATACTCATGCACACCCAGACCCACTCAGAGAATCACATACCCACTCACAGACTCTCTCAGAGACCCACTCACTGACCCACTCAGACATGGTCTCGGGGGGCTCAATACAGTTTTAAAGTTATATAAGGGGTCAGGGTAGGGGTACCCTGATCCCTATGGGTGTAATTAAGGATTCTTTGAGGAACCCTGATTTTGTACTGCATGCGGGAAAACTGTTTTTACCCCACATGCAATATTCAGGATTTTTTTGCGATGCTCAGTGTGTCCCACGTGTAACGACATGATTTATTCGCGTTTATCACCACAAAAGAAACAAAACATTCAGATACTCACTCAGACACTAATGTACTCACTCAGAGACCCACTCACGCTGCTACACACATATACTCAGAGACTCCAGCACTCACCCACAGACCCACTCAGACACTCATGCACCCAGTCACAGACTCACTCAGAGACTCATGCACCTACTCACAGACCCACTCAGAGGCTCATGCACTCACTCACAGACCCACGCTGACACTCATGCACCCACTCATAGACTCACTCAGAGACTCATGCACCCACTCACAGACCCACTCAGACACTCACACACCCATTCACTGACACTCATGTGTCTACTCACAGACCCAATCAGAAACTCACACACCCACTCACAGAATTTGAATTTGAATACAATTTATAAAGCACAAAACTCATGCCCAAGGGCGTCTTGGTGCTATGAAAAGAGGGAATAGGTGCAGAAATATTTAAAACACAGCTCTCTTGCAGGAAATAGACTACCTATTAGTCTTGTAAGAAAAGCCAGGTCGTCAAAGACTTTCTGAAGATAAGTAAAGAGGGAGCAGTTTTTAGTGTTGGTAGTAAAGTGTTCCAGAGCACTGCAGTGCCCCTAAAAAAGCCCTTTCTATCCCACATAGGGCCAGATGTAGGTATCCAAATACCGGTCGGTAATGGCCAAAAAGACTGATTTTCGGCGTTACCGACCGGTGTTTGGATCCTGAGATGTAGGGGTCTAAGAAAATGCAGATTCGGTAATTTTACAGAATCGGTAATTTATCGAATCGGTAAATTTACCGAATCGGTAAATTACCGATTCGGTAAAATTACAGATTCAGTAAAATTACTGATTCTTAAAATTACCGAATCTGCATTTTAAGATGTAGGTGGCACTGTAAACAGTGCCACAGGGCTTTAAGGATTCGTTATTTACCACCAACTATTAGTTGGTGGTAAATAACGAATGCCTGTGTATATGCAAATCTGTGCATGTACACCTGTGCCATGTGGCACATATGGGCATGTATGTGTGCCACATAGCACACAAGCCCTAATCAGGGTGCAACAGGGTGTCAAAGTGGCACCCTGCCACCCTTGAATTTTTCGGTATTTACCGAATCGGTAATTACCGATTCGGTAATTGACATTCATTCCTATGGGCCTACAGGAATCAATGGCAAATACCGAATCGGTAAATACTGATTCGGTAAATACCGAATCCTACCGATTCAGTATTTTTCACCAAATTTTTACCTACATTGGATTTACCGATTCATAAATACCGAATCGGTAAAATTCGGTATTTATGAATCGGTAAATCCAAATTACCTACATCTAGCCCATAGTCTTCCTACAACGGGAGACAATCAGGTTCTTGGCAGAGTCTGAAAGGAGAGTCCTTCCTGGGATATACCATGTAAGCGTGTCCTTGAAGCAATCCGGGCCCGATCCAAACAAGGATTTGTAGGCCAAACAGAGGGCCTTGAACTAACACTGTTTTCTGACTGGAAGCCAATGAATTTTCCTGATGGCTTCTTTAGCCGAGTCATATTTTAGTATTTTGAAAAGAAAGCATGAAGCTGCATTCTGCGGAGTGTGGAGCCTCTTCATAGGACCTACCTCAAGATTAAGATAGAGAATGTTGCAGTAGTCAATCCTCAATAGTACCAGAGTGATGATCACAGTTTGTAGGAGCTCTAGAGGTAGACATTTTTTGATCTTTCTTACCATTCTCAGGGAACAGAAAAGGGCAGAAGTAACTCTGTTCACCTGCTCTTTGAGCTTCATCTTATTTTCTAAGAGCGAGCAGGAAGGGGTTCCAATTCTGGTGGCCACTAATCCATCATCCAAAAGGAAGGCTTATTACCGAAGATAATTACCTCCGTTTTTGTGACATTCAATTTCAGAGAGTTTTTTTTTCATCCAGTTTGCTGACATTGCTCATGCACATCCTGAAGGCAGAGCTTGTCTCCTCTTCAGCATTTGTTAGTGACACCACGATTTGGGTATCATCGGCGTATGATGCCAGGGAGAAGCCAGAATTTTAAATGAGGGTCGCTAATGTTGTAACATAAAGATTGAATAGTGTTGGGCACAGGGCTGAGCCCCGTGGAACTCCGAAGGGTAAAGAAAAAATCTTGATGTAAAATCGCCCAGTGACACGTTTTGTTGTCTATTGACTAGAAAAGATTGGAGAAGCTCCAGTGCCATAGCATTTATCCCTAATCTCTGCATACTGCTAACCAAGATCTCATGGTTGACCGTATCAAATGCCACGGAGAGATCCAACAGGATCAGGGCCTCTGTTCCTCCATTGTCCAGCTTTTCTCGGATATCTTCTGTAGCTACTATCAGAGCAGATTCTGGACTCTGATGTTTTCTAAACCCATGCTGTGTCATCCAAAAGGGAATTTTCCTCAATGTATTCTGAGAGTTGTTCATTCATCACTTTGTCTGCCAGTTTGGCAGTGAAGGGGAGTCTAAATATAGGGAGATAGTTGTTTGGATCCAATACGTTCAAATTATCCTTCTTTACCAAAGGCAGAACAGAGGCAACTTTCCATTGTGCAGACCCTCGCTGAGAATTTTATTAAGAATTTGTCCCAAATTTTGTGCCACTTGTGCAGAGATCTGGTGCATTACCGTGAGCGGGCAAGGATTTAGCGGGGCACCAGATTTGATTGAAGGGATTAGGTTTATAAGTTGTTCTTCCGATGTGGCCCTAAATTGGGAGAAATTGGCTTGCAGAGATGTGGGAGTTAAGGGCTGCCCTTCCCATTGGATGGTGGTCTTGCCTAAATTGAAATAATTAAAGATGCTAATAACCTTTTTTGAAAAAAGTTGGCCAAAGTGTCACAGAAATTTTGATTATTTATTGCAATGTCCGGACTCACTGGTGTCACCAGTTTTTTTATTACTTGAAAAAGAGTTTTATTAGCATTATGAGCTGATTTAATCTGCTCAGAATATTAAGCAGATTTTGCAGCTATAGTACATTTTTTATGTTCTGCTAATTTATTAATATAGATAATTTTCTCCTCCTCCTAATGTTTTTCTCCATTTCTGTTCCTGCCTACGGCAGACTTGCCTCGAATTCCTGAGGGTTTCTTTATACCAGGGCTGGGAGACTTCTCTTTTAGTTTTGGATCTTTGTTCAACGGGGGCTACAATATCTAGCACCGGGTTTAGCCGTAACAAGAGATTTTCAACACTCTGCTCCAGGGTAGCCGCTAATTGCCAGGGAACCGAGGTAAGGATGGTTTTCAGTTCAGCTGGCTGTATCTTGTGCCAGGTTCTGCTAGGTGTTTGTTGGACTATATCTCTGTGCATGGACACTTTCTCCATCTTAACCTGCCAGTTAACTGCCCAATGATCTGTCCAGGTAAGAGGAAGAGATGGAAGTAGATTAATGTTTGGGTGGCTTGAAAAAAATCCCATCAAGCATATGTCCATCCTTATGAGTTGGACCTTTAGAGACTGGAGATAGCCCTAATGCATTCAATGCATCAATTAGTTTAGAGGAGGTAGCGTTAGTTTCATTTTCCAAATAGAAATTAAAATCACCTATCACAGAGAAGTTAGCATTAAGAATATGTGATTCAAGAGTCATACTTATTTCATCAGCAAAGGTATTTCTTGGTCCCGGAGGATAGTAAATTAAGATTCCCCTAAACGGCTGTAAATCTAGCAGTTGTTTTGAGAATACTACAGCCTCGAAGCCCGATGTAGCTAATGACTCAAAGGTGGTTTTAAGGTAAGAACAAAAACTAACAGCTAGGCCCACTGTTGTAACTTTACAGTGGTCCCTCCCTCCCGGTTGCCCCCCCCCCCTTCCTCGGTTGTGGTTCAGTCCAGCTGTCAGCCTAGAGGCAGCCTTAGAATGTTAGTGATTCGATATTCCGCCCAGCTGGGAGCACCTGATGTAAAACTTGCTTATTAAACTATACTAACTCTTCACCTTGTAGAGTGTATTTACTACTGAGCCAGGGTCAGCGTGGTGCCCCCCCTGGATAAAATTTTACTGGGACGGAAGAATTTGCAGGAAGATCAACTTACCCTGCGTGAGAAGCTTTGTCTGGCGTCACCACGGCGTTTCCACTCTGCATCGCGCCACCACACCACCGATTACAGGAAAATATAGACTGTAGAAAGAAAGTGGTAATCCAGAAAATATCCTAGCGGGGGCCGCTAGCTGTCGACATTGGGATACACCGCGAGTGGTTCCTGTCACCGAGAAGGAGGTCCATCCACCGTTTTTAAGGGACTTGCGGAGGTGAGCTGTGGTGTGCTGTGTGCTGAGTGGCGTTTGAGGCAAGCATCAACGGGACTTTCGACACCGTTTGTGTGTGGCGAAGCCGGTAGTGAGTCAGTCAGCGCTTGTGAGGCGAGCAGTGCTGGGTCAGGTGAACTGTGCAGCACGCTGAGGCGGAGGATTCCACACCGCATACTTGACGAGAGGCCGGACGTGAGCTCGTGAGACTTGACGGCACCAGCCAGAGCTGTGACGGAAGCGCAGCGGCCCGAGTGAGCAGTGCCGGTTCGGCGCGTCTTCTCTGCAATTGCTGTTCCGCATTGACTGCTGTGGGTCTGTAGCAGCGTACTCCATATTCTGCCTCCTCACGGCGGTTGGTGAAGGGGGGGCTTAGCTTAAAGAGCGTTGTCGTGTGGCGGAATTGTGTTCCCCTCGGCGAGCTCCTGAGAGGTGCCTACGATCTCCACAGGAAGTTCCCGCCCAGAACCAAACAAAGTGGGAAATGAAGAGACAGAAATAGGACTCGGGTTGTTTCTTCAGAAAAAGGATATAAAAGCCAGTATTGAGTTTCAACGTTGTGATTCTTGATTTTTGGGATGGTGTAAACACTCATGAGCTCATATTAATGTTTAGTGTCCATGCAAGATTGTACCATTTTTACCTTATATAGTGTAGTTTATTTCCTCTCCACATCCAACCCCTGGTTTAGTTTTAATTTATTTCTTGCACAGTAATTTAGTGTCATCCTGTGGATGGCCATGGCAGGTGCAGGAATGAGCCAGCCCCCACCCTTCCTAAATGAACTGTGGGAGCCCGAAATACCATGGAAGAGATGGGAAGGGATTTTCAAGTCCTATCTCATAGCAATTGGAGGAGGGAATTATAACAATGTGAGGAAACAGCACATTTTGTTACACAATTTGGGCATACATGGGAGAAAAGTGTTTGAGGATATAACTGGCAGGCTAGTTGATGATGAACAAGAAGAAGGTGAAGGGGTGAATGTATATGAGTATACTTTGTTGAAACTGGAGGAACACTTTAAAATTAAACTAAATGTTGTGCTGGAGAGGCACAAGTTCTACAAAAGGGCCCAGAAGAAAGATGAAAAAGTTACAAACTACGTAGTGGTTCTGAGGGGTTTAGCAGCTACGTGTGAATTTGGGGCACTGACTGATTCAATGATAAGGGACCAAATTGTGAGGTGCACTAATGACCCTAGTATACAAGAGGAACTCCTTTCTAGGAATCCTGACCTGGAAGAGGCATTGAGTATAGCTAAAGGGTTGGAGCATACAGCCATGTGTATGAAAGAGATGAAAATACATGAGGGAGCAATCAGAGAAAAAGTAGAGAGCAAAGGATCACACGAGGGGGAGACTATTTGTAAAGTAGGAGAGAAGGCTAAGGTTGGTCAGCGCAATAACCCTCAGGGATTATTTTGTTACAAATGTGGCAGCCCAAGTCATCTAGCGAACAACTGGAAGTGCCCTGCAAGGGATACTCTGTGTAGGAAATGCAACAAAAGAGGGCATTTCTCTAAGGTGTGTAAGAATTTCAACCAAAAAGTACATATGGTGGAAAATGTAGAAATTGAAGATGGGAGAGAGAAAACATATATTTTCCAGGTGGGGGATGAGGAGGAAAATGAATGTAATGAATATCCTAAATGTGAAATTACTTTGGATGGAGAAAAAATTGTTGCTTTTGCTGATTCATGCTCCCCTTACACACTCATAGACAAGAGGGAGTTTGAGGAGAAGTTTGCAGGACGAGGAGTAGTGTTAGAGAAGGCAGACATAAATCCAGTAGGATACTTCAAGGAGCGTATACCGCTTGAGGGTATGACAAAAATGAGAATAACCTTTAAAGATAGGCACACGGTAGGGAAAGTGTATGTCTCCATGAGAGGTTCTAATCTGTTGGGTTGGAAACATCAGAAGGAACTAGGCATTAAGCTAGACCCCAACAACAGAGAACAAGTGCTTTTAGTGGAACCCACCAGTGTAGCTGAAGATGTCGCCCAGGAGTTTAAGGAGGTGTTTAGTGAAAAGCTGGGGGTGCTAAAGAACTATGTGCACAGGATTACACTCAAGGAGGATGCCGAGCCAGTGATACACAAAACACGCTCCATACCTCTACGCATGAGAGAACCCTTGAAAATCGAGTTAGACAAATTGGTCAGCCAAGGGGTGATTAAAGAAATAGAGACATCTTCTTGGTTGGCTCCGGTCATTCTCACGACCAAGGATGGAGGAAAGAACATTAGGTTGTATGTAGACCTAAGAGACTTGAATGCAAACATCCTGATTGACCGGTACCCACTCCCGAGAATTGGAGAGATGTTAACCACCATACAGGGTGCCAGGTACTTTAGCGTGCTGGATTTGTCCTCGGCGTACTATCAAATAGTGCTACATCCGGAGTCCCAGTCTCTGACAGCGTTCACTACTCCGTTTGGCAATTTCAAATTTCTACGGATGCCTTTCGGCTTGGCATCGGCGGCAGCGGCCTTCCAACGGGTGATGCAACACGTCCTCGGGGAATGCAAGAAAACCATGTGCTTCCAGGATGATATACTCATCTATGGCTCCAATGAGGAAGAACATAGCGAGAACTTAAAAGGGGTGCTAAGGAGACTGAAGGAAGTAGGATTCACCACCAGGTTGAGCAAATGTAAATTGGGGGTGAGCTCAGTGGATTACTTGGGCCATACCATCTCCGAAGAAGGGATCAAACCAAAATGTGATTTAGTCAATGCCGTCAGAGATCACCTACGCCAACCAACAAAGAGGAAGTGTTGTCATTTTTGGGACTAGCAGAATACATGGCGAAGTTTATAAAAGACTTTGCCATCAGAACACAAGCCATGAGGGATTTGGTGAAGAAAGACAGCAACTTCGAATGGGGTGAGAAACAACAAATGGCGTTCAGAGACATAAAAAATGCCATAATTCAGGCACCTTCCATTGGCAAATTTGATCAAGAAAAAGAAATAATAATAACCACCGATGCGAGCAACAGGGGAATAGGAGCAACCCTGTCACAGAGAGGAGAGAAGCAACTTAGGGTAATTGCTTTCGCGTCAAGAACGCTTACTTCCCCAGAAGCAAACTATTCTACAGTGGAAAAGGAGGCACTCGCTGTATACTGGGCCATCAAACACTTCAAATTCTACATGTGGGGAGTACCATTCGAGGTGCACACGGACCACAAGCCGTTGGTACCTCTGTTTTCAAAGAAGAATATGGAGGAAATGACCCCACGCATTGCCAAGTGGGTATTGGGCCTACAGGGTTATAATTTCCGAGCAGTGTACATACCAGGACAACAGAACAGAGTAGTGGATTTCCTCTCAAGAGCTCCGGTTCTCAGTAAAACAGATGAGGAAAAGGTGGAAGACACCATCTTGGAGATAAGTGTAGCATCTGTAATGAAGGAAGATTGGGAAAACCACATGGAAAGAGATGAGACTTTGAAGAAGGTGAAGAAGTACATTGTCACGGGGTGGCCAAAGAAGTGCAAAGAGTTGGAAAGGGAGATCCAACCGTATTGGAATGTAAGAGAGGATCTCTCAGTTGAGGCGAACTTTGTCATGAAGTCGGGAAAACTAGTTCCTCCGGAGGGAGTGAGATAGCAAGTCATCACCTTAGCCCATGAGGGTCATCTGGGCAGAAGCCTGTGCAAATCCAGATTAAGAGCAGACTTTGGTTCCCGGAGATGGACCGAGAAATGGAAGAGAAGGTACGCGACTGTTACGCATGCAGTATCAGTGACAAGTTCAAAGTTACCAAGCATTCCCCTCTGATACCAGTGGAAGTACCTCTGGCTCCGTGGAAAAAACTGGGATTTGACAACACGGGACCCATTCATGGAAAAGGCTCACAAGATTAGTACCTATTGGTACTGATAGACTACTATTCCAACTGGATTACTCACAAATTTGTAGTGAACATCAGTACTAAGTCCGTTATTTGTTTCTTGAAAGAGGTGTTCTCGAGAGAGGGGATCCCCGCAACGCTAATAACGGACAATGAGGTCCAGCTGACTTCGGACGAAATGAAAGAATATTTAAAAGACTGTTCAATTTCCCATATCCGCACGCCGTTGTACTGTCCCAAGGCCAATGGCAAAGTGGAAAGGGCGAACCGCTTACTTAAGGAGAGCATCAAGCTAGCAGGAAAGTCGGGAAAAAATATGGAAGAAGCTGTAATGGAAACATTGTGGGCCTACCATACCACCCCCAACTCCCCCACAGAACGTTCACCTTTCGAGCTAATGAGAGGAAGAAAGGCGGGATCTAAGCTATCCCCACAGTGGATGGAGAGAGGAAATCATCTAGAAGTAGATTCGGAGGACATGAAGAGGAGAATTGAAGACAAGCAAGACAAGTACAAAGAGTGGTACGACAGGAAGTGGGGTGCGAAGGAAAGGAACCTCAGTAGAGGACAGATGGTGTACATCAGGAGGCCAGACAGAGTGGGGAAAAGTGAGGACAGGTTCTATGCCCCAGGAAGGATTAGGGAGGTCAAGAGCAATGTCGTAGTTATGCAGGATGGAAGAGTGTGGAGTCAAGATAGAGTGGTTCCTGTCACTACCAAGAGAGATTTGTTGAGGGAGGATAGTGCACAGTCAGGCGACAGAGCGGTGGAACTGGGGCAGCGTAGGGAAAGTCACAGGAAAAAGACCACCCCGTCCTGGCACCGGCAGTATAGCATGAGGTGACCCCACACGTCAGAGATGGTTGGCCCTGCATCTGTTAACTAGGCTTGGTTTTAAAATAAATGTCCACCTTGCGGACCAATGTTTGCCAATCTCATTGTTCCCCCTCTCGGTCTCTTTTCCCCTCCCCTCCTGTTCCCTCAGGGAGGAAGATGTGTTGTAACTTTACAGTGGTCCCTCCCTCCCGGTTGCCCCCCCTCCCCTTCCTCTGTTGTGGTTCAGTCCAGCTGTCAGCCTAGAGGCAGCCTTAGAATGTTAGTGATTCGATATTCCGCCCAGCTGGGAGCACCTGATGTAAAACTTGCTTATTAAACTATACTAACTCTTCACCTTGTAGAGTGTATTTCATACACCCCCCCCCTGTTTATTTGCCTATCTAACCGATAAATGGAGTAACCTGGTTGACTGTCAGCAACCATATCTGGGCCTGAACCACAGTCAGCCCATGTTTCAGTTATGAAAGCAATATCCACTAGAAGCGCTTGGACCATGTCTGCGAACTCTAAATGGTGCTTTACCAAAGACCTGGTGTTAGGAACATACATACAACAGTAGCAGGTGTTAGCTCACAATCTTTTCTGTGTTGCTGATCAGGTGACATAGTTTCGACTGAGTTGTTGGCTGAAATCAGAATGGGACCCCTAGAATGTTTATTGCAGGGGGGATGGAGGAGGGATGGGAAACAGATGTTAAGGTTAAAGTCAGAGTGGCCTTCACCCTTCGGTCTTAACGCCAGTAGTCCATCCAAAGAGTACTTAATGTTCCCTGCAGGGTCTGGGGACAACTGGCCAGGGGGACGGGCTTGGGAATGGGCTTGACTTTGGCATGCCTTTGGTGCTCAGACACTCATGCACCCACTCACATACCCAGTTAGAGGCTCATACACCCACTCACACACCTACTTACAGACCCACTGAGACATTCATAAACCCACTCACTGACCTGCTCAGAGGTTGATACACCCATTCACAAACCCACTGAGACACTCATGTACCCACTCACAGGTTCACACACTCACCTACAGACCCACTAACTCACACACCCACTCACATACCCCATCATAAACGCATGCATCCACTCATAGACCCAATCAGACACTCTCACACCACTGAAAGATCCACTCAGACACTCCCACACCCACTTAAAGAACCACTTAGAGACTCACATACCCACTCACAGACCTACTCAGAGACTCACACACCCACTCAGACACTCATGCCCCCTCACAGACCCACTCAGGGACTTACACACCCACTCAGAGACCCACCCAGAGACTCATACACCCACTCACAGACCTACTTAGACACTCACCCACCAACTCACAGACCCACTCAGAGACTCTCACACCCACTCACAGACCCACTCAGACACTCACACATCCACTGACAGACCCACTTAGACATTCATGCATCCATTCACAGACCCACTCCAAAACTCACACACCCACTCACAGATCCACTGAAAGACTCACATGCCTATTCACAGACCCATTCAGACAATCACACACCCACTCACAGACCCACTCAGAGACTCATGCACCCACTCCCAGACCAACTCAGAGACTCACACACCCACTCATAGACACACTCATGCACCCCCTTGCAGACCAACTCAGACACTCACACTCACACTCACAGACCCATGCAGACACAAATCACTCTCATGCCCACTGACATACCCACTCAGGCACTCACACTCCCACTGACCAACTCACTCAGACACTCATCCATCCACTCACAGACCCACTCAGAGACTTCTGCACCCACTCACAGACTCACTCAGAGACTCACTCCCCTACTCAGAGACCAACCCAGAGACTCACACACCCACTCATAGACACACTCATGCACCACCTTACAGACCCATTAAGACACTCCCACTCCCATTCACAGACCCATGCAGACGCTCACACCCACAAACCACTCATAGACCTAAACAGCCACTCACAGACCCACTCACTGACTTATACAGCCACTCACACACACACACCCTCAAAGGTTAAACATAATTAAAAACATCTTCAAAATTCACTTTAAGAAATCAAACGTTACAGGAATGTTATAGTTAGAAAATAACATTAAAAAACTGGAGGAATTTAATGAAAAAAACAAAGTTTAAGGGGACATTATAATTAGGGAATAGAATATAAAAAAACATAGAAAGTCACTGAAAAACTAAAGGTTACATGGACGTTATAGTTAGGCTCAGATTTCACATGTACAAACAAAACTAGAAATTCAGCAATTATAGTTACGTGAACTAACTATAACGTTTGGTCCGCAAAGCACTGCTTATGACCTCACATATGACTTGGTCAGTGACATCACTGATGACATCTCAAATGATATCACGGATGAAATCACTGCTGAAATCATCCACAGAAACACTCATATTCCCACTCATATGCCATACAACCTCTCATACACCCACTCATGCACCCACACATCCACTCACACACCCATTCACAGACCCATACAAGTACTCATGCACCCACTCACTCATTTATAGAGGCACTCACACACCCATTCACTCATTCATACAGCCATTCACACAACCACTCACCCATACAACTACTCACACACCAGCTTATTTACAGATAGTCACTCACACAGCCATACACTCACCCATACAACTACTCATACTCTCACTTATTCTCTCATTCAACCACTGACAGAGCCACTCACACACCCATACACCCACTCATAACCCCACTCACTCATGAGCCACTCACAAACCCAGTCATTCAGACATACAGCTACTCAGACATCCACTTACTCACCCATACAGCCACTAAAATATATATATATTATCAACTGGCGGTTGCCAGCAAGAAGTTATAGGTAGCTCCTAGATTCCATAGGAAAAGCATTTTTTGTTTTGCTGTTAGCTTTGACACCGTTGGACAAATCTTCACAAAATGTTCTAAGCTAATTTGCCAGTCACTTCAGCTGCTGTCTGGAAGGTTTCAGGTGGTTTGTCTAGCAGGGGCTGAAAAAAAGGGGGGAGGGGGTCCCAAAGCAAGTTTTACCCATGGAATGTCCCATAGGGATTTTAGAAACGATTACAGCCCGAACCGCTGAACAGAATAACACCAAATTTGGCAGAAAGATAGATCTTAGTCCAGAAATAGTGCTTTTTGTAATTTGGTGTAAATTTGTTTAGTAGTTTTGGAGTTATTTAAGTAAAATAATGTATCTATATCTAGAGACGCAGATCTGTTCCAGGAATCTGGGTGGATCGGGCGATCCACACGCTAACAGCAATGCCGTGATTGGCTGCCCGTAACCTGAGAGGAAAGTTGCATTGGGATACAGTTCCCAGGGGGAAAAATAAAATGCAAAAGTGATAGAAGGGGTTAGGGTAGAGGTACCCGGACCCCATGTGACTGATAGAGGGGTCTGTGAGGGACCCTTTATAAACAAGAAATTGTCCCAAAATGTTTTTTTACCACACAAGGATCCCTGACTCCATGTGGATCCTCATGGATCTGGGTAGATTCCTGGATCCAGACCCCAATAAAAAGACACATATACTCACTCACAGACCCACACACCTACTTACACACTCATTCAAACACCCACTTACACACTCACACACCCATAGAGCCACTCACACACACACATACTCACAGACCAATACAGTCACTCACATACCCCCTCACAGACCCACACAGCTCCTCAGACACCTACTCACACAATGACTTACGTAGTCCTTTACCACTCACACACCCACTCACACACCATCTCACAGACCAACAAAACTACTCACATACCCAATTACAGACCCACACATCAACTCAACCACGGACTCCCACAGACACTTACACACCCATACAACCACTCACATACCTGCTCACATACCCATACAGCCACTCACATGCCCACTCACAGAGCAACAACACTACTCACACACCACACAGCCACTCACAGACCTAGTCACACAGCCACTCCCACACCCACTCACACAGCCATTCACACACCCATAAAGCCACTCATGCACCCACACAGTCACTCACACAGCCACATACACATTGACAAACAGGCAGTGATACAGTTATAGAAATTACCATAGCATATATTTGTATAAAAAAATATAAAAACATATAGACCCACTCACAGACTCACACACTTACTTAAATATACACACATCCACTTACACAGCCACTCACACACCCATACAGTCACTCACACACCAATGTATGCACCCACAAAACCTCAAGCTCCCACTCACACACCCACTTACATACCCACACAATCACTCACACATTCGCTCACATACCAACGAAACCACTCACACACCCACTCACAGACCCACACAGTAACTCACACACCCAATCACATACCTACTCACACACGCAGAAACTACTGATACAGTTATAGAAATTACCATAGCATATATTTGTATTTATCAAATATAAAAAACATATAGACCCACTCACAGACTCACACAATTACTTACATATTCACACACCCACTTATACAGACACTCACACACCCATACAGTCACAAACACACCCATGTACGCACACACAAAACCTCAAGCCCACACTCACACACCCACTTACATACCCACACAACCACTCAGACATTCACTCACATACTGACAAAACCACTCACACACCCACTAACAGACCCACACAGTAACTCACACACCAAATCACATACCTACTCACACACTCAGAAACTACTTACACACCCACACACCCACTCAAACACCCACTCACTGACCCATAAAACCACTCACACACCCATTCACAGACCCACACAGCCAGTCACACAGCCCTGCACACACCTACGCACATATATACACAACTCATACAGCCACTCACACACACTCACAGACCCTCAAAACCACTCACAGACCCACACAGCCACTCACACACATACTCACATATCCATACAGCCACTCACATACCCGCACAGCCACTCACACACCCACCCACAGACAGTGATACACTGACAGAAATTGCAATAGCATATGATTGGAATAAATGTGTTGCTGCTTTAATATTGAATGCGTGCAATATAGCCAGCAGACTCCTCATATGTCCTAGGAGTCACAACGGATCTGCAGATCCATGCAATGAATTTAAAACAAGAAAGACTTAATGCATTGCATTTATAGAAAGACTACATTTTACCTTACCCTAATTTTTTTATTTTATTTTAAAAATATATATAATAAGAATGAATGTGCAAATAAAATGTATTTATAAACTTGTGAAAATACATATTAGTAAATTGAACTTATGGGTCAAATCGTAGTGCAATTTATATAAAAGAAACAGTGAAATAAAAAAAACAAGGGTTAGAGGAAATTATAATTAGCAAATAGAATACAAAAACATAGAAATTGACTGAAAAAAACAAAGGCTACAGGGATGTTATAGTTAGAAAATAGAATTTAAAAAAAACCTTAGAAATACACTGAAAAAAACAAGCTTTACAGGGACGTCATAGTTAGGTTCCGATTTTAAACACATGAAACCATGTGAATCCTTTAGGTATAGTTATAATTATATCAAGTAACTATAACTCATGACCTCACCATGCACTGTAATTACGCCACATATTACATCACTCATGACATCTTCTATGACATCATTGATAATATCACTGCAAATTTTGCAGTGATATTTTTGATGAAAAAACTATGCATGGCGTGTGCGGGAGTTAGTTTCCGTAGGGCCTGAGTTATAGTTGCTTGAGATAACTATAACTGCTGAATTTCTATTGTTTGTGTGTGTGAAATTTGAACCTAACTATAACTAACAACCCTGTATCCTTTGGTTTTTACCAGGGAATTTCTAAGGCCTTTTTTAATCCTATTTCCTAACTTTAACGTCCCTGTAACCTACCTTCGTTTTTTTTCAGTGAATATATATACATTACAGGAAAATAATTTTTGTGGTTGCCTATTTATACCATAATGTATCATTTGTTACTCCGATAGGCTGCGTTTTCGCAGGAGCCGCTGGTATACAGTATATATGTTCTGGTGAAATAAATTGTATTGGATGCCTGCAGTCGAGTGCGTCCTTCTTTCTCTATGAGTATCGGAGAAGTGCAGTATATGTGTGTGTGTGTGTACATATATATATATATATATATATATATATATATATATATATATATATATATATATATATATATATATATATATATATATATTCACTGAAAAAACCATAGGTTATAGACCATATATAGTTAGGGATTAGCATTTAAAAAACCTTATTTTATTTGCACAAAACCATTGAAATTCCATATATAGTTAGTTGCACTAACTATATATCGCGGACCCGCAATCCACTGCTAATGATGTCACATATTACATCATTCATGACATGGTCAGTGACATCACTGATGACATCACTGATGACATCTCTAATGACATCACTGATGACATCACTGATGACAACACCCAGTGACTGTATGTTTCTGTAAAGTTAAAATATGTCTTACATATTGAAGAATGAGTGGATGTATAAGTGTCTGGATGAAGGATTTAGTAGATGCATGACTGACTGTATGAGAGAATGATTAAATGTGTCTCACTGAGTGTATTGGTTAGTGATTAAAGTGTCTTAATTTGGCAATCATTATTCATGTTGTTCTGTAAACTGCTGCATGTTTAAATCAGTAGCTATATCAGTAACTATATGGGTTATTGAATGGTTGCCCAAGTATTTGTATGGGAGACTGAGTATGTGTGTGGGTGGCTGGGAGGTGTATAACTCTGTGCATAGATGTGTGAGCAGTTGATTCCCTAGGTGTATGGGTTCAAAAGTGCATGTAGAAACAGCTGTATGGACAGTTGACTGTGTGCATGAGTATATTGGTGAGTGAATGGATATCTCAGTGCTACATGTCAAAGTAAGTACATATGTAAAACACACTCCATGTGAGAGTTGACATATATAAATAACTGAACATAAGAGCCAGTGAATGTGTAAGTGGCTGTATGAATCATTGTGAACTTGTATCAAGGATTGTATAAGAGAGTAAATATGTGTTACTATATGTTTGAATTAGTAAGGTGTGTATAACTGTATAGTTGAGGAAATGGAGATGTGATTGATTCTTTCCATGACTGACTAGGTGTGTGAGTAACTCCATGGATGTGTGACAGTCTGTGAGTGCCTGTTTACACTGAGTGTATCTAAGGTTATATTAGAGTATGAAGATGTATTATCACATAAATGATATCATCAGTGATGTAATCAGTAATGTCAAATGAGATGTCAGTGATGTCATCAGTGATGTCATTTGAGATGTCATCAGTGATGTCATCAGTGATGTCATTTGAGATGTCATCAGTGATGTCATCAGTGATGTCACTGACCATGTCATGAATGATGTAATATGTGACATCATTAGCAGTGGATTGCGGGTCCGCGATATATAGTTAGTGCAACTAACTATATATGAAATTTCAATGGTTTTGTGCAAATAAAATAAGGTTTTTTAAATGCTAATCCCTAACTATATATGGTCTATAACCTATGGTTTTTTCAGTGAATTTTCAAGGTTTTGTAAATGCAAATTCCTAACTATATATGGTCTATAACCTATGGTTTTTTCTGTGAATTTCATTGGTTTTTTAAAAGCTAATATCTATAGCTGTAAAATATATTCTTTATTAAGTGACGTATCACGTAGCCCGTGAGACGCCTCATGATGCATCGCATAACCGTGACGTATCGTCTCTGCAGCGCAAACCAAACCCAAAACGTAAGCGCACCAGAACACGCTTAAAGATATATATATATTTTTTTAACCTTAATTAGACAAAATCCACACGTGCACATATCACAAACGTTCAAAAAACACAATATGTCGGACTCCCGTTACGCTGCCGGTTAGCTGCCCGGTTAACGTACCAGGAAGCACCTTTACCGCGAAAAATCGCAATTTTTTTTTTCTTTTGCCCCGCAGGGAACTTTAATAGCCCCCTCATCAATCCTAGGGGTTCAGGAGGGGTCTGCCTTACCCCTTTCATTCATTTACACCTTTTTTTTTCCACCTCTTGTCTCTCGATCCCACAGAGAGACAAGATGGCGGCCGCTCCAGACTGTTTACAATGATAACAGCCAATCAGCTTCTCCTCAGACTCCTGTTACACTGCCGGTTAGCTTCCCGGTTAGCTGCCCGGTTAGCTGCCCGGTTCGCGTACCAAGACGCGTCTCTACGGCGAAAAAATCGTTTTTTTTCTTTTGTTTTTTTTGGGCCCCGCGTGGCTTTATAATATCCCCCTCATCAATCCTATGGGGTCAGAAGGGGTCTACCTTGCCCTCTTTCCTTCATTTCCCTCTTTGTTTTGGTCTCCTCTTGTCTCTCGATCCTACCGAGAGACAAGATGGCGGCCGCTCCGGACTGTTTACAATGTTGACAGCCAATCAGCTACTCCTCAGACTCCCGTTACACTGCCGGTTAGCTTCCCGGTTAGCTTCCCGGTTAGCTGCCCGGTTAGCTGCCCGGTTCGCATACCAAGACGCGTCTCTACGGCGAAAAAATCGGAATTTTTTTTTTTTTTTTGGGGCCCCGCGTGGCTCTATAATATCCCCCTCATCAATCCTAGGGGGTCAGAAGGGGTCTACCTTGCCCCCTTTCCTTCATTTCCCCCTTTGTTTTGGCCTCCTCTTGTCTCTCGATCCTACCGAGAGACAAGATGGCGGCCGCTCCGGACTGTTTAGAATGTTGACAGACACCGGAGAGCCAATCAGCTTCGCTTCGCAAAGTTCCAATACGCGAAAAGTTCGCTAACCGGATCGCTGCCCGGAGCGCTATTACAGATATATATCTTGATTTAAACGTTAATTTCTCAAAATCCACTGAAGCACATATATTGAGACCTAGCAAAGGCACATCGGGCTAACAGTCCCTACAATTTTGCCAAGTTTCGTGGAAATCCATTCAGCCGTTCGGGCTAAAAGTGAGTCCAACCGCCCTATGGAAATTAACATGGGAAAAACGTGTTTTGGGACCCCCCTTTTTTCTCGGCCCCCCCTTGACGAACCCCCCCCAAATTTCCAGGAGCTGCTCAGAAACAAAATGTGCCATTTTCCTGAAAATTTCAGCCGATTCCGTCCACAAACGCCAAAGGTATTAGACATAGAATTTTCAGAAATCCCATAGGGAAAAAATCCTAACTATATATACCTACTGGCGACCGCCAGTAGGTAATATATATATATATATATATATATATATATATATATATATATATATACATATATATACTAGCAACCCGTCCCGCCGTTGTCCGGGGGCAATCAGGCTTGCTTACAGCCTCCCTGCGCTCCTGTCCACTAAACTTCCCCGCTCCTCCCTGCGCTCCTGTCCGCTGCAGTCCGCCAAACCCAGGCCCCCAACCACCTCCTCAGCCCACCCCGGGTGCCTCTCACCTACCTCAGCCCACAGCGCAGTCGGCAAAAGTTCATCGCTCCTCCCCAAGGTCCTGTGTGCTAAACTCCACGCTCCTGTCTGCCGCTCCACCCCGCGCTCCTGCCCGCCACTCCTCCTCGCGCTCGTGTCCGCCGATCCTCCCCGGGCTCCTGATGATGTCATCACGCACGTCGTTAGCGCACACGGCCGGCGCTACTTCCAAGGGACTACTTTTTTTTAACGTATATTTTTTAAAGAATGTATATTTTTGGGTGGTATATAGCCTATGTCACTCTGCAGACCCTGACCATTCAAATGATGTATTGGTTGTTTGGATTGGCGCTGTGGTTCCCGAGTTTACCCACCTAAAAGGTTCACAGTTCTCTCTTTATAATAGTAGTATATATATATGTATTCACTGAAAAAACCATAGGTTACAGACATGTTATAGTTAGGGATTAGCATTTAAAAAACCTTAGAAATTCAATGAAAAAACCATAGGTTTTAGGGGTGTTATAGTTAGCTGGATATTTCACTCGTACAAAATCATTGAAATTCCTCTGTTATAGTTAGTTGTTGTACTAACTATAACTTGCGCGCCCGCAATCCACTGCTGATGATGTCACATATTACATCATTCATGCAAATAGACAATAGACTTTTAAGTACAGTAGTTACAGTTGTTGAAATGGGCAACACAATTTCAGTGTTCAGAGGCCGCGCCCCTTTTTACAACACTATGCAACGCAGCTCCGTGCACTTACTGAAGGTACCTGGTGGGCTAGTTGGCCCCCCGGGACCCTCAGGATTGACAAGGAATTATTTCCCCAACTTAAACCTCGCCACAGGGTGTGTTTGCACACATGTGAACTCAGGCCCCGCCCCCTCCCTTCACCACTGTGCAAACGTACCCCTTGGGTGCAACTAGCCCACCAGCTACCTCCAGTAAGCGCCACAGAGCTGCGTTGCAGAGTGGTTTAAAAGGGACGTGGCCTCAGAATACCGCTCTGCAACGCAGCCCCCTGGCGCATACTGGAGGTACCTGGTGGGCTAGTTGTCCCCCAGGGTCCCACAAGATTGAGGAGGAATTCATTCTCTAACTTAAAACGCGCCACAGGGTAAGCAGACATATCACCTCAGGCCACGCCCCCTTCTTTCACCACTGTGCAAACGCACCCCATGGTGTGTTTTATGTTGGGGAATTTCCTGGTGGGCTAGTTGGCCCCCAGGGACCCCAGTATTCAAGGGGAATTTGTTCCCCCTCTGCAAACGCGCCAGGGGGCATAGTGGTGCAAGGAAGGGGCGTGGCCTCCAGCGCGATCCCGCTTTTTTTTTTTAAAGGGAGCTGTGTGCCCCCCCTTCTTTTTTTTTATTTATTGGCCCTGGGGACCCCATCCCAGAGGGCTTGCCCCTTTTAAAAAAAAAGTAAATATCGGGCAGAGGGCTGCGTGACCCCTCTCCAGAGGTCATAATCTGCCCTGGGGACCCCATCCCCCGGGGCATGGTCCTTATTTTTTATTATTAAATTTTGGAATGGGGCTGCCTTGTCCCCCTCCTGTGGGCACTTATGGCCCCAGGGACCACATCCCCCGGGGCCGGCCTTTGTTTTTTTTTAAATGTATTTCATTTTTTTCAATTTGGGGAGGGGGCCACGTGGCCCCCCTCCCTGGCCACTAATAGTCCCGGGGACACCATCCCCCAGGGCTGGCCCTTTCCGTTGGGGGCCGTGGGGGGTCCCCAATCCCCCCACTGTCCCAACCGGCTCCCTGCAACCTTCGGGAGCCGGCATTGCTTTTCCACATGGGGAGCAGCTAACATGCTGCTTCCCATGTGGAAAAGCAATCTGCTTTGCTACTTGGAAGAGAGAGCAGGATTCTTGCTCTCTCTTCCAAATAGCAAAGCAGTTTGCAATGACAGGGTGGGAGCCGCGAGGCTCCCGCCCTATCATTGCAAATGGAAAATAGGTCCTGACTATAACTACCTACTGGCGACTGCCAGTAGGTAATATATATATATATATCTTTTCCTGATGGGGAGTAGAGATTTTCCTGTTATATATATATATATATATATATATATATATATATATATATATATATATATATATATATATATATATATATATATATATACATATATATATATATATATATATATATATATATATATATATATATATATATATATATATATATATACATATATATATATATATATATATATATATATATATATATATATATATATATATATATATATATATATATATATATAAAAGAAGCAGTCCAGGTTCCGTAAAGGTAGAACGGAGCCAGAGGTCGGGACCTCAGAAGCCTTGCGCCCAGCAAACCACCGTAGCCTCTAAAAATAACAGATCCAACAATGGAAAACAGGGAAGACGTTTTAATGAAGAAGGATGACGCATTTCATTCTGCGAGAGAGCTTGTTCACACAACGCGCCAGAAACAAGAAAGTGCATATATAGTAAACATAAACAAAGGGCAAATGATAACGACCAATGACACACGCCTTCTCAAAATAATGAACATAATAGAAAGACTACAGAATGACAAAGTGTTGAAAAAATATCATGAATCATGATGAAGAAATGCTGAGGTAACAAGGTCACAACAAAATGAACATACTATTCGTAAAAAATTGTTTTAAATTGGTATGCACATGGACTCAAAATTAAATACTCTGTACAAAGGGTATAGCTACCATAAGAAAAACAAGTGGACGTTTGAAAAAGGCTTATTTACAAACATAGTGATGGCAAAGTGCCAGACATATACCACCTGAAGCAATGTTGTTCAAAAGAACATAGAAAGAGCCTGATGACATAGTGCCAACGTTACATTGCAAAAAAGACATAGCTATTGTACTACAGCTTATAAACGCCCAATGCATAGCAATAAAGATGAAATATTCTAAATATTGCATACGTAAAAATGAACAATCATGTAGACTAGACCTCAGCACACTAGATGTGGGTAGTTAAATATTTAGAAAAAAAGAACCAAATTATATCTGAAAGATCAAACCAAGAAGTCTGATCAGAGAAAGCAAGAAAAAATAATAAAGTGAAAGATAAAAGGAAAAGAAGGAATATATAAAGAAAATAGAAAGAAACCACAGCTGAGAGAAGTATCGATGACAGAAAAGAGAATAATCAAATGCAAGAGAACCAGCAAACTGGTGTCACAACTAACAAAATAAACACAATTGATTCTCATAGAAATGAAATGAACACCAGAACGAAGTATATACATGTAAAGGATGACCAGCCGGCCAACAACTCAGTGGTAATCTAGGTCACATCAGAAAAAATGATGGAAAATAAAGTCATCATTGATCAAAACACAGTTCATAAGAAATTGCTCAAATCTTCGGTAAGATTAAGTCCATTGGGGGCCTTAGTATCTAAGGCAAGAATCAAGTGAGATTCTTTCTGCCAAAGAAGTTTCATTCTGTCACCTCCCCGTCCGGGTTGGGGTACCGAGCATAGAACTGTGTATTCGAGATCCCTCAATTTCTTATCATGTACAGCTCGAAAATGTCTAGCGACAGGATAATTGTTGTCGCTGTTGACAATTGCACAGATGTGCTGCAAAATCCGTTGGTGCACCGGAAGTTTGGTACTTCCGATGTACTCAAGATTGCAGGTGCATTTGAGTTTGTACACACATACTCAGATCTACATGTCAGGTATTCTCGAATAGGAATGGGTGTGGAGCAGAATGCAGTAACATAATGCGTGCTATTTTTGGCAAAAGTACAAGCTCGACATGATGTACATCTGAAGAAACCAGTTTTGGTTGTCAGGCTCTTTTTGGGCGGATCTTCAGGCATAGGTCTATCAAGGGCGTCTCGCATACTTGGAGCCCTTCTGAATGTGATATTTGGGATGCTAGAAAGCAGAGGCCCAAGAATGACATCCGTAAGGATGATGGGCCATTCAGAAGAAATGATACGCCTGATTTTTTGCTCCTGAGTGCTGTAGTTGGTGATCAGACGTACAATGCACTCAGTGGTAGGGATGTTAGGAGCCTTGGGCATGAGTAATGTTTTCCGCTCAAATGTACATGCTTTACGAAGAGCCTTATCAAGGATAGAATCAGAGTAACCCCTGTGAATGAATCGTTGTTTGGATTCATTTAAACATTTCTCAAGAGAGTCCTTATCGCTACATATTCTGCAGATACGAATGAACTCCCCATAGGGGATGCTCCGGATTGTGTGGGCAGGATGAGAACTATGAGCATGCAAAATTGAGTTGCCTGCAGTGGCCTTTCTATGCAGGCAAGTTTCAATTTGGTTATTTTTGATGAAAATGCTGACATCTAAAAATTCTGCTGAATCAGTGGTGATGGTATAGGTGAATTTAAGATTGAAAACATTAACATTGAGTTCTTTAACAAAAGTTTCCGCCTCCTCCGCTGATCCTTTCCAGATGATGCAGACATCATCTATAAAGCGCCAGTAATGCGCAATATAGGGTAGCCAGTGGCGGTGTGTGGTCCTGAGCTCGTGTTCCTCCCACCAGCCCACATGTAAGCAGGAGTAGCTGGGGGAGAAACACGAGCCCATCGCCACACCACGCAATTGCTGGTATATCTGACCCTGGAATTTAAAGAAATTAGTGGTAAGACAAATGTTCAACATTTCCATCAACATGATGTTATGATCTCGAAAACCAATGTCTCTTCTGTCCAAATAGTATTTACACGCTTGCATGCCATGCTGATGATGTATCGACGTGTAGAGAGATTCTATGTCCATTACCAAAAATAGTAAATTCTCATTCCATTCCACTTCCATGAGTTTATTGAGGAAGTCCGTGGTGTCCTTCAAAAAGGATGGGAGATTATGCATGTGATGCTGCAAGAAGAAGTCTATGTACTTGGAAAGATTTTCGTTGCTGCTCCCAATGGCAGCTATGATGGGACGACCTGGAGTTGGAGTAACCTGTTTATGAATTTTCGGTAGAAAATATAGCACAGGTGTGATCGGATGATCATTGACCAGGAAATTACATTCATCTTTGGTGAGCAAACCTTTGCGCTTCCATGTATGGATTAGTTTGCGCGTAGTTTCATGACATTTATTCATCGCAAATTGAGAGGACAAAAGATAACAGGAGGTGTCATTAAGGTGTCTTTGTGCTTCAGTTATGTAGTCCTTAGTCAACCAAAGCACCTTGTTACCACCCTTATCTGCATTTTTGATTATAATGTCTTTGTTCTTTTGAAGTTTGCTCACCAGCTGGTGGTATTGGTTGTCATTATAATTTGTCTGTTTCCTCTGACTTAGAATTTTTCTGTTGAGTGCTTTCAATTCTACAATCACCCTGTCGCTGAATACATCCACCCCATCACGGGGCATGATTGGTAGAAAAGTGGATTTCGGGCGAAAAGGGGTGACAGCTGAACGGCTCATCTCTGTGCTCTGGCTCACTGTAGGAGTGGGCTGTGAATCATTGTCGAAGGCAAGATCAAGCAAGTTTTGTAGCCCCGCAGCATCTTGAACTTGTAAAGCAGGTATCATCGTGTTGGCGATATATATATATATATATATATTACCTACTGTCGGTTGCCAGTAGGTAGTTATAGTTAGGACCTAGTATCTATAGGAAAACTGCAAAATTCTATTGCCAATCACTTTGGCGTCAATTCATGAATCTTCTTGAAATTTTCCAAAAGTTTGGCCAGCTCAGTGGGGGTGATTGGTGCAGCGGGGGCTGAGAAAAAAGGGGAGTCACAAAACTTGTTTTCCCCATGCAATTTCCCATAGGACCTTTAGCCATGGCTACAGCTGCACGGAATAACACTAAATTTGGCAGAGTGGTAGTCCTCAGTTCCGACTTGTGCCTTTGGCATATCTGGTGTCAATCTGTTCAGTAGTTTCTTTGAAAATTACGGTTAAAGTAATTTAAATATCTATGGGCGCAGAGGATCCACGGATTGTGCGAGGATTGGCCTTGTAGGATAAGTGCACCGTCCCGATCACACGCTCAATCCTAATCCCTGTCAAGCGGTTGTAAACATTCGTAATAGGAACTGTTGGCAGCCATTTTGTGCCTCGGTAGAAGCGAAGCTGAGGAAGTCATTGAAATATGTGTGGAACGTGTGAAAAGGGGGCAGGGTAGACCCACCTTGACCCCCTAGGCCTGCTCAGGGGGTGACATAAGGACCCGTAGGGCCAAAAATGTAAGATAGTATTTTTCTTTTTTTTTTAAAGTCGTGGGATTCGCGTAGGATCCGCGCATTTCTCCGCTGATAAAAAAGAAGCATGTATTTTTGAGATATACATCAAGCTTATGTGTATAGATGTTGAGTGGCTCTAAAAAGAGCCCTTGTGTTTATTGAGAGGTTTTAGTACTTACAAGTAAGAACCGATGGAGAGTCTAAAGTTCATGAGAAAGACTCTGTTCCCTTCATCTGTAAAATGTACAGCATCCTTCCTATAGATGCCATGCATATTGAAACGCAGATTTTTGTGGTATATGGACACCATTCTATAGTCTCGGAGAAAAGTAGAAACAGATTTTTTCAATTTTTTTCCTAACTTTCTCAGTCTGTGGACAAAATAGATTAAAGTAGTTCTTTTTCTGCTTTTGGCTTATGTTAGAATAGAAAATGGGAGTTTGGGGGAAAAGTGAAATTAAAACAGAAAAGAAATGATTGGTTGTTTGACAACATTCTACACAGAAAACTAGGGTGCATGTTTTTGATTTTTAAAAGCATGATTCTTATTGGTTAACAGAACGTGAGTGAAAATAACATTACGTAGGATAAGGTAGTATATTGAGAAGTCGGCAACACTTCCTGTTTTTTTTAGCAACAGTGTGTGATGAACTTTTGCGTTCTTCGGGAGCCAGTACTGCTTTTTTGAATGGGTAGATGCTAATTTGTATATGGAAATGCAATCTACTTTGGATTTTGAAAGTGAGAATAGATTTCACTGCTCAGTCTTTCAAAATGCAAACTATGTTTGCTATGGGAGGGCGGGAGTCTTGAGAGTCCTGCTCCATCAAAGCAAACAGCCGTATAGCGGGGGTAGGCACCCCAGGACACTGCAGGAGCCGGTCGTAGTAGTTTCCAGGCGGAGGGCCACACAGTCTGCCTCCCATAATACACAAATTCCCGGGGGTGGTGATTCCCGGAGCTTGAGGGGGTTGTTGAGGCTCACAGACTTGTAATTTTGTAGGGGGGTTGATGCGGAAGTGGTGCAAGGGGGTTGTAAATCTGGTACACAGTGTTTTGTTTTTCTTAGCTTTCCTTTCTGTCATGTAGAGGATCCAGGGTAAATATAACGGTTTCTGTACAGCCAGTAACTTTTAACCCTACCCCAAACGGCTTTCTGCCTGTTATTATAGTAACAGTTCATGGAACACTTGTGTGAGCACAGAGGTTAGAAGTTCACACCACTATTTTGCTAATGGTGTTGTACTTTTTATTCTTTTGAATTGGAACCGTAAGTTGTAGCTATACACTCTGGTAAAGATCTGGTGAAGAACTAGCCTCAGAATTATACTTCAAAGTATAAATATCATTTCTATTGTGGACTTCTACCCCCACAAAAAAAAGATGTATGTACTTTTTTAAATTAATTTTTATTAAAACAATAAACAACTGGAAGTATAACTAAATGATAACAATACAATAAATAACTAGAACCATAACTTTAACAAAACAATATAACAAACAACATATAATATGGACTCCAATAGAAGTAGTGTAGTTAATCTGCAAAACAAAAAAGAAATGAAAATAGTGTTTACAATTAGATCGATGTGACTAAATGAGGTCACACATTACAAGTCAAAGTAACACTTGACGATATTTTCTATTTTTTTAATGTGTGCAGTGTACCTGATAGATTTCACTTATGTTATAGGTTTGCATTCAAATGGTGTTTGTATAAAAGTACCTAGTGCGTCATATTTATTTTATAGTTGAACAGGTCTTTAACCCCTTCGATGCTCATGACGAGGTCAGCTCGTCATGAGGCACGGTTGAGCATAGGAGGGGAATACCATCAGCAGCGATGGTGTTAAAATGATTCACAATTGAGACAGAATTAGGTGAGAGATGAAGTCATTATGCAGGACAATATTTTTTAGGGCTTATTTACAAAACTCTTGTGCCACTTTTGTGTTACTTTTCTCATGTTGAAAGTGACGCAAAAGTGGTGCAAGGAGTTTGTAAATAAGCTCTTTTATTTCTAGTGCATTAAATTGAAAGTATTGAATATCTAGGCCGCTCTGCTTACCTTGTGTAAACACTGTGGCCAACAGAGTTCACAACTTAGAACTCCGCTTTGGTTTGTTACTTGCCGGATATGCAAAACTGATTTCAAGAGGAGACCCCAATAAAGAGTACTGGTGTGGAACTGCAAGTATGCTGAAGGACTTGCAGACTAAGAATCCGGTCAAGGTTGGAAGGGAAGAGCTAAGGATATTGAGAGGGGCTCCTTCTGCTTCATGAGAAGGCCCAAGTACCAGTGGAGCAACACCGTCAACCTCTAATGCACAGCCTAATATTTGTCCCCAATTTGGAACCCTTTAAGAGAGAAAGTAAGAAGGTTGGGAGCTTTGTATGCCATCCTAATACCTAATCATCCATTAGTTATACAGAGATCCACCCTGTATCAGACTCATCCATACAAGTGTGAATTGGAGATTATCTGATACCAAAAACCCTTCAAGTACTTATATCTGTTACTTTTTAACTTTGTCGACTACTCTTATTGAGAGTATTTACCTTAATGTTATCTGTTAAAAATGTGTGAATCTCCATGGTTCAGACAACTAGTAAATGCCATATTTGAGACATCGGTGTAATCAGCTGGAAGAGGAGGATATACTTTTTTTCAACCTCAGCAATTTGCTGCTGATTTATGTAACATTCTGCAAACTGAAAAAATAGTTAAAAATGTATATGTTGTACATATGTCCAAGATTAATTTTAATGTATATAAAGAAATTTGTTCTCAATAGGATTGGGGTTGAAAATCAATCATCAGAGGTTATATTTGGCAAGTAAAATAGGAAATAGCATTGCATTATACAAATGTTAGGCCGAGATTGGTCACTCACTTCATTTACAAACTCCTGGCCTTGATCTGAAAGCATATGGAGAGCAGTCAGTGGATCTGGTATGTTGAGTGGTTGACCACCATCTGGTATAGTGCATGGGCAGGAATAAACAGCTTGTGGTGACCAGTACGTCTCATGGTTGAGATATCTGTATAATGAGATAGAACAGGGGACAAATCAAGTTTAAGGTTATTAAAAAACTTGGAGAGTGTTGTAAAATACAACATTGGTCAATCGATTACATGTGAACTGCATGGGGAGAAAGCAGCACGTGGGGCCTACTTATAAAATTAAAGGCGGAAGTATTCAGTGATTTGCCTAGAAACAGTGCCTACCAAGGTAAGATATTGGAGGTATAAGAGCTGGACACCTTGCTAAAATACACTATTGCCGAAAACATTACTTTTGCAATGCATGGGGCACGTGACCCACTACTTACACGAGAAAAACTACATCGCATTAGGTTTAACAGCACGCAGCACACTGTTGCGGGAATGGCCACGTGGCGCTTGGCAAATTAAAGAAACGTGGCAGGATTACGTGATTTGCACAGAACTAAGGATAGCAAATCAAGTTTAACGTTATTAAAAAACGTGGAAAGCGTTGTAAAGTACAACATTGGTTAATCGATTACATGTGAACTGCATGGGGCGGAAGCAGCACGTGGCGCACTACTTACAAAATTAAAGGCGGTAGGATTAAGTGATCTGCCTAGAAACATCGCCTACCAAGGTAAGATATTGGAGGTATAAGAGCTGGAAACCGTGCTTAAATACGCCATTGCTGAAAACATTACTTTTGCAATGCATGGGGCACGTGACGCACTACTTACACGTGAAAAACGACATTGCATTAACTTGAAGTGCACGTGGCACACAGCCGCGGGAATGGCCACGTGGCGCTTGGCAAATTAAAGAAACGTGGCAGGTTTAAGTGATTTGCACAGAACTAAGGATAGCAAATCAAGTTTAACGTTATTAAAAACATGAAGAGCGTGCTAAAATACAACATTGGTCAATTGATTACATGTACATTGCATGAGAAGGAAGCAGCACGTGGTGCACTACTTACAAAATTAAAGGCGGCAGGATTAGGTGATTTGCCTAGAAACATCGCCTACCAAGGTAAGCTATTTGAGGTATAAGAGCTGGAAATTGTGCTAAAATACACTATTGTCGAAAACATTAATTTTGCAATGCATGGGGCACGTAACACACTACTTACATGAGAAAAACTACATTGCATTAACTTGAACAGTACGTAGCACACTGATGTGGAAAGGGCCACGTGGCACTCGGCAAATTAAAGAAATGTGGCTGGATTAACTGATTTGCACAGAACAAAGGATAAGAAATCAAGTTTAACTTTATTAAAAAACATGGATAGCGTGCTAAAATACAACATTGGCCAATCGATTATATGTGCACTGCATGGGGAGGAAGCAGCACGTGGCGCACTACTTACAAAATTGATGGCGGCACGATTACGTGATTTGCTCAGAAACAAAAGTTACGAAGTCAACTTTAACGATATAAAAAAGTAGGAAAGCGTACTTAAAAACAACATTGTCAAATCGAACAAAAATTTGCATTGACGCGGTATTTAAAGATCATTCAGATTAATTAATTTCATTATTCTTAAAAAAAGTGCTCACCTACGAAGAAGTGTATACGAACACTATCAATGGCTGTGACTGCGGAATAGGAAAAGTTTTGAGAAGGTTGGCAGGTTATAAATGCTTTGCAAAAGGATGATTGGTTGAGCATGATGTCACTGGGTGTAAGAGCTGTGATTGGGCATGTTGTAATTGAGCATGCGCAAATAAAATGAAATACGTTAGGGGTACATAACCAGACGGTGGGACTCATGGTGCGCATATGTAATATTAGCACGCATGCGCTACCACAAACGTGCATGCGGAAAGTGAAGGCAACCCCTAGGTGGTACATAGACAGATGGACTTCGGATGTCGATAGAACACCGGCTCCCACAGGAGGCGGCGAGCCGGTGGAACAGTGGGGGAATTGAAGACCCTCACACGATCTCCAACGGTGACGGCCACAATAAATTAAAAAAAAGGCCGTTCCCGGGGAATGGGGTCCCCGGGGCCTTGAAGTGGCTTCAGTAGGGAGGCAATGCAGCCCTCCTCCATAAAATAATAATATATAATTAGCCATGCCCCAGGAGGTGGGGACCTCGGTGCCCGAAATTGACCACGGGATGGAGGCCACGCGGCCCCATTCCCATAAAAAAATTGAATATGGATACTCCGCTTATTGTCATCATACCATACGCGCAGCCTTTCGATCACGCGCTGCATGCTAATTGGCTATCGAGTGCTTGTCAACATTCGAAACTTGAAACTGTTGGCAGCCATTTTATGCCTCGGAAGAAGGGAGGCTGAAGAAGAGTGTGAAATGTGAGTTTAAAACATGAAAAGGGGGAGGGTAGACACACCCTGACCCTCTAGGGCTGCTCAAGTGGTTCCACAAGGACCCCCTTGGCCCCAAATTTATTTTTTATTTTTCGGTAAAATCGCGGGGTGCGCATATGATCCGCGCATTCTAGCGATATTTAAAAAAAAAGAAGAGACGTGGGCTTCTGCGCGTCTTTGGTAATTTGCATTCTTTCAACTGTTTAGAGATGATGCAGCAGTGCTGGATTCAGGATCCACCCTGAGTAAGGAAAAGTAATAATAACACTATTTACCTGCTAAGTGAATTTCCTTTCATAGGCTGACATTGACTGGTTTCAGTTGCAAATTCTTCTAAGTGTGCAGTTTTCGAACTTTAAAATATTCACTTAAGTGAATCCGAAGAACGAATTCCGATTCATCAATTTGTTATCAGGAGAGAAACCAGTGCTGCATCATTTAGCCCAGCAGTGACCCTGAAAAGTAGTTCCAAGCATACCTACAAGTAACTTGTATTTCCTTCCATAGGAATCCCATTCCTATAAAATAAAATGAATAAATTTAGATTTGCGGCTCAGGCTCTAGGGGATGGGCTCCAGGGCCCCAAAAAAATAAACAGAAGGGCGGCCACACAATGTAATATAATTTAAAAACGAAAATATCTAAAAATAAGTCGTTTTAAAAAAAATGTGTAAATCAGTATCAAAAATATATATATAATAATAAATATATTGAAAAATTGTAATTTACAAAACCTTTTAAATTTATGAAAAAAACATAGGTTTCAGACATGTTATAGTTAGGAATTAGCATTTAAAAAAACCTTTGAAATTCACTGAAAAAACCATAGGTTTCAGAGATGTTATAGTTAGGAATTAGCATTTAAAAAACTTCAGAAATTCACTGAAAAAAACACAGGTTTCAGGAGTGTTATAGTTAGTTGGACATTTCACTCTTACAAAACCATTGACATTTCCCCGTTATAGTTAGTTGTACTAACTATGACTCACATGCACGCAATCCACTACTGATGATGTCACATATTACATCATTCATGACATGGTCAGTGACATCACTGATGACATCACTGATGACATCTCAAATGACATCACTGATGACATCACTGTTGACATCATCCATGTGACAAACTGATATTCCTCATCATACAGTAGCATAACCTTTCAACACTCATTATAAAATATGAAGTACCATATTTGAAACCATTGACACTCCAGTACAAGTTTCTAAAAACCCACTCAGTGATTCCTAGATCTACACACACATCTAAACACTTACCTATAGATTCAATCATACATGCTTACAAAGATCAATAGAACACTATTAAATATACTTATACACCTACATCAACATTACACACCAGCCCATTTGTTAGTAAAAGCACGTACGGGTAAGGTGCTATATCTAAACTGGACGTACAGTTTCCTTGCCACCTGTGGAAGGATATCATCCATAAAGGTTTCAAGTTCGTAATTATCCTTCACTGTGAGGAACTGAGATGTAAGGGTGCCCAGTTTGGGGTTTGAGTGCATGGTCTGGAGCTTTTGGGTGCGATAGGACCTTGGTAGTCAAACTCGAGGAACCAAGGGCTGGTAGCCCCTGGAGTACTCCACAGTGTTGGTTTGCCGAGCTTTTCACACTTGTGATTTACATGTGCAAACCAAGGAACCTTTTTCAGCAGACCCGGGTAGGATAAAAGCTCATTTGTTTCTGCTGGTAAGATACTAATTCGGGGGTCGCCCAGAGTCTTTGCCAAAAGGTTAGAGGTCTTAACGCGACCTCGTCTTCGATCGCCGAAATGCCCAGATCTAGTCGCAGGGGGATTAACGGAGAACCCGCTGGGAGACCCATTATTTGTTTTAAGAATCTGTTCTACACTACAGCTAGAGTAGAGGACGAACAGTGTCCCCAGAGTTCCGCCCCGTAGAGTGTGGCTCCCCGCGCTTGCGCCCTATACATTTCAATTGCGGGGCCAATAGGTTTAAATGGTGATTCCCTTGCCAATTTGGCTATGCTCCCAGCAACTTGAGCTTAGCTTTGGCTATTTGGGCCGCCCACTGCATATCTTCTGTAAGGGTAACACCTAAATACTCAAAGACAGACACCCTTTCCAAAAACATTCCATTTAATTGCGTATTAGGCCGTGTTGCCTTGGGGGGATTAACAATCATAAATTTAGTTTTAGTGGTGTTAATCGCCAGACCCCTTTTGTTGCAGAATACAGAAAAGCTGTTCAACAACCTCTGGATACCCATCGGTGTCTTGGGTAACAGGAGGGTATCATCAGCAAACATCAATGCTGCCACCTTGGTGTTTGCTAACTTTGGGGCATCATTGTTTGCGAACTCAGCCAGTAGTGGGATTAGTGCGTTGACAAAGAGGCAAAACAGGGTCGGTGCGAGCACACAGCCCTGTCTCACACCTCTGCCAACTGGGAGCCTGTTGGTTAATTCACCTCCCCTTCCACATCTTACTTGGGCATAGGAGGCATTGTGCAGTTTGATCAGCATATCAAGTAGATAGGAAGGGATCCCCATATCTCTTAAGACCCCCCACAATTTGGGTCTTGGCATGAGGTCAAAATCAGTTTTCAGGCCCACAAATATCAAATAGTGGCTGCCACCCTCCAATGATACCGACTTCCAAGTAATTAGTTGGAATCTATATACTTGGTCCACTTGGAGGTGTTCTTCCTGAATCCTGCTTGGTAGGGGCTAATGATGTCATTTTCTTCCAGCAAGCCCTGGATTCGTTCTAATATTACCTGAGCAAACAGTTTTAGTGTGACATCGATCAAACTGATCGGTCTATAGTTTGCAGGGTGTAGTGGGGAGCTCTTTTTAAATGTTGGGACCATTTCGGCCCCAGCCCAGGTGTCAGGAATGGGCATGCCATTCATGATGGCATTGAATAGCACCAACAAATACGGGCCCCAAATTGACGGTTCTTCCCGGAACAAATCCCCGGGGAGTTTGTCTAAACCAGGGGCTTTTCCGGCTGGTAGTTTTTCTATCGCTAGAGTAACCTCTCGTAATGTTATTCCTTCATAGACCTCTTTTGCCTGTCTACTAGCTAATACTGGTTGATCGTCTGCACAAGCAGTTTGTAAACAAGGGATGCCCCTGGATTCTATCTGAGGATCCTGTTCTGTATCAATTCCAAACAGAGCTGTAAAATGCTCAGTCCACACTTCAGCTGGTAAATTGGGCTCGGCCGCGGGATTACCCTCCTTGCAACCCATTCTTACTATTGCCCAGAATGTTTTCATGTCCCGAGTCAGTGGGGCAGATTTAATGTTCAACCATTTGTTTTCTTCCCAGGACAGTTTTGCACTATAAACAACTTCTTTGTACTGAGCCCGCCTGATTTTTGTTAGTGGCTTAGTTTCCCCTTTAATGGCCGCTAGCAACGCTGTCTTGGCCTTGCGACACTCCTCATTATACCACATATTTGGTGAGATTCAGTTTTTTTTGGACGACTAATAGGATTTAAAATATTAGCTAAATTGTCTATGAGCTGATTGTGGAGTGTTGCAACCAAATGTGTTTGGGCTGGATTAATCCCATCGATCATAGACGTGCCCAGTTCCTGTAATATTGGAATAACCATTTCAAACAATGCTTTCAACTTCTCTGGGGACTGTTTCATTGTCCCCCATTTTATTCTTCTCCTATTGTTGGTGAGAATTAACCTGTCGTCAATGGGGGTCTTACTGGCAGGCAATATACCTGAATCTGGAACACTATAAGATAATGTCAAAGCGTTGTGATCACGATCGACCCGTGGGATGACCTCAAAGTCCTTGACCCTATGCCAGGAACTACACTCAACCATAATATAGTCTATTTGGGAAGCCTGGCCGGTTCTATTGAATGTGGGATTACTCAGCCTATCCAAAGGAGTACGGCCATTACAGGCCCTCAGGAAGTGGGTCAAGGCGATGGCATTAATTTGTAAAACCAGGGGTGACCAAGATTTAACTGGGCAGGTTTGCGGATCAGGTATAGCCCACTGTAGGTCCTCCTCATTGGTGATAACATCATACAAGCCTGAGAGGGGTTCGAAGTGGCAATTTAGATCTCCGCCCACAATCACTCCTGAATTAGGTGGCACCTTCGGGATGAGAAGTTTTAACTCCTCAAGGGTTTTGGATTCCTTGGCCAGGGTTACAGGCCGGGAATAGATATTAATGATTGCTAGTTTCAGTTTAGATGGAAAAGTAAGCAGTACAAATTGGATACTTGGGAGTAGGTATTCAAGGAAATTGGATAACAGCCCACATGAGAGGCTACCCAAATGGATAATCCGCCCGACGGCCTTCCCCTCCCCCCTGTAATATCTGGTATGTTAAAGGTAACAAAGCCCACCCTTGCACAGTACTCTCTTGCCCATGTCTCCTGGAACAGGCAGACATTGAACTGATCAATGAACAAACCCCCTTCAGGAGAAGAGAGCTTGCCCTTGATGCCAGCCAAATTCCAGGATAGGATCTTAAGGTCTCCACCAGGACTAGATGTTCCATCCACTGGTCTAGGGGCAATTTCAGATATCAATTGGGAATTGACTTTATGGTATCCATAGGAAGATTAGTGGAGGTGGTTGGTATAATCTCCATTGGGAAAGAAGAGAATTGGGATGCCACTGCCCCAGCCCTAGGAGACATCCAGTCACATGTCACTAATTCTGGTTTCAAGACGCCCGGAGATAACCCCTGGAGATTCCCCACATTTTTCGACACATTCCCTTCTTGATTACCCTTGACGCTCTTGTCGTAACACATGACTTCTATGGTTGATAGTCAGTCAACATCTTCCAAGGGACCATAGCGATTGTTTACTGGCAGGTCAAAGAACAAGGGCCTGTTGTTAAAATGCCTATGGCTCAGATGTTGTCCCTCCATCCTCTGGTTAGTGTGGCCTAAGAGAGTCTTTGGCCTCTCCTGGTTGGCACAGTTATAATAAAAGTAATCAAGGGGGAGCATTCTCACTCCTGTGTGGGTCTCAGCAGAAGCACTACTTTTGTTGAGTAGGGAGCTTACCATCTGGGGGGCTTAAAATTAACAATCACACAATCGCCCACAATATTTTTTTTGTTACATCCCACCCAATACACTCTACGTACCATCAATATTTCCCCTGCCCTCTCATAGGGAAAGTGCCTGTGTGATGCTAGCCAGAACAAGCTCTTGTTCCTAAGTTCCAGTTGCGACTCCCTCTGCGAAACATTTAAAGGTGGAACCCCGGTTAGAACAACTACAGAGGGTAATCATTGTGGGGGGAGATTTATAGTTGGCAAAACAACATCACCCTTACCCCTTGTCTCTTTGTTCCTTACATCCCAATCCTCCCCTGAGTTTACAGGGTTGGGGGGGAGACAGGCCAGTAGATGACTACTCTCTGTCATAGCGAGTGCTGGTGTCTGTGTGCTATTTGTAAACTGCTCATGCTCGAGCTGTATGGCCGGGGACTGTGGGATGTTGCTAGGGCCTTGGCTGGTGGACTGTCTAACGGTGGATCTTTGGGTGCTGTTGGTCTTGAGTTTATTTGTGGCCTCCCCAGGACATGCATTAAGACTGTTAGCTAATCCTCCCTCCTTTGGTCCATTATTTTTATCAAGAGGGGTGGGTTGCATCTGCCTCGATGTTACCATGTCTGTCATTAATTTCAATTGGTCAACTAGTGGGACAACCTCTTGCCTAATCAGATTGCCAAGTTGGGACAGGAGGTCAGCATTTAGTGACTGTGCCCAAACTGGGTAATTAGTTGCAGCAGTCATGATAATAGGAGGCTCCATTACGAGATCCCAGTCAGTGGGAACTTCCTCTTCTTGCCTTCTTGTTTGAAGTCACCCTCCCAGCTGTCTGTTTGTGTTTCCCCTTTTTGCGTGTGACCATACCCTTATTTGGCAAGATTGTTAAATCCAAAGCGGGGTCCACATGTGGTGGGGGTGACATTATCTCAACTTCAGGGGATATCAGAGTACCAGACAAATTAATTTCGCTAGGTAGATCTAAAGTGGGCAAATAGAGCTCCGGGGTGATGGAAAGCCGCCTTTCAGACCGTTGGATTTCAGAGGTGACAACACCTAGAGCCCTTTGCAACATTTTGTCAATAGATGTCACTGGGGGTGGTGTTGCTATAACTGTTTGACCCCGAACTGCATTTTTCTTCGAAATACAAGAAGGTTTCCCCATTTTAGGGCTTTAATTATTTAAAGGATTCGGCCCTTGACCTAATTGCTGAATAAATACAGTTCTAGTTTATAGTACAATCCAGTAGGCACAAACACTAGTCTCATCAATTTGGTTAGACCCTACTAAAAATCCCCAAGGGTAGATAACTCTCTGCCCATCAATACTCTTACTGTTGCACTCACTGGCGTGGGAATAGTAATTTTTGCCCCTACGCTATCCAACGCTATCCCTACTGTTGCACTCTCTGGAGTGGGAATAGTAATTTTTACCCCTACGCTATCCAACACTTTCCCTACTGTTGCACTCTCTGGAGTGGGAATAGTAATGTTTATCCCTACGCTATCCAACTCTTTCCCTACTGTTGCACTAACCGGAGTGGGAAAAGTAATTTTTACCCCTACGCTATCCAACGCTTTCTCTACTGTTGCACTCACTCGAGTGGTAATAGTAATTTTTGCCCCTATGCTATCCAACGCTTTCCCTACTGTTGCACTCTCTGGAGTGGGAATAGTAATTTTTACTCCTACGCTATCCAACGCTTTCCCTACTGTTGCATTCTCTGGAGTGGGAATAGTAATTTTTGCCCTTACGCTATCCAACGCTTTCCCTACTGTTGCACTCACTGGCGTGGGAATAGTAATTTTTACCCCTACGCTATCCAACGCTTCCCCTACTGTTGCACTCTCTGGAGTGGGAATAGTAATTTTTACCCCTACGCTATCCAACGCTATCCCTACTGTTGCATTCACTGGAGTGGGAATATTAATTTTTACCCCTACGCTATCCAATGCTTTGCCTACTGTTGCACTCTCTGGAGTGGTAATAGTAATTTATACCCATACGCTATCCAACGCTTTCCCTACTGTTGCACTCACTGGAGTGGGAATAGTAATTTGTACCCCTACGCTATCCTACGGTAAAGATATTGTATATTATTTTCTTAATATTATGTTAATATATATATATGTTTTAAAAAATAAAGTTGTATTTTTTTATAACTTAAATTAATTATTTAATAATTTTAAGGTTATTTAAGCATTTTTAAGTATATTTTAGTTCATTATTTTTAATATTTTATTAATTTTAAATTATTTTAAAGATATTTTTAAAAATTCGATTTTTTGACTAACTATATTTTTTTTAACAATATTTTTTATTCGATATTTTTGTACTTACCTGTTTGTAGATAGGCATTCAATATTTTTGTATTCGATATTTTTACTTCGATATTTGTGTAATTCTATATTATTGTTATCTATAATATGTCAGTGATCCGCTGGCGTCGAAAAGCAGAGGCAGCTTGGCCGGAACCAAACTATTTTAAGTTTGTTGGACATACATCATTGAGAAATATATTTACTCATCACCACACCCATAAAGAGATCCACTCACCCAAACAACTGTTCCCACATACAGTCTTAACCTCATATACCTACTAAATCAACTATTTACACATCTTTCGACAGTCACACACGTCCCACCCAATCACACATATATTCATTCACTATCCCATACAAATACTCACTTAACTAATTAATAACTAATGTGGACTTTCAAATACCTAGTAAGCAACTTTTGTATTAGTTTACACAACAAGAGATAGAGAGATACAGGTATTTACAAAGTTTAATCACTATCCCACATATTTAGTGAGACAATTTAAACTTGTCACTTAGACTCTCAATCACTTTGCTACTAAATCCTCCATTCAGACACTTATACATCTACCCCATGTTCAAGGCAGATTCATATATATATATATATATATATATATATATATATATATATATATATATATATATATATATATATATATATATATATATATATATATATATATATATTACTTATTTAAATATTTAAGCAAACCACATTCACTGGATGATGTGATCAGTGATGTCATCAGTGATGTCATTTGAGATGTCATCAGTGATGTCACTGACCATGTCATGAATGATGTAATATGTGACATCATCAGCAGTGGATTGCGTGCGCGTGAGTTATAGTTAGTACAACTAACTATAACGTGGGAATTTCAATGGTTTTGTAAGAGTGAAATGTCCAACTAACTATACCACCCCAGAAACCTGTGTTTTTTTCAGTGAATATATACATATATATATTCATACAACCAGGTACGCCATTACGTGACTAAGGAAAGCACACATGAAAGATGTCCAAGCAAAGTGCTTTATTGGTGCGGAGCCCCTGCACTGACAGACACATTTCGCCTACTGGCTTTTTCAATGTCAGTTGTTTTGTGCTAACACGGAAGCATTTAAAGTTTCAATACATCACATGTTGTTTGTGTACATAAAAGATGGACTTATGCTGCATTGCTAGTAAATCCATGGCGGCCATCTTTAAATCTCCTATATACAATTTGTGCTATCCCTATATGATAAGAAACTGCAATCGTGCAAAATTTAAAAACAAATTTTACAATTCATTCATTGTATGTACAAACAAATAGGGGAAACGCTATTTAAGGATTTCATATATGGGAATGTATAGAATTAATACAATATATACACCATATATACACACAAGCCCATATTGTCAACTGATAATCTTAATAAATTCATATTTATTATACAAAACTATTTACATAACTTGTGTATAAACCTCAATTTGTTTTGTTTATTAAGCCCTGAATGGGCATAGAAGAGCTTGTTAGAGGGAATGCAGCGTAATGTGACACACAGGTATTATAGTGCTTATTACTACTTCTATCTATCTATGTTACTAGATGTGTCACTACAGGTGTACCCAAAACTCAACATTGTTAAACCCTATCGGGGCCTTGGTTTGGAGGTCAATAATGTACGTTGATTCCAAGATCCATAGCCTCGGCACCCTATCTCCCCCTCTTTCTGTTTTACCAACTTGATCTATACAGTGGTGTCTTAGTGGGTCACGGTTGCTCTGATGAAATTTTTCAAAGTGATGAGCAACCAGATAAGTGGGGTCCTTGTTAGTAACAGCATACATGTGCTCGAGGATGCGTTTTTTGTAGGGTGTATCGTGCTCCCAATATAACGTTTGGAGCAAGGGCAGATTAAGCAATAGACTGTGAATTCTGAGTTACAGTTAACAAACTGCCTGATCTAACGAGTAGGTCTCGGGTCACCTGGTCTGCTTTGAAAAGTTGTAACTTTCTCACTGAATTTGCAGGCATTACAACATTTACAGGGGAAAAAACCTGCAATGCCTATACGGTTTTTAACCCTGGGGGCAGAGTCATAATGACTATGAATTAGGTGATCTCCCACTGATGCACTACGTTTATAAGTGACTTGTGGGCAAGTTGGTAGACTGCTCTTGAGGATATTGTTGATTTGTAAGATGTGCCAGTTCTTTTTAAAGACCTGCACAATCTGGCTTGATTTCTCATTAAAACTGGTAATCATCCTCACTAGGCCACTGTGTGTTGGTTTAGTTGGACCTTTAGCCACTAGAAGATCTTTTCTATTGATCTTTTTCACTTTGGTTTCTGCCTGCATAAGGACAGCGTTGGTGTATCCTCTCTCTTTAAATCTTTGTATGGCCTGATCCTTAGCCTGCTCGAAGTCTTGAGTATTTGAGCAATTGCGTTTAAGGCGCAAAAGCTCTCCAAAAGTTATGTTTTTAATATGACATCTAGGGTGATGGCTTCCAGCTTGCAGGACAGTATTGCCCGCCGTTGGCTTTCTGAACAGTCTAGTCGATAATATATCATTATCGATATATACCTCCAGATCCAAATAGGTCACCGAGGTATCACTGATTTCACCTGTGAATCTTAAGTTTAGGTCGTTGTTGTTTAGCGAGGCAACAAACTCCTCCGCTGAAGAGCGGCTGCCGCGCCAGACCACTACACTGTGTCTCTTATACTTACTCACATACTGTTTACCTACTATTATGTGTGCCTAGGTTGTTGTTTTGTGTTACATTGTGAGGGTTTTACCCACACTCAATTGAGGGGTTACAGGGCTTATCCCCTCACCTAGTTGCACCATATAGATTTAGTTTCTACTCACCCATTTGCAACTATTAAGCAGAGCGCCAAGCGATTTCCCTGACTTCTAAAAACCCTTTTGTCAGAGTGTTCGCCGAAAAGAACTTGTACTCCCATTTGGAAATTTCACAAGATCTCCTGATGTCAAACAAACCATGATGCTGCTTTATGTCCAACATAGTAGATTGTGCATGTTGATGTATTCTAGTGTTTGAGCTACCTAGGGTATCATGCAGATTCAGGCTGAAGTCCTCCCCCGCACAGCACTATGCGTTGTTGTAAATGGAGACATTGCAACATGGCCACGTAATAAAACCTAGGATTACCACGATTGGGTCCAATAGTGATATGTATATGTTTAATAGATCCTGAGCAATCACATAGAATCACACAGGTCTGTCTCCATGTGAAGTGAAAGAAAATGGTTTTTCTTTCTGATGAATGTGCCAACCCCTCAGGAATAGTGGGAGCAGTTAGTCAGAAACCTATGTAATCCCTACTGTTTGGCCAAATGAGTGCTTCTATGTTCCAACAGGTGGGTTTCCAGCAATAAGAGTGTGTCAATATCAGGTCTCGTGGGATATGCCAAAAAACATAGTGGGTCTTTCTAGGGTTATTCAAGCTGTGTACACTCCACGTCATACATTTAACACGAGTGCGGGTCTATGATCAGTCCTTACGGCTGCTGTGGCTTACATCAAGAACTGCCTATAAAAGTGTGCTCTGGGTGGAGTGGCTAGAAAAACAGATAAACATTTGTTTTAAATGGATACTGCTCATAACCCGTCCGCTCCCATGCTAAATCTTCACTGTCCAATGAGATATCCCTCCCCTTCCTCTCCACCCACCCATATCTTCAACACCTGTCCCCACATCAGTCCGATTGTTGGGTGTATTTCAGCTGGGGGTGGCTAGTAGAGTAAACATGCAAAGTGCAATAGGCCCATAACAAACTTGAAACAGTCATTACAGTGCCTGGGAGAACAACAGTGTCCCTCCATTCACAGTCTTGTCATCAGTTATGTAATTTCAAATGTTGCAGTGATGTTATCAATGACATTATGGAACACGTCATGAGTAATGTAATATATGGAATAATTAGCTGTAGATAGCAAGGGCCGGAGCTATATTTACCTTAGGGCGTGAGTTATAATTATTAGAGATAACTATAACTGGTGAATTTCAGTGTGTTTTTTTTGTTTATATTCCATGCTCCATGTAAATAAATATTTTTTACTCAATAAAAAATTACAGAAATTAAAAAAAAAAAAAAAAAATGTTATGTTGACATTGGAATTTTCACCAAATTATAACGTCCCTTTAACCTTTGTTTTTTAGTGAATTTCTAGTTTTTTTAAACATACAGTAATATTCTACAACCCTCTTAATGTGTACGGTTTTCGGCTGGCCGCAGCATGGGTTCCTATGTCCAACCACCCGCTGTCAGTCAAACCCCCATGCGCAGCTTGGGTTTGGCTGCAGGGCCTGGTGTGAGAGCAGCCAACCCTACACTTTACACTGTCATCTGCAACACCAAAATATTTTTCAAAAGTGAGCCTATTGCCTTTATCAAGGGGGATTAAATCCATATCTTCAAAGCAGATCTATCATCTTTCTCCAAAAAGCACCAATATATTTTATCAAATGTATATTTCAATAATTCACACAATGAAATATTAATTCATAATTATCATTATAAAGAAGTTTAAAAACATTTTAATTAAGTAATATGTCTGTGACTTTCTTTTTACATAGTTTTTATTATTACATTTTGTGGGTAATAAATGTCAAAATATGAAGACAAAGACATATTTTTAAAAAATAAAACAAACATGTCTCTGAGTCTTTCTTTTAACATTTTTCAGCCCAGAAAATATAGCTAAAAAACAACCACAAGAGGTCTTTCACTCCAGCTGAGGAACATAAAGCTCTAAAATATGAAAATTTCTCCTGGACTCAAGGATTCACCAATGCAGGAGACTTACTGTTTACTGGGAGGCTGCTGGACACCCTGCAGCCCCCATCAACAGCAAAGAAAAGTCTTGATGGTGCCCCTCCTTATTCTAGAGACACCACTAAGCTAAAAAATTTAAAAAATAAAGCCATTTTATAGGGCGCGCACTCAAAGGAGCAGTAAATAATAAATGAGTGGCTTCTGCAGCTCATTTATTATTTGCTTTTTTTACACAAAAAATTACTATGGGTGCCCCAGCATGTAGCCCCCTACACGATCATTTCCAGGCTCCGGAGACCTCATTCCCTGGGATTCTGGGAGGTGGGCCACACTCACTCCCCACTCCACATATTGTTAAATATATGTTTGAAGAACGCTGGGCTCGGTTATTGCATTTTAGGACCCCCTCCACCCCTTTTTCTCTGCCCCTGCTTGACGGAGTACCAAGATGCTTTCCAGGAAGGGATTCAGGTGGATGAACTTTTTTTTTAGAAAGTTTTGTTAAGAATTGTCAATCGCCACCAAAGTTACAAAAAAAATATATGCGGAGCGAAACGCGTCGAGGAGAGCACTCGCTCTATGATTGCAGAATAAAACTTATCACTGCTGACACGATTTTGGTGTGATGGCGATTTACTAAAACCTTGGATTTGATACTTGGGGAGAGAGGTCTGCGCCTGCTAAGTCCGCGTGGATAGCGGACGGGACTGTTTTATATATATATATATATATATATATATATATATATATATATATATATTTCACTTAAAAAAACAAAGGTTACAGGGACGTTATAGTTAGGCTTTGATCTCACTCATACAAAACCATTGAAATTCAGCAGTTATAGTTACCTGAGCTAACTATACCTTCCGACACCACAATGCACTGCTTATGACCTAACATATTACATCATCCATGACATGGTCAGGGACATCACTGATAACATTAATGATGCCATCTCAGAGCACATTATCCACAGAACCACTGGCATGCCCACTTACACCCTCATACAATATCTCATACACCCACTCCCACACAACCCTTCACAGACCCATACAAACACTCACACTTCTACTCACAAATCCATGGAGCCACTCACACATCAACTCACCCATACAACCACTAATGCAACCACTATCGCATAAATACAGGCACTCATGCACCTCTCAAACATCCAATCATACAGACATACAGACACTTACATATCCACTCATACACCCATAGAGTCTCTCACACAGTAACGCTACTCAGACATATACACACTCACCCATACAGTCACTCATATAGCTACTCACTCATCCATACAGTTACTCCCGCACCTACTCACTTACTCATACATATATTAACACATGTACTCACTCACTTAGACAAGCACATACAATCTCACTCACAGTCACTTACTCACCCATACAGCACTCACACACTCATTCACCGATTTCAGCCCGGGAACCCCATTCCCCGGGCACAACCATTTAAAAATGGGGGAGGAGGGCTGCCTGGTACCCCTCCCAGGGACAATTTTGGCCCCATTTCCGGGGCCAAGCCATGTTTCTCTGGCTGACACCAGGGCACCTAGTGCACCCAGTCTGTATTGGGACCGCGGTAGGAACCTGAAGGTTCCTGCGGTCCCTGCCGAGAGAAATAGAGAATGCATAACAGGTAGCTGTAATGTGGGCATATATTGCCATCAAGGGGTTCTGGTGATATTTGCAAACAGAAGGCCAGAGGTGAAGTGGTTTACAAATATCACCTGAACACTGAGATGGCGCTATAGTAATATAGTACCATATTATTCATTACTTGTTCTGTATTTTTTACATTACATGCTTTAGTTATTGATTTTAGCACTCATTACAAAGATTTAGAACATTATCTGCCTGAGTCTGAAGATATGCCTGTCAATATTTTGAGAAATGTTTGTTTTTGTCGGGGATAATGTTCTACTAAGTAAAATGTGTTTCATGCAACAATGTATATTAATATAAATCAAATTTTAAATGCAAATCACATTGTAAAAAAATTAAAAACATGCACTCTAAATTGTGATTGTCTTTTATAAGGCATGGAAATTATTAATTAGGTTTAACAAGACATATATAAAGAAAATAAACGTTTTGCTGACAGGGTTCTGCATTTATTCTCACACACTGGAGAGCAGTTATTGGCAGATCCTTGCATCAAGGATTGACTTGCATGAGTGAGATTGCCAGGCGTGCTGATTAATGGTCTAGAAGCAGCATTGTGATTGTGAAAGTGTTTATTTTTTACCAGTTAAGAAAGAAAGACGAAATGCTGTGTTTAACTTTTTTTATTATTTCATGGAAGCTAAATATGCTAAAAGTAAATTCAACAATGTTAATTATGGAAAATAATTCACAGTCAAAATTCTTTTCTGTGAAACAGTGCTGCAAAAACACTGTCAAAGATTCAATAAGAAGGCTTACCCTGGGTCAGTAGAGTTGCCACCCTTAAAGATTTTGACCAAAGAGTGCATATTATTTGGTCTGACTTACAGCCTAGTTTCTGGGCACTGAGCAAGTCCAGGTGGACATCAGGCAAGTGTTAGCTCCCAAAACAACCCTAATTAGTGAATACAATAATGTATCTTTCCAACTCACTCTGTGATTCTATTACTCATCAAGCAATCAGTATAACCTTTTGTCAAGAGCTGATCATGATCTAGTTGTGAGAAATCAGCACAGAGCTGGAAACTCACACCGTGCCTGTGAGAATGGAAGAGGGGTATGAGGACTGAGGTATACAGTGCTCACTGGTTGACCAAGAGATAAACTCATTTTAACATGTTCTAACTTAATGTGCCCTTAAAAACATAAACGATTTCTACAGAAAATGTGTGGAATGATACCAGAAGACCTATGATAGACCACAGCTGGGTTTAGTCACTCTAGGAGTCATTTCATCCTTTTTAGGTTTCGCCTACAGCGCGCATGACTGTCAGCTAAATTATTGTTTATTTTTTTTAAAGCTTCAAAAGAGGCTTAGAGTCCTCCCATTACTTATCAATATTTACCATTCTTTAGCTCTCATTTCCTTGCTTCTTACTGGTCATGCCTCCTACTTCTTGCTCTCCTGCTGCATTCTTTCTGGGGCTTTTGTCCCTACCATGGACCTTGCCTCAGGGCATAACAAAGGCCCCCGCAGACCCCGCAGTGCGGGGAGGTCCCCAGTCTAACCAGTACTGAAGGGGTGCCCTCAGCCCCTATTTATGTGAGTGTGATGGGCCCCTCACATGTTGTTACGCCACTGCCTAGCACAGCTTCCTGTTTGCAGCCAGTGTCCTATCACTGTCCGCGCGCTGCCCCAGGTATATTTTTTTTTACTGTTGGCCATGCACTCTATAAGAGTGCATGGCACTGTATGGTCTCCCCATCTTCATCCCGTCTCCCCCCCCCCTTTCCCCTGCAGCACACTTGTGTTGCTCTCCACTTTTTGTTGACATCCACCTTCCTCCTGCTGTCCGTTGCAAACCCCCCTACACTTCTCCCACTGTCCACTCCACCCTCCTCCCACGGATGTATGTCGTTACTACGCATGCTTTTACAACGCATCCATACCACGCAGGTTTTACAATGCAAGTCGCTACAACGACTTGCGTTGGGGGGCGCTGGATAGTGAATAGTTTAATTTACTATTCCAACTCCAGTCCCCGTGGATAGTAGGGAAGGTTTTGGATAGCAAATAAACTATTCCCTATCCTACAGCGCCCCCCAGCGCAAGTCGTTGTAACGACTTGCGTTGTAAAAGTTGTATTGTAAACTCTGTTCCCCTCTTCCCACTGTCCATTGTTTTGCGCACCTGTGAAATATGTTTATATATGCATACAATTACATTAATATTGGTCATTTGATATCACGCAGTGTAAACTGACTTATTGTAACTGTGGAAGTGAATCACTGCTTAGCTCGATGATATTCATCTTATCGACTTTAGAAGGCTAAATGTTTGATTTAGTCATGCATGGAATAAAACCTAGGAACAGTTGGTTACTTACAGAAGTTTGCAGCAGGTGTATAACCCATAGAGCTATTTATCAGGGTAGCAGTTTGTGAGTAGCAAGTTACACAAAGATTTTTGCAAAACAAATTATAATAATCAAATCCACTGTGCTATCTTATTAAGACACAAACATGTGACCTGCAGGTTAAGTGCAGTGCTATGAGATTTTAAAACTCTATATGTTATGATTTTTCAGTGGTGTGACCACTGACCAGCATGCCACCCAGGGATCTTTGCAGCAGGTGAATTAAACACTTCATCTGTATTGCTAGTACTGTACTTTGAGCACCTCCTTTAGCGATTGTCTGGAGATGGGAACAAAACATCCTAAACATGCAGAAAGTGGTGTTCTTTGCATTTAATATGATTTTTATATTGACAGAAAAGTGATATTACCACACTCAAAAATAAGTTAACCCCTCTTCAATGCTTGGGAAATATGTTGACATTACCATAAGTAAAAAGCTGCTGACAAATTTGCACTAGTACATTCAGAAAAACATGTGGAAACCTTTTATGTTATCCTCACTTCCATCCTAATTTTATGACAAATCCCTGATTCAGAAATGCAGTTATTATAAATATGGTTTTACCTCGAATGGACTGAAAACCTCTATAATTCTGCAGAAGATGTTAACCAAATAAGCTATTTTACATCACCTCGGCTGACAGCCATAGCTGAAAAGATACAAAAGTTACAGGGACGTTATAGTTAGGTTCAGATTTTACCCACACAAAACAATAGAAATTCAACAGTTATACTTATCTTAGGTAACTACACCACACATTGCTAATTACACCATATATTACATCACTCATGACATCTTCTATGACATCATAGATAATATCAGTGCAAATGTTGGAGTGAAATTATTGATTAGAAAGCTGCATTGCTGGGGTGCAAGTTATAGTTACCTTAGGGCAGGAGTTATAGTTACTTGAGATAACTATAAATGCTGAATGTCCATGGCTTTGAGTGTGTTAAATCTAAACCCAACTATAACTAACATCCCTATTACTTTTTGGTTTTTTTTCAGTGAATTTCTAGGTTTTTTTTAAATTCTATTTCCAAAATGTAGGATCCCTGTAACCTTTGGTTAATGTTCCTACAGTGGTAAACTGAAGATAACCAGAAAAAAGCACCTGTGAAAGTGTAGTAAACTGGGTCTTTGTTGCAGTAGTCCTGCCACTTTTTTCCTGGTATTTGATGCAACTTTGACTGCAGTGCACTGTGTTGCTGTTAACCAGGTCACCAGTGCCAGTGTTCTTTCCCCAAAACAAGAGAGCTGGACTATTGATTCCCTATTGGCCAGGCCTTTAGCATCTCTGTAAGTCCCTAGTAAGTGGTACCCCTAGTACCTAGGGTGTAGATACTAAGGGGGGTCCCTAAGGGCTGCAACATATCTTGTGTCACTCTAAGGGAGCCAACACCAAAGTCATATAGACTGCCACTGCAGGCTGTGTGACAAGTTGTTCTAAAAAGTGAAAACGCAACATGGCACACACTTTTGTGCACTGTCCCCCCAACGCTGCATGTAATATTTGTAAGTCACCCCTCTAGCAGGCCTTACAGTCCTAAGGCAGGTTGCATTATATTACATGCGAGGACATATCTACATGAGCAGATATGCCCCTGTAATTCCTAGTTCCATTACTAGATATTGCAAGTGAACAGTGAAGCCATCTCAAGTTATGTGCTGGACACTGGTCCAAATGAGTTTCCCAGCAACATAATGGCTTCACTGAAACCAATGTTGTTTGGTATCAAACACCTCGTATTAATAAACCCACAGTGATTCCAGTGATGTATTTATTCATATATTCACCCAGAGGGTACTTTAGAGGTACCCCTGAATCCTACCAGCCCTCTAATGTGCTGACTGGTCCAGTCCATCCTGCCACCACAGATGAGTTTCTGACCCCCTAGAAGTTGAGAGATATGCTCTTAGAGGTCAGAAACAATGCCCGCTCTGGCAGGGGGTGTTTACACCACCTCCTCTAGGAAGGCTAGTAAATCAGCATATCAAAGCAGGTGGCTTCAAAGGTCTCTACAGCCTTTGATATGCAACCCAAGGCTTCCCCAGATAAGGGAAATGCCACTCCCTGCCTTCAGTCCATCTGGCACCAGGACAGGTGGGAAAAATAGCTAGTCAGGAGGTGTGTTCACAGGCTAGTACCACCCCTAAGGTGGGCTACCTGAAGTGCACATGTCTAGGAAAATTCTACCATCTTGGTTTTTGGTGGAATTAGGACCTCTGGGTCAGGGGTATGGCCCCTTCCCACAGGAAGTAGTCATATAGAGGGTGTAGTCACCCTAAAGGTAGGTATCCCATTGGCTACTACCTGACACTCCATGTAACGCCCAATAATACAGTATTTAGGTGACACCTCTAATGCCCGGAAATGAGATTTGATGGGCAAAAAGGAGTGGACAAAGATGATTGCTGACCCGATAAGCAACGGCTGAGTTGGCGCCAACCTTGCCAACCTGCGTGCTTCACTCGGCCCTCGTGGAGAAACCAACTCATCCTATTGTGTGCAGACTCCAACACAGACGGCTGGCAGGCATGCGCAAATTGCCAGATTACTCCCTTGCAGTAGAGGAGCTACTCCACTGCAGCCGTGGCCCCAAAGAAGCAAGGTCCATTTCACTGTTCTGCCACCTACTGGGACTACCAATGCTCCCGCCATCCAGGAAGACATCGTCGTGTTCCTACAAGTCAGATCCATCCTCCCTCCAAGTGTTGGGATGCCAGGACTGCCGGGAGCCTCACAACACCAAGGTCTGGGGTACCGGGCTCCTTGCAGCAGCCATGGCTTGTTGTGTCCAGACCAGACACCAACACCAAGGAAGACCGACCTCCACATCAAGGGAATTCAGGGACAGTGAGACCCCATTGAGAATGGCCCAGCTGTCCTGTTTGCCCCTCTTATGCAGAAACAAGATAATCAATCAATCAATCAATCATTTGTAAAGCGCACTACATACCCGCGAGGGTCTCAAGGTGCTGGGGAGGGGGGCCACTACTGATCGAACAATCGGCTCTTGAGTATCCTCCTGAAGGTCAGCAGGTCTTGGGTCTGTCGTAGGCTCAGTGGGAGGGTGTTCCATGTCTTGACGGCGAGGTGGGAGAAGGATCTCCTGCCAGTGGTTGTTCTTCGGATGCGTGGGACGGTGGCGAGTGAGAGGTCGGCGGAGCGTAGCTGGCAGTTGGGGATGTAGAAGGAGAGCCGTCTGTTGAGGTAGGCTGAGCAGGTCTTGTAGAGTGCTTTGTGTGTGTGGATGAGGAGCTTGAAGGATATCCTCTTGTTGACGGGAAGCCAGTGCAGATTTCTCAAGTGGGGGGTGATGTGGCCGTGTCGTGGTATGTTTAGGATCAGTCATGCTGAGGCACTTTGGATGCGTTGTAGTCGTTTGAGGAGCTTGGTCGGGGCTCCCGCGTAGAGGGTGTTTCCGTAGGCGAGTCTGCTGCTGACGAGGGCATGGGTGACTGTCTTTCTTGTATCTGTCGGGATCCATCTGTAGATCTTGCGGAGCATGCGGAGGGTGTTGAAGCAGGAGGAGGAGACAGCGTTAACTTGCTTGGTCATTGAGAGCGTTGAGTCGAGGATGATTCCCAGGTTGTGTCTGTGGTCGGTGGGTGTCGGGGCTGCCCCCAGTGCCGTCTGCCACCAGGAGTCGTCCCAGGCTAAAGGGTTGGAGTCCAGGACGAAGACCTCCGTCTTGTCCGAGTTCAGCTTCAGATGGCTGATCTTCATCCAGTCGGCGACGTCCTTCATTCGTTCGTGGAGGTTGGCTTTGACGGTGATGGGGTCCTTGGTCAGGAAGAGGATCAGTTGAGTGTTGTCGGCGTAGTTTATGTTGAGGTTGTGCTGTCAGGCGACGTGTGCGAGAGGGGCCATGTAAATGTTGAACAGTGTCGGGCTGAGGGAGGATCCCTGGCGTACGCCGCAGATGATCTCGGAGGCTTTGTAACGGAATGGGGGGAGGTGGATGCTCTGGGTTCTGCCAGAGAGGAAGGAGGTGGTCCATTCCAGAGCCTTGTCTCGGATCCCTGCGGCGTGGAGGCGTGCGTGTGGAGGCGTGACCGTAGGCAGACAGTGTCGAAGGCGGCGGAGATGGTCTAGGAGAATGAGTGCTGCGGTCTCACCGTTGTCCAGCAGGGTCCTGATGTCGTCGGTGGCGACGATGAGGGCAGTCTCAGTGCTGTGGTTGCTGCGGAACCCTGACTGGAAAGGGTCCAGGACTCTGTTTTTTTTGAGGTATCAGGTTATCTGTCCTTGGCCGGAAAGGGGAGCAGAGAGATGGGCCGGAAGTTCTTGAGGTCTCTTGGGTTTGCCTTAGGTTTTTTGTGTAGGGCGTTGATCTCGGCGTGTTTCCAGCTCTCTGGAAAGGTTGCAGTCTCGAGGGAGAGATTGATGACGTTATGCAGGTGGGGAGCTGCTTGCTTTGTTGAAGACGTGGTACGGGAATTGTTCTGACGGAGAGCCGGAGTGGATTGTGCTCATGGTCTTGATGGTGTCATCCATGCTCACACTGGCCCAGGCTAGCAGGGGGTCGTGGTCGATGGTATGCGGAGGGTCTGTTGTGTACTTGTCTGTTGGGGCTGTCTGGGTGTTGAAGCTGTCGTGGATGTCTGCTATCTTGCAGTGGAAGAAGGTGGCGAGGGAGTCGCACAGGGCTTGCGACGGCAGGATGTTGTTGGTGTTGGAGCTGGGGTTGGAGAATTCCTTCACAATGTTGAAGAGCTTCTTACTACTGTGTGCGTTGTTGTCGAGGCGGTCTTTGAAGGAGGTCCTCTTGGCCGCCCTGATGAGGTGGTGGTGGTTGCGGATGGCGTCCTTGTGTGCTGCGTGGCTGTTGGAGTTTGTTCACTGTGCCATTCCTTCTCTAGTTTCCAGCAGGCTTGCTTGGAGGCAAGGAGTTCTGGGGTGAACCAGCTGGGCCTCTTGCTGGTGTCTCTGTGGAGGGGTTTCTTCAGCGGGGCGAGGGTGTCGGCGCAGTCTTCAATCCAGAGTCTGAGGCTGTGGGCAGCGTTGTCGGTGTTAGAGGGTTCGGTGGGTGGGCTGAGAGCGAGGTTTGCATGTAGTTGGTTTTCGGTGATTTTGCTCCAGCAGCGGCAGGGGATCTGTTGAGTGCGGTGGTGTGTGGTGGGCTTCTGGAAGGAGAAGTGGATGCAGCAGTGGCCGGTCTAGGGGAGTTCGGTGGCGTGGCTGATTGAGACGTGCGGACTTGAGGAGAAGACGGGGTGGAGCGTGTGGCCGGCAGAGTGGGTGGGTATTGTGACGAGTTGCTTCAGTCCGAGGTTGGCGAGGTTATCGATCAGGGTTGTGGAGTTGTTGTCATTGTTGTTCTCAAGGTGAAAGTTCAGGTCTCCGAAGAGGATGTAGTCGGTGGAGGTCAGGGCGTGCGTGCAGATGAAGTCGGAGATGGAGTCACTGAGCTGGGGACAGGGTCTGGGGGGTCGGTAGACGAGGGTGCCTCTGAGGGTTGAGTTAGGGTCTGTGTGGATCTGGAAGTGCATGTGTTCGGCGGTGCTGAGAGCGTCGTCGGTGCTAGTCGAGACCCTGATGCTGTTCTTGTGGACAATGGCGATTCCTCCTCTGACTCCGTTGGTGCGGTCTCTGCGGGTGATCTTGTAGCCTTCTGGGATGGCTATGGGGATGTCGGGTGCGGAGGAGTTGTTCAACCAGGTCTCTGTCAGGAAGGCGATGTCTGGGGATGTTGTGTTGAGCAGGTCCCAGAGCTCGACGGCATGTTTGCGTGTGGAGCGGTTGTTCAGTAGTATAAATCGGAGGTTGGTGAGGTCTTTCTTGGCGGGTTGTTCGTCGACTCTGAGGCAGGTGTAGCTGAAGTTCCGGATGGTGAAGGGTCCGTGTTTGCGTTTCTGGGCAGCCTTGAAGCAGGTGCAGCCACGGCCGGTAGTAGGTATAACTGCAGGGCGGTGACGTGGGGAGGGGGAGGGGCAGGGTGGGAGGTAGTAATGTATGGATTACAGACTTTAACAGGTAAGTAAACATATAAATAAATCAAACGAATTTCGTTGTGTGCACTGCATCACCAAATGCGATGCAGTGCGCAAAACGAAATTTGTTTTATTTATTTATATGTTTATTTACCTGTTAAAGTCCATAATCCATACATTACAACCCTCCACCCTGCCCCTCCACCTTCCTACGTCACCGCCCTGCAGTTACACCTAATACCGGCCGTGGCTGAGCAGGTGTGGGCCCGCCGGAATTGAGAGCATGCAGAGTGCTGGCGTTGTAGTGGCGGGTGCGGGGGCCAGGGTTTCTGCCGCTGGGTGCGGTCCAGGCGCGGACGGGCGCAGACGGGCTTGCCTTAGGCGCGCCACCGGTGCGGCCACGCAGCAGCTGGCATGTATGGGGAGGTGGGAGGGAGGAGCAGCTGGGAGGCGGGGGCAGGGAGTGGGCAGTCAGGGGGGCGCATGGGACAGAGCGGAGGGGGCGGTGAGGGACGATGAAGGGAACAGAAGGCAAAAGGGCACAAAAAACGAGGGAAAATGAGTGTCACAGAAGGCAAGAGGGCACAGAAATACAGGGAAAAAAATGAGTGGCACAGAAGGCAAAAGGGGCACAGAAATACAGGAAAAACGAGTGTCACAGAAGGCAAAAGGGCACAGAAATACAGGGGGAAAACAAGTGGCACAGAAGGCAAAAAGGGCACAGAAATACAGGAAAAACGAGTGTCACAGAAGGCAAGAGGGCACAGAAATACAGGGAAAAATTAGAGGCACGGAAGGCAAAAAGGGCACAAGAATACAGGGGCAGCTGAGAAACAAAAGGCAAAACGGGCGGAGAGGCACGGGAGCAGCGAGGGGAACAGAAGGGAAAACCGGGCTGAGAGACACGGGGGCAGCGAGGGGTAGAGAAGGAAAAACCGGGCAGAGACACGGGGGCAGCGAGGGGTACAGAAGGAAAAACTGGGTTGAGAGACACGGGGACAGCGAGGGGAACAGAGGGAGGATAACGGGCACGGACCACGAACAGGCAGCGGGGGAAGACAGAACAACAGCAGTCACAGACACAACAATGAAATACAGGCAATGCAATAAAACAATAAAGCGGAAGATGAACAAACCTACGGCCTACCACTGGCCACCAGGGATGAGGCGCAGATGGTAGCCTGCCGGTGGTGGAGGGCCTCGAACTTCCTCAGCAGTGGCAGCTGGGGCAGGGACACACAGGCAGAGCTGTGTGGTGGGGGAGCGACCTACCTCCGACCACCATCACCAAACACATCTAAGCGCCCCTCAGCCTGACTCAGAGGGAGGTTATCATGCTAATGGGGCCTGAGACCCTCAAAGGCTGAGCATACCCTTGGATTTGCATAGAGAGGACTCCCTGTCGCCGCCTTCAGCCTCTTTCTGCAGACCCCCCTAAACCGTAAGTGTCTCCTGACACAAGCAGTGGGGTTGGGTCCGCGAATGTCAAGGATCGGACACCACAGCTCCCAAGCCCTAGGAGAAGTGAACCAACAGTGCCCCTACATGCCCAAGTATCTCAAGGTTTGAGCCCCCATGGGTTCACCCAGACTGGCCCCCCAGTCCTGACTTGCAGCCTCTTTCTAACTGATCTCCATTGAGGTGAATGGGGCACCTGACGCTGTAACATACCTCTGCAACCAGCTGCCCCAGTGCATCTGAGGTGACCTGTTGGTGATGCCCTGGACCTTGCCCCATACTCACCTCAAGTCCATAAGAAAAGTCCAAATATGTTTTCCTCCTATGGGATAACATTACCTCTCCATAAACTGCACTATGTCAACTTTTGAAACCTGTGTTAATTCATACTTCCAAAAGTACTTACCTGATTCCGATGATCTTGGTATCTAAATTCCAATATAAATATGTTTTATTTTTATAACGTGGTGTCGGACATCTTCATTGAATGTCAGTCCTGCAGAAAGAGATTCTCACCTTAAACTCCAAGATTTTGTTTCAAGCAAAATGGCAACCCTACTTGTCATCCACGAAGCACACGGGCCAAAGGGCGCCAATTCGGGCGGGAGACTCCTGATTTTTCAAGCGAATAAAGCTTCATTTTGGCCGTCACCCACATGAAATTACTTCTATTTCAAAATAAATCAATGGAGCAAATACATTCTCCCGAGTATCTTTAAAAGCTCCCACTTTCCTCTTCTAAAACTTTGACATGTATTACTGAGCACTCCACTGAACAAAAACACACACCTACACACACGCACTCTCTACGCGCTGAGGCAGATTGGATAACATAGGACCAGGGCTCGAGTCGGGGTGCCACGCGGGTGGACGGCGTCCCCCCACTTATTTTACCAGGAGCTCGATAACTGGAGCAAATGGAGCCACAAATTCACTCTTTGGCCTCTCTGGGGCGAGATCGGAGCCCATTCAGAACGCTGCTCACGCGCTGGCTTCTCTGATGCAATCGCATCTAAGGGGTGAGCGAGGGGAGGCAATGAGTCTGATGGTGCAAGCCACCTTTCGTGACGTCACTTCCTGTCGTGACGTCAGCGTCCCCCTTCTTCTTTTTTTAGGACTTGTGCCCTGCATAGGCCAGACACAAAGTCCAACTGTCCCAGTCAAGCATGAACCTGCAAAACATATGCAAATCTCAGGCTTAACAGTTGAGCCCCCGCTGCGGCTAATAATTCAGCCTTTACGAAAAAAAAACATAAACTGTCATAATTGAGCAATTATGCAAAATGCTGCTTGCTTGTAGTTCTGTTGACATCCTGCTTCGTATGTGACGTGCTCCAAGCGCCTGATTGATGTAGTCACTAACACCAGCCGAAGCCCGAAATAGATGCGCGCGAGGGTGAGGTTACACGGCCTACTTTTAAAGTGTTCATCCAGCGGAAAAAAAATCCCCGCCTGAAGTTTCAGCTTCTAATTCTGTTCACGCGTCGCTAACTATGCCCGACAGTACGAATTACAGAATTAGACTTCTGAATCGGTTTGTTTGGTGATGTGGGTAGGGGGCTAGGCACGTTCTATTTGGGCGCGTGAATTCTCTCACGAGATGCACCCCCCGCCCCCTTAAAGGGGACGTGCCACAGCATGTGGCCCATTATACTTGCAATTACTTGCCGCATTAATGCTGCACATTTTAAGTATCTTGCGAAAAAGAAATAAATTACACCCATCAATCTCATATAAAAAAATGCCATTGCTCAGTCGGTGGAGGTGATCTAGGTAATATTACTGCGGAATTCATTTTGCATCCTTTTCCTCTAATTAATGTGGCATCCTTTTCCTCTCTCTCTTTCCACAATCCCATTTCCTTACCATTTTGTTTCCATTTTTATAACAGGGTGGGGGAGAACTTCCTCTTCCCTCCCTTTAAGTTTAGGGTGCCCCAATCCTGATATGTTTTGTTTTCTCATAATGTCGAACCCATTGTAGTCACTTCCATGCCACCGGGTAACTTCCATGCCAGATTTTGATGATAACCTATTGCTATGTAAATGAGGTCCATTTGATTGAATTTTATGTAAATCTATGCAATAAGGCTATCCTGTAAATCTGGCAGAGGTCAGCCCCCACAGCTCACGTGGACACGGATATATTCCAATTCTTAATTAGAAAAATATAAGCATAGGGGAGGCAAAGATTTTGACAGGAGCCTGTTGCTACCACTGTAGAATGCAAGGGTTACCAAATGCTAGAACTGCCTCCTGTTAATTCCACCTTGAGGCTCTTCTTCCTCCCCCCTACACCGCCTGTCTCTTTATCTCACCCTTGTGGACTCTTTTTCACCCATGCATTCTCCCTTTGTCACTGTTTTCCTATCTTTTTCTTCTATCTTCTCTCTCCCTTTCTCTCTTTCTTTCTCTCGCTTTGGATCAAAGTCTGATGATGAAACGTCCTAAAAAATGAATGCGTTGCTCGCTATGAGCAACCACCGGCACAAATTAAGGGTGGCCAACTTCTGTTTTTCTTGGTCTTCCCGGGCATTTCTTGGCCTGTCTGCAACCCCATTCCTTTTCAATGTCTGCTTCAGTGCTTTAAGACGGCAGGTACTGTCAGGTACTGAGTAGCTGCACTTATTTAATTTGAAATGGACAGTACCAACACTTCTCAGCAGGGATGCAATACTTTTAATGGTTGAGAACCAACACTTGTTAGTACCAGCTACTTTGGGCTAGTAAGTACCAGCACAATTGTATACCCATTTCAAGCAGTGCCTTGCTGTCCACCTCAGCTCATACTGATGGTGAACACTCTTTCCACAACCTTTTTTTAAATTTTGGGGTAATTCGTGTATTATGAGCATCGAAGGTCAAATGTAGGGTGCGTATACCGCTCCATACATTACGTTCGAGACTCAACTTTCCAAGAAATCAATGTTTTAATTTCATATTATTCGTATATCGATGCTATGTTCATTCATACATTTTTTTACTAGAGTCGTTTGAAGGTCTTGCTGGACAATCGATTTATATGGAATGTTTTAAGATTTTATGGATTTCATTGACTATTTGTGTGCATTTATGATTATATTTTAATAATCTAATAAAGTATTTTGATTTGACTCAAGCTCTCTAATTGACTCCACACTCCATATCCCTGTAGATGTACTAGTCTCCCAGACAGAGCCCAAACTTAGAGTTCTACCACAATATGCAATAAATCGCATCATAATAAGGTGACCACCTCATGCCACATCATTATGGACACTGTCCCCGGTCCTGAGCTTTTCCCCAACAAATGATAGATTAGTTCAAAGGAAAGAAAACAAAAGTACAGCACCAAGAACGCATTAGATTGTTACAGGACAGTCCAGGACTGGAAACAGCATCTGTAATGACTTGTAGGGAGGTGGTCAGCCTACATGACAAAAATCTTACATCCACTGCATCAACAACTATTAAATTATCAAGGTAAACAGATGTAGCATTAGGAACAGTAAATATGTATGTACCTTGATAATGCAGTGGGTGCAATATTTATGTACACTATTGACTTTGCTACAGAAACCTACAGTCTAAACTACCCGTAATACGCTCAACCTATAGACTTTTCAACCTGTCCTTTAGGTGAGTTTGCCGGTAAACAACCTTTACAACGCAACTTTTACCACGCAGTGCCTTTACAACGCAGTATTTACAACGCAAACCATTACAACGCATTGCGCTGGGGGGCGCTCTAGGATAGGGAATACGTTTAGTTTACTATCCAACACCTTCCCTAGTGTCCACGGGGACTGGTGTTGGAATAGTAAATTAAACTTTTCACTATCCAGCACCCCAAAGCCCTATGCGTTGTAATGGATTGCGAAGTAAAAACCGCGTTGTAAAGGCATGCGTGGTAAAAGCATGCGTTGTAATGTCATACATCCGAGTTTGCCTAATAATGCACAGCTTCTGGCTGGCACTGGTAGTTATGGATGCTCATTTTGGCTTTTAGAAGTCTATAATGGAAAACTGAGGAAACAAAACTATAGACCGAAAGCAAAGGGTTAAAGCACTGTAGCCTTCATACATAGGCTCGGCGCCAAACTATTGGAAAGCCTCACCCATCCAACTACAACGGCGATCTGGCATCTCTTCAAACTCTACTCGGATTAACTGTTCTAGTGTTTTGTTTCCATTCTGGTAAAGTCAACTTTACATTACAATGTATTCCATGTTCTCTATAAAGCAAGCTAATACTTAATCAGGTGCGCTAGCTTTATAAATAAATGGTAAATAACTAAGGGCGTGCCGGTGCAGCTTTCAGTGAGGGGCTTGTCGGCGTTGCTATAGTGCTCGCTGATTGTCCGATGGAGTCCTTTGTGTCAGATTTGTATGGTGTAGACATGACTTCTCCTATTCACTTACCGCGTCTGTTGGAACATTTCTGTAGCGGTAAGGCCTTTGTCTTGCATTGAACAATAATGAATGGATGAAACCATATAGAATGCAGCTAGAGGGTTTTGCAAGTCAAGGAAGGGGTTTGAGTGTAAAAGGTCAGAAACGGTGAGTGTGCCGCTGTGGGTGGTGGTGTTGCTGACTCACTTGAATGATATGGGACAGGAAATTTGTAGATTTAAATTTCCACGTGATTGGATCCATCGCGGAAAAAGAAGGAAGAAGGAGCTCCTTTGTGGCCGGCGGTATCTTCATAGTCAGCAGTCCGCTGGGGTGCAATGGCCTGGAGTGGGAGTAGTGTGTGGTTTTGTTGGACAGTGGCCCACTGTGGTGGACAGAGCTGGAGGGATTTCATTAACAGTCCTCAGTGCTGACTGCTTTCACTGTGAAGGCTCCAGCCCTGTGAGATGTCCCACAATCCCTCCCCGCTGGTTGAGATGCAGCCTGCATCACCGCTTCCATGGCAGTGCAGCACACCAGGGCGTTGCAGTAATCAATTTTCACGGAGATTGCAGAGAGCACAGCGGAGGCGCGATCTCCCGGATCAAACAGGGCTGTCACGTGACGAAGGAACGAAAGGAGGCGGATCCTCGCGCCAAAGACCACATGAACCTGGGACTCCACAACATGGCCGTGTTGAGAACTGCGCTAGGCTCTTTCAGCTGGTTTAGATCTCAGGTTATTTGGACCTTGAGAGACGTTGCTGGGTTTGTTCACTTTCATTGAGGAAAGCTACAATATAGGACAGTTCAAAAGGCCCTATATTTTAAGAAAATTCTGCCAGTGTCTTTCTCTTCCATAATATTCCATAACATTATGTTCTGTGTTAGGTTTTTGCCTTTGTTTATCGTTAGCGCCGAGATACCTCTTCAGAGGTGATTTGTGTGCGGATATATGATGATACAACGCATGTTTTTACAACGCATGCTTTTACATCACATTTTTTACAACGCAAAAACTTTTACAACGCATGTATTTACAACGCATGTTTTTACAACGCAGGTACCTTTACAACGCATACCATTACAACGTAAGTATTGGTAAGTATATATTAATTTTATAATCGTAAATTAATTGAAAAATATATAATTTAATGTAATTTAATTTAATTTAATTTCATTTAATTAATTTAATTTAAATTTAATTTAAATTTATTTTTACCCTGTACCCCTGTACCCCAAAAACCCAAAACTGACCCTCAACCCCAAAAATACCCCTTTACCAAAAAACCCAAAACTGACCCTGAACCCCAAAAATACCCCTTTACCCAAAAACTAAAAACTGACCCTGAACCCCAAAAATACCTCTTTACCCAAAAACTAAAAACTGACCCTGAACCCCAAAAATACCCCTTTACCCAAAAACTAAAAACTGACCCTGAACCCCAAAAATACCCCTTTACCCAAAAGCTAAAAACTGACCCTGAACCCCAAAAATACCCCTTTACCCAAAAACTAAAAACTGACCCTGAACCCCAAAAATACCCCTTTACACAAAAACTAAAAACTGACCCTAAACCCTAAAAATACCCCTTTACCCAAAAACTAAAAACTGACCCTGAACCCCAAAAATACCCCTTTACCCAAAAACTAAAACTGACCCTGAACCCCAAAAATACCCCTTTACCCAAAAACTAAAAACTGACCCTGAACCCCAAAAATACCCCTTTACCCAAAAACTAAAAACTGACCCTGAACCCCAAAAATACCCCTTTACCCAAAAACTAAAAACTGACCCTGAACCCCAAAAATACCCCTTTACCCAAAAACTAAAAACTGACCCTGAACCCCAAAAATACCCCTTTACCCAAAAACAAAAAACTGACCCCGAACCCTAAAAATACCCCTTTACCCCAAACATATAACATTTAAAATATAATTATATACTTACCAATACTTACGTTGTAATGGTATGCGTTGTAAAGATACCTGGTTGTAAAAACATGCGTTGTAAAAGTTTTTGCGTTGTAAAAGTTCCGTTGTAATGGTATGTCGTTGTAAAAGTTGCGTTGTAAGTGATGTTTCCCTTTGTATGCTATAGTAAGCTGTATTAACATAACATAACATAAGGTCTGGAAAGTTTGTGAAACTTTTGGTTAATCTTTTTTTACCTTCTTTGGTTTCTGTGTTCCCTCCCCCTCCCCCTCCAAAACTCATCACAGACTTTTTCTGTCTCCTGGTTTAGCATCCTTTGCTATAATCTATCTTTTATTTTAGGTCTAGCACAGTAATATGTTTTCTTTGGCAGCTACAAGACTGTTTCCTTTATAAGTGTAATGGTCATTAAGCCTGGAGAGTTGTTTTTCAGCTTTGACTTTTTTAATACGATAAATGTGCTAATGCTGACTTTTATAGCAATGGTTTTAAGTAACTGTGCTAAATTAATAAAAACTTCAACCTTCAAACTTCAAACATAACATAAGAAATCTATTCCCACTACGTTGTGTTTTACTCTAATATCGTGTAATGTTGGGAACAAATCAAAAGGAAGAGGTGGTAGGAAGGTTCCTGGTAAGAATTCCTTGCAAAGTAGATGAACATCCACAAACCTGTCCCCTTGTGGGTATTCCTAAAGTTTTGCAAGACTGATTGCGACTTTGGAAGTAATTGGAGACTCTCTTCTATCATGGGTAGTAATGCCTTCATGGTAGGAAGGCATCTTTAATCACAGAGTGAAAGGGGAGCGAACACCCACAAAATGGAAGGAGGGTTAGGATAAGCGGTTTGATGAATTCAAAAATATTTTCCCAGAGGAGAAAAAAATTAGCTTTTACAAGTTCACTTTTGCTAAGCATTTACTTATCATTAAAAGGTCAAGCAGGGACATTTACGCCCAATCATGGGTATGAATTTGTGAACGCTGCGAGTGCAGCCCCTCGGATCATGCTTTTGCTACTCTCTCTTGGGTCTCAAATGTATCTATATTAATTTGTTGTACTCTGTTTAGAAACCTCAGACATGCCGACCATTCTTTTTTTAGTTTTACATAGTGCGAACTCAACCCGAAGGTATCAGAGCGTTTTACATGAGCACCAGTTGCGTTACAGACGGACACGTTCATATTGTTAGGCACAGGGGAATTAAGTGATTTGCCCACAATCACATGATGTTGAGCGTCCTTGCCGAGACTCGAACCCCGTTTCCCAGCTTCGAGGTCGCCCACTCAATGTGGTGAAAGCTGTTGTCACAAGAAGAAAACTTTGGGGAATATAGCCCACAAGAGTGGAAGATGTCCCATCCACTGTATTACAAGTCAATTTTAACTTATTATGCTTGAATATTCATGGACAGGGTATCATTAATTTTTGACGGAGTATCCAGTTCACCAAACTCTAATATGTTGGAGGGTGACACAGAGAGCGTAATTGCTGCTTTACAATAGCAGCTGGATCTCACAGGGTCTATTGTTGGTCCTTTCAAAAGCACAAGTTACTTTGCAAAGAAGATACCGTTGTGATTTCATCATCTGCTGATTTTGACAAAAAAAATTGTTTCTAGTTCAAACAGTTCAAAAGTGACTAAAAACGCAGCAACAAGTGTTGCCACGCAGTGGAAGGCCCTTCGCAAAGTTGGACTGGTCGCCTATCTGTTGCTTATTGCTATATTTGGGTGCTAAACTGGCACTAAAAAGGTGCAACTAATGCCCAGACTGTGTTAAGAAGTGTAAAATTGACACAGTAATGAAGTAATACCATCAAAAGATGTGCCACATATTGCCGCTTAATTTGCCATTTCTTGCCACACAATTTACCCAACCCTGACACATAACTTGGCCTTCCACTGCTGCATAATTCCATTGGGCGTGCGCATACTTCTGTTTACTAAATAAAAGAGTCGATTAGCTTCTAATCTCCTGTTATGCACAGCAGGAAATTTTACTTGAGACATTCTTAATATTGGGATATTAGAATTTGGAAACCAGTTCAATTTTTCTCATGTATGAACAGGTATCATCTGGTATTTTTAAAAAGTGCAACCTTACATCCCAAGGTAAATCTACACTACCAGACCACGCTTACTTTACCAATATGGTGGTAACAGATACATGTACAGCCTTGGTTTAACACCGCAGTTCACAGGCATAACATCATACCCCAACGCCCAGGCAACATTAATGCAACATTAATGTAATAGTGGGTTCTCAATAAGGCAAAGAAGCCCTTTCCCTCTGATGTTGCTACAAGAGAAACAGTGCAGCCTTTCATCCGTCTGAGGCTGGGTAACAAGAGGGCTTTAAGTGGACCGGGTCTGAGCACCAGCAGTTCTTTAACACCTTGGCTGCTAGGCGTTTTCCCCCCTGTGCTGGAAATTGCTCTTACTATGTATTCATGACGAGCTCAGCTCGTCATCAGCACAGCTCAACTGTGCATCATGACGAGCTGAGCTCGTCATCAGCATCGAAAGGGTTAAAGGAGGCCTCGGAACGGGTCTCTCTCGGGCTCTGTTTTGTGCCCTGGCACAGGCGGGCCCTTTTATTCCGGACTGCAGTGACAGCAGGCACATCCATGTGCGCGTGCTCACACTACTCACTTTTCACTAGTGGAAAAGTTACGGCATGACGTCATGCCAGGTGAGCGTTGTAGGGGAAGGGAAATCCTTCAAAGAGAATCATTTTCTCTCTAGATTTCCCTTCTCTTATCGAAAGTCAGGAGGAGCAACATGGTCGTGGTGTCTGTCACCAGGGCTTTAATTGGAAGCTTTTTCAATAATATATACAAGCCGTAGTTGCTGCTTATTTATCTTATGCAACTAACAACCATTGACAAAGCCAATAGTCCTGACTTGCTGTAGGTATGATGTTACTTGTTGTATCATATATCTGGATGCAATAACAGAAACAGCAAAATACAAGTCGGGTGGCACACTATGCTAAACACTGATTTTTTACTTAAGTGTTTTTAAGCCACGCCTTTAATTACATTGGCCACGCCCCTTTGAGAGACCCTGCAGTTTTTTCATCCCCCTTAAAGCCCTGGGTAACAATAAACATCTGTTATTCAGCAGCAAGATGCCCTTCTGGGTCAACGTGGGCTTTACAAATACACATGTTATGTTATGCTACATGGGGGCAAAGGCTGAAGACAAAAGATCTTGGCCACGTGAGCCTGCTGTCTTCCACCCCCGTCAGCTATAAGCTGTGTAGAGGGAATTAAATCTTTGACTGGACCAAACTCTCCCGTCATCTGATAATATAGAGAAATAATTCCAACAACAAAATCTAATTACGCACATGTTGACAGGCAGCACCCGCCATGCCTGCCTGCCTGTGCGGGAAAGGTGAGAGATGTGTTGAATAACATGAGACCGCACGCGGTAATTGAAATGTGTGATGCCTGGAGGGTGGCGGCGTGGTCGTAATATATACCTTGGGGGCGGGGGCAGGAGGTGGAGGGGAGAGGGTTTAGGTGGGGGAGGCTACAAAGGAGATGCAGACAATGTGCTTCAGGATTAAGCACCCCTGTCACAAAATCTGGTGAGTCATACTGTAAAATGACCTGTTTGTAGTCACTTCCATTGATACCTCCATACCTCTGACATCTAATCTCCACAGAGGCAGTGAGGCAGGATGTTCAAGGCCGCCTGGCACCAAGATCCAATAGACTCCTTGGGCGCTGTGTCTTCTGGACAATTGTCTTTTATGGATTGTAATGATCTGAATAAAGATTTCTTTGATTTGATTTGACTCCTTGGGTGCTTTTTAGCCAGTTCGGTTTTTAGATCGAGTCTACTATAGAGCGCAAGCACATTAACACCATATGAAATGTCACAATAGTGTATTTAAGATTTATTAGCCTGCAAAATTTGATTCTATGCGGACTGTCTCCCCTTGCCTGACACCCCCGTTTATGTATGTCACACCTGTCTATATGTGGTAGTAGGATACAGGCTGTGTCCCACTTGATATTGTATAGATAAACTGACTACACAAATATATGACTTATTAAATCCTGTCCGGCTGGACAGAGAATATAGAATTCATTTGATCTATATTTATTTTTCATCTATATTCCTCATTGTCTAGGAATCGCTGTTTCTGGAAATAGTATATGTACCCATGGTCCCTGACCAATTGCTTGACTGTGTTTCCCTTGTGCTTTGTAACAACTCTGACTACACCCTGGCCAAATCCTGTGTGGGAGCATCCTGCCCCATGGACAAAATTGCTTAATTAGAACATTGCGGTACCCGGAATGAAGATGATGGAGTGGCTCAGAGCCATTGGTGACTGGTATATACCTTCAGCTCCATCATTCGAATGCTTGTCTGTTTGTTTCTCTCCTTTTAATTTAGAACATTCTACCGTCAGTGGGTGTTATATTCTCATAGAATTAGAGTCCGTCTGCCTCTCGGTAGGGGGCTACAATATCATTTTATCTCCCCAACCAAGACAAACTTACTAGACTGAACTCAGAAAGATGTGCATCTGAATATAGCCACATGATTCAAACATTATGTCTTGCTAGTTCTCAACTGGAGGCGCTACCTTACCCTTAATAGCTGGGAGGGATTAGGTAAATCACAGCCGCGGCCTATGCAGGTAAGAGCAGTAGGGCCGGGTGAGGGGGGATTTCGACGGACGATGAGGGAAAATTAAATAAATAATGAATTTTCTTTCGTCATCGTCTGCCCCCCCACCCGGCCAGGGCCGGACTGGGAAACACAACCGGCCTTGGCAAAGTGCTCGGCCGCCCCCCCCTCCCCACTTGGGGGGGTTGGAGGTGCCGCCAAGCTCTTTGCCTTGCATTCAAGTACTTCTGTTTTTTGAAATATTTGATACAACTAAGCTGATTAATGAACGCAAATAGCAGTATTGCGTGAACACTGATTATGCAGAAATAAATGCATAGAAATCTTTCTCTTTTTGATTCCTTTTGATAAATGTGAGTTAATCTATGATAAATGGTTATGTGGTGAGTGTCAGTTTGATATGGTACAGACTAAATATTGTACATGAGTCACATTGCAACTCGGACCAACGCTTATTTGTACTGTCATATGGACCCAGGTCCTCGAGTTCTAAGGGCCTACCCCTTTATTACTCATATGAGCTCTTTGCCGGGGCCGGTTTTCAGCCGATTTTGGTGCAGGGCCGATTTTGCAGCTATGCTGCAAAACCGGGTCTGTAACAAAAACGGCCCCCAGGGGACCAAAACCGTCCCCCACCCTTGCGGCGCACCGGGGGAATGCCCGGTGCCCGCTTTGGCCAGTCCGGCCCTGCACCCGGCCCCACCGCTGCTCTTACCTGATCGGGCCGCGGCTGGCAAATCAGGCTCCAATCTCATTGAGCTCAAATTAGAGGACAGACCAGCAGGCATCGAGCTCGTCTCAGGCTCGGGCATGAGCACAGACTGAGCAAGTCCTGCTGACTTGGGATCGATATTATCGATAACGGACACTAGTTGACGGCCGTCTCATGGAGCGGTCAAGCATTGATCAATAAGGAGAATTAGCTGACCTCTCATTCACTAGAGGTGCTGCAGAGCTGTGCTACTGAGGCTGTAGCAGGGCTGCGTCGAGCAGATTGTGTTATTGCTTACCCTGCATATGATATCCGGATAACAGACAGACTCCATTCCAAGAGCTTCCTTTGCATTACTAAAGCGTTGAATCTTACTGTTAAAGGCTTGACTGGTTGTTAAATGAGCTATCCTAAGTTAATGAGGAAGAGGGCTATTAACATCCAGTATATTGAGCAGCATAAGGGATATAACTTGAGATGTATGAAATTTGTATAATTTGCTTTCGTGTAATTACGTGAAATTTTGGGAAAATTATGCAGAAATATGAGTAATTACATAAAATGCAAATTGTTCATTTAGCACTATATTGAGGCACAAAATGCGCCCTTGCTTTAATTTTTAGCACAAGGATGCATTTCATACTAAATAAAGAGCAAAATGCACAGTTCTCATGAACAACAGCCTCTCGTTTTCTGGTTGCTCATGTTGTTGCCTCACTCCTATGCTTTAATTTTGCAGTGAATAGCAGCGTAATTACATGACTAGGAGTAATGGCATGATTTGGGGAATTTTGCATAACAAGCATAATGCAAAATTACAGCAATTCCTCTGACATAATTTAAATTTTGCCCAGGCCTAGGTATACCGTTAAGACCATTCCAACTGCGGAGGGTAGATTGATGTAAATAAAACAGGGAGAGAGGCAAACACTAGAATATTATGAAAGAGGGCCCGATTGCGATTGCTGGTGGTGTTAGGGAAGGCTGCTCGCCACCGCCGCACAACCACACTGCCACAAGCCGCCACCCACCAGATTACAAGTTTTTTGTAGTATGATGGGCGGCATGGCGATCCCGGGGAGGTGCTGTTTAAAAGGCTCATTCAGCTAGATTCATCAAAGGCCCGTTTTGCGATTTAGCAATAGCGATTATTAAGGAATCGCTATTACAGACTCGCAAAACGGGATTCATGTACAAATCGTAATTTATTTTGCAATTCCTACAGCTTCCTTATTTGCAATTAGCTAATTGCTAATCGCAAATAAGGAATAACTCCCCATTCATTCCTATGGGCCTAAAGGCCCATAGGAATGAATGGGAAGACATATCAATGTGCGAATCGCTATTAGCGATTCGCATTTTGAAATTGCGATTTCAAGGGTGCAGGGGTGTCCAAAGGACACCCTGTTGCACCCCTGAAATGACATTGGATGCTGGTGTTACGCACACACATGTCCCAAGGACATGTGTGTGTGTAACATACAACTTAGAAAAATGCACTTAAGTGCATTTTTCTAAGTTTCCGCTATTTACCACGAGGTTTGACTTCACGGTAAATAGTGGCCCAAAATTGCGAATTCGCATTTTTTAAATGTATCATGAATTGCATTTAAGGAATCTCAAATAGAGATTCCTTAAATACAATTGCTCGCAAATTTGCGAATTCTATAATACCGATTTTTGCATTTGGGATGATGAATCCCAAATGCAAAAATTGCGCTGGCCCTTTGCGAGCCCATTTTCGTTTCATGAATCTGGCCGTTAGTGAGCCTGAAACAGCCGCCTGCGAGTGCACATGGTTAAAAGCATATTGCAGACCCTCGCAGGACCACCAGAGAACGGCAGTTCCCTGACAGCTGTGGTGGTGCAATGGCGGTCTGACCGCCAGCGCGAAGGTGGATGGACCGCCACCGCCGCTCCCCCATGTGTCTGGCGGTCCACGGACAGCCAGACTCGTAATTAGGGCCAGCATGTTTATACCATCTGCTACTGTCATTAGGTCACACCAATAAGCCCCATTGACTTTTCTATAAATATTTAGCTTTGTGGCTCATGTGCAGCATGGCTTAAAAAAATAAAATGACGTGGATGCCTTGTTCTTTTGTAGGCTCATGCACGCTTTCAACACACTCACACATGCCTACAAAATGAAACTTTTATTTTTACAGATTCAAAATGGATCGGTAAATTTAAAAAAGTAGCATGAAGACACTGTTTCAAAGCATACTGTGAAGGTGCTTTAAAATAAATATATAATGGATGAGTGGGAGCCGTTTGAGTAGTGGGTTGGGTGTAGCAACATAGGAGACGGGGAGAAGCAACAAGAGGGAGAGAACATGGGCGAAAGAGAGCAACATGAAGCGTATGAGGCAGAAGCACAAGGACTAATGAGAGCAACATGAGTGCAGATATCGGAGAGAAACACATGGGCTGAGAGAGCAAGAGAGGGAGAAACAGTCATGAGGTAGAGAGCTGAAAATATATCTAGTCTCGCAGACAGCTTAAATAAAAAGAAAAAAGTTCCCTAAAACCAGCAAGCAGAGAAGACGGCCAATCAAGGAAATGGTAAAGAAGCTATTCTCTATGACACAAGATTGACGCAAGAGCCATCAAATACGAAGCAGCAACATGATAGTGCCTGGGAAGCCAAACAATGGCAAGCAATGGGTGGGGCCTTGCCCCTGTATGTCTTTGGTAAGCTTACAATATGTCTTTCGAGGGATGATGCTGAGGGAAAATTAATTCGTTATTTAATTTTCCCTCAGCATCGTCCATCCAAATCCCCCCGCACGCAGGCTCCACCACCCCACCGATGTTACCTGCACGGACCACGGCTGCTGTATCCTACTACCACATATAGACAGGTGTGACATACATAAATGGGGGGTGTCAGGCAAGGGGAGACAGTCTGCATAGAATCAAATTTTGCAGGCTAATAAATCGTAAATACACTATTGCGACATTTCATACGGTGTAGTCAAAAACATGGTGTCGACGACGTTTCGATCCCTATGCTAAGATAAAGGGATCATCCTCAGGACATTGTTATTCATGCCTGTATTGCATTTCCTTATCAAACTAAGATAGGATAAGTAAGGCAATGGTCTAATGTGGAAATCGTTTCAAAGCGTTTCGAAGCGTTTCGAAGCGAGTGATTAAAGGTATGCTGCGTTTCGTAAAGCTGGGAGAGTCCTTTGAAACAGTCACTCGGAGCATCGGCTCAACTGTAGGCGTGGAAAGTATTGAGGACAACCGCTGATCTAAATTAACGGTGCATTCGGCCAAGTATCACATTTCAAAGCTGCCGGACTCTCCCAGCTTTACAAAACGCAGCACACCTTTAACTGCGGTTTCAAATCTTCACTCGCTTCGAAACGGTTTCCACATTAGACCAGAGAATATAGAATTCATTTGATCTATATTTATTTTTCATGTATACTCCTCACTGTCTAGGGACCGCTGTTTCTGGAAATAGGGTGACGCAGAGAGCCCTTCTCTACCCCAGTTATTATTTCCTGGTAGAGCCCTCTCCACAGGAAGAATATTGCTATTATAAATCCGCTCTAGTGTCCTGTGTGTTACTGTATGTCAGAGATGGTGTTTGGAATGTTTGTAGTGAATAGCGTGATAGTTTGTTGCTGTGGGTTGGGAAGATGAAGCTAGGAGATAGAGTGTTGGAGGGAGGATGGAGCCCTTACAGGATCTACCTACTGTTGCTGTAAACTAAGGGCCTATCATGACGTAAAGCACGAACCTCCAGCCTGAGTAGCTCCAGACTGTTGAAGACTCAATCAAAACTCTGCCAACACTTAAACTTTGGGATGAGAGTCACAAAAGTGTCTGTTTTTCATTCAATTACTTAGGTGGAAGGTTTGACTTAGCATACCTGTTGGATTTTTCTTATGACGCGGCTCTGCCATTTTTTCAATATTGAAATGCATTGGAGAGTACCTGGTTTTATTGGTTACAAAGTACCATAAAGAAAGGCTGATAATCTATTTTAGCCAAAATATAAATCATTTATTTGTGGTGCCATACTAATTTTAGAAATTGTGGTTAGTTGTAATGTGGGTGGCTTAAACCTGTGAAAAATGCAAACTGTCAGCTGAGATTTGATAAATCATCTTTTCGAGGAGATGTTTCCTTGTGATGTTCTCGTGGAAATTATGGTTGATGCTCCGGAAGCTAAAATGAGGACACAATTTCTAAAAAAACGAAAATATCTTCCACGTGCAGCAGAAACTTTAACAATGCAGAGTAAATGTAAATGTGGGATACTTGTAAAGCGCACTGTTACTCTACCTGAGTGTCCTGGCGCTATAGACCGCTGGGGAACCCGTCCTGGTTTTCCCTGTGAGATGGTCCCTTTCTAAGTATCTCCAGGGTGAAACCAGGCATCCCCGGCGTCTGTGGGGGGCTGTTGTGGAGATGAGGTAAGCTTAATGCCCAGAGTTGCCGAGTGTGTTCCCTGGTTAGAGTAGGCACTGAGGCGAGAATTATCGAGTCCGTTGACCCCAGTCCAAGACCCTGCCACGTCGGGAATTGAACCCTGGTCCTAGGCCGTTCTCTGCTTACAGGTCTGCCACCTCTAACCAGTGAGCCACACCACTCCACAAGAGTAAGAGTACAACATGCACTTTCACCTACAGCAGCAGTCTATTAGTTGTGTGCCAGTGTTCTACAGGAATTCTGCCGCAGCAGCTAAGGAACTACTAGAGTGCTCACATTCCTTATACATTACAGAAGTGAGGCACACGTGAACGCCATTTTGCTGGAATAGGTCCTGTAAAAATGAAAGCATTTCCTAAGAAGGAAACTTAAGTAAATAAAAAAAACGAGGGGTTTAATTTTTTCATAGAAATTATAGCTAGCGCTCCAGACAGCTAAAATGAGGATGCATTTTCTATAAATTCTCAAATATCTTCCTCTTGTGCATGAGGAAAGAAATCTAACATGCTGAGAGAAAACGACTTCCAACAACAGCAGCTGTCTGTTGGTTGATTTCCCAGGGTTCTTGAGTAACTTTGCCATATTTCTGATGAAAGTGTCAACATTCTATATTCATCACAAAAATGAGGCTGGTTGAAATAAATTAACTTTACAGGGTTAATGCAGAAATGAAACTAGCGGTTTCACAAAATGCGAGGGAAAGAATGATTTTTAGTCATTGATTAAGAAAATGTAATTTATTTATTTTATTTGACAAGTTTTATATAGCGCTGGCTAGACCCAGAGGTATCAGATCTCAATACATGTGCCAAAACTCCATCACAGCACAAATCCATCATTAGTAAATATGAGTATGTGAATATGAACTAAGGGGCACATGCATCAAACTCAGAAATAGCGATTCCGTAATAATGATTTTTAAGGAATCGTCATTAAGAAATCGCTATCGCCAATGCATGACAGAAATCGCAAAAAAATTGCGAAGCTCTAAAAATCGAAATCGCAACTAGTGATTACATTTTACCGACTTACAATTAAAGAAATACCTATTTGCGACTTCGCTATTAGCGATATCTCAATTTGCGAAATTGCTAATAGCGAAATAGCAAATAGTGCGTGGCTTTTGATGCATAGTGATGATATCACAACCAAGAAGTCATCCATCCCATGCTTCATTCAGTGCACTGAGAGAGTCAGAGGAGGAGGCTGAGTGCAGGGGCAGAGCAGGATAAACAACTTTTGGGCTTGTAGAACTGTCCTGTGCCAAAAACATGGAATCAGCAGCACCAGGGAAGAGTGCAGCAACCAGAAAACGTAAACTAAAATTCAGTGAAAAAGAAATCGAAATCCTCATAGAGGAGGTTGTGAGGAGTCACGATAAGGTTTTTGGGAAACTATCTCTCCGGGTACCGGAGTCTGAGAAGAGAAAAATCTGGCTCGGGATCTAAAATAAAGTTAACGCAGTTGGGGGTCACCCACCGCAAAATTGGTGAGCTAAAAAAAAAGTGGTATGACCTGCGCAGCCGTGCTAAGGAGAGGATTGCGGACCAGCTCAAGGAGGCTAAGAAGATTGGAGGGGGACCAGCAACACTGCCTGGAAATACACCCCTGGAGGACCTAGTCGAGTCCACACTCCAGCCTGAAGCTGTAGTGGGAGTGACCCAGTTGGATACATCAGGAGCGGCCAGTACTTCACAAGGTAAGATGCATGCAAATGTCCATTTCAAGATATATATTAATTTGGAAACCACCTCAGTTCAGCTCTAGTGTTCAGATTCAAACACAAGTCCATATTTTCTTGCAGCACCCAAATGCATTATGGGAGTAACAGGCAGGGAAGGCAAGTTGGTAGCCAAATTCAAAAAAGGGAGCAAAACACGTGAATACTGTGTGTCAGATAGTGATTTATTGAGACCTAAAATATGCTGCATATGACACAACATACCTTTTAGAATTACTAAATATTGCACAGTTTATCATCACAGATGCAGCAGAAGATGAGTCTGAGGAAAGAGAAGGCGGAGACACACAGGAGACTATGGCTGAGGCAGATGTGGAAACACCTGTGGCCCCACAAACACAGCCTCTGCACCTATTAGATGCAGGTCCCCAGTTCCACCACTGCAGCCCATGGAACTTGAGGAGGAGAGTGTACCAGCTCCACAGACATGCCAGCCTCGAGGTATGACCAAAACAACACCCCAGTTACATGTCCAGCACAGCACTATCCAAAGCCGGAGGCGCAGGTCAAGGGCACGGATGTCAACACAGGAGGACCAAAGTCCAAATGTCTGGGGTGGGCTGGTGAGCCAGATGCTGAGGGTGCAGCGCCTGCAGGCAAAACACATGAGATCAATGCAGGCACAACTCTGAAAAATGGTAAACAACATGGCAGTTATGAGTGACTTTGTGAGAGAGCTGACAACAGCCGTGGTGGAAGGCAATAGGAAGTCCAATGCGGCCATGCAGGAGCGAAGCAGGGTCATGGAGGAGGACCAAGTGTCACAAAGAAAAAGGCATCACCGATTGCTATTGGGCTTAGAAGGCTACACAAAATCAAACAACCGCCTGCGCACCAACACATACCCTGCTGTACCGTCAGTCTGTGGCCATGCAGCTTCAAAAAATGAGCCATTGTTGTGGGGCTGTGGCCAGGGCACGGGTCCAGGTAACTAATGCCGTAGAACAATTCCAGGCTGCTACTGCTGGGGGCAGCAATGTGACGGGGGAGAGGGGAGTGAGGAGGCCTCCAGCCTCAGTAGTCTGTCGGTGCCAGTCACTACATGCAGGAGGCGCACTACTAGGAGCACAACACCTTCCGAAGCCTCCATGAGGGTTGAGAATGATGCCAGCGAAAGGCGTTTGGGAGTGCGTGGTAAGAAAAAATAGTGTGACTTTGGCAGACTAACTCCTTGAAGGTGATGTAAGCATTGACAGTACCATAGTAGTGACTGTCATAAAAGTCTGATAAAGAGGTATTGTTGTTTTTTTTGTTTAAAATCACTGTGCTAATTTGTACCTGGTATGTGTGTGCTTTAACACTACCACATGGTTTAATGCAAATAAATGCAGTACAGATCAAACATGCTGCATCGTGTCTCATCACTACTCACCTCAAAAACAATGTTGTGTAATTTCTGCACGTCTCCTTCTTCCTTCTGCTAAGCTTGCCCCATGTGCTGGTCATAGTTGTGGCTCTAGCTGGTTGTCCTCCTCAGACTCGCTGTCAGACAGTTCAAGGTGAATGCCTCTCCTGGTAGCAATATTATTCAAAATGGCACATGCAGCCACAATTCTGCAGCAGGTCTAGGGCCGGTACTGCAACACTCCGCCAGATTTGTGGAGGCAGCGAAAGTAACTGTTCATCAGCCCAAAGGTTTGCTCTATAGCATTTCGCGTAGCGATGTGCGCTGCATTATACCTCCGCTCATTTGTATTGTGTCAATATGTAGTTGCGCATGTTGTTTGCGGTGTCAACTACAGGGTAGTAAGCAAAGGGTTAGTGACAGTTATGCATTGCCATTTGGCCATTGCGTGAGAGAAATCATAACATATGTTTACCAAGCAGATGTCCTTCTCTAAAATCACCCCTGAGCAGACGAGTGTGTATGTCACTGTGTCGAAATATATAGGAGCCATGTGTGCTTCCAGGGAATTGAGCCACAATGTCGGTTATTATATAGTTAGCATTGCAGACTACTTGTATATTAAGTGAATGATAGGATTTACGGTTCCTAATAATGTATTCATTCACTGCTGGTGGACAAATGGCAACATGCATACAATCTATGCAACCTATTACATGTGGAAACCAGGCTACCTGATAGGAGTCCAGTTTAGTGGGGAAGCTAATGTGGTAGTGGATTCTTGTCATCATGGCATTCAGGAAAGAATGAAAGAAACATGAAAGGAAGCTTTGTGACACCCCTCCAGCTACAGCTCCTACCCCCTGAAAACTGCCTGATGCAAGTAGGTGCAGGCAACATAAGACCTGCGCATGAGTGGGTATGTAAATGTAAATGTCATGGTACTTATAGAGTGCACTGTCACCAGACTGTGTCACCTATTCAGCTTCCGGGCGCTGATACTCATACTGCTGTGGAACCCATCCTGGCTTTCCCTGTAAAGTGTCCACTCCTGGGCACCCCCAGGGTGAAGCCAGGCATCCTTAGCGCTGTTGGGGCCGGTGTGGAGGCTAAGCAAGCTATTGCCCAGAGTTGCAGCATGGGGCCCGTGATTAGAATAGGCACCGAGGCGAGAATTAACAGGTCCGAGGAAATTGAGCCCGAGACCCCGCCGAGGCGGGAATCGAACCCTGGTCCTTGGCCAGAACTCTGCATCAGGGTCTGCCGCTCTAACCATTGAGCCACACTCCTCCACATTGGTCCTACGAGTCTGGTGCTGCATTAGGGGTTCCAAATCTGTTATTAGATCAAGGACCATGGCACCATTTAGCCTACACTTGTTATATATTTCCTCATCTGTTTGTCCCAACAATGTGATGCGCATTCTGAAAATACGCTCCTGTATTCTCCTTCAACGCTGAGCTGCTGCATGAAGCCTCATCCTCCTCTCCATAACATAGAGCGCTGCCATTGTGAAAGATTCTGAGGCCTCCTGGGTCTGTTTAAATAGTTTGCTAATGATTAGCACCTTTAGGGGATTCTTACTCATGGTTAGCACCTGCCTGTAAAGTTCTTTAATTTGTGCTAGCAAAATTGCAATTTTCATCAGAATCGCAATTAGCTATTTTTCATGCATTTCTTTGCGACTCTTTATTTACGAATCTCTATTAAAGATTCGCTATTTGGATGGTCACAAATAAGGAATCGCTAAATTTAGCAATTCCTTATTTTTGCGAGTTTCAAGGATTTTCGCTAAATTGGGTTCAATCATTGGGAAAGGCTAATTTATGGTCTCAAACATGCTTTTTTTGCAATTCGCAACGTTTGCGATCGCAAATTAGCTTGATGCATGTGCCCCTAAGAGTTCAATTGCGGTGGCGCAATAAATAGTTAAGAATTGTTTTTCAATTAAATATTAAAATATGAAAAACAATAACGTGTGCAACAATTCATTACTGCGAATCATGCAAAAATTATATAATCCACAACTAGTACGTGTTCAATAAAATCTCAAAGTTTGATTCATATCACAATATCTTTTTGGTTGTGTGCCATAGTATCTCGCTGTATAAATGCAGCAGTAACAACAGAATGTAAACAGGACCCTGGGAGTGATGTGTGTGAATTAATGGAAAACAAAAAATGAGAAACCCACATTGGAGGAAACCAAATCATGGAAAACTAATTTTAAGGAAAATCTAATACTAAAGGAAACACTTTAAAGGAAAAATAATTTTAAGGAAAAATCCAAAATTACACTCAACTTAGGTGGAGTTTAGAATTTCTGTGGGGATTTTGGTTCAGGGATGGGTAATGTTTAGGGTGATGATGGGTTTTAGGGGTCAGGAATAATTGAAGTTCTGACATAGAAAGGAGTTTTTATGGTTCATAAATAAGTGGAGTATAGATACTTTTTTGAGGTTCACGGATGAGTGGTGTTTGGTGTGCAAAGTGTTTTTAGGTTTCGGGGGCAGGTGAACTGTAATGGTGTTGAGGAGTTTTAGGGTTCATAGTTGGGAGGAGTTTAGGGCTGGTGAAGGTTTTTAAAGTTCAATTATGGATAGCAAGCTGTGGTGGTAAATATTTCTAGGGTTCAGGATGGGATAAAGTTTAGGGTGTTGAGGGGTTTTAAGTATTCAGAGATGGGCAGAGTTTAGATGTAGAAAGGGTTTTAAAGTTCAGAGATGAGAAGTTTAGGGTGATGAGGAGTTCTTATCATTCATGGATGGCGGGTGTTTAAGGGCAGTAAGGGTTTATTAAGGTTCAGGGATGGGTGGAGTTTGGGTATTCGGAGGTGTTTTAAGAGGTATGGGATGGGAGGGGTTAATGCATAGAAAGGGGGTTTTAGGGTTCAGGAATGGGTGGAGTTAAGGGTATTGAGTGATCTTATGGTACAGGGATAATGGAGTTTTGGGGTGGAAAGTGCTTTTAGGCTTCAGGGAGGGATGCAGTTTAGGTGTGGGGGCAGTTTTAGGGGCAGGGATTGATGGCATGAAGGGGTTAGGAGGTGTCAGTGATGCATTATGTTTACGGGTGGGGATGATGTTCGACAATGTAAAATATATCAATGTGAAATAATGTCCCCTGAATAAAGTATAGAAATAAATATCTCTGATAAAACTGATTCTGAAGTAAGACCTGCAGCCCCTGATGGCATTTACACTTACAAAAGAACTATTCAAAGCCAATTTCGACAAAAAAGATATTCTATGAATTGGCTTTTTACAAAAAGGTAAATGCCATTCTTTCTGAAAATTTCCATTAAACAGTTTAGATGAAATGGTTTCTCAGTAGTAGTTTTCCATGAAACCAGGAGCCCTCTTTGCTTTCTGTATAGTCCATCATGTGATGTCATCAGGGGTCGAATGGAGGGATGTCACTTCCTCCTCCTCTAGCATTTTGGAGAATCGACGATCATGTGAGTGATGTCTCGGTAAGTGGATCACCAACTTCATAGCTGAGGACTGTATGGTTGCTCAGACTCTTTACACAAATTTAGGTTGCCCGTCTTTCACTGATTTCTACTTAGGGTGATGAATGTCATTCCTAACACTGAAAGATGTGCTCAATCTTTCCTCAGTTTTTCCTGAATATCTCCTGCATTTGAGCCTCTCAAATTCTTGTTCCGATTACAGCATTCTACCAGATTTCCTTCTTTCTTTTTTTTTGTCTTCAATCAACAGAAAGCTAAAAACAAATCATTTTCATTTAATCTTCTGGGTTTTTACTGGAGCACGCATCTGTGACTGAAGCTCAATCAAAAACATTTTCTGGAAAAAAGCAATGGTTTACTGATGATGTGGCTTGCAATTACTTTAGCAACGGTCACGATGCAACATCAACACCAATTTACTACAGCAAAGTCAACATTTAATCTACTTGTAGTATAGTGGGCTTCAAACTTTTCAGTGCAGAGCCACCCTAAGCATAAAACCATTAGATGACCCCTTCACCCCTCTTAAAATAACATAACATTTCTTTACTATATTTATATTGAATATGAATTATTCTTAGCTAAAGCATTGTTCTGAGGTTTAAGGATATTTTCTCCAGGAAATGCATACCAAATTGGGTGCCTTGGAGTGGGGATTTCTCGTAGCAAACACAAAGAGATGATAGACAGAGCGCAAAAACTTTTCAGACACTCACCCCCAGTCACAGATCTGGGTTGAATCCATCATTGTTCTTTAGCTGACTTCGCCACCCCAATTCAGACCCAGACATATGCAAATCAGCCTTGACCCTGTCCCTCAAGGGAACAGTCCAGCCCGAATGCCAAGCCAGGTCTTCCCTGGACCAAAAATAAGCATCCTGGGACCGGTTTCGGGTGTACACCCCTCATCAGCCAGGCTAGTTTGAATCCAGTGGCAAAGTGAGCAAGGAACCCACGTCTGGGCATACCCTGCCAACATAGGGCGAACAAAGCAAACACAAAGAGATGATGGACGCAGCACTAAAACTTTTCAGACACTCACCCCCAGTTACAGATATGGGTTGAATCCATCATGGCTCCTTAGCTCATTCGCAACCCCAGTTCAGACTTAGCCATTTGCAAATCAGTCTTGACCCTGTCAGTCATGGGAACAGTCCAACCCGAACTTCCAAGCCAGGGCTTCCCTGGACCGGAAACAAGCTTGGGGCTTAAGTAAGGTTTTGTTGGGCTTGTGATGTGTCATACTTATTGTTGGGGTCTTCTAGAGTGGTGGGACTGGCAGTTGATTACTGGCCAGCCAGGGATGAACTCTGCCTTTACCTGTGTCCAGTATTAAACCTCTTTGTATGGTCCTTCAGAGAATCTTTGTACTCATTTCATAATAATTTTGGGGACGATCGGAAGGCCGGCCTGTGGAGGGACATGGGGAGGCCTTCTGTCTATGAGGTTGTCCAGGAGGTTTAATTAGTGACACAGCAGTGATTGAAGTTACAGAGCGGAGAAGAGGACCCTGCATAGCTGCTGTTCTGCAAGTATTGGTCGTGAGCAGCCTTGCCAATTGTAGGTCACACAGTGCACCAGTGAGTGACTCCTTTGGCAGGACTGGAGTGAGTCTAAATATTCGAAGATGCCATTGGTGCAAGGGGGAGACGTTGAGCTACGTGTGTGCTAGACATGCTCTAGTTGTTGTACTGCAAAGCGATGCACAATGTATTGTGTGCCAAATCGACAGCCGTTTTCAGCTGTCGAATCTTCCAGCTGCAACGTGACGCACAACGCATTGAGTGCATGATCTACAGCCATCTTCCACGGTCACTCAGCAAACCCAGAAGCATGCCTACGCTGTACTTCATCGGAATGCACACTGCACACGCATGAGTTTACGAGACTACGGTGAAGGGCACACCTGGTGAGGCAATTGTTCGTGCACTCGTTCTAACAGCACTGATGTGCACACCTTAAAAGTGTGTTTTTTGGAGGTACTTTCAGTTACTGGTAGGGGATCACATGCGATCCTACTCTTCCAATGTCACTCATTTTTTATACTCTCTGACTTTACTATTTGTTTATTTAAAAAATATTCAAGGGAGAGTATATATTGCTTGTGTTTTGGGTTTGGGGTTTTCATTGACTATTATTCACTTGAAAGTAATCATACTTTAGTTATGGAAGCATCAGGAGATAGTCATACTGAAACTCTTCCAACGCCTGCTATTTCTCATGTATCTGTTATTCCCCCACCTTGTTTTTTAATGCATTCTGGCACTCCGCCCATGCCCTGGGATGATTGGCTTCTAATGTTTGATAATTACTGGACAGCATTGGATGGGAGGAGTTTAAGCCATCACAAAAGAAAGCAGTACTATTGAGTCCCCTGGTAAAGAAGGGCAGAGGGTGTTTAGATATCTGCCCCCAGCTGTTGAGGTTAATGGTCAGGTTATTCAGGATGTCTTTAGGGAAGCTAGACACAGATTAGAAGTTTGTTATGCCAAAGAAGAGAATGGTTCTGACCAGATATAAGTTCCACACATGAAACCAGAAGGTCGAAGAGAGTATAGTTGAATTTGTGGCTAGGTTGTGGGATTTGTCCACCAAGTATTCCTTTGGTGTGATGACTGATGAATTTAATAGGAATCAACTCATCGTTCAATGTTGCAATTAAAAGATTCATGAGAGGTTGTGGGCAGCGAAGAATCACACTTTGAATGATGCTAGGGCTAGCCTAGATTTTAGAACAATCATATTCATGTCTGAAAGAGTTAGAGAGGAAGGAACAGAAGCAGACATTTTGGAAATTGGAGCTATAAGCAAGTTAGCTCCTGCTACCTCCTCTACAGCAAAGGAAATGACTTCTAAAGGGAGACTGTTTGCTTGCTTGTCACAGGCTAAGGGTTGCAATCGATGTGGCAGTGTAGGTCATGGTTCTGACTCCCAAGTTATGTTTTGCCAGTAACAGCGAGTTCAGAAGATGTACGCGCTTAGGTAATTTTGCGAAGGTATGCAGAATGACACGCAGAGCGAAGGTAGCTTGTCACTGAAGAGTCCACTGAACCCGTTGAGTTCTCTGACAGGATTCTAATTTTAGACAGTGGGGATGATATGGATGATAAGGGACATAGACAGAATAGACCTAAAGCAATGTTGAAGGTCAATGGATGTGGTGTACTGCTTATGAGTGACACAGGATCAAAGTATTCCACTGTGCCCAAAATGATATTTGCACAGTTGTGGGAAGGCACGATGTTGAAACCTAAAGACATTTCGCCTACTGGTAACCAGGGAAAAGCAATTGACATTGTGGGGTTTATGAAATCTAAAATAGAGTTTGGAGATAGGACCATTAAAGGAAAGGTTTATGTGTCTGAAGATGGTCTTGCCATTTTGGGATGGGTGCATCTATGCGATTTGTATATTATTGTTAATCCCAGGGCGTCCATGCAAGTAATGGTTGTGGAAGATGAATCCATTAGTGACATTTTGGGTACTATGAAGCAGGTTTTTAATGAAAAATTTGGCATGTTGAAAGGTTAAGTTCACAAGATAATGTTAAAAAAAAGGAGCAGTCACAGTTCCATATAAACTGAGGAGAGTCTCTTTTAATGTCAGGGAAGAGGTGAAAGAATTGTTGGAGGACATGTTGTATGAGGGTATCAGACTACTGGTGGAAGCCTCATATTGGCTTTTACCAGTGGTTATTACACGCAGATCGGATGGTTGTCTGAGAGTCTGTGTGAACTTGAGGTAACTAAATCAGAACATTGTGCCCAATACTTATGCCATACCAAATATCAATGAGTTAGTACTAATGTTGAAGGGTGGCAGATACTTTTTTAAATTTGATCTCAAGAGCGCATACCATCATATCAAGCTCCAGCCAGACTCAAAGCCTCTCACTGCTTTTATCACTTTGGAGGGAACCTTTCAGTTTACACGCATGCCATTTGGTCTCTCATCAGCAGCAAGCGTGTTCCAACTTATGATGTCAGAGGTGTTCAGAGGAATGGACTACATTCTCTACTTCCAGGATGATATATTGATTTTTGGGAAAACAGTAGAAGAGCACAACTTGAAGCAGGCCCTGTAGAGAACTGCATACGTTGGAATCACATTGCGAAAGAAAAATGTTCCTTTCTGACAGAAAGTGTCGAATACTTGGGATACACTTTATTTGCGGATGGGGTCAAGCTTAAAGAAAACTTGCTAAAAGCTATTGACCTTGTACGGATACCCACAGACAAGGATCATTTGAGATCCCTCATGGGTCTCATAGAATACTATTCTACGTTCGTACAGAGGTTTGTAAACAAAACGGAGGTACTCAAGGCTTTGTTGAGGAAGGACCAGAACTTTGTTTGGGGATCAGAGCAACAGGAATGTTTTAATACCATAAAGAATTAAACTTGTTGGGCAGGTATTTTGGTTCCTTTTGGTGTTGAGCTCAAGTCTACAATAACAGTGGATGCGAGCGCTACTGGAGTTGGGGCTGTTCTTGCTCAGAAACATGGAGGTGGTGAAAAACTGTTACTTTTGCATGTTGGACATTGACGAGCGTTGAGAGGAGCTACTCAATCATTGAGAGAGATGCCTTAGCTGCTGTGTGGGGTGTAGAATACTACCAAACGTATGTGTGGTGTATGGAGTATTGCGTTCTGATCACAAACCTCTTGTTAAAATTCTTTTACCTGGTGGAGCTGGCAAGGGGTCTGCAAGATTAGCCAGATTGGCAGCCAGACTTCAGGATTATCGTAATGTGTTGGAATACTTACCATGTTGGCAAAACTTTCAGGCAGATTGCTTATCCCAGTTATCCCTGGATTGCAAACTAGTAGATGGTCTTGGTGAGTCTGATAGACATGATGAACCGGTTGCTTCAATTGAGGATGCTGTGAGAGAGGGTGCTGGTGCCTTTTCCACGGAAGAATGGTGTGTGGAAAAGGAGAAGGACGGTACTCTCATTGAAGTGATGCGTTTGGTGGCTGCTGGGAGCAGGAGGGAAGGTTGCGTAGATGTGTCTCAAAACCCTCCTTTTTCCCTGAACTACTTGAAGTCTCCTTCGCCCCCACCCCTGTAAGAGCACAAGGTTTAGCGCTGGGATACTCTAGGGTGACTACGCGCTTTATAAAAATCAAAAATGAAAATGAAGTGTCTGTCAGACCTTTTCTCAAGATTTTAGATGAGCTGTCTACCTGTGGCAGGAAAGTGTTAATGAGGGGGTTATAGGTTTGTGCCTCCATCAGATTGGAGAGTGAAGATTATTAGAATGGCACACCAGGATCACCTAGGTCAAGGTTTGACGCACCGTTGTATCAAAGATCAAATCTGGTGGGCAGGGATGGATAATCAAGTTTTTGCGTGGGTAGTAGAATGTAGTGTTTGCAAAGAGGGCAAGAATAGGCTCAAGGCGGGCAAGCAAGTGGTCATGGGGCATATGTCCGATCCAGGCAAGCCTTGCCACAATGTTTGTACTGACTTTATCGGACCCATGTCGGAATGAAATGGGGAGTGCAGGTTTGCCTTGGTAGTGGTTGATGTATATTCCTGGTGGTTGTCTGTGTTGTTAATGAAAAAGATTACCACTGAAGCCACTATTGTGGCGCTACAGAAAATGTTCCTGGAAGAAAGGACTCTGTCTTGTCACTGATAATGGGACACAATTAGTTTCTCAGGACATGGAAGATTTTCTCAAAGAAAATGGTATTACTCATTATTGCACTGCATTTTACAACCCACAAGAAAATAGCATTGTGGTAAAGACTAACAGAATGGTGAAAGGAGCAACCCAAATGGCTGTGGTTGCAGGCCTAGATGCAAATTGGACAGTGCAAGATTTGGTATGGGCCTATCGCACTACGGACCAGGAGATAACGTTCAAATCTCCCTTTGAAATCACGAAGGGTAGATTTCCAGAAAGCAAGATGGTACCCTCTTGGAGGTGAGCGTGGTTGGCTATAGGGGGTGCTCAAGTCACTGAGGTGGCTAAAGATTTAGATTCCAGAGGAGCGCTCATTGAAGGTGACTGGGTGAAGATTAGGACTGGGCATATTGTGATAGGACTATCTAAATGTAAAGGCCCATATAAAGTGATACGTGCCCATGAGTTGTATGTAGTTTTGCAGAATGATGAACGTTGGAATCAACGCACAGCGGCTCTATATCAAAGGCTAGTGTGTTGTGAAGAAGGAGGAGAAGTGTAGTGGTTACATGTTAATGAAAGATGGGGAGTTTGGTTCAAGTGCTCTGAGTCCTTCGATGGGTAGTTGTGCAGGTGGTGAAACTTCTGTGTTGCCCATGGAGAGTACCATTGCCAGGGAACCAGATAGGTGTGTAGGTGTGAGAGGTGTAAGAGATCGCAGACCACCTGTGTATTAAACATTTTTGCATGTTAAGCTGGTTCAACCTGTTGTAATGTACAGGATTTGCATTACACTGGTGTTTGAATAGTCAACATTTTACTGTGTTAATAATTATTCATTGTATAGTTGTTTTTATCTTGTTGGTTTTCCTCCATTTTCTCTTTTTGTTGTTCCTATTCTGTATTACTCTACCTCATGCTTTCTTTTCCTTTCTTTCTTCTGATTTTATAAAAACATGTTTGTGACTGTGTGCAGGAGTTGTATTTTCTTTGAACAGAAGGGGATGTGTTATGTTGGGCTCGTGCCCTGCACGTCTCATGCAGAATGTGTCATACTTATTGTTGGGGTGTTCTAGAGTAGTGGGAATGGTTGGTGGAGGGGACTGGCAGTTGATTACCTGCCGGCCATGTATGAAGGCCGTTCTTACTTTTGTCCAGTATTAAACCTGTTCGTAACGTCCTTCAGAGAATCTGTGTCCTCTTTTCATAACAGGTAGCAGTTAGGGCAAGTGTAAAGCACTTGCTAGAGCTCTTTTCCAGTGGACGTGTGATCCTGTAGGAGTGGATGGTTCAACTGTCCTTGGGTTAGTGAGGGAAATAATGCATATTGGTGGCTAATATTGCAATTAGCAAAGCATTGCATATTCTTAGTGATTCAGGTCTCAAGGATTTGATAATGGCAAGGGTGCTGTCCTGAGCTTAGGTGGGTCTAAGATGGCCCAAGACAGAGGCTTTGGGGTTGTGGGGTGCGGGGTGCGGGGTGCGGGGGGGTTGGGGTGGGTGTGACATCTGCTGTGTGTACGTGTTCACCACTCCAGAGATGAACATGAGGGAAGGCTGTATGGCAAGCTGAGGTGTGGTGAAAGAAGATGATCTAGGAGCCGATTCACAGAACTAATCTGAGATAAAATCCTAAACTTACTACTTTTGGTATTCACAGAAGGCATTTAGTAGTAGTAAAGTTAGGACTCCTAACTTTACTACTACTAAACTGAGATAAAATCCTAAACTTACTACTTTTGGTATTTATAGAAGGCATTTAGTAGTAGTAAAGTTTGGAGTCCTAACTTTACTACTACTAAACCGAGATACAATCCTAAACCTACTAATTTTGGTATTCACAGAAAGCATTTAGTAGTAGTAAAGTTAGGAGTCCTAACTTTAAATGCCATCTGTGAATACCAAAAGTAGTAAGTTTAGGATGTTATCTCAGATTAGGTCTGTGATTCGGGCGTAGTGTTGAGCTTTGTAATGGAAGCAAGAGACAATAGCAATAATAAGATTGCCTCGCCAGTGGGAAGGAGAGGCAGTGCAGCTGCAGAGTCAAGTTAAAGGTTTGCAATGATAAAGAGTGCAATGGCACAGATGAATGCACAAATGGAGACGGAAGAGCGGGCCAGTATCTCTCTGCCAGTGAAAAAAGGAATGCAAACCAAAAGGTCCATAGGCTCTTGGAACCTCTAAAAGAAAAACTGACATTTGTTGGCTGCCCAAGCAATAAGGGTGATGGGCATTTAGCAGCATAGTTTTGCCCCAGGCTAGTTTTGGGTATGAGTGTAGGGCTCTTTGGAAAAGGGAACCAGCTGTGGAGCTGGTGGAAAGGAAAGGGGCAGGAGATTTACACCACTGCATACTGGGGGTGCTGACTCGAAGGGTAGGCTCGGTAGTTTAAAGAAAGAGGGGGAATGGGTGTAGGTGCCAGTGGAAGAGGGTGAATTGGGGCAGGCATGGCAGTCTGGTGTACCTTGGGGATGGGGACCCACAGGATCACAGCAACCCTAAGTTGGAGTGACTTGGGGAAAGAATAATTCAGCAAGCCTGGTGTATGGGGTCAGGGTTAGTATGCAGCAACTGGTCAGGTTTGGTGCAATCTGGGAGGAACCAGACTGAAGAGAGGGACCTGTCTTGGCGGCTCTGTTGACAATGGGAAGACACCCAGCTCCACACTGGGGGCTGAAGTTTCTGATTGGGGTACGTATTATGATGGTATAGGAGATGTGATTATCTAGGTACATGTGGTGGAATGAAAGGTGGGGATGACGGGTGTGAGAATGACACAGAGCTTGATTACGAAGATGAAGAAGAAGACTTGGAGGAGGGAGAGATTGCACAGTGGACAGAGAGGCATGGGTATTTCACAAAAGATGTTTCAAAATCATGGGTTAAAGAGGGTAGAGAACATGTCCTCTCTGTAAATGACAGTGCACTACCTCACAAAGCTTCAATAATATATTTGCAACAGTATGCTCCAAAATGCACAACCAGTTACGTCCTACACCCTTATCACTCACCTGCTGAATACATGTGCTACACTTTGAGCGAAGCTAGGGTTTTTCACAATCCCTATGACTTCAGTGATGTAACATGGATGCCAGCATCCCTACTCTGAAAATTGTTCCAGCACCACTGGTGAAAAGGAAGCAAACTATGTTCCTAAATCCAGTTTTAAAACAAACCCATGCAAGTAATGCCAACCAAGACTCTGGGTAAACCTTTCAGTATTTTTTGCTCTAAATGCTATTTCAACAAAAAATGTGCTCACTATTCATTATAATACACAAATATTCCACTTGTGTATGACTTTCACCCATAAATTGAGAAATATGGATGTGGCCAATTGGCCACAGCTGCCAACTTGGGATCTAAGCAACTCGGTTAGAGTCAAGGGTTTGGGTTGGCACAGGGCAAATCACCTGATCACTTATATAAAACTCACAACAGCAGTTTATAAAAACGTCTTCACTTTAGATGTTATTCAAAGTTCTCCATTTAAATGCATACATTTCACAACCAGCCGTATATATATATATATATATATATATATATATATATATATATATATATATATATATATATATATATATATATATATATACCAAAATGCACTACTGGGCCTTGTTTTAACACAGAATCACAGGTGTCAACAATAAAGATTTGTGATTTTAGTGAACCGATACCACAAGCCAGCACTCTGCTCTGAAAAAGTTTTCCAGCTCTGGTGCAGTTCACCATCTGCAAATTTTATGGCAGATCAATATGTTGGCCACAGTCTATTAAGACATATCGAAGGGTATGATCAACGTCGTGACATCTAAAAACAATTGATAATAGAGAGGAACAAAAAAAATTGTAAAGAGTATGCTACTCTGGTAATTGACAGCATTTTGAATGGATGTCTAATATTACATTACAAAACTGCCCAGCCTCTTGCCTGTTATAGCTAGATGATTCGCCAAAGTTTGCCATCCTAAAAATAGGATCATGATTTTAAAAAGTTTGGGAATCACTGGTCTATCTGCATATATCATACTTTCTCTCAATTGCAATTAGTTCATGTGTGACCCACTGTGAAAAAACTCCATCTGCCTTCAATATCATCTTCAGAGCTCTCAGCCGTGTGCCAACATAAACATCCACCCACACCCTGAGCTCAGTCAGACACGTGGATATGAGTCAGTTCGAATAAACAAGAGTTATGAGATGCATCAAAACATACTATATAAACACAAAGGGCCCGATTCACAGAACTAACTTAAGACAAAATCCTAAACGTACTACTTTTGGTAGTCACAGAAGTTAGGATTTTGTCTTAAGACACACTTAAGACAGACTTAAGACAGACTTAAGACAAACTTAAGACAAAATCCTAACTTAAGTCTTTGTTATGTCTTAAGTTTGTCTTAAGACAAAATCCTAACCAATGCCAAAGTAGTAAGTTTAGGATTTTGTCTTAAGTTAGTTCTGTGAATTGGGCCCAAAGTCTTGAAAAATCAACTACTCTGAGTGCAAGATAAAGTAAAACGTGAAATGTAAAAAGGGATTGCATCGCTCACATGGATTACGGTAAAGGTTTTTAAACTCATAGGTGAGAAATCGATCAGTGTTTATGCCATTGGGCCAGCTTACTTTTAGCTCCATTATTACATGTCACAAACTTAACTTATATTGATTGTGTGCAGTTAGTCGTCTGTATACTCAGTGTGATCTAATATTATTAATAAAACAATGAAGTTTCAAATGTATTTCTGAAATATTTCCATATTAGAACAATAGAATCATATAACGTATGCTTACAATTGTTTAGATTTGTCATGAAAATGTTGGGGCATATTAGCAAAGGTGATATCGCTGCTTTAGCTGGACTTTTTCCCGCGAAAGCGGCGATATTTTTATCGCCCTATTAGCAAGCTGTCGCTAACAGCAGTTAGCGACAGCTTGTAGGTGATAGCTACAGGTTTGGGACCCGCTTTGCAAGTCAGCGATATTTATCGCTAAGGACATGCAAAGTGGGCGTACCCAACCTGTTAGCGACTGAAAGCAGTCTCTAACACAGCTATTGCCAATTAGCAAGGCAGGCGAAGCGATAAAAAAACTTGCCCTAAGCGCGATTATCGCCAAAATCTAATGCCTGCTCAGACCACTTCTTAACCTGTATATCCAATGGGAGGTGGATATTCAGGTTAAGTCCCCATTAGCGATGATGCCTGAATATCGCTCGATTTCCAGCGATATTCACGCATTGAGCTGCTATCGCCGAATATTTTATCGCTTTGGAGATAAACGTTACTAATAGCACGTTATCTCTGCGATAATATCCGGCGATAGCCTGCGATAAAAAAAAATGAGCTAAACACATTTAGCGATAATTATCGCTATTTGTTGCTAATATGCCCTGTAGTTCTCACACAGTTACACAAATGCTCTAGAATGTAACTCTCAGTCTTATGTTTAGTTCATATGTAACCATGATTTCTCAAATAGCGAATATTCATATTAATGCATTGATTTGTGACCATATGTGCACATATATCTAAATGTCAGGGGGACATTAACTGTTATGCTAACTTAGAGTGATCAAACACCTTAAGGTTTTCAATGTTTAACCTTTTACATGAAAATTGCTTACTTACATGTTCTCTCCTCCGCAGGTGCAGATTCAAGGCTTCATTAGCTGGTGAAAAGGCATTGTATATTGTAGCGATAGTAAAGTATGGAAGGAAGCTTTTGGCAAGACGAAGATGCTCTAACGAGGTTGGAGAAAGAAATGCTCAAGGTCAATCGAATGTTCCAATTTGAAGGTGTGGGAGAAAAGGGGAAATTTGCCAATTGCTACCAAGGAAGATGAAAATGTACTGACACTTCGACGCGGGTTACCTTGAATGCTTTGTGTGTTATTTTATGTTGCATAGTTAGTTAGGAGAAGATACCTTTAGGGCTTCATGAGGTGGAGACCTCTTTGCGATACCTCGGAGTGTGTGGCTTCATGTTATACATTCTTTAGATTACTTACTAGATGCATCAAGGGTTTTTGCATTCGCAAACGGTGCGAATCGCAATTTTTGGCCGTTTGCGAATGCAAATCCCGTTTTTGGGATGCATGAAGCATTTTGCCATATTCGCAATTTAAGAAATCGCAATTTCATTGCGATTTCTTAAGTTGCGATTGCATTTAAGAAATCGCAATTTTGCGATTTCTTAAATGCAATGCATGATTACTTTGGAATTGCGAATTCGCAATTTGGAAGGGGTAAATTATCATGAAGTTGAACTTCATGCTAATTTACCGAAAACTTTCAAACATGCACTAGTTGCATATTTGAAAGTTTTCATTTACACACACACATGTCCTTGGGTCATGTGTGTGTGTAAATTGCAATTACAGTTCAATTTCAGGGGTGCAGGGAGGGGTTCTTTGAACCCCCCCTGCACCACCCTCCCTGCACCCTTGAAATTGCATTCACATTTTGCGAATCGCAATTTGAAATTCGCAAAATGTGAATGCCTTCCCATTCATTCCTATGGGCCTTTTGGCCCATAGGAATCAATGGGAATTGCGAAATCGCAATTAGGAATTCGCATAATATTTGCGATTCGGTAAAAATTGCGATTTTTACCGAATCGCAAATATTATGCGAATAAAATCATGCATACCATTTTGCGTTTCCTTATTTCCGATTCCCTAAAAATCGCAAATGAGGAATCGCAAAACCTTACAATGATGCATCTAGCCCTTAGAGCCCTGGTACTTGAGTCTTCATTATATTGACACCTGTTCTTGTTTCTCTGATTAATTAGGGTTTCTCCACTTCTGTATAGAGTAGAATAATTTAGGTTTCTTTAGATTTACTAATGACTAGGTAGGAGGATAGGATTCTGCAGTTCAATCTTCAGATACTCTTCTTCATCTTATGGATCACAGCAACTGAGTTTCTTGCATGCTTTGTATTGTTTAGACTGAATTTCATTAAGAGACTCTGATTTATTTTGTTGATTTTGCGTTTCTACAATGTGCTTCTGAGACTCATTCATATTAGGTTGTTTTCTGAGTTTGTAATAAACCCATTTAACTTCTCCTAGTAGTTCTGGCCTTATTGTGTGACAAACCTGTTACACTATTATTCCGAATTGAAATTGATGCTAACTCCCTTTTACCTCTCAAGCAACTATAAAATTCACAGACCAGAGAAGATTAAATGGAAAGGCTCAGAGCTTTGTCACCACTGAGTTAAGGACATAAATATAGAGCCAGGTAGAGGTACCTTTCAATGTTGGTTTGTAATTAGTACCAGGCCAAAGACCCTGCAGGACCAGCTCCACTTAAAACCCTGATTTTAACCCCTTGCCTGCTGATGACGGAACCACTCCGTCATCAGCTGCGGTGGCGCTGTGCTGATGACGGAGCGGTTCCGTCATGGCCCGCCCGACGCTCCTGCGCGGCGCGAATTCCGCGCCTGCGCTGAGCATTCCATTGAGCGGGGCGGGCCATGACGGAACCGCTCCGTCATAAGCACAGCGCAACCGACGCTGGTGACGAAGCGGTTCCGTCACCAGCATGCGGCTGCCGCGTTGCCGCCCGCCCCCTTAGCACTGCGACGGAATAGCCGCCGCAGTGAAGGGGTTAATGTTCTTCGGCTGATGAAGTCTGCTCACTGGGTATCACTGCGAAGAGTGCCGCTTTCTTGTGATATATGGTGCTACCATGTGAGACACAGTTATGGTTAATGTACCCGCGCATGGTCATTTATCACCTACTGACGAGATGAGAGGTGTTTAAAATGAGGGCAAAAACATGAACAACATATATTTACAGACCCCTGACGCAGAAAAGCACCAGGAGATTGTAGGGTTGCATGGGCTGTGATTGAAATGCATTGCACTAAGCATTTTAGAAATAGTGAAAGTATTTGGCAGTACAGCTTTCGTGTGGTGTAAAATACTGAAGCAAATAGTCCCCTTTTCACCGATCACAATGCCACTTTGGAGCTTGGCCTTGAAGAGAACAGAGACAAGCAGTGCTTAATTTGTGGCGGTGGTTGGAAGAGTGGTCACCAGGACGCATTTTTTGGGGACAGGGACTTAATTTTCATTATCCGACGTTGACCCAGAGCAAAAGCGGGAAAAACAGAAAGGGTAAAGTAGGTGGAAGAGAACAGGAAAACAGTGACAAAGGTAGAAAGTAGAACTGAAAATGAACCTGCAAGAGTTCAGAGAGGGAGAAGAGGTGTTCGGTTGTGGAAGAAAGAGGTATGAGGTAGACTCGTTCAGCCAACCTCGCCTTGGAAACCATCCCACACTTCTACAGGATTGAGCGGGTGGAAGGTCCTTCTCCTACCTCGCAGCCAAAACCTGGAACAACCTCCCTCTCCACTTCCGGCAAAGCCCCACGCTGCTGCAGTTCAGGAAGGACCGCAAGACTTGGCTCTTCAAATGACCCTAAATGAATTGCATCCCCTCTGTTAGACGGGGACCGGGAGGGTCGGCCGAGGACAAGGGGAGAGGCCTCCGGTGAGGGCCGTCTCCAGCGATCGTACAGACAAGTAACTTCCCCCCCACAGATGGACACCACACAAGGATAAGGTTCACGTTCTTTATAAGCAATTCTTGAAGTACGGTGATACGATACAATGGAAGCAGGACACGATGATCCTCTTAATTCTAGTCTCTTGGCAGGGAAAAGGGTAGCGGGACAGTCTTGGTTACCAATCTGGTACTGCGATGCGATGATGGTATCTCACAATCCTCGAGCTCGGCGTTCGAGAGGGACGGGCCGCGGCAGCGCCAGCAGGTCCCGAGGTGGTCGTAGATAGGAACGGGCCGCGGCAGCGCCAGCAGGTCCTGGCGAGGACGAAGGTTGCAAGAAGGCCGCGGCAGCGCCAGCAGGTCCAACGAGGATGAAGGTTGCAGAAGGCTGCGGCAGCGCCAGCAGGCAGGACGATAGTTCACAAGGCAGGGCTGCGGCAGCGCCAGCAGTCCGTCAAGGATGAGTTCTTCACAGTGTCTCTCGACTCCAAGATACAACTGCCTTCCTGCTCTGGAGCTGCCTCAGTTATAGGTCTGGCCCCCTTTGATGTCCGGACCCTCGCACTTGGAGGTCGGGAGGTCCGGGATGAGGGAGTCCAGACACCCAGCAGGGGGGTGGAGCCAGCGCCCGGGGAGGCTGGGGGCGATCGGCACCTGGCCGGGGAGAGCCATCGACACTTCTTCCTCCCATTGACCTGCCAAGTGGTCCGTTCACCTCCTGGGTGGAGGGTGGTGCCGGGATGTCGGGGCCTGGCCAGGCCCAGGGTTGGGGTCGAGCTGAGGCCATGCGGCCTCGTGGTGCAGTGTCTAAGATGGCGGCTGGGCCGGGCAATGGTGCTGACGGTGGCCCGGGCCAGTGATACAGAGATGTCCGGGAGCAGGAGTCCCGTAGGGGACGGTTTGCGGGTTGCTTCTGTGGGTAGCACCTGGAGAGCCGGTGTCCGGGCCCTGTCATGCGGGGAGGGAGCGAGCCCTTCATGTGGCCTGTCCAACACCCTCCCTCCCTAGTGCCTTGAGACCCTAACAGGTGAGTAGGGCGCTTTACAAATCCCTGACTGATTGATTGATTGAGTCTAGAGTAAGCAGCCTTTTTCAGCAACCTCAGCATTTGTCAGTTACACTATGGGGCAGATTTACAAGCCCCTTGCGCCTCTTTTGCGCCGCCGTTGCGTCATTTTTGTGACGCAGTGGTGGCGCAAAAGATACGCCATGGTGCGAGATATTAACACCGTGACGCATCTGGGAGATGCGTCACGTTGTAAAGCCCTGCGCCATCAGGAGGCGTTCCGGCGCAGGGGAGGGCGTTCCTGCGCAGGAACGCCTCCTAAAAGTGGCTGAGTGAAATCTACAAGATTTCACTCAGTCACTTTTAGGCCACTGCTGCGTCAAAACCCTGCACCTGCTTAAAGCAGGCATAAGGCTTGACGCAGCATTGGAAGAATAGGCCCCCCCAGAGCATTGCTAGAGCTGCGTTGAGCTTGCGATGCAGCTCCAGCAATGCACCGCCTTTTTTCCCCATGGTGCGCCGCATTGTAAATGCGGCGCACCATGGGTGGAGGAGCTGCGGCGCACAATTGCTGACGCATCCCTGGTAATTTGCAGGGATGCGCCAGTAATTGTAAATCTACCCCTATATATTTTGTGTTTTCTACATATTTAGCAGTGGCTGTATTTCAGGATCTTGTTGAAAAAACATATCGCCGGACAAACATTTATGAAATACCATTCCATTGGGTGCACATTTTCTTTTATTATTTCCAACTGGCGATAACTTTGTAAACCATATTTAGGACACGAGGGGCATATTACCAACAACTAGCGATAATTATCGCCATGTTGGTTTAGCAGCGATATTTTTATCGCCGAGCTGCGGCGATTTTTATCGCTTAGGAACCTTGCTATTATCAAGGTTTATCTCCTAAGAGATAAAAATCGGCCGAAATGGATGAATATCGCTGAAAAGTCCGCGATATTCATGCATTACCGAGCTAATGCTCTTAGCCATGTTATCCCCCTCCATTGGATAACATGGCTAAGAACTGCTCAGGGGCAGGTGTTAGCTTTTGGAGATATTGGCGCTTAGCGCGAATATCTCCAAAAGTGGTAATAGGAGATAGCGATGTTAGCGACTGTTTCCAGTTGCTAACATCTTGGCACTCCCACTTTGCATGTCATTAGTGATAAATATCACTGACATGCAAAGCGGGGCCCAAGATGGTCGCTATCTCCTACTAGCTGTCGCTAACTGGTGTTAGCGACAGCTAGGTAATAGGGAGATAATTTTATCTCCGCTTTCTTGGCTTTTAAAGTCAAAAAAGCGGAGATAAACCCCCTTGATAATATGCCCCAATATTCTTGTGAGGGGATGATTAGTCCATATTGTGGCACTATACCACTGCGGACGAGTTATGCATTGCAGAAAATATCATGCATGTTCCAGACTACTGCTAATAGGTCTATGTAATAGGCCCCTACACCCAAAACTCTTAAGGCCTTTCTCTCATTACAAAGCTCTCTTTTGACAGGAACTGAATATCTTGATGCTTCTAATTTCTCAAGCGCGTTCTTTCATGCAGAGGGGAGCAGTTAATTTGGCATTCCGCTTCAAGAAAGAGGCGAGGTTATTCATCTCGAATTAAAAAAAGACATTATTAAGCAGAGTGCTTTATAACATCTTTAGAAGTGCTCCAGGCAGGCTTTTCTTCTAAAAGGAATTTGCTCTTGATAAGCTATATCAAACGAGCGTTCTTTTTAATTTGTTGCATCTGGTTGGAATTTTGGGGTAGGGCATAATGATGAAATTGCGCCCACTGAATTGTTTAGAAAAAAATTCGCAAACTCCAGCAAATATTTTCTGCACTTCTCATTTGATCTCCAGCGATGGCTCAGGTTCAGTGGTGTAGCTAGCCCTCTGCCCGGCCGGGCAGTGCCTGCGTTTGCCACCCCGCGGCAAACGCATTGAGAAGCGGTGGGTGCTGACTATTGATGTCCTGAGATGGAAGGTAAAAGGGGGCGGTAGGCCGCTGCCCCCAAAATATGTGCTGCACGGGACAGACCGCCTCACCCCCAGTTGCACCACTGTTCTCATGACGAGTTCAGCTCGTCATGAGCTACAGTGCTCCGGTGCTCATGACGAGCAGCTCGTCATGGCCATTAGAACGCTCGCACGCTGGGATAATTCCCCTGCTGTGCTGAACGTTCTATTGAAACGGGTGTGGCCGTGACGAGCTCAGCTCGTCATGAGCACAGGAGCACTGTAGCATATGACGAACTGAGCACGTCATGAGCACCGGGATGCTGTGCGCACCCCCGCCCCCAGCACAGCTGGAAAATTACCCCAGCAGCCAGTCAGCAGTAAAGAACAAATTAAATTATTTTGGTGGTATGCATTACACAATAATGACTACTGGTGGAGGGCAGAGCAAGCACATACATTTACTCACCACCTACAAAAGTGAATTTTTAATATCGACCGGGCCAGGGACAGACAATAGGCTCTCACAACAAAATAAAAGTGGTCTCCATTAGTGAATCAAATTGTTAACAAAACTGGCTCACATTTGCAAATCAATGAGGTTTTAAACCTGTAAAGACAAGATGGAGAAGTGTTTTGCAAGGCATGGCAGACTGCATGCATTACTGCTTACCTCAGGCAATGTTTGTGTAATATCAGAGACATCAACAGTAAAAACTTGCCGACCAGACCGTAAAATAAGCTCACAACAGCCAAATAACAAAACCCATACACTGATCTGTGAGACCAGCCCTTCGGGTAGTGCTAAATTTGCCTTATAGGCCAGCCTGACCCTCGACTGGGCATACTTGTATGTACATCAGTAGCTGGATCAAATAATTGGGGTTGAACTCTGTCCATTTTGGGCTACGTTACTGGCAGTACTGAGTACTGTGGGTGGACAGTACACAGTTCTGGACATATTATTGGCACAACTGAAATCACAAAGTGAATTGGACACCATCCCGGGCAAGTCTCTGGCAGTATTTAATACTAAGGAGAGTGGTGGAAACATTTCTTGATACTTCGCCGGCAAAACCCGTATATTTGGGATGGACTCTGCACATTGCTGGGTATATCGCTGGCAAAATTATAATAGGGGTTAGCTGGCCAATGCTGAAAATGATGGTCAATGTTGGCCGTGGGCACATAATGGATCACATTACTTATAAGACTAATACTGAGGGTGTTAGAAATTGGGTTTCTGGTTGACTAGGGTGTGAGTCCTGCTCAAGAAACAACCACAATCCTATGCAGAATAAGGCACAAGACAACCCCAAATTAACCTGTACTCAAACCCATGATAGTCAGGCTTAACTTAGAAGCAATGTGTAAAGTATTTGTGCAACACTTCAAACAGTAAAACAGTGAATACGCCACACACAAAGAATCCCACACCAGGTTAGAAAAATAAAGCTTAATTGAATAAATTAATCGACCAAAACAAAAAACCCAGGGCCAGATGTATGACCCTTACAATTTGCGAGTTGCAAATTGCGTTGTTTTGCTACTCGCAAAATGTAATTTACAACAGTGTCTCAGCCACTGTTTGTGATTCCTAAAGGGGTTGCAAATTGCATACCTCATTAATATTCACGAGGCTGGTGGAATTTGCGACCCCAGTGGGAATGGCTAGTACTGCCAGGGATGGTGGCCTGCTGGGGTCAGCAGACCACCATGTCTGTGACTGCTTTTTAAATAAAGCAGGTTTTTTTTAATGTAGCCTATTTTCCTTAAAGGAAAATGGGCTGCATTTAAAAAAGAAAAAATTAAACGTTTCTGTTTCGTTTTTTAAGAGCAGGCAGTGGTCTGTGCTACCACTGCCTGCTCTTAAAAAATATTTTCATATCCATTCGCAAAGGGGAAGGGGTCCTCTGCGGATCCCTTTTCGTCTGTGAGTCGCTTACCACCTACTTGAAGTAGGTGGCAAACTGGAAGTGTTTTCCGACCACAATTGCGGTAGCAAAACAATTATACATTGAAGTGCGAGTCGCTATTAGGAAGGGACGCCCTTGGCACACCTCTTCCTAATAGAGGGTCGCAAACCTTATTTTGTGAGTCGTAATAGGTTACCGATTCGCAAAATAGGGTTTGTACATGGGGCAGACATATTTTGCAGTTGCAAACAGGTTGATTTCCCATTTGAGACTGGAAATAACGGTTACACATCTGGCCCCAATCAGTAGAACCAAGTCATTGAATTTAAAAGTTTTAAAGAAAAATAGTAGCAAAAGGCTCAAAGCACCAACAGTGGATATTTGGTTATGCCAGGCAGGGACAAAGTCACAAGTTCAAGCCGGCCGTGATGGAGTGCAGGCCGGCTACAGGGACCCTTAAATCCTGGTTTTGCAGAGTGATGCGTGGAGCTGCATCAAGGATGTGTTGCACAGCCAACGCGGTGCATTGGTTTCAAGATGCGGCGAGCCTCCAGTTCGAGGTTCTGATGCATCGAGGATCCCATCGACAAGGAGTTGCGAAGCGAAGTTCTGGGTCGGGGATGCATTGTGCAGTTGGGGCAATGATTTGGTTCTGAGGAGCTGAGAGGCTGCGATGCATAATCTGGCATTGTCGTTGAGGCTGCCATCGATGAGAGATGCGGGGGCCTGCGTCAAAGCTACACCATGCAGTGGCGGTTCCGAATACGGTGCAAATCGTTGAGACGGTCCAATCCAGGCACCAGGAGATGTGTTGCTTCTGCTCGGGGTTGCACCATGAAGCAGAGGAGACAGGTTGGTTCTGATGGATCTGCAAAAGCAGGGTATGCTCAGGCGTGAGTCCCTTGCTCACTTTGCCACTGGATTCAAGCAAGCCGGGCTGAAGACGGCTGGAATGCCAGAAACCGGTCCTCGGAAGCTTGTTTCCGGTACAGGGAAGACATGGCTTGGCAGTTCGGGCTGGACTGTTCCCATGAGGCACAGGGTCAGACTGATTTGCATATAGCCATGTCTGAACTGGGGTGGCAGAGTGGGCTAAAGAACGGTGATGGATTAAATCCAGATCTTTTGACTGGGTGTGAGTGTTTGATTGATTTGGATGCTCCGTCCATCACCACCCCCTTTTGTACCGCTTTTGGCCGCCATAAGTGTGGCAGGGTATGCTCAGACGTGAGTCCCTTGCTCACTTTGCCACTGGATTCAAGCAAGCCGGGCTGAAGACTGCTGGAATGCCAGAAACCGGTCCTCGAAAGCTTGTTTCCGGTACAGGGAAGACATGGCTTGGCAGTTTGGGCTGGACTGTTCCCATGAGGCACAGGGTCAGACTGATTTGCATATAGCCATGGCTGAACTGGACTGGCAGAGTGGGCTAAAGAACGGTGATGGATTAAACCCAGATCTTTTGACTGGGTGTGAGTGTTTGATTGATTCGGATGCTCCGTCCATCACCACCCCCTTTTGTACCGCTTTTGGCCGCCATAAGTGTGGCAGGGTATGCTCAGACTTGAGTCCCTTGCTCACTTTGCCACTGGATTCAAGCAAGCCGGGTTGAAGACGGCTGGAATGCCAGAAACCGGTCCTCGGAAGCTTGTTTCCGGTCCAGGGAAGACATGGCTTGGCAGTTCGGGCTGGACTGTTCCCATGAGGCACAGGGTCAGACTGATTTGCATAAAGCCATGGCTGAACTGGGGTGGCAAAGTGGGCTAAAGAACGGTGATGGATTAAACCCAGATCTTTTGACTGGGTGTGAGTGTTTGATTGATTCGGATGCTCCGTCCATCACCTCCCCCTTTTGTACCGCTTTTGGCCGCCATAAGTGTGGCAGGGTATGCTCAGACGTGAGTCCCTTGCTCACTTTGGCACTGGATTCAAGCAAGCCGGGCTGAAGACGGCTGGAATGCCAGAAACCGGTCCTCGGAAGCTTGTTTCCGGTCCAGGGAAGACATGGCTTGGCAGTTCGGGCTGGACTGTTCCCATGAGGCACAGGGTCAGACTGATTTGCATATAGCCATGTCTGAACTGGGGTGGCAGAGTGGGCTAAAGAACGGTGATGGATTAAACCCAGATCTTTTGACTGGGTGTGAGTGTGTGATTGATTCGGATGCTCCGTCCATCACCACCCCCTTTTGTACCGCTTTTGGCCGCCATAAGTGTGGTAGGGTATGCTCAGGAATGAGTCCCTTGCTCACTTTGCCACTGGATTCAAGCAAGCCGGGCTGAAGACGGCTGGAATGCCAGAAACCGGTCCTCTGAAGCTTGTTTCCGGTCCAGGGAAGACATGGCTTGGCAGTTCGGGCTGGACTGTTCCCATGAGGCACAGGGTCAGACTGGTTTGCATATAGCCATGTCTGAACTGGGGTGGCAGAGTGGGCCAAAGAATGGTGATGGATTAAACCCAGACCTTTTGACTGGGTGTGAGTGTGTGATTGATTCGGATGCTCCGTCCATCACCACCCCCTTTTGTACCGCTTTTGGCCGCCATAAGTGTGGCAGGGTATGCTCAGACGTGAGTCCCTTGCTCACTTTGCCACTGGATTCAAGCAAGCCGGGCTGAAGACGGCTGGAATGGCAGAAACCGGTCCTCGGAAGCTTGTTTCCGGTCCAGGGAAGACATGGCTTGGCAGTTCGGGCTGGGCTGTTCCCATGAGGCACAGGGTCAGACTGATTTGCATACAGCCATGTCTGAACTGGGGTGGCAGAGTGGGCTAAAGAACAGTGATGGATTAAACCCAGATCTTTTGACTGGGTGTGAGTGTTTGATTGATTCGGATGCTCCGTCCATCACCTCCCCCTTTTGTACAGCTTCTGGCCGCCATAAGTGTGGCATGGTATGCTCATTCGTGAGTCCCTTGCTCACTTTGCCACTGAATTCAAGCAAGCCTGGCTGAAGACGCTGGAATGCCAGAAACCGGTCTTCAGAAGTTTGTTTCCGGTCCAGGGAAGACATGGCTTGGCAGTTCAGGCTGGACTGTTCCCATGAGGCACAGGGTCAGACTGATTTGCATATAGCCATGTCTGAACTGGGGTGGCAGAGTGGGCTAAAGAACGGTGATGGATTAAACCCAGATCTTTTGACTAGGTGTGAGTGTTTGATTGATTCGGATGCTCCGTCCATCACCACCCCCTTTTGTACCGGATCTGCAAAAGCTGGCAAGGCACCTTAGTCTCACTTCCAAGGGTCCAGGACTGGGATGGCACCACTTTGCAGAGTAGACTCACAGACGGCAGAGTCTAAGTGAGGATTCAAGGTTGTTGGAAGCCTGCTATGTCTCTGAGGCTTCTGTTCAGGAGACCAGCCAACTAGCCCTGGAGTCACACTGGGTTCTGGTTTCAAATGATACAGATCCTGTCCTTCTCTCCGAGGCAATAGGACAGCAGACATCAGGTCAGCACAACAGGGCAGCGGTTCCTTCACAGCAACAGTCCAGCAGAGTGGCAGTCCTTGTAGCAGCGCAGCAGTCCTTCTTCCTGGCAGAGTGTCCACAGGTCCAGGAATGTACTGAAATGGTAGTGTATGAGGTCCTTCTTTTTTACACAGTTGTGTCTTTGAAGTGGGGAAAAGTTCTAGAGGCATGCATTTATAGTGCACAGATGCTCTGTCTTTTACTGCCCTGGCTCCAAACTAACAATAGGGGGTATGCAGTCCTTTGTTTAGGTCCAGGGCGCAGCCTATTCAGGTGTAAGTGAGGCTGGGCCTAGCTCCTCCCTCGCATTCTGCCAGTGATGAGCCATCCAGTCACAAATACGTTCTCATTGTGTGGGACTGTCTAGGAGGTATACACAAAGTCCAACTGCCAACTTCACCCATTCATGTGACCAGCAACAGGCTGCAGACATCAAATGGCTAAGGCAAAAAAGGCCAACTTTTCCAAAGTGGCATTTTCAGAATTGCAATTTAAAATCTGACTTCACCATAAGTTAGATTTTTAAATTAAGATGCCAGGTACACCAAACATGAACCAGCTATCTCTTCCTATTTGGAGATGACACTTATAAAATGTAATAAGGCAACTCCAATGTTATTCTATGGGAGAGATAGGCCTTGCAGTAGCGAAAAACATATTAAAGAGTTTTTCACTACCAGGACATGTGAAACTTGAAAGTACATGCCCAACTTTTTTAAATATACTGCACCCTGCCCTCAGGGCTATCTAGGGCCTACCCTAAGGGTGGCTTATAGATATTTAAAAGGAAGATTTGGGCTTGGTAAAAGGTTTATTTCACCAGGCCGAAATGGCAGTTTAACTGTATGCAGGCTCTGCAATGGCAGGCCTGAGACATGTTTAAAGTGCTACTTAGGTGGGAGGCATAACCAGTGATGCAGGCCCACTAGAAGCATTTAATTTACAGGCCCTGGGCAGTGGCGTAACAATAGCCCCAAGCCTCAGGGGGCCTTCTACAGCATGGACAGCATCCCCCTCATCAGAGAGCTCCTGACTGGGTCCAAAGCATGGGGTCACCCTCCATGCACTATGCAAGGGGCCCCTCTAAGTTTCATGATGCCACTGGCCCTGGGCACATATAGTGTCATTCTACTAGGGACTTACAAGTAAATTAAATATGCTAACTGGGTTTAGCCCATGTTGCCAGATTTTAGGGAAAGACCACAGGCACCTTAGCACTGGTCAGTAGTGGTAAAGTATGCAGAGGCCTAAGGCCAGCTAAAATGAAGTCAGAAAAAACAGGGGTCTGAAAGCAAAAAGAAAGGGGAAACCATGCCAAGGATGCCCCTTCTAATAGAGGGCATCCCATTTTTGGACATATCTTTGTACACTGTTCTGTTCACTGCACATCTAACCAATGGCATGTGCTGTGGTAAGTAGTGATTGGATTATTTGCTAGTAAGCAGTTACTGTGGGCATAAAGGTTCCAGCATGAGTGGCATTTTACAGCATTCATAGGCAAGGATAAGTTATGAATTCAATCCATTCATTGTTATGTTATGTAATGGTATGTTATGCTATGCCGATTTGTATAGCGCAATCATCACCCAAGAGGGTATCCAGGCACTTGGGCAAGGTGTGTAGGTGTGTGGCCTCAAGTTGCTTATATGAAGGTCTTCAGCTTCTTGTGAAACCCAAGAAGTGAAGACAAGGCTCTGATGTGTTGAGGTAGGCGATCCATGTCTTGGGGGAAATGTAGGAAAATGAATGACCTCCTGTTTTGCTTTTGCGGATGCAGGGAATGTGTGCGAGTGAGAATGAAGCAGAGCATAGGTGTCTGCTGGTTATGATTTCAATCTGATTTCAAACCAAGCATCAACCCTTCATCAGCAGATTAAATAAATAAAATATCAAAATGAAAACTACTCACTCTACATGATTCTTAGCAATAGATTTGCATATTGAAATAATCAATGCTGACAGAAAGAAATTCCAAATCTTAATTGTCCATTTCTCAGAATGCTATCCCTGTTCTGCACACTCTAAATGCTGCATACTTTCCGACCACGTCCCCCGCATCCGAAGAGCGACAACAGGAGGAAGGTACTTCTCCTACCTGGCCGCCAAGACCTGGAACTCCCTCCCTCCCGACCTGCGCCTGACCCAAGACCACCTCTCCTTCAGGAAGAAGCTGAAGACCTGGCTGTTCGAGCAGTAGCGGCAACCCCCCCCCCCCCCCCCCCCCCAGCGCCTTGAGACCCTACGGGTATGTAGCGCGCTTTACAAGTGTCACTGATTGATTGATTGAATGATCTTATAGCTTCTTTGTCCCAGTCTTTTTTGTCTCACATCACCCTGCTTATGATCTTGTGACAACCTCCTGTGTTCTGTCCTCTCTTTTTGCTGCAGTCAAATCAATTAACTCTTCCATTTGACTCTATCATTGATGGGTACCAACACTTTGCGTCATGTGCTTACCTTCCAGTAGTATGTTTTTCATTTCTATTGTAGTTTAGTAAACGAAACATTTCATCTTGTCCCTGTCATTGACCCCAGAATATTGCATGCCCCTAAAAATCCAATCTATTTAGAATAACCATAGTATCGTTTGGCCGGTTATACCTCCTCAGTGATATTAGTGGCACACAGCTGCAATAAATTATTTTCACCATCACACTCCCGCTCAAAACAATAGATTTTTGTCTGATTATTGTAGTAGTTTCACAATATTGCCCATGTTTTTAATTTACAGCACAGAATATTTTGTGCCGGACGAGTTCTAGCACCAGGTAAGTGAACTTTGCTCTCACACCTGGAACAAAAGACATGTCTTTGTAGCTATGCCCTCCACCCACGGTGTGAGTATTCCTGCTTTTTCCTAGCAAAATATACACAGTATGCTGCTTGCTGTATTTGCTTGAGCTCTCCATAAACCACACTATCTTTAGCAACTGATGTAAAATGTGTTCACATTTTGCACACAGCAACCTCTCCTGCCAATTCTGTTTTTCAATTGGTCCATTTTGATTTCGTCATGAAAAACACGTAGTTACAGCGTACCACTAACATGAATAGTACAACTCCGGGGATGTCAGAAGGGTGGGGTGGGAGGGGATTAACCCCTTGTGTGCTGATGACGGAACCGCTCCGTCATCAGCTGCGGTGGCGCTGTGCTGATGACAGAGCGGTTCCGTCATGGCCCGCCCGCCCGCCGCTCATGCGCGGCGCGAATTCCGCGCCTGCGCTGGGCGTTCTATTGAGCGGGCGGGGCCATGACGGAACCGCTCCGTCATAAGCACAGCGCAACCGACGCTGGTGACGGAGCGGTTCCGTCACCAGCATGCGCCCGCCGCTCTTCCGCCCGCCCCCTTAGCACTGCGGCGGAATAGCCGCTGCAGTGAAGGGGTTCAAGACCAAGCGCCTTGCATTCCAACACCAAAATGTGTTTCTTGATTTTGTATTATTTAAAGCAAGCTTGTCAGCATTATTGAAAATGGAGGAGCTGATGTGGCCTCAGCAATAGTTGGCAACAGATGTTGGAGATAGGCTGGGCCTCATTTACGAGGAAATGACGCTGCGCAGCACCGCATACCATTTTGCTGCGCTGAAGTGCATCATTTTAAAAGCACAGGGATGCACCGTGTTTACAGCAATACAGCTCATCCCTGCGCTCTCCTCTGTAACGGCGCGTAAACAGCAGCCATGTGCCAATGCAGGCACGCTTGCACCATGGTGCCAGGGCACCTTCCTGCACTAAAACAATCACTGATGGTGGTTTCCTCTTTCTATGTGTGCAGCATACATAAATAGAGGAAAAAACAAGGTGAAATAAAAGTATGTCTCCTCGTTGTGCCATTCTTACGCCGCCCCTGAGGAGGCTGAGGATTCTGCAGCATTCCCAGGTTTATGAAACGTTGTATATCTGGGAATGCAGCAGATTCCATTGGTGTTGTGTGGGAACACCCACAACAACACCCATGGCATGCCCTTTTCACACAAAGTAATGCTTGAAAAGGGGCCATATTTACAAGGCCATGAAAAGCCACACAGGGTGGAATTGTGTTGCCTTGTAGATATGGGCCAGCACACTGCGCCGCCAGTGCTTGAAGTGCCGCAAGGGGCTTGTAAATAAGCCCCCGTGTTTCTTTCCCTGATGGACTTGGGTTTTTATTATATATTTACAGTTAGGTGCTGATTGGACATGGCAAACAAAGAAGTTGTATGCAATGTTTTTGCGTCATGATGTGTGCCCAGAGCCCTGTATTAGTGTTACTCAATTTTGCAAGATCAAACCTAGAGCATTCCCAAACACAGAAGCAGGACTATGAGTGTGTTACTACTGAGAGGCACAGAATTACTTAGCAGACAGTGCCCACCAATGTCGAAAACACAGACGATGAGACCCTAAGATGTGATTAAGGGCAACAAACAATATCATGTGAGTTAATGAAATTGCCCTTTGATAAGGGAAGCTTCCTAATCGTGCACTCCCAAATATGAAAACTTACCTTCCCCTGTGTTTAGCCAATCATCTTCTTTTTAAAAACTGGGACTGGTGGGTGCTAAATTTACTGAACTTTAGAAGGACAGACGGTGAAAAATGAAGCATTGTTGTGGCAAAACTGGGCTGCATGGCCACCCAAGCCTGTTTCACAGCAGAATGATTCACAGAGATTCCGGCGATTGAAGGATTCAATAAAAACCTATGGGGCTTATTTACAAGCTCCTTGCGCCGCTGGTGTGTCACTTTTTATATGGCTACAAATTACTTAGTGATATAATAATCACTACGTATGCATGATGCAAACCCTCTTCATCCCTTTCTGCTGTATATTGCTCTAGTCCTATACTGGGGGATTGCTTAAACACCCTGCATGCTTAAGTCTCAAGGACATTTCTCAGAGTAGCTTATTTACACTGGTTCAGTAACACATTTGCTCCTATAGTCTCTAAATAGGCTTAAGGGCACTTGTTCCTATAATTTCAGGGTATTACTGGTTCCCTGGCCCTCATATAAAAGGTACAGGATGGGTGGCATTCTATACATTGACTGAGACAGCATGAGCCTTTAAAGCACCAACCAGAATATAATGTGCACCCCTCCCTGCACACACCCTCCTTTGTCCAGTCTATTTCTCCATTGATACAGGGAATGTTCAGTGTGACTCCAGTTAACAATTAGTGCTGGACCTGGCATGTAAGTGCATAATTCAGACTTCCAGATGTTCCAACGGTGCAAAGGAACAGTTTCTGTTTGTACCTCCCTGGCACACAGACCAGAACCGTTGCCAGAGTCAGAAGTACAGTACATTACTGTCTCTATTTGCCCTAACTGCTTTCTTTCCTCTTTATCTCACCTTTATTTTAGTTTATGGCTATGCCATAAATTACAATATAACATGTTATCTCTATTTTGGCTGTTGTTCTTGGCATAGTGTGACTCCCTTCAATAATCTCCACAGCTTGACTTTTCCCTTTATTTATTGTATACCTATGTAAAAGCTGACCTTGCACACTTCAGTGTGCTTTACAATTATTTGGCAACAATTAAAGATGAATCACACTGCAAGAAGGAAACAATGTTCAAGCTTAAATGTGGAGAGAGCAACAGTGAGGGCAGAAAATTACAAAAAAGGGAGCAGGGGGTGTAAAATGGCGCTGAAGATTGATTTCGAGGTGGATTAGAATGGCAAACAATTGGTTTGTTTAGATCTGTTGGAAATGCAGTCCGGAGTTTGCAACGTGGTGGAAGACAGTCATGATGTTATATTCCTTTCCATGTGCCACCCTTGCCCCCTTTGACATCCTCGCCACCCCCACCTCCATGCAACCCTTGATTCATGTACCTCCACGTCACCTTTGTCGCCCATGTCGAACTGCCACCCACACAGCAAGCTCCTCTTGTACCACTGCACTTCCATATCCCCATATCCCCTATTTTCCTATTCAATATCCTGACCAGCTACGTCACTTCCTCCCTTTCTTCCTGTGTCCCCATGCCTGTCCCACCGCCTATAAACCCACACCTCTGTGCATTGTGTGTTTGTCTGTCTCCTTGTCCATGCTTGTGCTAAGTACCCATGCCACACTCTGCTGCACACGTACCTGCTCAATTCACGTGCCACCCTCCCTGCTTGTGCCACCCATGACCTCTGTCCAATTGCCCCACCATTATCTCTCTGTACCATTCACACTATGTACCTCTCAAAACCGCAACCTAATGTAGCCTCTGCCGCATGCACCTTTCAGCTCCTCCAGCCTCACCACATGTACCCAAGGGTCTGCCTCCTTCTCACCCCTTTCCATCTGTGGCCATGTCTCCCAACCTGTACCTTCCATACCTTGGTGTCACCTACCCCTTTGCTTTCACTTTACCTCCCTAGGGGAAACAACCTTCACAATGCAGTTATTACATCGCACTACCTTTACATAGCAGGCATTACATCAAAAAATCCTTTACATAGCATGTCATTACAAAGCAGTCATTACATTGCATGTCACCACAACGCATGTCATTACAACGCATGTCACTACAATGCAGGCATTACATCCCAAGTCATTACAACGCATAGCATTACAACACATAGTACCTTACACTATCTGACACTTACCCTGCTGTTGCACTCACTGGAGTTAGAATAGTAATTTTTATCCCTACACTATCCAACACTTACCCTAATGTTTCACTCACTGGAGTAAGAATAGTAATTTTTATCCCTACACTATCCAACACTTACCCTACTGTTTCACTCACTAGAGTAAGAATAGTAATGTTTACCCCTACACTACTTAACACTTACCCTACTGTTGCACTCGCTGCAGTTAGAATAGTAATTTTTACCCCTACACTATCCAACACTTACCTTAAATGTGATGTTATGGTATGCATTGTAATGGTATGCGTTGTAAAGGTATAATGCGATGTAATGGCATGTGTTGTAAAGGTAGTTTCTGAAAATGCGATGTAATGGCATGCAATGTAAAAAAATGCGTTGTAAAGGATGTTGCGATGTAAAAACTGCGTTGTAAAGGCATGCATTGTAAATGTATGCGTTGTAACGTCATACATTCCCTCCCTAGCCTTATCCATTATTTGTTCTCCTGGCATCTTTGTGCCCCTACTTGCCTTCTTGCCCATGCAATCTGTACCTCTTTGCTATCCCCCATGCCTCTGCTTATCTGTATGCCCCTGGCACATTTTTATCTTCCTATGCCAAATTAATATTTTAGACATTTTGCAACAGGAGTCACCTGTTCCTCGCAACGCAAGCTAAAACACTGTCTCCTGTATTTTTTGGGTGAAGTTTGCTCTTCTGCTGTCTGTAATGCAGCTGTTCTGTGAATGAGAGATGCCAACAGCTAATGAGTGGGCTGCATTTGATGCTAAGGGTGGCAGTCTGATCCTGGTGGAAACCTAGGCGGCTGCCTACTCTTCCCTCAACATAGCTGCCTGTAAAATGCTGCTGCCCGTGACCCTCCTGGTCTGCTTGTCGCACTGACCCTTGAAAAATCCTTTTTCACAAAAGAGAGTACCAAGACTGCTAGCTTTGCCAATGCTTGCTTCCCTTCCTGCTTCTTCCCTGCTCATTCTTGTTCACTTCTGTGCCAGCCATTCCTACTCAAGGACGCATATAGTCATTTCATTAAACAAGTTACTGTTTCATTTGCAAAAGTTTGTATTTGGTAGGATGCCTGATAAGAATGTTCCCCTAGTGCCCTTGAAACCAGCACAATGTAGGCGCTACACAAATAAAATATTCATTTGACAAGAGCATATCTCCCAATGCCAGCTGTGTTTCCCAGGATCCGCTAGGTTGTTGCCTCTGGTTATTTTCAGCTCTGTGTATTTTCCACTGTCGGAAAACATAAGACCGGATGGAAACCTGTGCTTTGAAGCAAGCTGTTCCCATTCCCTTAGTTTCCACTGGGCTACTAAGATGCATGTTTGAACAGGAGTCAGAATATCATTAGCAACTAGAGTGCAGAACTGCCATTGTTAACTTCAATAGGTGTTATTTTTGTAAACAATACTTAGGCCTCAATATTTGTGTCCGGGGATATTTGAGTTATGATTTTCTGGTATACACAAACAGGGCCAGTGGAGATTATGGCCAGATGTATGACCCTATTTTGCATGCGCAAATGGGCGACCCGTTGGCTAATGCAAAAGGTCACAGGGCCATGTACAATTCCTAAATAGCGAGTCGCAATTTTTTGGCGACTCGCTATTTAGGATTTACGAGTTGCTATTAGGAACGGGCGTTCCCTTCCTAATAGAGACTTCAAAGCCATGTATGATTGTTTTGCAACCACAATTGCGGCGCTCGCAAAACACTCGCAAATTACCACGCTCTTCAAGAGGGAGGTAATGCACTCGCAACCCTTTGCAAATGCAAGGGAAAATATTTTTATGGGGAGGCAGTGGTTTTTCTACTTATTTGCTGTGATTATAATTTGACATCAAGCTGTGTCCTGGAAGCTGTGTCTTGGAAGCTGTGTCTTGGAAGCTGTGTCCTGGAAGCTGTGTCTTGGAAGCTGTGTCCTGGAAGCTGTGTCCTGGAAGCTGTGTCCTGGAAGCTGTGTCTTGGAAGCTATGTCTTGGAAGCTGTGTCCTGGAAGCTGTGTCTTGGAAGCTGTGTCTTGGAAGATGTGTCCTGGAAGCTGTGTCTTGGAGCTGTGTCTTGGAAGTATTACACGGCTACACCTTGAAAATTGAAAACCTGAATAAATACCCAGAACCTGGATCAAGTGTTTTTGGACTTTTTCAAATCGCAGAGTACTATTAAGATTACTTTAGTGCGCTCGGGTAGACCTTAGCTCAATTTACAAGGGTCGTACATCTGGCACTTAAAGAACAGCAAGGGCAAACTCCCCAAATCCGCACAGTTCAATGCACATAAGGGCCCTCTGGTCTAAAGGTGAAGTCTAAGATAAATACAAGACCACCAGATCAAAAAGACTTCATCGTGTTAAGAGGTTCCCCAGTGACGAAGCACGCCACCTTTGGTGGGTGAGGAAAACGTCCTTTAAAGGGACGCCTTTTGGATCTGGTGGTCTTGTATTTAGCCTCGACTTCACCTTTAGACCTGAGAGCCATTATGTGTGATTTTCTGGTACCATATTATTTGGACAGCGACCACTGGAAGATACCCATTGATACTCCCCTGTGTAAGCAATATAGGCAGGTTTATCAAAAGATTGAGGTGGAAATCAGATAAACACTCTGAACAGAGTTTACTAGTGAGTGAAATTGTAATTTTTTCAAGCACAATGTGTAATTGTCATGACAAATTCATGTGGTATGCAGAATAATCTTGAGAAGTCATGTGCTTGAAAATTGTAGGGAGATATGTCTAGGCATACAAATGTCTTGCGAGATATCGCATCAATGAATTTTCTATTCAATTTCTAAATCGACCTGGCCAAGTTCCTAGCACAGCGCCTACAGCTTTGCCACATGTACAGTTTCACAGTTTCTACAACACTTTCTCTTCTTAAGACAGCTTCCCACAGGCAAAATTTCACCAAAAACCTAACAAGAAACATCTGTGTGGGGTTATGCGTGCGTAAAAAAAGGCTTGGTTCTAGAGTGTTTCAACTATAGCAAAAATACAAATAGCTATATGGTCCAACGGGTCATCGTGTGAGAGTGACTGCAACGCGCAAAAAGGAGATGACAAACCTAACTAAAAAACTACGCAAATTGGTGTAAGTATGCCAATGGATACATTTGGAAATATCCTTCAATTTGTAGATGTGTGTAGGCCGGAGAAGATCTACCTAAATTATGGAGGAGTAAATGTATTGGATCACTTCTGAAATCAGGGGCTTTACCTTTAGAGTTCCTTTTACAAAGCTTTGTAGCTTGGTGTTTCAGTCAGGCTATCAATTCATCCAACAGCACATATTTCCATGGACGACATTTAGAGGTCGCCAGCTGTGAACCCTGGCTTGCCCCTTGCAACCCCTGGCACTACTTTTGCAACCCCTGGCATCAGAAATGGCAAAATCAGTGCCTGGAACACAGGGGCAGCTCTTCCTAAGGGACATAAAGCGGAGCTCAACTTGCCTGGTTTCTGTCAATTTGTTTATTATACAAATATTGAATAACATGATGCACTCAGTGTAATAAAATATGGAATACATTAGCTGGAATATGAACCTATCTGGAAGCTAAAGTAAGTAAAAAATACTGTCAAATGAATGTTGTATGAATGCTTGCTTGTGGGCGAGAGTGCGTTTATGTGCTCGAGAGTGTGTGAATGTGTTAGTATGTTAAAGCATGTATGTGTGAGTCAAAGTAAAGGTCAAATGGCGTGCGGTGTCACTTTCGCTACTCCTGGCATTTTTGGGTGAAATGACGGCCGAGCATATTACCAACAGCTTCTTATCACTCACACAGGTGTGCTAGACATAGGACACCTGTAGCTAACGAGGACGTATTCTGTGCAGCCCTATGGCTCACACACCTCCAATTTCATCCACCGACACAGTCACTCCCCTGACTGTTCACCTACACAAATCCAAAACAGCTCTAGTTTGGGATGACACTGTTTGAAGTGTGATACCTGGGCCACAACTGGCATATTTTGGGCTCTGCAAGTAGTGGTCGAATTGGGAGGGATCTATTGGGAACAGTGTTCCCAATCTTTTAAATTTTTTTACAAAAACAGTTCTTCTTTTTGTTAAAAAAACACAATTGTTCCTGAATAGTTAATGCTGGGTGTGAGGTACCTCCAGCTGAAAGGGAAGAGAGGGGGTCTCCTGTATTGTGATGCCACGGGAGAGCCACATTTCAAACCAGGATTCAATTGGTGACACCCACAGACATCTACAGGGATCACATTAACCAGCTGAGCTTTCCTAACATAAATGCGTGCACTTCCCACTTATTACTTTCACTTGTATTTATTATCATTTAAGGTGTGTGTGTTACATTTTATAAGTGAAAGGTGAACAACATAGTTGCAGAATATGTTTTGATTTTTTGCCACGTCTCTGACCCCAATCCGCACTAAATGACTGAGCTCCTACTAAACTCGAAATCACAGTTCCCATACTTTTTATGCACTTCAACTGCAGTGTGCAAGTGTTAATTAACAATGACAATTGGTTCAACTGAGGCAAACGGCAAGCCCCACAATGCATTAGTTTATCACAAGAATGCCCAGAACTGGGAACATAGGGGCAGATATACAATAACTGGCGCATCCCTGCATATCAGCAGGGATGCGCCAGTTATTGTGCGTCACGTCTCCGCCACCATGTATGCGCCGCATTTACAATGCGATTTAGAAAAGGGGGTGGTGATGAACAGAGTGTCTGAGTTAAACAGACCACTCTTACCCAGTCCAAAGATCAGGGCTTGATCCATCACCGTTATTTATCTCACTGCCCCATCCCAGCTCAGAACCTGGCTATATGCAAATCAGTCTGTCCCTGGCCCAGTGCATCATGGGAACAGGGCAGACTAAACTACCAAGCCAATTCTTCACCAGAAAGGAGACAAGCTACCGGGGACCGGTTTCTGGCATTTCAGCCTTCTTCGGCCCGGCTTGCTTGAATCCTGATGGAGCAGTGAGAAAGGGACTCATGTCTGAGTATACCCTGCCACACCTATAGTGGCCAAAAACGATTTAGAAAAGGGGGTGGTGATGAACAGAGTGTCTGAGTTAAACAGACCACTCTTACCCAGTCCAAAGATCAGGGCTTGATCCATCACCGTTATTTATCTCACTGCCCCATCCCAGCTCAGAACCTGGCTATATGCAAATCAGTCTGTCCCTGGCCCAGTGCATCATGGGAACAGGGCAGACTAAACTACCAAGCCAATTCTTCACCAGAAAGGAGACAAGCTACCGGGGACCGGTTTCTGGCATTTCAGCCTTCTTCGGCCCGGCTTGCTTGAATCCTGATGGAGCAGTGAGAAAGGGACTCATGTCTGAGTATACCCTGCCACACCTATAGTGGCCAAAAACGATTTAGAAAAGGGGGTGGTGATGAACAGAGTGTCTGAGTTAAACAGACCACTCTTACCCAGTCCAAAGATCAGGGCTTGATCCATCACCGTTATTTATCTCACTGCCCCATCCCAGCTCAGAACCTGGCTATATGCAAATCAGTCTGTCCCTGGCCCAGTGCATCATGGGAACAGGGCAGACTAAACTACCAAGCCAATTCTTCACCAGAAAGGAGACAAGCTACCGGGGACCGGTTTCTGGCATTTCAGCCTTCTTCGGCCCGGCTTGCTTGAATCCTGATGGAGCAGTGAGAAAGGGACTCATGTCTGAGTATACCCTGCCACACCTATAGTGGCCAAAAACGATTTAGAAAAGGGGTTTAGAAAAGGGGGTCGAAGAGGCTGAAATGCCAGAAACCGGTCCCCGGTAGCTTGTTTCCTTCCCAGTGTAAGAATTGGCTTTTGTAGTTTGGTTTGCCCTGTTCCCATCATGCACTGGGACAGGAACAGACTAATTTGCATACAGCCAGGTTCTGAAACTGGGATGGTGCAGTGAGCTAAAAAACGGTGTTGGATCTAGCCCTGATCTCTTGACTGGGTGAGAGTATTCTGTTTAATTCAGAGACTCTGTCCCTCACCACCCCTTGTTGTAAATATTTTTGTCCACCCTAAGCGTGGAAGGGTATACTCAGATGTGAGTCCCTTGCTCATTGCACCATCAGGATTCAAGCAAGCCGGGCCGAAGAGGCTGAAATGCCAGAAACCGGTCCCCGGTAGCTTGTTTCCTTCCCAGTGTAAGAATTGGCTTTTGTAGTTTGGTTTGCCCTGTTCCCATCATGCACTGGGACAGGAACAGACTAATTTGCATACAGCCAGGTTCTGAAACTGGGATGGTGCAGTGAGCTAAAAAACGGTGTTGGATCTAGCCCTGATCTCTTGACTGGGTGAGAGTATTCTGTTTAATTCAGAGACTCTGTCCCTCACCACCCCTTGTTGTAAGCATTTACAATGCAGCACAAAATGGGGCAAAAATGGACAGATGCATGACGAATCTGCTGCCGTAAAGGCGGTGCATTGCTGGAGTTGCGTGGCAAGTGCGACGCAGGTCCAGCAAGGCTCTGGGGTGCCCTACCCTTAAAATGCTGCATCAATCCTTACGCCTGCTTCAAGCAGGCACAGGGTTTTGACTCAACATGGCCTTAAAAGTGGCTGAGTGAAATCTTGTAGAATTCACTCAGCCACTGTTAGGAGGCGTTCCTGTGCCGGATACCACCCCCCCTCCTGCGCTGGAACGCCTACATGTGGCGCAGGGCTTTACAACGTGACGCATCTCCCAGATGCGTCACGTTGTAAATATCCCGCTGCATGGCGCTGGCTTTGCACAAAAGTGACGCAACTGCGGCGTAAAAGAGGCGCAAGGGGCTTGTAAAAATGCCCCTCAGTGTCATGGAGGCATCCGATTAGTCGAAAACAAATCAAGTGATCTCACTCATTAACAATAAATCACGAGGCGTAGCTCTGTCAAGTGAGTCAGAGGTTTCTCCCGAGCCAGACACTTCTGCAATCCGCGACCGAGTTTTGAAATTGTTGCCAAATCAGTTGTTTGCTGCTGTGGGCCGGATCTTGTTTCATGTACGACCTGTTCCTACCACTGGACATTGTTTGATTTGAGGGGATTTTTCTGCTATCAGCTGACTGGGTCTTTGTGTGATTTGCTTTTCTAAGAGGCGTGTGAGGAGGTGGGAGGGTAGCTGGCGGTGAAACCTTGACAATGTTGATTTATTGAACATATGGAAAGCAGATATTAAAATCCAAGAAGGGTGACTGAGGTCGAAATACATTGCATATATCCTTTCAAGATAATCAAATCACTTATTTGCATGATTTACATGTGCTTGCCTCATCAGATCATAAAATATTTGTACCTTTCATATCATATCATATTTCAAGGGAAACTCTCCATATTATTATCTCTGAGCTCTGGATTTATATCCTACTAATAGCCAGTGTGGGATGTTTGCTTCTTACTACCTTGAGCTAGACTCTGTAAGTCTCTTACTTGTGTTTTTTTGTTTTGTTTTTTAGGAGTTTTACACAGCGCGAACTAGACCCAATACATCGGGTATCAGAGCGCTTTACATGAGCACCAGTTTCATTACACACGGACACATTCATTTTTGTAAGGCACGGGCAGATTAAGTGATTTGCCCAGAATCACAGGATGTTGAGCATTGTTGCCGAGACTCGAACCCAGTTCCCCAGCTTCGAGGTTGACAGCTCTAACCATAAGGCTACATCCTCTCCCCAATGTGTTGCTTTAAGAACACAGCTGTTCTCTGAGGGGACTTTGAGAGAGTGGAAAGGAGGTGAGCAGATAAAGGGAATAACTGCAGTGGCGTAGCTGGGGAGCTCGGGGGACGGTCCGCCCCAGGCGGCACAGGTTTTGGGGCAGCGGCCATCTCGGGGCGGCAAAAGCCCCCCTGTTCCTCATTGAATTTTGCCGCGAAGGGGTGGCAAACTGAGAAAATATTCGCCAGCGCCCCCCTCAAAACCCCTCGCTCGTCACTGCGGCCGCTGTGGTGCGGCAAAAGCAGAGATCGCCACGGGCTCCCATAGGGCTAGCTACGCCACTGAATAACTGCCTCACAGATTTAGAGTTTAGTGAACAGGGTACTCTATTACAAACATCCAATTGAAGATCCACCCACCCTGTAGGAGACCACCAGCTTGCTGTCGACGGAGCTAGTGGAAAGCATTCTCCTCTGGACTTAGTTGGGTTGGACAGTGTGATGTCCTTTTTTTCTGTCCTTCACAGATAAAAAACACAACTAATGACCCTAAGTGTGGGGGTGCACTCGTCATTTGCTTTTCAATAACTATCTCCCACTTTGCAATTTTGTTTTTGAAAAAACAAAAACTTTAGTAAAGTTTGGTGAACGACCATCATTCACCCGGATGCCCGGAGCTGAAAGTGGACTTTGAAGGGAATGATAGCAGCTACTCATTCCAGCTGGCTTCTGGGAAGAAGAGAAGGCTTCCACTAGGAGCTAAAGACGAGTGTAGTGTGACCGTAAGTGACTTTTCATAGTGTTTTGTTAAGCCATACCATGTCTACCAGTCCCGTGTCCATCTTGGCACTCACTGATGGCTCCTTTAACAGAATGCCATCTGCTTATTGTGGACTCCCTTTCGGTTGGAGACACAAAGTGTGGTTGGATCTTGAAATCTTCCCCAACAAGTGAGACTGTGAATAGGACGGTGTGTGTGAGTGTGTTTCTCTGTCTGTGTGTTTAGGAGTAAATCAAATCAGGTGTTTGTTAAGCGCGACTACTCACCTGTAAGGGTCTCAAGGCCTATTGTTATTACATTCCATAGTATGGTCTCCCAACCTTGCAGTAGAATAGGTAGGGCTGGCGCACAGCTGTATTTCAATGGAATTGTTCTAAATGTTTGAGGTGCTCCACAAGTGATGTCAAGCGTCCCACGACATCAACAATTAACAGTCCATGGTGTGGGGTCAGTGGATCACTGATCCCATCCTTATGGGCACACTGTGGTTCCCCTATGAGTAATAGAGGTTTCAAAAAAACTTTCAAAGCACAGTTCCGTTTGATTTTTTATTCATAGGTTACTTTTAGTAAACCATTGGTATTCCTCGTTTTTCATCCAGCGTTAAAGAAAGGAGGACCCTATTCACCTTAACCAGATTAATCAGCACACCTATTGTACGACGCACTGTCCTTTCCCTGATGAAGGGGTGTATGTTAACCCCGAAATGCATTGGATGTATAAGGATGGTACTATGCTATGCTGAAGTAAAATGAAAAACGAGGAATACCAATGGTTTACTAAAAGTAACCTATGAATAAAAAATCAAACGGAACTGTGCTTTGAAAGTTTTTTTGAAACCTCTATTACTCATAGGGGAACCACAGTGTGCCCATAAGGATGGGATCAGTGATCCACTGACCCCACACCATGGACTCCCAACCTTGCACACATGTGGGCGTGTTTGTTTGTGTATGTACATGCTCAGGAGGAAGTTGCATCATGCAACCTTCCCAACATTTGTGTATGTGTTTTTGTGGTCTGTGTGTGTCCATGTGAATATGGGCTTGTGTATATGTTGGAAGTTGGGTCTTGTTCTAACCCTCCCAACACATGTGTGCATGTGTGTGCTTTTTCGTGGGTAGGAGTGTAAGTCTTATTAAGTCTTGTGACAGTCTTCAACCTGGGTGCTTAGAGGGTGGTGACACAGACTGGGTGTTGTGGGATATAGTGAGGGTGAGGGTGATGCTGCCACCGGAGCCTTTGTTCTCAGTCTCTGCCCCTGTGTAAATGTGCCATACCCTAGAGTTCATGCATGTCTCCCTCCCCGCATACTCATGTTTTTCTGCAGCATTTCCCAGAGCCTGCCTGTGACTGTGTCGCTCACATTGTCCTTCTCCAAGTCCTGTGTTAAAGTCTCTCAACCAGTGTTTCTGTCTCTCCCCATGCCTTCTCGCATATCTAAGCGTGCCCGCCTCCCTGTTTAAGGGTCCATATCTTCCTGTCCCAGTGCCAGATTAAGACATTATTCAACAACAGAAATTGCCTCCTCTGCTTGGTTTATCACTTGACCAGCAACACTCACAAAGAGTAGATCTTAATTGGCTGATGCCACCATTGTGAGTCTGTTGCCCAAGGCCAGTTCTATTTCACTCAACGCTTTGAGGCTTTTATTCAGAATCAGATCTAACATCTCTTCCCTGAATGCAGTCTACGTAAACGCAAACACATAGGCAAAGGGACAACTTTATTTGTAATACCAAAATTGTGTAGCTATATACCACTTGTCAAATGCTTGCTGGACATTGAAATGCCTGTTATTAACCCAAAACAATCTCAATGTCCTCATCAGCTTCAAAAGGATGAAAGGCCTAGGTGGCCACCGGGAGTGGGAAGTTGAGCTAAGCAGGCAGCACACAGATCCCAACAAAGGTGCTTAACCTACTGGGCTACCATTGCTATTACATTCCATGCCAAGAGTTGCTTGACTGGTGCTTAGCAGAACCATTGACTAAGATCTCAACTAGATTTTTATTTCAGTACCTTTATCTGTCAAAAAAATAATAAAACGATGCTGGCAAAGAAGTCTCTTTCCTACTTTATGGGAGAGTGTTTTATTTTCCTTTATTTAGAGACTATGGGTAAAGCCTTGCAAAGGTTGGCACGAATGCCATAAATTTCGCCCAATTAAAGGGATAAGAGCCCCTGTGTTGAATGTATTTGTTATCCTTATTTGAGGGTTAGTTGTGGGTTGATGATACAGAGATTTGGGTTTGTGCATCACTCAGAAACCCAAGATCTGGGACCAGCTGTTTTTTCCCCAGCGTTTTATATAGCGCTAACTTGACCCGAAGATTTCAGGTATCAGAGCACTTAACATGAGCACCAGTTGCGTTACACAAGGACACATTCATTTTTGTTAGGCACGGGGAGATTAAGTGAGTTGCCCAGACTCACAGGATGTTGAGCATCGTTGCTAGACTCAATCCCGGATCCCTAGATTTGAGGTCCGCTGCCCTAGCCATTAGGCTACATCCTCTTCCCTGATGCATTGGCTTCTCTACCACCCCAGTGTTTTCAAATGTGTCAGTGAATTGAGATATGAGAGTGCTCATTAAATGGTGTCAATTCAGATTGCATCTTTACGGTGAACATTGCGCAGAAGGTCTGTCCCTGTTGCCTGGCATGAAACTGCACACCATAGTGAAGTGGGCGAGATTCGCTGAATATATAATGTTAAATTCCATGAATATATCTGATATTGAGCACACATGCTTGAAGCACTAATCTGAAACACTTTGTATGTGAGTCCCTCTCCTTATAAATCATGAGCTAAAAAGAATGGGGTCAAGTGCTTAGTTTGTGAAAGAAAGAGTGCTGGCGACCGAAGCTCTGCCTAGAAGCCATCGGGCGGTGCAATTAAGTGTCAGTGTGCCAAATACCAAGGCTGGTAGTCTCCACTACTAGATTTCCCATGACCTGTTTCTCGCTGTTGCAGGTTCCTGCTTTCTCCCTTTGGGACATATTTGCCACCTTTCTCTTCCTCCGTCTTTCCGATCTGTGTCTTTTTCCCTCTCTTGCACTCAATAAATATCGGATGCGGAAATGAGTGCCGGTCCCTCAAAATAAGTGCTGGTGTCTCCCACAGGCAACCACTGGCTCAAGTTAAGCACAGCCCGGGTATCCAAAGACGACTGTCATAGAAAATCTCCTCAGACTGCAGTCTGAGTCTGAAAGGTTTATTGACAAAAGTTAATACTGTTTAAATCCTAGAGTAAATCGCCCCCGGGGTTCCCCAGCGAAGTCTAATGGAGCTAAGTCATAAAGAGAAGACAGGGCTCAAATGTATACCCTCATGAGGTCACATGGTTAATTTTTAAAGTGAACACAAGCAAATGCTATGGACCTCTTTTAGGTGTCACAGGGGTCGCAGCTGCAACCCCTGGCTTGTCCTTTGCTACCCCTGGCACTGCTTTTGTGACCCCTGGCCTCAGAGGTGGCAACATCAGTGCTTGGAACACAGGGGCAGCTCTTCCTAATGGATGCTGGTTGGAGCTCCAATCATCTGGGTTCTGTCCATTTTTTTAATTATACAAATAGTGGATAATATTATTCACTATTACTGTATTAAAAAATGGAGTAAATCAGCTGGAATATGAGCCTATCTGGAAGCTAAGGTAAGTAAAAAATGCTGTTAAATGTTTGTTGCATGCATGCATGCTTGTGGATGAGAGTGTGTTTATGTGCCTGAGTGTGTGAATGTGTTAGTATGTTAAAGCATGTGTGTGTGAGTCAAAGTAAAGGTCAAATGGCGTGCGATGTCATTTCCACTAACTTCCGGTATTTTGGTGAATTGACATCCAAAGCAGATGCCTTGGCTGAACGTAGGGGAGCAGGAGTGCATGTCCTTCGTATAGTAACAAATATGTAAACTTTTTTGGTCTGATCAAGCTCTTCTTGACTTTCACACCCTGAGAACCGAGATGTAAAGGTGGCCCAGTCTCAGAGATGGGCACTTACTTTAGCCACTGTTAGCATGAGCAAGAAAACATGGCTGAAGCAGTTTAAAGTTACACCAGTGAAAGTAAATATGATTGACACTTTCTCTCACCCATGCTCCTTCAGTGGACCTAGCATTGTAGAAAGTGTTGTCAGACATGGACCATCCGACTATTCTGAGCTTCCTTTGACCTCAGTACTCATGACCTACAAGCCAGGTGTGGATTACAAATGTACCCTGGCTTCATAAACACCACTGCCCCAGTGCTGGAAGTCAAAGGTTTTAGAAAAGTGTCAGCCCTTGGGCTTCTCTTACCATAAGTTAATGAAAGCCGAATTTGAGGGTGGGCAGTAGGGTATCTATCTCTGCTTTCCAAATTATTTGATTGTGCTCCATTTGTACTGCATGTAAAATAGATTTATTGATTGAATTTGTTTGTTAACACGTACTAGCAAAATTGTGTTGCCTGAGACCCATGCAGTACATAGGTTCATGATGAAGAATTTAAAAATTTTGGTTTTTGTTACCCTGCTTCAGTTGTTTGAGCAGCACACGTCCTTGTTCACAAAGTGTTTGTTTTTTTGCACTGCCTGTCATTCCATTATATAGTTTTTAGGTTTAATATATCACGCGCATGGCCCAGGGGAAACAGAGTGCTTTACTAGATTCAGGGGCATATTAGCAAGGGCGATATCGCCGCTTTGGCAGGACTTTTTCCAGCGAAAGTGGCAATATTTTTATCGCCCTATTAGCAAGCTGTTGCTAACAGCAGTTAGCGACAGCTTGTAGGCAATAGCTACAGGTTTGGGGCCCGCTTTGCATGTCAGCGATATTTATCGCTAATGACATGCAAAGTGGGCGTACCCAACCTTTTAGCTACTGAAAGCAGTCGCTAACACAGCTATCGCCTATTAGCAAGGCAGGCGAAGCTCTAAAAACCTTGCGCTAAGCGCGATTATCGCCAAAACCCTGCTCAGACCACTTCTTAACCTGTATATCCAATGGGAGGGGGATATTCAGGTTAAGTCCCCATTAGCGATGATGCCTGAATATCGCTGGATTTCTAGCGATATTCACGCATTGAGCTGCTATCGCCGGATATTTTATCGCTTTGGAGATAAACGTTGCTAATAACACGTTATCTCTGCGATAATATCCGGCGATCGCCAACAATAAAAAAAAATGCGCTAAGCACATTTAGCAATAATTTTCGCTATTTGTTGCTAATATGCCCCTAAATTCTAACAAAATCACAGTAATAAAATACATCTTTTCCCTTCCTCTAATCATACCGTCTCTCAGGTATGTTTAAAACCCAGAAGTACAGTGAGCATGGCACACTTGTTTGCAGAGATAGTCATGGACAGAAAACCTACTTTTATTTTTGCAATACCTGATAGCACCAGTTGTCATGCTTTGGAATGCAGATTTTTCCCTGGGCTTCTTACCACACTTTGCATCAGTTTTACGCCCCACTAGCACTGCTTCTCACACGTCTGCAAAGGGATCTTCTGCCGATTACACAAGGCTGCGCGGGAGGATGTGTCAGACTTTGGCATTGGGTTGCATGTAATAGATACAAGAAGTGAGCATGTTATTTTCACCCCCCTGGGGATTTGGAAGGACATCTGCTTACCACCCATCCTCTCACCGCTCCATTACTGAAACACACACTCCCTGGGAGCCATTTGATGAGCAGAACCACAATGCCCTTCCAGATAGAAGTGCTGACTCAGAGCCTGCTCCTAAGCATGAGTCAACTCTGAGTACTTCATGAGATCATTTCTGAAAAGAAAGGTGAAGCATGCTCTGGATGAATTTACTGGATTACAGACTGTCTCGTCTAATTGCTCAGGAGATAATACACAAATAGCAAGCATATCATAAGCCTCATCCTGCCATGACAGTATTCCAGCAAACACAATAAGATGATGGACGGAGTGCTGAAACTTTTCAGACACCCACCCCCAGTCACAGATCTGGGTTGAAACCATCATCATTCTTTTGCTCACCATGCCACCCCAGTTTGGACCCAGCCATAAGCAAATCAGTCTTCACTGTGCTGCCCATGGGAACAGTCCAGTCCGAACTGTCAGGCCAGATCCTCCCTGGACTGGAAACAAGCATCCTAGGACTGGTTGCGGGGTAACACCCCTCATCAGCCAGGCACGCTTAAATGCAGTGGCAAAATAAGCAAGAGACCCTCGTCAGGGCATACCCAGGCCACTTAGGGCGAACTGGGGGTGAATGTTTGCATCGGTCAGTGTTCCATCTGTCATTTGTTTCTTTTGCTTTTGTCACCCTAAGTTGGCAGGGTATGCCCAGACGTGGGTCTCATGCTCAATGCACCACTGGATTCAAGCTAGCCTGGCTGATGAAGGGTGTTACCCCGAAACCGGTCCCAGGATGCTTGTTTCCGGTCTAGGGAGGGTCTGGCTTGGCAGTTCGGCTGGACTCTTACCACGAGAAGCAGAATCAGGACAGATTTGCATATGGCTGGGTCCTAACTGGGGTGGCGTGGTGAGCAAGAGAACGATGGATTAAACCCAGATCTTTGTGACTGGGGCTGAATGTTTGCATTTTTCAGCATTTCTTCCATCATTTGTTCCCTTTGCTTATGACAAAATTCAAGGCATGGGTCATTTACAAACTGTGATTAAGTGGGTTCCTAGTAGCTCTCCTGTATGGCAGCCCACTCCCAATCTCAACTCTTGTGTGTGTGCCAGGTCCATTGGCAGCCAATGAACTGGGCTTTAAATCAAAATAATAAACACCTTATTCTGAGTTTGGGGGTACAAGATGAAGGATATCCCATCTCCCATTTAACACTCACCATAGGATATAATGCACTTGTAATACAGTGAATGGGATATTCATCACATTTGTGACAAAGTATCCCATCCACCGAACTCTAAATTCGGCATTAAATCAGTTGCATTATCAAAACCACAACTTGAAATTCATTTTAAGCGCCATCCAGATTACTCTGAAATGTTGTTATGAATACCCTGAACCTGATTCTCAATAGTGCTCCAGTGCTCAGACATCCGCTACACCGGAAGTACCTCCTGATGCTATGATATCAGTCCTGCAATATCCCTTTGCCCTACCCAGTCCCTACTCTGGTGCCACAGTGTTGACTTTATCCTGCTTTCACCCAGAGATCAGGGACAATGCTGCCACAGGTGACATGAATTGGCCTGAAAGGTCAAGCATGTTTTTGGATGAACGGGCAGTTGAACTGAGCATGGTGGGTGACAATCGTCAGGAGCCTGGCATACAATATGTGCACAGCCTCCACCACAATTGCCTGTAGACTAAACAGTGCTGTGACAATCACTCCAGGGGCAATATCACAAGCAAGGGAAATGGGCAACTGTATACCACTAACCCCCAATTAGATACCTTCAGACAAACTTTAATGGGAACATTCCACCCATCTCCCTGGGCCCAGTGCTAATGCAACCGCTGCATTAGTTATAGCTGCATAGCTGAAATCATAGATAAAGAAGAAATACTAATGGAACAGGCTGGAAATCTTCCACCAATGTAATCTGGGACATACCATCCTTGCTAAGACTGACAAGCTTCAATAATGGCAGGCAGCAAAGTGGCAATGACTCAAACCCAGTGTCTCCACAACCGAGTTTGCCACATCTTTTGCCACAAATGAGTGAGGAATGATGACTCCCGTCTTCCTGATTCTGTTTTGAACTGTTGTTTCTTATCCTGAATTCCCACTGAGCCCTGCCCTGTATGTGCTCACAACGTCATTGATCCTTTGTGACTTTCTCTCTCTCTCTCTCTCTTTCTCTGTATATATATATATATATATATATATATATATATATATATATATATATATATATATATATATATATATGAACAGAACAATCTTCAAGAAAACCACACTCCTGCTGTGGAAACGAAGACACGGACCCAATGGTTGCAGTAAAGGAGATCTTTAATGAAAACCTCTCTGGTTACGCGTTTCGAGCAACTAGTGCCCTTGGTCACATATATATGTATATATATATATATATATGTATGTATGTATGTATGTATATATATATATATATGTATGTATGTGTTGTATATATATATATATATACAAACACCTTTCCCCTCAAGGAGAAATACGAGCCGCACATGGATGTATATATGTATGTATGGATGTATGTATGTATATATATATATATCCAGAATGCCGCGTCTCCACCCAGCGCGCAAAACTTCGCAGAGGAAAGGATAGCACGGACACGGACCAAGTAAGTGCTGGAAATGTATTAGTGCAAATTCAGCCGCATGACATTTCGGCTCCAAGGAGCCTTGCTCACATGAAATATATATATATATATACATACTTGTCACATTTTTCAATCACATTATTCTTGGGGCAGAATATTCCATGATTGGCATCTGATATTAAGGTGTGTCTTTGCCTGGGTTAGGAGTGTTTAAGAAAGTGATCTCTTTTGATGGTCTATCTTTACCAAGGTTTGCCATTTTTTTCAGCTTTGCCAGTTGCTGTGTACCTTCTGCCCCCCTAAACCTTGGTAGCCTTCCATCTTCTAAGTGCATTAACTTCCTGCCCCTTATCCAGTAAATTTACTGCTGCTTTCAACAAGTCAAATGACTAGTGACCCCTCATGCACATATCAATTTCCCCTGCCCAAACAAATACAATTTGTCTATTATCTAGTCATGAAATACTCCTATGCATTTAGTATTCTACTTCTTGTCCTTGTTCCCATATACTGATAACACCTACATCTTGTCTGTCCCCTAATATATGGAGTACATCCACTTTCAGTCATTTATTGAGACGATTCATTGCACCGTGCCATATTTAATGCACTCAGTGCATTAACCTCCTGTGCCTCATCCGTATAAAGTGCAGTTAATTCCTGATTGGATGAAAGCAATCACTTCCAGAAGCACTTCCAAAGCACCCAGAGATGCCACCTCAGCCACCATCCAATATTCAGAGTGCATCCACCTATATTGCCTTGATAAATAAGGTGAGTGCTTGCACTTCCTGTGCCTCATGAAAAATGATCTATATCATTTGATCGTATGTATATCATTAAAAAGTTAATCTCTAAAAGTAACTATTTAGTCAAACTACAATCCTCAATATATTGGTCATATGTTGCACTAGCTTTATTTTCTGAAAACATCACAAAAACAGAATTTTATGAATAAACGCACATTACAGTTTGTGTTACTTGTTTGCCCAGGGGTCGGAATTTCGAGTTGGGTGCTATTTAAGGCATCCGACAATTATCCGATGAATTAAAAAACTCAATCTTTGTAAAATGTTTACCTGCTGAAATTTAACTGGTTGAAAAATTGCAGTATTTACCGTATGATGGGTATTTCCGTGCGTTCGGATTTTGGTAAGGTAAGCACCAAAATCAGCATTTTATTCCCCAGAAATTCGCAATAGGTGCTATTTATCGTACCTGATAAATAACTTATCCGGTGGTATCGTTGTTTGTCAGGTGCGCTAAGTAGCATCAATACTCGTAATCAGGCCCTTAGAGCTTTACAGCCAGATTCATCAAAGGAAATTCGTCTCGCAAAGGGCCAGATTCTAAGAATCTGGCCCTTTGCGAGCGCTATTTTTGCATTTGGGATTCATCATCCCAAACGAAAAATTGCAAATATAGAAATCGCTAAATTGCGATGAATTGCATTTAAGGAGTCTCAATTTGAGATTCCTTAAATGCAATTCATGAACCATTTAAAAATTGTGAATTCGCAATCTGGGGCCGCTATTTACCGCGAAGTCTAACTACGTGGTAAATAGCGAAAACTTAGAAAAATGCACTTTAGTGCATTTTTCTAAGTTGCATGTTGCACACACACATGTCCTTTGGACATGTGTGTGCGCAACACCAGTGTACATTACCATTTCAGGGGTGCTACAGGGTGTCCTTTGGACTCCCTGGCACCCTTGAAATCGCTTCCTTATTTGCGATTCGCAATTTGCGAATCGCAAATAAGGAATGATTCCCCATTCATTCCTATGGGCCTTTAGGCCCATAGCAATGAATGGGGAGTCATTCCTTATTTGCGATTCGCAATTAGCGAATCGCAAATAAGGAAGCTGTAGGAATCGCAATGAATATTGCGATTTCTACATGAATCCCGTTTTGCGAGTCTTAAATAGTGATTCCTTAATAATCGCTATTAAGGACTCGCAAAACATGACAATGATGAATCTGGGGGTTAGTTCTTACTGGCACTTGTTGCAAAATATTTAGAGGCTCATTAATGGATGCAGTAGCTCCATTTTGAAATCTGGCAGACATTTTGCACCAGTTCAGCCCGATTTGAATTCAAGACTTCTGAAGTCGTGGTTGGAGTATGCATTGATTTTTCTGCCGGGTGATTTGTTGGCCGGGCGCTATCAATGCAAGCGGCGCTCGCTGCATCAGCAAAGAGGCACACATTTGAATTCCACCGAGCAAGTCAAGTGCAAAGGCGGCGATGGCCCACCCCTGTAACCTGCCACAGAAAAATGCATCTTTGAATCATGGCGGCTATTCATGAAGCGAAAGCAAGAGGTCAGATTAGGATCAGGGAAAGCTATGCAATGGAAAACAGCGAGGGTTGAGGGGGGTGGGAGTGAGGAAGAGAGAGGCAGAAGGAAACAGCTGGAATTAGGGAGGGATATATTCAAAGAGGAAGGGAGAGAGGCTAGAAAGAAGAATGGAAACAGAAAGAGTGAGAACGGGAGAGTGAGACAGAAAGAGAAATGGGTGGGAAGCAGGGATAGAGTAAAAGTGGGAGACAGAGAGAAACTAAAGGAGAGAGAGCTGAGGGAGAGAAAGGGAGTGAAAAAGAAAGTGATGGAGGGAAGGGTAGAGAAGAAGAGAGAACGAGAGAGGTGAATGGATGAAGAGTCAGAGAAATAGAAGAATGTAGGAGGAGGGAGTGAGGCATACATGCTAACATTTTTGAGGGTGAAGAGGGAGATTTAAAAATAATAATCACGAGAATGCGTTTCTCCCATTGACTTCTATTGATGCCTGAATCTGGTCTCAGGAAGAAATATCACAGATGTGCGAATTTACCACACTTTTTACTTCTACATGGTGCCACTGTACGTAGAAAAGGCCCGCAGACGTAAATGTGCAGAGGAAATGTCTGTGTATAGAAAAGCTCAGCAACTGATGAATAGTTTCCAGCTTAGTGGGGTCAAACAGAGTGACCATTATCTCACAATGTGCAAACAAGCTTTTGTCGTGAAAGTTTGGAAGTTTGCAAATCATTTCAGGCGAAAAAAACTTTGCACCCAGTTCCACAGGAGCTCTCAGTCTGTGAGCCTCTAATGCTGGGAGAGTGGCCACTGTTCCTACTTTGGCGGTTTCTCCAGCTATGTGACAAAGAAACTGAAATGTGATTAAAAAAACTGCAATTAGCATTGTTGTAATTCCTTTAATTGCTACTCACACCAGCACTCGACAAAGCATTACAGAACAAACAGCCATTACATTGCCTGGAGCGCTGATGGGCATAATATGCCGCCTGTGACCATATAGCAAGCCTCCTAGTGAGTTGCATCTTTGATGTTGCCTATTGTTGTCTCTCGTTGCTGTCAGCACTTGTCTTTATTCTCTGCTCCTAGTGGCCCTTTTTGTCGGGGAGGAACCAATTTATTTGTTACTTTTTCTGCTCATCTGCTTTTTGCCCATTCTTTTTAGCCCTATGAAAACTGTATTTAGACCCCCCTGCTATGCACTGTCCGCCCATGGAACAACGAGCTATAGCGGTACCTATAATAAGGAGAGTTGTATTCAAAACAGGGCCTTTCACAAAATCAGTGGGGATGCAGCGCGGGGGTGGGGGTGGCTGCACGGGGGAGGCAGCGTGTGTGAGAAAATGAAAAAAAATATGCTCACCTGCTGTCTGCAGCCTCGGTGATCTTCTGCACCTCTGCTCCTCGACTCCCGGCATTCCACAGGCTGCCCCATGCCTATCCAGACACAGGTCGCATGCTGGTATTACTCAGCAGGAGAGCAGCGCCAGGATTGGTCTGAGCGCCCTGGTCCGGTGCTCACTAAGGGACTATGAGCCTGTATCTGTTCTCCACCCAGTTGTAAAGCAAAGCTTGGGTGGAGAGATCAAAGTGCGCATGACGGTTTGGCCGGCCATAGTGTGCATGTTGGTTTGGCTGTCCTAAGATGGCCGGCCAAACCGTCATGCGCACTTGCAGCAGTGCCACCACTCCTCCTCCTCCTTCCTGCAGCTGTGTTGTGTCAGAATGGATGGCCCCGCCCTCGGCTGCAGGAAGTGAACGAGGAAAAATAAAATGATAATAACCTTTGTTATCATTTGATTTTTCTTGTTCTCACTGCTGCTAGAGCAGTGGGGCGCTGCTCCTCCGCCTTAATGGAGAAGCCGTCACTGCAAAAAAATGTTGCTTGGTTTGCATCAGGGCGCTATTTTAATTGGAAAAATGTGGTACAACACAATTTTAAAACATGTAGGACTAGTAACATTGGTCAAGGCTCAAAAAACATTTTTGCACTGGAGGTCTGAAGATTGAATACTTGCTTGCAGAGTGAAAGTCTTGTAAAGGGTAGAAAGATGCCTATTTTACAACCAACTATTCTCTGAACTCTAAATGCTGCGCGAGTTAGAAATATAGTGCATGGCCAATCCGAAGGGGTGAGGCTGGAGTCTCTGGGAATATAATCTGAAATGGCAAACTTGAATTCAAGAAATAAGCTACAGAACTGAAGACTGTCATTAATATGGAAACATGGAGAGTTAATGTGCTTGCCCAGTACCCAAGGTCAGAAAATTATCATTTGAAAATATTCTGTTGTTTAGTGACCTCGTTTTTAGCTGCTTTTATAGTGGAGGGCGTACCATGTGAAAGGTTAAGTGTCAGACTGGCTTGCAGGTCAGCAATCGAGCATTTAAAGTAATCGATTGATTGGAAGCACTGGAAGATCTGGCCTATTTTTTCTTAAAGTCCTCCCTTTGATGTAAGAGAAATTAATCTACCTCCACCAAAGGTAGTAGATGTGAGAAGATTCTGTTGAACCAAGAGAAGGCTACCAAAAGCATCATATTGAAGCAAAAATGTACTTTCATTTTTATGAAGATGTTGGAGTATTATTGAGATGATGAAACTGAAGCAGATATTTCCCATATCGTGAAAGAGGTGAACCTCCCTCAGGAGGACCATACACCTGCCCACCCAAGATGAATGTTGCAGGAACTTTGAATTGGATGGTACATTATGAATGAGTGAGATTACCAATGAACACAGGGCCTCAGCTCGTCTAGTCAAAGGCTCAGACTGTCTGGATTAAGATCAGCCTATTCTGCAGAATCTACCTTCCCACAAGCAACTTCCAAGCCACTGCCAGCGCCCTCATCCTGGCCTACAATATGTGCTGACTCCAACCTGGGTCCAATGGCAATGGCTTTGCAATTTGGAGGAGGTCAGCTCATAAACCAGGGGAACTATGAACATGGCACTGCCAGTCTTACACGAATAGGACATATAACAACGCAAACATTTACAACGCATGCCTTTACAACGCAGATATTACATCGCAACATCCATTACAACGCATGCTTTTACAACGCATGCCATCACAACGCATTTTTTGAAACTACATTTACAACGCATTCCATTACAATGCATACCATAACAACACATACCATTACAACGCATGATACTTTTAGGGAAACAGTAGGGTAAGTGTTGGATAGTGTAGGGGTAAAAATTACTATTACAACTCCAGTGAGTGCAACAGTAGAGTAAGTGTTGGATAGTGTAGGGGTAAAAATGACTATTACAACTCCAGTGAGTGCAACTGTAGGGTAAGTGTTGCACAGTGTAGGGGTAAAATTACTATTCCCACTCCAGTGAGTGCAAAAGTAGGGTAAGTGTTGGATAGTGTAGGGATAAAAATTACTATTCCCCATTACTTACCTTAAAATGCATTGCAATGGCATGCGTTGTAGTGACATGCGTTGTAATGGCATGCGTTGTAGTGACATGAGTTGTAATGGCTGTGTTGTAATGCCATGCGATGTAAAGGCAGTTGCGCTGTAATGACTGCCTTGTAAATGTAGTGCGTTGTAATGACTACGTTGTAATGGTTATTTCCCGTCTTACACAATATGCATTAGTGTTCCCTTCCAGAGAGCCAGATGTTCAAGACTGCTTGATTTACAAGATCATTCAGACAAACCTGATTACCAAGCAAGAAAGCTCCATATTTTTTTTGACCGCTATGAAATCCGAAGCACCTCCATGGCAGACCTAAAATTCAGAAGACTCTAAAGGAATGCACATGGAAGCAGGCCTTGTCTGCAAAAGGCGAGAGGCTGTGGAATGACCTACCGGCCTCACAGACTGTTCTCACCCAAGTACACTTCATTGACCATCCTAAATCCCATCTCATCACAATTTTCCTAGCTCTCCTGGTCAGGGCGCTTCAGCTGATTTATCTCAGCATTTGTGGAACTGCTCTTAGATATCTAAATGTCTCTGCCCTGAAAAACTGCATATGGGGTCTTTGCATGCACCCTGAAAAACTGCATATGGGGTATGTGCATGCACCCTGAAAAACTGCATGTGATGTGTGATCTGAGCAGCACCCTGAAAAACAGCAAGCGGGATCTCTGCATGCACCCAGAAAAACTGCATGCAGTGTGGGGTCTGTGCATGTACCCTGAAAAACTGCATTTAGTGTCTCTACATTCAGCCTGAAAAACTGCATGTTGGTCTGTGCACGCACCCTGAAAAACTGCATGTGATGTTTGATCAGTGCAGCACCCTGAAAAACAGCAAGTGGGATCTCTGCATGCACCCTGAAAAACCTCTTGCAAAAAACTGCATGCAGTGTGGGGTCTGTGCGTGTACCCTGAAAAATTGCATTTAGTGTCTCTACATTCACCCTGAAAAACTGCATGTTGGTCTGTGCACGCACCCTGAAAAACTGCATGTGATGTGGGGTCTGTGCAGCGCCCTGAAAAACTGCATGTAGAGTCTCTGCATGCACCCTGAAAACTGCATGTAATGTGGGGTCTGTGCATGCACCCTGAAAAACTGCATGTAGAGTCTCTGCATGCACCCTGAAAACTGCATGTGATGTGGGGTCTGTGCATGCACCCTGAAAAACTGCATGCGTAGTCTCTGCATTCACTCAGAATAACTGCATGTGGGGGTCTCTGCATGCACCCTGAAAATCTGCATATGGTATCTCTGCATTCACCCTGAAAAACTGAATGTGGGTTCTCTGTATGTGCGGGGAAAAACTGAATGTGGGGGTCTGTATATGCACCCTGAAAAACTGCATGTGATGTGGGGTCTGGGCAGCCCCCTGACAAACTGCATGTGGGGCCTGTGCATGCACCCTGAAAATCTGCATGTGAAGTGGGGTCTGTGCATTCACCCTGAAAAACTGAATGTGGAGTCTTTGCATTAACCCTGAAAAACTGCATGTGGTGTCTCTGCATGCACCCTGAAAAATTGCACGTGGGGGTCTCTGCATGCACCCTGAAAAACTGCATGTGATGTGGGGTCTGTGCAGCATCCTGAAAACTGCATGTGGGGTCTCTGAATACACAGTGAAAAACTGCATGCAATGTGGGGTCTGTGCATGCACCCAGAAAAACTGCATGTGGGGTCTCTGCATTCACTGTGAAAAACTGCATGTGGGGTCTCTGCATGCACCCTGAAAATCTGCATGTGGTATCTCTGCACTCACCCCAAATAACTGAATGTGGCGTCTTTGCATGTGCCCTGAAAAACTGCAAGTGGGGGTCTGTGCATTCACCCTGAAAAACTGCATGAGATGTGGGTCTGTGCAGCACCCTTACAAACTGCATGTTGGGTCTCTGCATTCACCCTCAAAAACTGCATGTGGGGTCTCTGCATGCACCCTGAAAAACTGCATGTGGGGTCTCTGCATTCACCCTGAAAATATGCATGAGATGTGGGGTCTGTGCATGCACCCTGAAAAACTGCATGTGGGGTCTCTGCATGCACCCTGAAAAACTGCATGTGGGGTCTCGGCATGCACCCTGAAAAACTGCATGTGGGGTCTCTGAATGCGCCCTTAAATACTGCATGTGGGCATGTGGGGTATCTGCATTCAGCCTGAAAAACTCCATGTGGGGTCTCTGCATGCACCCTGAAAAACGACATGAGGGGTCTTTGCATGCACCCTGAAAATCTGCATGTGATGTGGGGTATGTGCATGCAATCTAGAGAAGCTCCCTCGTGACCTATATTTCTTTCAACAATCTGAAGTTGAATTCAATATGGGCTAACCAACTATATCATGACAACAACACAATTCAAAAGAGTGGCTTTTAAATTTAAACATTATTTATTTAGCTTCTTTGTTGTGTATAATTTTTAAAGTAAAAGAAATATATTAAACATATACATACAGATGGACAAAGTTATTACATAAAATTTAGGTACAAAACATTTATGAATGAGTGTCCCCTGAACGAGTAAACAAAACCAAAAAGTCATGCCTACTAAATCACCAACATTCGAACTTATACATACTCATGCAACATTCACAAATACATATAGCTGGACAGCGGGAGACAAAAGATTGCACCATCTCCACGACCAATTAGAATAACTGCGTGTAGTAGGATCTGAACAGCGTTGGTCGACGCGCGTTTCGTGGCATAAAGAATGGTGGCACCACCTTCCTCAGAACCATGGCCAGATGCCAGAAAAACAAAAGAACACTCAAGGATACTAGTACTGTCAGTACCAAAAGTCTGACAGTACAAAAAGCCACTGATAATCTCTGTCTTGAGTGGCTAAATTCTTTGTTGGTAAAACACGTTCTAAAAACCTAGCGTGTAATATGCACTAGATAGAATATGCATATATAGTACGTATCAGCGGGGATGAGTCTCCTAATAGTGCAGAGCCAAGAACTATTCGAATTAGTGGATCTCATTTATTCATAATGTACCAGGCAGCTTCGCGAGTGTCCCAATATATATTCTAAGCTCATCAAAGTCAATGCCAGAAGGCTCGGAGCATGTAGTCACAGAGTCTTCTATACGTCCTTTACGTGGGGACCAAGCAGTAACCCAGCGAAGTCTGTGCATGCACCCTGAAAGAAAAATGAATGTCGGGTCTTTGCATTAACCCTGAAAAACTGCATGTGGAGTCCCTGCATGCACCCTAAAAACTGCATGTGGGGTCTCTGCATGCACCCTGAAAAACTGCATGGGATGTGGAGTCTGTGCAGCATCCTGAAAAACTGCATGTGGAGTCACTGCATGCACCCTGAAAAACTGCATGTGGGGTCTCTGCATACACTCTGAAAATCTGCATGTGATGTGGGGTCTGTGCATGCACCCTGAAAAACAGCATGCGGGGTCGAAGCATGCACGCTGAAAATCTGCATGTGGAGTCCCTGCATGCACCCTGAAAAACTGCATGTGGAGTCTCTGCATGCACCCTGAAAAACTGTATGTGGGGTTTTTGCATTGACCCTGGAAAACTGCATGTGGTGTCTCTACATGAACCCTGAAAAACTGAATGTGAGTCTCTGCATTCACCCAGAAAAACTGCATGTGGGGTCTCTACATTCACCCTGAAAAACAGCACGTGAACACATTTGCTTTGTAATGCTGGCCACATATTAATGCTTTGGAACTGTATAAACAGTATTTATACATTTTCTTGTGATTTTCAAAGAGGAAACACCTCTTTGCTGCTGTTGTTCCTTGTGATTCACATTTAATCGTAATTTTGACACTGTGAGCTGCAAAAATTGTTACTCTTAATGTTGCTTTAATCCATTACATATTGACACTTTAGGCCAGATATATGAAGCTATTTTGCATTTGCAAATGATGCGGATCACAAAATTCGTCCGTTGGCGAATGCAAAATGACCTTTCCTTATGTATGAAAGGCTTTGTATTCGCAATTTAGGTAATTGCAATGTTTAGCGCTTACCTAAATTGCGAATGCAAATAGGGAATCGCAATTAGTGAAACCCTAATGCACATGTAAGAAGCTGTTCCTAAATGTGAAGTGTGCATTTAGGGAACACTATTACCATAAAATTTCAAGTTGATGGTAACCATGTTCAAACTTTGAAAAATGCACAAAACTGCATTTTCAAAGTGCCATGTAGCAAACACATGCTTTACATGTGCACACTTTCTTTTTTTCTGGGTTCTTCAGGGGGGCCTTCAGCCCCCCCCCCCGAGTACCCTTGGCTTTGCCTTATCTAATTTTGAATTACCATTTAGGTAATCGCAAATTATGTAATGCAAAACCATTCACACCTATGGGCCTTTCGGCCCATAGGAACAAATGGAGTAATTTTACCTAATAGCGATTCGCTATTTACCGAATCTCTATTAGGTAATATTAAGGAATCTGCACATTTTGTGCGATTCCTGCAAACATAGCATTTTGCAATTTCCAAATAGCGATTTGGTAAAAATCGCTATTTGAGAATCGCAAAATGCTTTCTTGATACATCTGGCCCAAAGCGCTTAGCAGGCTCTGCGAAGACAACAACGCATTTGATAAATCAGGAATGCTCATAACAGTCCCTAACAGTGATGGCCTGATCTCAGGGTCTGCGTTCCACACTTCCTGTTGTGTATCTCCACATGCTCCACTTGCACAGTGTGGTCAGTCACAGTTTGGGTGCTTGTGGTCCTGCACAGTGTTCTTCCTTGCTCCACTCAGAGGGAGAGGGCAGTCTCAGTTTATGGTGTGTCGTTCCCTGTCATCAGATGAAGAGAAAGTGACAGCCTCTCATGCTCTGCTCCATCCACTGGTCCACTTCAAAGGACAGGGCTGTGGCAGTCTGTGGAGAGAGCTTGTGTGCTGCTGCCTCTGGCGTTCTCCCTCACATGGTGGGAAAGTGCCACACTTACATTCCGGTGTAAATTCAGCTCCCCATTGCACACAGGTGAGGAGTGTGTTAGTATGATCGGTGTCCTCCTCCATCTGACAGAAAGGTGCTTTCGAGTATGTACTGCTGAGTTCCCTTGTCCTCCATCTTCCAATAGTTGAGACAGTGGCAGTCTGTGGTGCAGAACTGTGCTTGTTCTCCTACTGCAAATAATGGTGCTGTAAGCAGGGGCGGCCTTAGGCATGTGCAAGCTGTGCACCGGCACAGGGCCACCAAACCCCAGGGGCCACCACGCCAATATATATCCTTCATATAATAATCCTCTGAGGATGGATACATATTTGCGTGGCGGCCCCTGGCAGGGATTTGGTGGCCTCTGGCTCTGTTCCACTTCCAAACACCCTGACCCCCACCCCTCTTCACTGGCCTCCGCGCTCCGCCCCGCCCAGACCCCATCTTCTGGGGCCCCCTACCTAATCTCCCTGCCCAGGGCTGCCATGAGCCTAGAGCCGCCCCTGCTGTAAGCATCTGTAGTGCCGGGCAGTTTGCAATATTGCACTTCTTGTGCAGTCGGTGTTTCAGAATTAGGGCTGTGAGATCCTGTGTGCCATCATCTCCAGGACCGGACTGGGAATCCAAAGTAGCCCTGGCACTTTTCTCGGACCAGCCCCTAAGAAAGCACTGCCTGGCCCCAGGAGGCTGGAAGCCTGTGCTTGCTGCTTTTGTTATTGGAGGTCGATATTGAAGCACTGCTGCAAAACCGACCCCCAGTAACACACCCGCCCGCTGCCACTGCAAAACCGGCCCCCATCGTTCCAGTCTCCCTGGGAAATGTCCGATGCCCAGTACTGCCAGTCCGGCCCTGATCATCTCTGCTTACTGTCACCTTGATTATAGGACTGGGCTGTGAACCCTCCTGACCTCAGGCTGGGTCTGTGGCAGTATGTGGTGTGATCCATTTTCTGCTTCCATTGATATTGGACAGACAGGGCTGAACACAAATTTAATCCCACAAAATATTTCCCTGTGGGCTGGGGCCCTTGGAGGCCAGTTTTGAAAGCCTGGGGCCGCTTCTGGACAATAATATTCACAGCCTACACGCAGAGGACTTCACCTGCTGTGTCTTTGACTCCACCCCGAAAGCAGATATTTCTGCGCACGTATGCATATGTTTTTGTAGTAAATGTTAGAGGAACCGGGAAGTGTCTGGAAAATGGGGAATACATATTACTAAATGGGAGAGTTTAAAGGAGAAGTAAGGTGGATTTAAGAGTGGGTAGGGGAGGGGTTTACTGGGGGGCATGCACACACCCACAAAAGAGTAAACCCACTGCAAATCACAAACTGGAAAATTTACCCTGAACAGCAGAAAATGTACTTCAGCTCAGAGCTGGAGTAAGTTCAGTCACACACATACACCCATTGGTACTGCAAAACCCTCTCATTGCAAACAATAGAGCCAAAGGCTCAAAATAAAACCCAGTAGGAAATAATCTTAAAATAAATTAAATTACTTAAAGTAATAAAAAAATCAAATGAACTGAATTTTTTTTGTTGGGAAATGTCTACAAATTAAGCAATTGTTTTTATATTTAAATATATTTTATTCACTTTTGTAATTTTAAAATGAGAATAACATTAATATTTTTAAATAAATAAATGCCTGTTGATTTTCTATTAGACATTTAATAATGTTTAAGCTACAATAAATTTACTTTAGGTGGCAATTTATTTATTTAAACTTCAGGCAAATATTTCTTTAATGTAATGCTGTGAAAGTAATGAACTTTTTACATTTATAATTAGGTTATTAGTTATGTAAAAAAAAAATCATATTGTCCTATGTTTAAAATAAATATATAAATATACATAATGTTCTACATTTAAAATAAATAAATATGTACAAATATTTTAGAACATAAATGATGAATAGTTATTTCTAACTTTCCCCTATATTTTACCAAAGGAAGATCTCCGCCCCGATTGTGAAGACTTCTGCCAAGCCTGCAGAATGCCAAATATCGTCACCTAGTCCCCCGCTGTAGTACATTCATAATCATAATTGATGCTTTTTCTTAATCTACCTTCTACTTCAGGGGGTGGGGACATGTTAATCTACACTTTTGAGTGAATTTACACTCGGAAATTGCAAACAGCCAAAAGCAGCAAAGTTACTCAAAAATGTAAGAATACATTTACTTGTAGTTAATCTACAATAGTAGGCTCTATCCTCTAGAGACCTCACCATTAGATCTTCCTTTTCCTTTAAGCACACTTCAGCACAAACATTTTTGCTTTATTCTAGTATCTCCATCTCTCATGCTTTTTAGCTGCAGCAGTTTCCTTTATTCCTTTTATTAGCTACAGACAATTATCCTTGGCCTTGCTCTGACCAGAATGATTTTGCCCTCCCTAGTTTTGTAGTGTACTGAGAGTCATCCATTAAGCAATGATTTTTATGAGCACCCTCACCCTGTTAATCCTATCCTGACCTCTTGGGTGGTACCTCACACTCCTGGGACTACTGAAACAAGCCAGAGTGAAAGCATATCACCTTCTCAAAGGGTGAGTCATTGTGTTAGACCCAGGTCATTCCGCACCTTTGAGGTCCACCTTGGTGTCATGGTGGACTTGCAATCAAGGATCGTAACTTCCGCCCACAGTGGCTCCCGTCGTGTACGCAGGACCATTTCACCAGAATATTGTTTGGTAACATGGCAGAAGACTTTACTTCAGGTGGCCTAAGAATGGCTAATGTTTTTACCCAAAAGGATGCTTAACCAATTTTTTTTTTTTAACCAGCGTAACTGGCCTATGCGGAGTCCAGCCAAAGCACGTTAAGTCTTGGGCCAGTCCCCCCACTGTAAAAGGCTGACAATTGGTAGCAATGCCAGAGATAGACGCAGCAAGAAGAAACACTGGCATTGAAGATAATATATTCTATTAACCCCTTCGATGCTCATGACGGAACGGTTCCGTCATGAGCGTCGGTTGGCCTGTGCTCATGACGGAACCGTTCCGTCATGAGCCCGTTGGCTCATTAGAACCTTTAGCACAGAGCGAGAATTCGCGCCGCGCTTAAGGTGTTAACAAGGATTTGAGTAGCATTAGCATAGTCACAAGGATGGGATATGTTCAGAGCAACTGTGTTCTTAAGTTTCAGGTGATGAGTTTGGAGAAATACCAAAGCTGTTGAGTATATTTGAATAAGCATCTGACTTCTGAGCAAACAGATGGCAGATGATGTGATGTGCAAACATAGAGACTTTATTTTACCCGAGGCAAGTCTTTATGATTTTTGGTTTGTTTGGCTAATAGTTACAATTTGTTTGCTTGTACTGTCTAAATATTTCCATCCTAGCATTGATATATTATTTAAGTGCTCATACAATAGTTAACATCACTTTACATAAATTACGTGCCTGATCAAGCAAGGCTGGTAACCGAATCAGGAATGGGAACCTAGCAACAAAATAATAACTGTACAAACTTTGAAAAAAAACACAAAAAAAACATCAACGGGACTCGTGCAAAAACAAATGCACAAGTTAAAAAATGAGACATTCCTCAGTTACTGCACAAACACATGAGCCTCTCAATGTACACATCAAAACTAGACAAGTCTGGAGCAGCGCAATTTAGACTCCACCCTTGCACATCACAGAAATTAAATTATACACGTGCATTCAAGATTATATTCACTGTGTGCCTTAATTTAACAACGTGTGAAAAATGTAAATATATTAATGACATTTATTCACTGTAGAGACTAGAGATGTATACATGGGTACACTAATGCTCAGAGTTTAAACGTGTAAGCATGAATTCTTTATTCACGTTTTTTTACACTTACACTTCAAGTTTTCTTTGCATATGTAAACATGCATTATTTTACTCACGCATCACATTTATTCCTAAAGTTACACATGCACATGTATAACCATGTAGTCGAAGTGCACATTGTACTCTTAATTAAAATTAGCATGACTACAGGCCTCAGTTGAAATGCATTTTGCTCCACCAGTATGTTTTCTCTTTTCCTTGCAGGTTATAATGATTTTTGTTAGCTAGAGGAAGGCGTATTGTCTGAATTAGACTGCTGATAGAGAGGTCTGAAAGGTGGAGAAACAATGGTGGAAAGAGGCCTTATGTTCATCATGTACCAGGATGGCAGGATGTTCAAGGTTGAGAGCCGCAGTCTCGGTTTCATGTGCTGGAAAACTGAAGTGATGTTGCAGATGCTCTCAAGTAATGATTTGATTGGTCCCTCATTGTGTGAAAGGAGATAAGGACTTTTCTGAATCTCCTGTTACTTTTAAATTGGTGTTCACACAGTTAGAATCACCCGAGATTCCCTTTAGACTTCGAGAGGTACAAACCTCTTAGCTCGTCCTATTCTTCCAAGTGTGAAGCTTTATGCTGAACACTTACTTTCTTTTTACAAAGACTTCTACTGAAGTCTGATCATGCTGGCACCTTCTATGCTCCTGAATTTGAGATCCTTGATAGATGACCCTATTGTTGATCAATGTTTAGAAGAGAGATGGGAAGTTTTATTATGGAACACTTGTTTGCTTTAATATGTATCTATACAATAGTGGCTATTCCCATTTGATATGTTATTCTATTGCACCTTAACTTACTGAGATATTTCAGGTTACCTATTGTATTCCTGCATTTATTGAACTTATTTTTGTCTTCCATATACAGTAGATTATTTGGAAATCTAAGATGAAACCCTTTAATTATATTCAGCGATTCCTGGACCCTTATTGGAGTCACATTGACTTCACAATTTAGAAATGTATTGTTGATGTCTTCTCCCTGTCAATGCTTCATGTCAGCTAACAAAGGTCCATATATCCAATAGGGAAAAATCCTTGATGACTTGCCTAAGAGAATATCGGGCCCATTAGGATGTTGGTCGGATTGCCCCCGCCAGGCTGATTGTTGGTAATAGATACATTGAAATAACATACTGTTTGATAATTGATGTGCTACTCTATATACCACCACTACCCTTTCTTGTGCGTTGTCAGTACTGGAGTTGCCTTAGGCTCTCAGAAGGGTTCCTCTTTCCTTTGGAACAGCTCTCTGGTCCAGGATGAGTCTCAGTCATGTAGTTGCGGGGTGGTTGCCACAGGTGCAGGTTAGCGTGCCTTTGCTTCGTGTAGGTCCTGAAGTCGCAGACTATGGTCTCTTCTTTGTCGTTGGTCACCTGTCAATTCAGATCGCAGATTCTGATGTCAAAGGTGCCTCTTAAATCATATATTTTCTACCCAGAACCCTATATTCTGTCAGTTTGAAAAGTGCCAGACGCCTTTCTTGACTGTACAGACCAGGTAGCCCAACCTCGGGGTGTGGTTAGCCTTCTGCTGGTGTGCACCTCCTGACTACTGATTTTCCCCACCTGCCCGGGGGCAAATGTGCTTGGGGGCAGTGGGTTGGCTGTATCCTCCTTTAGGAGGCAGCCTTGTTGCATATCAAATGCAGTGTAAGCTTTGAAGCTCACAGCTCTGATGTGCCACTTCACAGCCATCCTGTCAGAGAGGGAGGTGTCACCTCCTTCCCAGGCAGGCCTTTGTTTCTGACCTCTGGGAGTGTTCACACCTCCTGGCAAGGGGTCAGATTCCTGTCTTGGGGGTAGAAGCTGCAGCCTGCCAGCCAGGACTCAGGAAAGGTTGGGGTAACCCGTTGGGCAAACTCTAAGGTAATCACCTCGGTGCATGTCATATTAAATCTGGCTTTGGGAAAGAGTCCGATTTGATGAGACAAGTTGTTTCATACCAAACATGACACTTTTCAGTGGGGCCATAATGGGGCTCACAACCTCGGGATGCCCGGATGCCAGCCCATATTATTCTATGGCCCCCTGAAAACTTATAGTAGCCCTGAATGGAAAGAGGCTACTATAGAGACATATCAGCTTGCATTTATATGTCCACACCGTTAGTATAATGCCACCTGTGTCCTGGGCTCAGGAGGCCTACTTGAGGGGTGACTGACATGTATTAAAAAAAATGCTGTGGCCTTGCCACTCAGGGTGATGGCAAAGTCAAGATTGAGAGTTTTTTTTATTTATTTTTTTAAGTTTTATATAGCGTGAACCAACCCCCAGAGGGTATCAGAGTGCTTTACATTTCGGATTGTTGCGTTACAAGTTACTTCAGTTACAAGAACATAGTAAGGTACTTGCACTGCCCGTGCAGTCTCAAATGGCAGGACATAAGTCATCTCTTTACTTGGGTCACTCAGGGTGGCACACTCAGTGCTTCAGGTCCTTGTGACCCCTTTAAGACTCATGCCCTGGGTACCACAGGTATAATTTACCAGGCACTTATAAGGGGGCTAAAGTCCTTGCCATTTGTGGTTACCACTTCACATACATCATATTTAGGGGGAGAGCACTGGCACTGGGGCCTGGTTAGCAGGCTCCAGTGCACATTCAGAGTTATCAGCGTTGGGGGAAAAAGTGTGGGGGACCATCCAAACATGGCACTTACCTACAGTTAAACAATGGAAAAGGACAACGAGGAGAAAAAAGAATCTTCAGGAGATAAAGAGACAGGAGGTGCAGGGAGAAGGAAACAAGGAGGCATAATCTAAAATAAAGACTAGATAACCTTGATATTCAGTAACTCTGACATTCTTGGCCACAGGTATTTATATATTTTGTCTTTTTCTTTGTGTATGTATTTATTTACAGCCCAATTCATGAAACAAAATTGCGCTCGCAAAGGGCCAGATTCTGAGAATCTGGCCCTTTGCGAGTGCGATTTTTGCATTTGGGATTCATCATCCCAAATGCAAAAATCGCTATTTGCGAAATCGCATATTTGCGAGGAATTGGATTTAAGGAATCTCTAATAGAGATTCCTTAAATGCAATTCATCAACCAATTAGAAATTGCGAATTCGCAATATTTGGTCGCTATTTACCACGAAGTCTGACTTTGTGGTAAATTGCGAAAAAATAGAAAACAGCACTTTAGTGCATTTTTCTCTTTTGCATGTTACACACACATGTCCTTTGGACATGTGTGTGCGCAACACCTGTGTAAATTTGCATTTCAGGGGTGCTACAGGGTGTCCTTTGGACACCCCTGGCACCCTTGAAATCGCTATCTTATTTGTGTTTAGCTAATTGCTAATCGCAAATAAGGAATACTCCCCATTCATGGGGAGTTATTCCTTATTTGCGATTAGCAATTTGCTAATTGCAAATAAGGAATGTGTAAGAATCGCATTTTATTTTGCGATTCCTACATGAATCCCGTTTTGCGAGTCTGTAATAGCGATTCCTTATGAAACGCTATTAAAGACTCGCAAAACGGGTCTTTGATGAATCTGGCTGTAAATCTATTTATTTATTGATTGATTTTTACAAACCAAGTACTGCTTAGTTGCCACCCAAAAGCTTAGAATTCTTTTGTACTAACATTGTTTCAGTTTTCTGAAAAAGCACATGCACATAATACTCTCTTTCAATTTCCTCAATTTATCTGTCAGTTATGACCACTGGATGTAGAGTATCAAATTTAAAGGAAGTGCAAGAGGATGACTCTGAAGTGGCCAGCGAGAGTGTGAGTGCAACAGTTTGAGCACCAAAGCCCCACACACCGAAACTGGCATGAAAGAAGGAGGGCATAGGCGGGGGGCGCAATAGAGAGGGTATGGATGGAAAGGAGATGCAACAGGTGAAAGAGCAACATGAGGGGGCGGGAAAGCATAAAGGGTAGAAAGTAGAAAGCAATGAAGGAAGTACAAAAGGGGGAGAGCAGCATTGAGGAGGGTGGGAGACACACATGAGGGAGCCAACAGGGACTTGCATGCACTCTCAAGCTTAGATTGGAATAGAAAGAAAATATAATTCCAAGGCTCCATGGCTTTCTGGTGTATTTTGTTTTCATTGTATAAAGCTGTATTAAATGTCTGGGAGACACAAATAATTTGGATCTGAATGAAATTTACTGCTTATATTGATCGTGATATTTCTTGCTGAAGCTTTATATGTTTATCCAATAAGGAAGGTATGCCAGAAGCAGTACCTTGGTAAAGATTAATTCTCAGGCATCTAGTTCAATAATATGCGGAACAAAGGAGAGATGACAAGCCTAACTTATCTAGAGCTTATCAAGGGCACTGTTTGGTTTCATGTCACCACCAAGGCTACCCTTGCGCCACTGGAAATTCTATCTCCCAAAGTTCAACCTAATGGAAGAATAGATGCATTAGATAGCAATGTTTAACCTTTCATATGGAATGATTAATAATAAAGGATAAAGTCCTCTGCAATGCTGATGGCGGCCTGGCTGCAAAATACACGGGGAATAGCTCCTACCTACTTGGCCGAAACCTCTCTGAAGAGATCCACCGTATCACCAGCTCGTTTCTCATACAATTCCTGGAGATAGACCTATTATTATTATTATTTTTATTTTTTTGTGTGAATAGCAGCATGAAGAACAAAGTACATGAAACAGACAAAATTACATAATTTCCAATTTCATATTAAAATAAGCAATAAGTAGCATAAATTCACATTCCATTTTACATTATAAACATGATAAGCAAGGTACAAGAAAGGAAGATAAAAGTTACATAATATACAATCTCATATTTAAAAAAAACAGTAAATAGTGCAAATTTGTAAACAATTTCCCATGATACACAACACCAGCCTCCCAAATAGCATCTCCGATTAACCGTATTTTGACAAAAAACATGCAAATTGTAAAATACCAACCAGTAACTTGTGGTCAAAACATAGCCCTACCAAGTCAAACTAAATCTCCGAAGCGCCCCTATCCTTTTCGCATAAACCTCTTCAAATTTATGGGCCCTGTCTAACTTAAACACCCACTGACCCAGTGTAGGTATCTTCTGAGATCTCCAATTCTGCAATACTAGAGATCTAGCTACCGCTATGGCCGTAAAAATAAAGCGTTGCCTATGGTTTGGTAGGTGACTGACTGCATAAGAAAAGCCAAATAGAGTCAACGGTATACATGGTAAAATAGCTATTGACATACAAACACTAATAAACCCAAACACCTCATCCCAAAAATGATTTAATTTAGGGCATGTCAAAAATATATGTGTCCAGTCGCCTGCCTCTGACCGATTATATCTAAAACAATCATTCGGGATTGACAGACACCATTTATGTAATCTGAGGGGGGTGTAGTAAGCCGACCATCTTGAAAGAAAAAACATCCTTTTAAAATTTGCCACCCTCAGAGCCCTATGACCAAGTTCGCAAATTTGTTTCCATTCCTGGTTATTAAACAAGCAGTTAGTTTCCAGGGCAATTTTCTGGAGCATTGTTTCTATTCGTGTCCTGTCGTAATAGCCTGTACCAGTTACCAATACCAGTTAAATTCAGCTCAAAGGCTGCTTTTAAAATTGTTCTAGCTCTCTCATTGATTTCTATGTAATTAAACGAGAGAAAGTGTGTGATCTGCCTAAAGCTTAACCAGAGATCACGGCTCTGAGGTTCAAATTGCGCTACAAAAGCATCCCATGTTACCAAATTAATGCCGTTATAGAAGTCGCCTAGCCTGCGAAAGCTAGCTTATTATATAACTGTATCGCCTTTTGTGGCAGCTGAAGGCCCCATAGCTCGCAGTCTTGAAGGGAGGAATATGAATGGCATGTTGGCACATTATGGCTTTTATTACACCGCTGTATACGGTTTAGAAATATGTTTACAACCTTATAAATTGTTTTTGTTGTAGCTTTGAAGTGCGTAGGAATGCTGGTAACTTAACTGCACTTTCTTTTAACATGAGACTAAATAGAAAATTATCAAAATTCAAGAAAGCGGCCACTAACTGTGTTTTTAAACTAAATAGCGCAGTTTGATAGTAGGTAGTTAAATGAGATAATGCAAGCCCCCCTGCTGTTATGTTATGTTATGGTATGTTAATATAGGTCTTCTATAGCGCACGGCTACTCCAAAGGAGTGTCCCGGCGCTTTGTGCTCCAGACCTTGGAAAGAAATACAGACAAAACATAACAGTGAAAAAAAGATGCTCTAGTTGTAAAATGGATAACTTAATCCGAGGTTTTTTTTTTCGCCCATACAAACTTCCAGATCACCTTACCTACTTCATTAAAAAATGAGATTGGTATTTTTAAAGGAAGATTTAAAAACAAAAATATCAGCAAGGGAAGTATCAACATCTTTACCAAGGAGACTCGCCCTATAATAGTCAGTGGTAAAAGGACCATCTTTCTAACAGGTTTTTTTATTTTAACAAGTGTTTTAACATAATTTAAATGAAAATGTTGAGAAAAATCGGCTGTAACGTAGAGGCCCAGAAATGTAATAGGTTTTAGAGGTAGAAATGTTATCCCTTCCGGGAGATCAGTTCCAGATACATTAAATAATAGAAGATCCATTTTGGACTGATTGATCCTATACACAGCCCAGCTCTGTACACACCTGGATTTCTCCAAGAGCCAGCTGGATATTCAACTTCTTTGGGTTCAAGTATAGGATCAAATCATCAGCCAAAAGCCTAATTTTTACCATACCTATTAGGGAAGCCCGAATTAATATATTGGAGCGAATCTTTATCGTCAGTGGCTCAATAATAAGAGAGAATAAAAGGGTGAGAGAGGGCATCTCTGCCTTGTACCGCGCCTTATCGCCACGTCTCCCGCCTGATTAGAGTTTATAATTATTTTTTACAATTTCCCCCTTATAAATTCCTTCTAACATCTCGATCAGGTGGCATGGAAAACCAAATTTCCCTTTTGCAGATAGACCTCAAGGGTGTGTGGGTGAAGGTCCATTGCATGGATCACCTAACTAATGCCCACCAAATGCTGCAAGGTTCTCCCAGCGGGGAATGGGGGTAGAGGGGGTTCAAGTATTTTCCGATCTGGAAGTTCCGTGGTTGAAATGGTTGCCTCAGTCAGAAGGCCGACAGAAGAAATGCGTTTGAAGGGTTATCATAAAATACATAAACCTTCCCACACTGTTTTCATTGGAGTTTGATCCATTACAAGAGGGTTCCCAATTGCATGAATGGTCACTTCACAGTAAGCTAAATAAGGTGGTTGAAAAAGTAGAGGGCGAACTAGTCATTATCAATTTTTGGCTGATGCCCAATTACCACTGTCCTGTAAAAGAAGCCCATAGGAATCTCACTTTACCAGGACTTTGGAAAGAATGCAAAATGAACATTTATTAATACCTTATTAATTATATTTTCCAGGAAAAATGTTGGGAACATTTTAAAATGCACTCAATTAGAAATACTGGAATATACAAAACGGTTCAATATGATGTATATCAGCTATTTACACATGACATATGAAACAGATTGCTTTGTTGCGAAATTAAATTGGAAACCTTGTTCTAATTTACACAAAATATGCCTTAAATATTATTATTATTGATATTATTATTATTATTATTGGTGTTATATTGTTGCTGTTATTAGCAGTAGTAGTCGCTGCTTTGTTATTACTGTTTTTTTGCTTAAACTTCCAGGTCAGAAATCAGGCATCTTGGTCCAGACTGGCAGCGCCGGGACAACCTTTCGAGTAGTCAGGTGCTTTACAAATCCTATATTAATTTAAATTGTTATTATTATTACAAGTAGCAGTAGTAGTTACAAAATAAGTGGGGAAAAAAATCTAACGCACATCACACAGGCTCTCGCTCACTAAACTATCATTTTTATGGAACAATCATTTGTAAGCAGTTATTAATATTATCAGCAGTATTATTATTGTTATTAATGTTATTATTATTATCAGTAGTATTATTATTGTTAGTTATAGAATTATTATTATTTTATTATTAGTAGTGTTATTTGTATATAGTTCATATTATCAGCAGTATTATTATTATTATTATTATTATTATTATTATTGTTATTATTATCAGTTGTATTATTATTGTTATTATTCGTATTATCAGTATTATTATTGTTATTATTATCAGTATTATTATTATTGTTAATATTATTTTTATTTTCAGTATTATTAGTAGTACTAGTATTATTAGTATTATTATCAATAGTATTATTGTTGTTATTATTATTGATATTAGTATTGTTATTATTGTTAGTAGAAGTAGTAGTATTTTTTGTTACTCTTATTAATATTCTTATAAATATTGTTATTATTATTATTAATATTATTATTATTATCCGTAGTAGTTGTACCAATAGCAGTCTTATTAATGGTATTACTGGTAATACTGTCATTAATATTACGCAATTGTACCTATTTTAAGGGGTCAAAAAGGCTATTGAAAAGACTGATATGAATTAATGGCACTGCTTCCATTTGTTAGGGTAGAACAATATTAAAGAGCTTTTGATTGCAGAGGGGAGCACAAGGTAGGAATTTACGAATGCATGAGAAATACAGTTCTTCTGCCGACAAATTAAGCGCTTAAAAATCTTATCAAAATTGCTCACGCTGTTCCCCGGGATGACTCCCTTTGCACATGAAGTACAGAGGCTTTCTGTGAACAGAAATTTTGTCAAATCGCCTTTAGTCACGTCCCTACGTCCCTGGGTGGTGCATTGTTTGCTAATACAAACGACAATAAATAACAATAAGAGCGGCGCAGTCTCATGCTTGGCTATACCATTGAGAAAAGTAATAGAGCGATTGCTGGAATGCTTGAATAAATTTCACGCACTGTTAGTAACTCTGGACTGCAATACAATCTATTGTTAGTTCCTCACTGTGCCACCACATGTAGCACTAACCATATGCAAACCAGCCTTTCTACTTCTCCAGTAGGAACGGTCCTGTCCAAACTACTAGGCCGCGTCCCCGCTGAACGGGAACACAAGCAAACCCAGGCTGGTTGTGACCATGTGGGACCTCATCAGTGAGGGTCAACTTGAGTCCCAGGGCACTGCAAGTTTAGGGACCCACTTCTGGGCATTCCTGTTGCACTTAAAGATTTTTATTGAGAGAAATAATCTGGAACCCAAGCATCCCCACAACCGGTCTAGCCTTATTGGGCCTCACTAGCGAGGTGCAAACCTTCCGTCCATCAATTTTTTCCGTGCCTCCATTATTTTCAATAGGAGGTATTCTGCAACTGATGTGCCCTTACTCCAAGACAAACAAAGGATTGAATACATGATCCTCTGTTCAGTCCACACAAAAAGAAGCATGGACGGCATCTTTTAGCTTCTAGTTCCGTACCAGGTTATCTAAGGTTCCCTACGAAACCGACTCTCCATCCAATTGACTAATAGATTTTGGAGGCAGAAATCAACACTTCAGAACTCACTCTACAACACCTTTGTCTAGTTGCAGGTGTAGTGAATCTATGCAAATGTGCAGAACCCCATCTGTTCCTAAAAATAAATGGATGGGACCCAGGCCTCAATGCTGCCGGTCTTCATCTGATCATCTGAACGGGGTTGTTTACAACATGACGAGGCACATTCCTCTTTTCTAAATCACCCCTCCTTTACTAGGACTCTGAAGTGCCAACTGGCTCCATAAATGCTGCTATATTATTGAATTGGTGACTTGGGCCTTTTTACAGACACACACAGTGCACGGTGTAGCAAAGCTGGCATTCATGTGCCACAGCACAAGTGAAGCAAATAGGCCCCACCCAGTTGGGTAGGAAAGGAACAGCAATATGCTTCAGTGCTACAGTACCCACTGCACCAATTAAAGCTACATCCTGATGCAGTGTAAATTTGCTCTGCAAAGTTATGTGAATTATTTTCGGTAAATGTTGCCTTCACAGGAGGATTTGACACTCTTCCCAGAACCCTAAATAATCAGTCTCCCTGGTGCACATAGTGACAACGGCATAGTGAAGCACCCACTATGTCAGCTTCAGCAAGTGCACTACTGGGGTAGATTAAAATGCTTTTGTGGCCCTTCTGAACGCTCATCTGTGACTGGAAGGTCACAAGACAGGAGCAGAAGCTAATTAACAGTTCAAGAAAGCGAGATGGTGTAGTGTCTTGTGAGTTAGAGATGACGGAATTCCAGACAGACTCCGTAGAACTGTGAGGTAAGTGTTCGATGTGGTTAATAGAATTCATGATTTAGAATGTTGAGTTCACAGTTACACGCAGAGGAATACATATGTGTAATACCAAGCTCTGTGTGTAGCCTAATCATTTATGTGTAGCAAAGCTTTTAAGAAGTGTCAATGTTGGCTGTTTTGTTTGTGACTGCTTGTCCTTGTATCTACGTCTGATGAACCACGGGATCAAAATGGAATAAAGAAAAACGTGAATCACTCATGCTTCAGAAATTTGATAATTGACCTCTTTGATTGCTCAGGGCTCTTCTTTTGTTCATGATTCCATTTATCACTATACGGGGGTTATGTTTTGAGGTTGCTCTGTAGCCAACCTTTGTTCTTGAGATCCACAAGATATTATTAGTAGCACATTACCGGTCCCTAATACTCAGTGAGCGCCCTTCATACACTGGCTACTCTCTGCTCTTGTTTTTGATCATCGATAAACAAAACATTATGCCTGAGAAGAAGTACCACAAACTGTCTCCAGTGCCCCTTCTCACACCGCCGAAGACTAAAGTGCATGTGATGGATCTGGCCCTTTTTGGCAGGTTCACCCAGAAACTTTTTGCTTTTTCCTAGCCTGTTTCTGTGACCTGGTGTTGGTGATTGTAGGTATCTGCGCACTTTTCCACTGTGGTACAGTGTAAAGTGTGTGAGCTCTCTGTGTGTGTGGTGTGAGTGACCTGCCCTCCCATAGGAATGCATGGGGAGTATGTATGACCATAGCAGTTCTTGATGTGTGGGGAGTGCAGGGTCGAGTTTGGTATGTGCGAACTCGTGAGATTGAATGCTGCGCAATGATGTATTATTATTATTATTATTAAAGGCTTTTATAACGCGCTCTATTACTAAAAAATAGTATCCTGGCGCGGTAAAGGCGGAGCAGACTGGGAAAGGACAAATATTAAGAAACATAGCAGAAGGGATTAGAATTTAATATTAAAAAGGTGAGTTTTCAGTCCTTTCTTAAAAATATTAAGAGACGGTGCAGTTTTTAAGTGGAAGGGAAAGGCATTCCAGGATTTTGCTGCTTTTACCGAGATTGATTGGCCGCCAAGTCTGCAATATTTAAATTTGGGGACAGACATCTGGCACAAGTTGGCCGAACGTAGAGGGCGGTTAGGTACATACAGACAGAACCTTTTTCTCAGATAGACAGGGCCAGTTTGATAGATGGCTCGGAAGGCCAGCACCAGAACCTTGAACAAAATCCTGTGGGCGACCGGGAGCCAGTGGAGAGCACAAAGCAGGGGACGGGCACTGAGGCGCCTAGGTGCATTAAACAGGAGTCTGGCGGCGGCGTTCTGAATGACCTGAAGGCGGTGAATCAGGTATGCCGGCAATCCACAGAACAGTCCGTTCGAGTAGTCTAGCCTAGAGAGAATTAAGGCACGGATGACTGTCTCTTTTGCTTCTTGTGGTAGAAGAGGGAAGAACCTGCGTAGGGTTTTTAGGGTGGCAAAACAAACCCCTGTGAGTTTCTTTATATGGTCCTCGAACTTAAGGTTCTTACCAAACCAGACTCCCAAGTTTTTCACTGGGCCAGATGTGGCTTTTGGGGGAGGGAGATCAGCAGGCCAGAGACGCTCACTAAAATTCTCAGGAAAAGAGCCGTACAACAGAACCTCGGATTTACTCTCGTTGCATTTTAATTGTGCGTGTGCCAGCCATTGAAAAACAGAGGACAGACAGAGTTGGGCATCCGACGTATCTAAATTATCTTTGGGCCAGGTGAACAAAAGCTGCGTATCGTCGGCGTACGCCATCATTTTTGCCCCTAGTTGTTCAGCGAGATAAATCAGCGGAGTGAGGTAGATATTAAAAAGCAAGGGGCTTAAAATGGACCCCTGGGGAACACCTGTGGAAAGTTGTTTGGGGGTGGAGGCATATGGGGGCAGCCAGATCTGTTGAGTCCGATTATTCAAATAAGAAGTCAGCCAGTCAAATGCTGGACCAGTGACACCAATACCTGCTAATCTGGCGAGTAATAGGGAGTGAGGCACCGTATCGAAGGCAGCAGAGAGGTCCAATAAAATCAGAGCCGCTCTGCCACCTCCGTCAAGGCACTCCCGAATAGCTTCTGAGATTTCGACCAAGGCCGTCTCGGTGCTATAGGAGGCCCGGAATCCGGATTGAGCTGGATGTAGGGCCTCAGTTGACTCAACGAATTTATCCAGCTGCTTAAAGACAGTCTTTTCACAAATCTTTGCAAGAGCTGGGAGCAAAGATATAGGCCGGTAATTAGACGGCGTGGCCGGGTCTAATCCATTTTTTTTTAGCAATGGAAGTAATTTGGCTTGCTTCCAGCATGCAGGGACCGTAGCTGTAAGGAGCGAAAGGTTGATCAGCTGGGTAACTTCATTTCCCAATGTTTCCGCTAATCCCGCAAATACTCTAGCCGGGCAAGGGTCAGAGGGGGATCCTGATTTTAGAGCAGCCACAATAGAAGTGATGTCAGATTTTAATTGGGGAGTAAACGTAACCAATTGCTCAGTATGCGTGGGCATTGAGGGACGCAGAGTGGTTAGAGGTGGTGTGGGGCCATTGCAAACATTTTGTAGGTCCTCCTGAATTTTAGCGATTTTTTCAATAAAAAACTCAGATAGTTCTTCGCACCATTCCTTCGAAGCAGGCAACAAAGGTTGTGATGCACAGGGGGACACAAAACTTTTTACAATCGTAAAAATTTCCCTACTGTTGTTGTTTGCTTTATTAATGCGTCCTGCAAAATAGCTGCGTTTGGCCGATCTGATGGCTGCATAATACTTTTTTTGTGCAACCCGCAGATCCTTTTTTGCCTCGGGAAGATAGGCTTGTCTCCACAGCCTCTCCAGCTTTTTACAGTCTGATTTAAGGTCTCGGAGGGCCGGGGAAAACCAGGGTTTGGAGGGGGTAGAACGGAGTCTACAGACCCGACTACTATTAATTGATGCAGTAGTAGCGCATTCCACCCATGAGTTAAATGCGTTGGCTGCGGCTTCGATATCAGAAGGTAGTGAAGGGCGAGAAGCAGCAAGACCCTCAGAGAGGGTGTTAAGATTGATCTTCTGTGTATGGGCAGTTTGGGAATGGATCACAGCAGCAATTATCAGAGGCCAAGAGAATCTGATAAGCTTGTGGTCCGACCAGGTTACTGGCTCAGGATGAGTCAAAGTGATATCGAAATTAGAGCATACCAGATCGAGAATATGGCCTCCTAAATGGGTAGGGTCAGCTACCCATTGCCTTAGTTGGGCCATAGAGAGAGCTTCTGCAAGGCGAGCTACCTCTGGTAGGTCCGGGCTGTCAACATGAATGTTAAAATCCCCTAGGAGAAGATACCGGGAATGACATAAAATCCGAGGGACTATCAATTCTTCTAGGGCCTGCACAAAGTTACCAACGTGACCTGGAGGGCGATAGACCAGCGTGCCACCTATAGAAGAGTGGGCGTTAAAAATTAGGGAAAAATGGAGCATCTCGGCTTCAGGCAATTGTTGTTGGGAGTCGTAAGAAAAGGACCAATGTTCTCGAAAGACAACTGCTATCCCCCCGCCTCGACCTAGAGGGCGGTCAGATCTGACAATTTTAAAACCGCGTGGAACGGCCAATTCAACAGAGGGGGCGCAGGTATCATTGAGCCAGGTTTCCGTGATGAAAAGGAGATCCAGCTGATTGTCACTCAGCAGCTCAAAAATGTCTGCTGCATGTTTGACCAGTGACCTAGCATTGATCAAACCGGCATGGACCAGTGAAGGGGCCACAGGGCGGGGAGGCAAAGGGTTAAGCGTGGGCTGAAAACGGTATTTACACACCTGGCAGACCCGGGAAGCACTGTATGCGGCATGAATGTGTCTAGTGTAGAAGTGCCACTTCTAGAAGTTGGCATATTTGTGTAATTTGTGTCTGGCGTGTGATTGGCTGAAGCTGGCTGGTGAGCCAAGAGTCTGGGTGGGTCTGCCCCGGTGGTGAATGGAGTGATTAGCATGCTGATGTGAGGGGAGGGGTGCACCTGGGCCTGAATAGGGCTGGGTTTTCCCTCCACAATGCTGGCTCCACCCCCTGTGGTGCGTCTGATGTCCCTAGCCTGGCCAGTGAAAGGAGTTCCCTATACCCAGTTGTAGCTGGTTCTCACATTGCCTGCACCCTGCTAGACAAAGGATTTTACTGTATAAAAAGGGGCTGTGTCCCCTTACAAAATTTTCTTGTTTCTGACTTGAATCCTGCCAGGGGCCTGCTGCTGCTTGGGCCCAGGGGAAGGTTTGCCTCCCTGGGCCCTGCCCAGCCCCTGGATTGCTGGAGGACTTCTTTTGGACCCTTCTACCTGGCCTGAGGATGGCTGGGGGACTTTCTCCTTGCTCTGGAGACCTTTTCCTGGGATCCCCTTTGTTCTGGGACCCCTTCAGGTTGTGGGGGTCATTCCTGTGGGCTTGTCTATGCTCCCAGCGCTTTGAGAGTGCTTTATTTTCCTTACTGGGCAGAGCACTGTCGTTTTCCCTTGGAGGGAAGCGCTTCTGCCCCTTTGATGCTTATTTGCATATTTTTATGGACGGGTGCCACCCCGTTTATTTAATTATCTAGCGAGTGCCCACCTCGCTTCTACTTTCATTTTATTCTCGAGGGTGCCCACCCCTCATATTGCCACTGTGAATCAGCGCCGCGGCACTAGCTGTGTTTAATGGCCACCGCGTCCGCGGCCCTCCTGGTTTTGGGCGGGCCGTGGATGGAAGAGGGAGTGCGGCATGAGAAGGAGGATGGCGGCCGAGGGTGCAGGCGGGGCTCCAGTGGTCAAGGAGAGCCCCGGGCTGCCCCAAGGAGTCCGGCGAGGCTCTCAAGAGTGAGAGAGCCCCGCTTGCTGCCGCCCAGAGGAGCCCCAGCCAGCGAACAGCTCGGTGAGTGGGGGGCTGCGGGGGGAAGCTCCGGGTGTGCCTCAATGGCCGGTCCAAGCCCGGCCTGTGTCTTTAGTGGCCCCCCGTCTGAGGGAAGGCCACTCCAACGAAGGAAGGCAGTACCTGAGTCTGAGCGGCCCGTGAGCTGAGCGGGCCGCTGCAACGAAGTGCACAGTAGCGGGGGGCATGTAGGGCGGCCCCGGATGGTAGTGGGCTGGCCCCACGCTATGCTGGTCATTTCCCGAGTCCCGTGGCTTGAACGTTGGGCCATATTCATTTTTCTGTGCCCAGAGGGGGCAAGTTTATTTCTAGAGCCCCGTGTGGCTCCCACGTTAGGGACATTTGTTATAGAGGGCCAGTGAGAGCCCAAGCTGCATTCTTGTGGCCAGAGCCTGAGAGCTCCAACGTTTGGGGGCATGTGTTGTGTCAGAGCCTGTGTGGCTCCAACGTATGCAGAGTGTCAGAGCCTGTGGGGCTCCAACAGATGGCGCAGATTTGTTCTAGGGGCTAGAGAGAGCCCCTGTCGCCGTTTGTCTCAGCTGCCCAGCAATTAGTGGGCAGCTGCACCGTTTAGGCTTTTATTTCTCTCTGGGGGACCTGTTATTTGTGAATCCAGGAGTGGGTCGCACTCCCTTTGCCCCTAACTTGGTCTGCCACAGCTGTGCAGCACTTAGTGACAGCTGCGGCGTTTAGGCCCTTGTGATTGTTCCCAGCTGCCCAGCAAGTAGTGGGCAGCTGCAACATTTAGGTTTGCGCCGGGGGCGCAGCCCTTACTGGCGCTGCTTTGGCAGCGCGCCCTGACATTCTGGACACAGGGCATTTGAACCCTCCTTGAGATGGCCAGTTGGCCAAGGGGGCTGATATGTGATTTCTGCGCAATGTATTTTTACTATGTTTAGAATGGTATTTGCCTAATGTGATTTTTGCGCAATGTGATATTATTGTGATTATGGGGTTACTTTACCTGTGTGGGTTTATGTTAGTGAGAGTTTACCTCACTGTGAGTCACGCCCCTAAATGTGAGTTATGCTTAAGGGGAGAGTCTAATGTGTTTAGACTAGTGAGAGATTGCCTACTGTATTTTTACCGGTTAGGCCCATATGTGAGTTATGCGTAACGTGCTGTGCCTTTATGCTTATGTGATACTTCCAAAGGTGCTTATGCTTAGAAGCTTGCTTTGCCTAGTATGTTATACTAGAGAGGTTATGTGTCCATGCGTGATCTAGGCCTATGGTTATAGTATTGCGTAGTGTTTACCTGCCTGTTACCAGTGGTTACTGGTTGTGATCTTTAAATGTTATTTTGTGCTACACTTATTTGTGCCCACGTGGCCCTGTCCTGGTGTAAATAATCCCTTGTGAATATTGCCTGTGCCAGTTGGCACAATGTATATTGTGTGATTACTATCTGATGTGTTTTGACAATACAAAAGTTATTTTTATATAACCTTGTGTGGAGTTCCTTTTGTGGTGTGCCTAGGATGTTGTTGCTATTGTGTACGTGCGCAAATGCTTTACACATTGCCTCTGGGATAAGCCTGTCTGCTCGTGCCAAGCTACCAAAGGGGTGAGCAGGGGTTATCTTGGCGTGTGACTCCCTTGCCCTGACTAGAATGGTGGTTTCTGCCTGGCTTTGGCGCAAGCCCTAGCCAACCAAAAATAGCCAGTTCTAACAGCATACATGGACTTCATCGATGCCAATAAAAAGTCAAGGTTCATTCGTAGCAACCATGAAACACAAAAAGACAAAAGTACAAGCACCCATTCACGTACTTCAAGGTACTTCGTTGAGTGCCGGTTTACTCAATTTCAGTACTGCTGGTGATATGGGACTGATATTTGTAAATAAAACATGAATGCTCACCACAAAATAGTAAGTGAGTTCCCTTCTCTCTTTCATTTATTTGGAAAACTTAAGACCAGGAAAGTGCAACTGCATATCAATGAGGACGTTCGGCCCGTTGCTCAAAGAGATTGTTGAATTACATTTCATTTAGAAGAAGCTGTTGAAAAGGAACTTGAAATATTACTAAAGCATGATTTAATTGAGCAATCTCCATCATGAACCCTGTGTACTCTGGAGCACCCATGAACCACAGGCCCCACCACATCTTCAACCTCAATAGCAAGAAGACTAGTGACGAGCTCAAGAAACTCCTGAACGCCTCCATCACCTAGGCTTCCTTCCCTGGGGTCTGGATTAAACACGCTGAAGTGAGGCCCCTCCTGAACGACCATCTGCCAATCCAACAGAACCAAAAACCTACTGCCCTATATCACTGCTCCCCTTTCCAGTGAAGGTTCTCAAGAAGGCAATCAACCAGCAACTCACTGAACACCTGAAGTATAACAACCTCCTGGACCCCTCTCAATCCGGATTACGAGTCAACCACAGCACAGTGACAGCACTGATCACCGCCACCAACTAAATAAGGTCTAGCAAACAGCAGCAAAATGGCAGTCCTCATCCTTTGGGACTTCTCACTGTATTCCATCACATCTTAATCAACAGACTAGACCACATCGGAATCTAGGGAGACAAACTAAAATGGATCACCTCATACTTCACCGGAATAACCCAGAGAATCCGTCTCTCTTCGTTTACCTCGGATCCCAAGAAGCTCATGTGTGGTGTCCAACAGAGATCCTACCTCAGTCCCACCCTCTTCAACACGTACATGACACCCCTGGTCAGCATTTTGCACGGAATCAACATCATCTCCTACACCGACGACACCCAGCTCAACCACTTCCACAGATACATGGTGAACATTGCCGACTGGATGAACAGCAACTGTCTCAAGCTCAATTCAGACAAGATGGAAGTCCTCATCTTTGGGAACAACAATTCGTCATGGAACGACGCATGGTGGCCTGCTGAGCTCGGCCCATTGCTGGCCCCGACAGACCACGCCTCATCATCATCTTGAACAGCAAGCTATCTGGGAAGTAACAGGCAAACGCAGTCTCATCTGCCTGCTTCCACATCCAATGCATGCTCCCCAAGATCTTCAGTGGAATCCAGTCAACACCAGAAGGACGGTCATGCACACCATCGTCAGCAGCAGGCTGAACTATGAGAACACACTCTATGTAGGAATCACCACACGTTTCCTGAAGAGACTACAGACCATATAAAAGTCAGTGGCAAGGCTCATCCTCGACCTCCCCAGATGGACCCATAACACACTGCACCTCATGAAGCTACACTGGCTCCCAATTCAGAAGAGATGCCAGTTGAAGATGCTGACCTACGCATACAAAGCCCTGCACAACAAAGGACCAGCATACATCGACAAAGGCATGACTTTCTACCAACAAGTCAGACACCTATGATTCGCCTCCCTCTTCCTCACAGACAGCCCATAGATCTGCCGAAGCAACAGCGGAGGACGCTCCTTCTCACACCTGGCAGCCAAAGCTTAGAACAACCTTCCCTTGCACCTCAGAAATGTCTCATTGCTCCTGGAATTCAGGAAAGGACTAAAGACCTGGAAGTTAGAATGAACAGAGCCCCAGAAAGCAGCTATCAACTTCAGTACCTTGAAACCCTCAGAGGTGATTTGCTGCACTTTACAAATCCTGATTGATTGAGCGATCTACTGGTCTGACAGCATGGGTTTCACCCATAGTGGTTGTTAGTGCCCAAAAAGGGCAGTGAAGGAGCTGTATGCATCTGTGTTGATATGAGTCAAGCTAACAAGGCAATGAAATAGAACAGTCATCCAGGTCCACATTTTTCTGATGTAATCACACAGCTAAATGGTGCAAAAGTCTTCTCTTGCCTTGATCTGAACAAAGGATATTATCATTTAGAATTTGAAGAGAATTACAGGTACATTACCACCCTTTCTAACCATATTGCTTTGTTCAGATTTTAAAGATTAAGCTTCAGTGTGCCATCAGCTGCAGAACTTTTTCAAGATGTCATTCGATGTATAATACTGACTGTCACAAATGCTTTGAATTAAAGTGATGACATATTGGTCTTTGGTGCCACATGAAAAGAAGATGATAAATCTCTTAACCAAGTGTGTCGATTACTTTCTGATGCAGGTCTAACTTTGAATACAGAGAAGTGTGAGTTCCACAAAACTCAAACCCTTTGGCGATATTTTCTTTGATGGAGAAATGACTCCAGATCCGGCTAAAGTACAGGCTTTGTCAGCGACCTGTCCCCCACAACATGTTAGCGAGTTGCATTCTTTTCTTGGCATGGCCAGTTACTGTTCTAAGTGCATAGGTGACTTTGGCACAGTAAGTGCTCCTTTAAGAGACTAAACGAAATGAAATGCTTCAATTCACTGCTCACATGAATGTGAACAAAGCTTCAAGAAAATCAAACATGTGATTTAGAATGCCACTTAAATGGCCTACTTTGATCTGAAGCTTCAAACAGAGGTTGTTGTTGACACAATCCTGGTTGGGTTGGGCGCAATCCTTGCCCAACACAATGGACACCCAAATGCTCAAAGGCATATTGTGGCATATGCTAGCAGAAGTTTGTCACAAACTGAGAGTGTCTATTCATAACCTAAAATGGAAAGTTTAGCAGTGGTGTTGGCTTGGGAACATTTCCACTTATTTTTAGATGGAAAGCAATTCAATCTTGTCACAGATCATCAAGCATTGCTAATCCCTTTTGGCAATCCTAAAGCCAAGATGCCTCCTCGTATTGAACGTTGGGGATTTTGAGTACAGGAATATGACTATACTACTGTGCACTGACCAGGGAAAGATCGAAACCCTGCTGACTATTTTTCACAAGGGCCAGTACAGTGTCATGGTACTCCTTCCAAAGCGGCTGAATCATACATTAACTTCACCATAAAGTCCAGTACACCTGTCGCTATTTTATTGGAACAAATCATTAGTACCACGAGCACAGATAGTGACATATCAATACATAAAAACAGTATTGCACATCAATCCTGGAAACAGAGCTCTCGACCTCTTACAAATGACATTGAATATCAGAAATTCAAAAATTTGAAAGATGAACTGTCCATTGCTCCGGAAGTTATTGTCTTCCGAGGTTCGAGATTTGTCATACCAGAGAATCTACGACAACAAGTAATTGAAGTGGCACATCAAGGACATCATGGAATTCTCCCCACAAAATGAGCTCTCCGAGACCAAGTCAGGTTTCCTCATTTTGACTAAAGAGTTGAAAGGGAATTAAAGGCCTGTCCTTTGTGCAACTGCTTATCTCCCAAAACAACTCAGCAACCATTGCTCTTCCAAAGCATGTGTGGGAGAGAATCACTGTTGGCTTCTTGGGACCCCTTGACAGTAGACACCATCTGATGGTGGTCATTGATGAGTATTCTAGTTTTCCTTTGGTAGAAGACCTCTCATTGATCACTCAGGAAAAGGTTATCGAGCGGTTAGATGGCATTTTTGCAACATGGAGTGTTCTTTAAATTCAAAAGTCTGACAATGGTCCACCTTTCAACAGTCAAGAATTCAGAGACTTTCTTAATCATTTCAATGTTAAGCAACAGATAAGCACACCTCTTTGGCCACAAGCAAATGGCATTGTTGAGCGATTTATGAGCACACTCATGAAGACCATTCAGCGTGCTGCACTGGAGAAGCTTGATCTCATATCAGCTTTTCATTCTGCTCTTCGTGCCTACTGGTCAACTCCCAGTTCAACAGCAGGTGATGGGACAGCCATGACAACCAAGTTGCCACAATGGACCAATGAAAGATCAACAAATGATGGTGAGCTTTGTCAAACAGTTTTCCATCACAAATAAAAGATGGAAATCTACGCAGACAAACGCTGATGTGCATGTGCTAAGAACACTAGGGGCCCTTGAGGATGGTGGGGGCGATCCGCCCGCCATCCTTGCTCTGAAGCCCCCCGCCATATTAGGATGACGGGGGGGACCGCGACGGACGGTAAGATGGTCTGCCGCTTTTCCGCCCCGGTCGCAACCGGGACGGAAAAGGTATAATATGGTGGCGGTGTCTATCAGACACCGCCAGCCTTATTATGATGGGTAAATGTGAATGCCTTTCCGTGGCAGCAATGCGACCACGGAAAGGCATGCGGAGAATCCCTGCGGGGGCCCATTGCGGGCCCCCAGAGACTCCGGGGGGTGGGGGGTGCACATGGGGGATACCTATGGTACCCCCCCCCGCATTTCAAAGTGCAACATGGCAGGCACCACGCGGTGCCTGTCATGTTGTGCTTTGAAATGCACAACGTGCATTTTTACCATTGCGGCGGGCGGCGCTTTCAGCACCCCCCGCCGCAATGGTAAAAATACAGGATTCGCCAACCAGTGTGGCGGGCGCATCCTAATTGCCAAGGCGGGACCGCCGCTCCTATGGCGGGTGGTCCCGTTTTGCATGGGGATGGCGGGCGGGCAAAGTCAGCCCGCCATCCTACTGGGGGCCACTGTGTTTACAGAAGGAGATTGAGCCGTAGAAGGACAAAAGACAAAACGCAAGTCTGATACTCAATGTGATGCCGAACCATTTAAAGTTGTGACTAGTAAAGGACACATGGTGACATCTCACCATCCTGGAAAGTCCATTACATGAGATTCTTCACGTTTCAAGCATCTGCCTTATCATTCACCAACTCTAGATGTCAGAAATGAGACTGTTTCGATTGCGACTTCTGAGAGCCCACTGACTGCATGTCTGTATCACCAGTGTCAGCCATGGACATTTCTCCTATCTCTTCACCGTTTCATAGGACACGTTCTGGGTGATTGATTCAAGCTCCACAACAACCAATGGAAAAGTTGTGATGTATATATGTAATATTTATATTTGTTATTTAACAAGGGGGGAATATTAAGTGTGTTGTGAGTTAGCGATGACGGACCCTTTTGGTTCCTGATGCACTCCGTAGAACTGTGACATAAGTGCTCGGTGTCGTTAATTGAATTTATGATTTAAAAGATTTTTATTGAAAAATGAAAGTTGCACATACATATACATAGGCAGTTGTTCATAGTACATTTGTTGTCTCTTTCCCTTAGAGAGAGAGGGAGTGGGGGGGGGAGAAGAAAAAGAAGAGGGGGGGGGGGGGGCTCGGTAGTGTGTCTTCCTCAAGTGTTCAAGTGTTCGTCAAGACGTTCCCACATTAGCTCTTTGGGGGTGTGTTCTTTCGAGAGGTTGCCTGTGATGTTGTCTGCTCCTCTTAGGAAGGTGACCCAGTTGATCCATGTCTTGAAGTTTGCTTTTGCCGTGCTTTTCCAGTTCGTTAAGATTATCTTGAGGCCAGCTGTGAGAAGCAGGTCTAGTAGGTCTCTTTCTTCCCTGTTGTTTAGATCTGTCGTTACGTGCCCCGTTGCCAAGGTTGCATAGTTGATGTTTAAGTCTGTTTTGAACATGTCGTTTATGAATGCGTTTATTTGGCTCCAGAACTTCTTGACTTTGATGCATCCAAAGATGAGGTGTTCGAGTGTGCCCTCTTCTTTTTGGCAGTTCCAGCAGTCGCTTGATTCTGCTATGCCACTTTTGTGGAGTCTGGATGGGGTCCAGTACGCTCTGTGGAGTAGCCAGTATTTTGTTTGTGCTAGTTGCGGGGTGATTTTGTTTTTTGTGGCTGAACACCACATTTGCGCCTGTTCCTTTTCGTTTAGCTGTCTACCTAGGAGCGTTGCCCATGAGTTTGTTGTCTTCTTGTTTAGAGACATGGTGGCTGGGGCAATTAGTTTGTAGATCTTCGCTGTCTGGTGGCCTGCCGAGTTTAGCATTTGCACGTACTTGACGTACTTGAATTTATGATTTAGAATATTGAGTTCACGGTTACACACTGAGGAATAAAGAAGTGTAATACCAAGCTCTGTGTATGGCTTAATCATTTAGATGTACTGAGGCTGGGGAAGACGCTACAGATGTCATGTCACCTTCGCTTGGTGGGGCATAAGAGTGGGCAAAGAAGCCAAATTAGATCCTAAAGAGAAATGATAAAATTGTCAAAGAAAAAAAATTGAGTGAGAAATCGAGTGAGAGAGTGAAAAGGAGGAAAAACACAACCAAAGAAGAAAGTTGGAAAGTAGGCACAAAAGAGGAATTGAAAGATAGAAAGAAAGATGGAAAGGAGGAAAGGTAATAAAAGCAATCATGGACGATGGGAAAAGGGTTTCAAGAAAAAAGGAGAAAGGCACAAAGAAATACAAAGAGTAAAAAGGTAACAAAAGCACAAAAAATAGTATGAAAAGATGGAAATAAACAGAGAAATTTAAATGGAAAGATTGATGAAAGGAAAGACAAAAATAATTGAAGAAAGGACGAGTACGAGTTCCCCTTCAGAGGAAGGTGGATCGCTCACTTTCCTCACTCCCGTAGCGCCATATAGTTCAAAGTGGGAGCTATTTTATTTTTCTGGCGACTCCCTTGCACAGTGAGCAGGCCTCTGAAACCAAGCTCTGGTCAGAATCCAATCTAGACTCGTTGCCTCGCTCAGCCTCCCCTCTGACCCGCCCTGACATGTCTATTTCTCTTTCCTGCGTCCAGCCCCTCATCCTTTCAGATTTCCTGTGGGAGTCGTTAGCTGAAATCAGCTTCATTCCACTCAGCCTTTTTTTCCCCTGCCTACCTTTCTCAATTTCTTGCATTCGGCTATTGACTCGGAGTGTCACAAATCATTACAGAACAGGGTGGAATGCGTGTGTGTGTTCCTCGCACAACCGGAAATAGCCCTTTCCTGCGCTGCTGCGAGCCTGCAGGCTTGTGGATCGATATTTTCACATAAATCAAAAAAAATCCCTGCCTTTCGGAATCCGGCGGCTGAGTCATAAACATAAGCATGCGCCTCATAACACGGGGAATCCCCGTGGACAAAGATGCGCGTCTTTAAATACCGGGTTTGAGTATAGCCGTATTATTTTGTCGTGGCGTTGACAAAGCCTGGAGGTCATTCTGCGACTGGCATCACAGCCGTTCCACTTCCTTCCTGACAGGGATCGGCTCCATTTATAGAAACAAAACTAGGACAAGCCTCTGGCCCAGTTTGCAAGGAGCGTCCCGTTTCCGATCAGGCTCGCGATATCTTGATTTCCTGACACAATACATGAAAAGTCTCATGGTCCTGGTTGCCATGACGCTGTCGCGCGCCTTTACGCGTGCCCCACGCACCCCGGGGCGGTGCTAGATCAAAGGCTGTACAACTGCGCGGTCATCACCAGCACGAGGGCCTCAGACTGCCCCACGGCAGGGGCGGCCTTAGGCATGTGCAAGCTGTGCACCTGCACAGGGCCACCAAACCCCAGGGGCCACCACGCCAATACATATCCTTAATATAATAATCCTCTGAGGATGGATACATATTTGCATGGTGGCCCCTGGCAGCCTCCAGGTCTGTTCCACTTCCAAACACCCTGACCCCCCCCCCCTCCTCTTCACTGGCCTCTGCGCTCCGCCCCGCCCTGACCCCCTCTACCGGGGCCCCCTACCTACGCTCCCTGCCTAGGGCCGCGATGAGCCTAGAGCCGCCCCTGCCCACGGACATTAACTGGGAGCCGCTTGGGAGTAGAAGGCCAAAGTCAGCAGGGCAGCTGCTGTTTAGTACCCACAGCACTGTGCTTGTGAGCCCTGGCAGTGGGATTCATGGAGGCAGGGACTACAACAGAAAGTAAACAACAAGCCCTGTTTTCTTTCTTTAGTTTCAACTTCTTGCCCCCGAAATTGCAAATATGAGTCTGTTGAAGGACTTTTGGGTGGGGCATCAACACCTGTGCTACTATTGGTGGTCAAATTGCATCTGATGTCACTGCCACTGATAATTATAGAATTTTGCTGAATTTGACGTCCGAAGATTGTCCCACCAGGCTTCAGGAGTGGTCCATTGCCAGGGAAGAGGGGTGGTAAAACTTTGTAAGGCACAAAAAGTCCTTGCACCGTCCCCGCCTGCACCTTCTGATTTTGTTGTGCCAAGTGACTCATCTTCTCCTGAGTCTGCTTTTATTAACCTACATTAAGCAACCTGTTAACCACTCACCGGTCAGCTGGGAGGTTCAATGGACACTCAGGGGCATATTACCAACAACTAGCGATAATTATCGCTATGTTGGTTTAGCGGGGATATTTTTATCGCCGAGCTGCGGCGATTTTTATCGCTTAGGAACCTTGCTATTATCAAGGTTTATCTCCTAAGCGATAAAAATCGGCCCGAATGCTTGAATATCGCTGAAAAGTCAGCGATATTCATGCATTACCGAGCGAATGCTCTTAGCCATGTTATCCACCTACCATTGGATAACATGGTAAGAACTGCTCTGGGGCAGGTGTTAGCTTTTGGAGATATTCGCGCTTAGCGCGAATATCTCAAAAAGTTGGTAATAGGAGATAGCGATGTTAGCAACTGTTTCCAGTCGCTAACATCTTGGCACGCCCACTTTGCATGTCATTAGTGATAAATATCACTGACATGCAAAGCGGGGCCCAAGATGGTCGCTATCTCCTACTAGCTGTCGCTAACTGGTGTTAGCGACAGCTAGGTAATAGGGAGATAATTTTATCTCCGCTTTCTTGGCTTTTAAAGCCAAAAAAGCGGAGATAAACCCCCTTGATAATTTGCCCCCCAATTCCCATCCACCCTGAAGCGGTAACCCCATATTCCATACACCAGCTTTCGTACTTCCGTATGTGCTGCTCTAAACTTGGATGACATGTCTTGCATGTAATTGCTTGCTCGCCTATTAATAGCCTGTCATACACCGTCAGCAGGAGCCCACTGGAAACACTGAACAGATGATAGCCCAAGGCTAGCTGGAAGAAATAGGATTTGAAATATCTCCTTTTCCTCGCGCCTTTAATTAAAGACCAAGCGACCCACTGTGGTCCTCACAGCATTTTATGATCTAATGACAGTATATCATAACAATGAAAACCCAGCATTATTTCTAAAAATACAAAAGAACCAGGTCATGCTTACAGGAAGGCAAAACAGTCCGGTACTGGACCCAGATGAGCTTAAACTGCGCAACGCATTGCTATTTAAAGTAAATGCCCATATGGGGCATTCAGGTAGTGACAATGGGCTTATGTCTGGGTTATGGCCCTTGCACTTGCTAAGGAATCCCAATGCTGCAAATAATTATAGTCAATAGTGATTAATTATTACCTGAGAAATTAGTCTTACCGTATTTGTGTTTTCTACAAGTTGATCAATATTGTAATGTGTACATGTGTTGTACAGACATTACAGTGACTGAGACTTTCTTTCATGTGTACTATAAAGTCAGTCGGAGCAGTGGCGGAGGGATTGCAGTACAAAAAGAAGGGAGGGCCAGCTGGGAAATATTGGGGGGATTTTAAACGTTCATTGACATACATAGTGATTTCTATCCATGGGTATGATTATGAGTCGCTCTTGTAAGATGCAAACGCCAGAATTAATGGGATGCAGTAATCATTGCGTATTCCGATGTTTTGGGGGAATAACATGCAGATTTTGATGCTTACTCTACCAAATTACCATGTCCCAGAAAATATCAGAATGTTTTCACTTGTTAAATTGCAGCATATTTGACCCACAGAAATTTAACAAAGGGTGTGATCTTTACCACACCTGATAATTACTGGGTGGTACAAACATTGCATCATTTGCAATTTGTACGGATTCTAATTTAATGGGAAACTTGTAATCAGGACCATGAAGAGCAACTGTGGCGAGGTTTTTTTCATCAGTTTAATACAATTTTAAATTCAAACACAAATATGTTTAGTTATTTATTTTAGTATGAACAAAGTCCTATTTCTGCAGACGTCGAATGGATCCCCATCGAAACAAGAAGAACAGCCACCCAGGCCCTCGTCAGCAGCAGACTAGACTACGATAACACCCTCTATGCAGGAGCCTCGGCCAAACTCCTGAAACGACTACAACGCATACAGAATGCCTCAGCATGCTTGATCCTCGACATCCCTCGCCTCAGCCGCATCACACCCCACCTGAAAGACCTACATTGGCTTCCCATCAACAAGAGGATCACCTTCAAGCTCCTCACCCACACACACCAGGCACTCGACAACAGCGGAGCAGCATACCTCAACAGATGACTCACCTTCTACACCCCGAACTGCCAGCTCCGCTCCACCGACCTCGCCCTCGCCACCGTCCCCTGCATCCAAAGAGCGACCACCGGCAGCAGAAGGTTCTCCCACCCCGCCGCCAAAACCTGGAACACCCTCCCCATCCTCCTACGGCAGACCCAGGACCTACTCACCTTCAGGAGGATACTCAAGACCTGGCTATTTGAGCAGTAGCAGTGCCCCCCCCCCACCAGTGCCTTGAGACCTCACGGGTGAGTAGTGCACTCTACAAATGTTTGATTGATTGATTGATGGACAGTGCATGTTTTTCCTACTCTTGAACCCCCAAATCTGCAGGCTGCTTCTTTACAGTATTATTCTATGTCTCGAGCTGATCTCGCACTGTGACAATTTTTTCTATGTCTGTCTTAATTTCAATATCATTAACACAATGGAGATATAGAAGTTGTTTGAGGAACCATCATCCTGGTGGCCACCATGTTTTGGGAATTCCTTGAATGTCAAAGGCCACACAACTGTTCTTCTATCTAGCTGCAGAACTGAGACTTACAGACCTTTTCTGTTGAAAACGGTATGGTTCTTAGGCTGATCCCTTCAGATAAGCACGAGCATTAGGAAGCAGATGTGGCATAATCGCTAGAGCTGCTGTACCTGGAACCAGGTTTAAATCCCTGCCTCGGCTCAACATCCTGCAGTTCCAGACAAACCAAATAATCTCCCTGTGCCTAAAAGAAGTGTAATGTGGTATGGTTCTGTTTTGCTCTAATGCTCTTAGCCAGGTTCACACAAAAAACTGCAATAAAAAAAAGTGGTGATGAAGAACAATAGCATGGTACCTTATAGCATGGATGAGAAGCATGATGTTTCAATCTTGGTCCTTCTATGACCACCTGGTAGTTCTCAAGCAGAGGCAGCGGTCAATGCGGACACTCGTGCATTCCCTTGAGGTGGAAACCCAGTGAGGGAGGTTGTGGATGGGTCCAACATTTTATGAAGCTCATTCCTCTCCCTCCTGTTGCCTAGGGGAAATTACTGATGGAATAAACTCTAAAATGGTGTGTTACTGTCATTGGCAAAACAAATCAAACTTGTTGCAGAACTAAGCAATTTTTTCATTTGTAGATTTATTACCTAATTGCGGCTCAGAAGTGAACTGTTAAGAATAAGGGTAGAAATTAACCCCTACTATACAAATGATAAGATAAAAATGATAATGACTGATTCTGAGGGAAATGCACATGCAACCTCAGCACTAAATGCAATATTTGGCACATTTTGTTGGATTGTTTAAAATTTTTGACTCAGAGGAAAACAATTTTATGCCCAATGCTTTCAAAATATGGTATTAGGAATTGGGTACAAGCTATGGAATTTGTATCTGAAATGTGCTCCTTGGATATAACAGTCATCACGGGTAGGTTATGATGACAGTCAGAAAGGTTTTAAGATCTACAAAGGACAACACATTCTTAGGCCATTTATGATGAAAGATTGGATTTTGTATATCATGGAAAGGGCGTAAAAATGAGTGTGCATTCATGATATCTCAGTTTTCTGAGATTTTATCGAATACATTTTTTTAGACTTGTAAATAATGTAGGTTATTTAAGTGAATGCATTTATAAAAAAGTGGTTATGCTATATATGTTATGTTTTTAAGGACTTAAGATCTAAATTAAAAAAAAAACTGTCTCACCATGTGCCCTCTGATGCTCTACCCTAAGTCTGATAACATTTCAACTGTAATTGAAAATCATGGTCACTGTGAGGGTGGAGCAGTGGCGCCAATTTCTGGAAGCACGCACATTTAAATATTTTTTATTTTTCCTGACGTTTTCACGCACACTCACCAACTTAGGATCGCATCCGTCTCAGCACAGCTGAGCTAACTCACGTGAAATGTGAGTTCTTACAATCCTCGTTTACATTACTGTTTGCATCAGTCGGGTTAATTATTACAAGTATTGCTCCATATTTCCATGTCAGTTAACCAGTAAAAAAACATTAAACAAATCTAAAACCTTCAAAGGGGGGGGGGGCAGCATATGACTCAGGATAGTGGGAACTCATGCTGCATTAGAGTTATAATTGAAACCTGGCTCAGGTAGTGTGCCTTCTGTATCCCATTATGAGAAGGTCATGCAGAAAGATCAGGGTCCTGCTCGAGACAAATCCTCCTCCCTATTACCCATTTGTATGATCAGTATTGTGACAAACCAATAGGCATGTGCAGTCCTCATGCACCGGGGGATATCAACTTTCCTCTATGGAGGTCTCTCGTTCATTTTGGCATACAACACCATCAATACAACATCCCATTCTGTTCCACTTGCACCACCCTGCCTTCCCCCACACCCACCTCCACGTCCCACAGCAGGAGCCACAGTTTACTCTCTGGGCCACTTCTGCACATCCTTCATCCACATCCCTATACTCGGTGCTTGTATGACATTCCACGCCATTGCTATGTTGTGTGTGGCGCCAAACATTTATACACCTGCTTTGCAGGTTTTGGCCTGGCAATCAGATACAGTATGCAGAATGTTAAACCTTGAGGAACTGCTCTTCCTGACAGCCCAGCCAGGAGCACCATACCTCCGCCCAGAATGTCCCAATCACCCTACACTCCAACACCTTGGGGTCGATTCCGATTCAGGAAAAAATGCCTCTCTAATGCTATTCGGAGGTTTACCATATGACCGAATCGTATCCGGAGCTTTTTTCTCCTAACGTGCAAGTGCGATGCGAATTCCAGTCAGATTCCGACCGAATCGTCAGGTCTGGTTCGCGCTCTATGTCAGTACCTAACAGGCTCAGGAAACACGGAGTACGCGTTGTACGGAGGCTCCAACCAACACATTTCCGGATACGCAAGTACGATGCGTATTGAAAACTCGTTGTACAGGGCTCCGCTTCCCGCTAGTCTCAGCATTCGGACGAGGCGTATTGATGCTCCGAATCGCACTAGAACACAAAAAACAGGCACAAGACGGTGCAGCATACATGTCTAATGTGCTGTTTTAATATTGGACATAAGTGGCATCGTTCGGGGGCAAGTCTGTCGTGTCTGTTGCCTCGGGTTGTCACTTGGCTATCTCGATGCTTCCACGTATGAGTCTGACACAACAGGCTCCTTTCCTACCGAAACGTACGTAGAGTTTATTACCTGGCAGAATCGTTAGGAACTTTTACACTTCACATCGTACTTGCACATTCAGATGGTGTGTGTACGATTCAGTTGGAAAAAATAACGGGTCAGTGTCGGGTAAAATGATTTCCTTCCCGAATCGGAATCGACCCCTGGATGTCAAAAATTGGGGGCAGTGATTCACAGTTTCCAGCTACATGGTTTTATTTCTAGGATGTATGTATGTTGAATGCAAATAATTAAACTACATACATTTGAATGGCAGGCTTCTCACAATAGTCTTGAAACATTCCTTATCCATAAAGCATCTACTAGTTATCTCCTACCATCTAACACGAATCGAGTCCACACCAGATCAAAAGATAGGAGAGATGGTATTATAGAGAAAAGTGATAGCCCACCTGCCCACCATGTGTCAAAATCACTTTTAAAACACCATTCCTAAGTGGCTCAACATCTCCCCCCCAAGTGTGCCTAACTCCTGCATGCATAGTGTTGTGTGTGAGGAAATGACCTGTGCCTACTCCTACAAGTCCATGAGCGTATCGTACGCATGAAAGATACCATTAGAGCAGTGGCGTAACGAACCTTGAGGGGGCCTCCCTGCAGGGTACCCGAAGGGGCCCCCTACAGGTCTCCCACTACTTCTGAACCTTCTTTTGCTCATGCCCAGTGGTTATGCAATTTAGTACGTGCCTTGACCTCGGATCGGATCCACAGTGGGGTCTTTGGGGCATACACTTCCGTGAACCCTAAGTGCTTTAAAACCCAGCACCAGCACTGCCTTGCCACTTTCAGAATTTTCAGCCCCTCACCTGGGAGGGGGTAGTTGGAAGGACCGCTTTATTAATTGTCATGTGGTGCAGGACTGCCAGTAACTCCGCAAACTCATTATCTAGTGTCTTTGACAACCATCTCATAGGCCATCCTAATTATTGAATTATTGAGCAGCTAAGTAATAGAGTTCACTGACAAAATATTGTTGTCAAAAATATAGATGAAAAATATAGAATCCAAAAATATCGACTCCCTATACTTAAACAGGTAAGTAAAATAATATCGGGAAAAAATATTGATGTAAAAAATATAGTTGTACCCACGAAAGCACTATAGAATCTGGAAACTCTAGGCTGAGTTTAGGGGCCTGTGGCTTGAGCCGCCGGTGGAACGGGAAGACCCTCCGGAGGTGTGATGTAGGAGCCATGATAGCAAATATACATGGGCAGTCATTTAGGTGTGCTCTGTGTAGGAGACTTGCGGCAGATCTGGTGCGACTCGGGGGGGCTGGGCCCAGGGGAGGGGGGAGTTGGGGGGGTGGGAGCGGTGGGGGGATGGGAGGGGGGGTTGTCTAGTATGGTTTCTGTTTATATATTTGTTTTGGGAAAAGAAAAGATGATTGCATTTCACTTGCTGTCGTATATTTGTCCTGCAGATGCCTCTGGTGTACAGAGCTCTGCGGAATGTGTGCAGTCTATCAATAAAATATGTTTAAGAAAAAAATATATAGTTGTACAAAATATCGATTTTAATATATATATATAAAATAATATAGTAAATATTAAATATATTAAATAATAAAATCAATTAGAAATAAATGATTTAATATACATTTTAACAAATTTACCAAATACATGTAATTAAAAAATGTAAACACACATACACAATAATATGTATATATATACAAGAGGGAGATTCTGGCCCATTCAGGGCGAGATAAGAAAAACATAAACCACTTGCCCATACAGGGCGATATAACACATGCTTATTTGGACACTGCATAAAAACAAAAGTGAAGGGCTACAGATACACACGGTGTGATATAATGTTGTTCATATACAACAACAAAAGTAGCACTCGGTTAGACTCTCTGACATTTAGTTGAGAGATTTAAGAAATATATGTAAATATGTGATCTGTATACAAAACTAACCTTGTGGTATTTCCAAATATGCACTTTTTTATCAATCACCGTGATGTCGAATTTGTGTTTGAATTGTCCTTGATAATTAATTTGTGTCTTAATAAGCAATGAAATATTCAATTAATTTTATGGGGCACACCCTATTGTTTTTAATTGCACGAGCACTTTTATGAATGCCATACTCCTTGAAAAGTTTGTAAAGAACTTGAGAATGCACATGCAAACGAATGAACATTGCAAGATGTCTGCCAAAAAACCAACATGGCACTTTAGTCCTCTCTCGATGTTGACAGAGGGGTGGAGATAAAATGGCGTTCTTTGTTATGCACTTTTGACACTGAGGAAGCCTTTACAGCGAAACGCGTTTGTCATCTTGGGGGCAGGGGGGTCTGCCAATAAATCGTTTCCAGTATCTCAAAGCTTGGAGTACCGTCTACTTTCTTTCAAAAAAGCAAGTGTTTGTCGAAGTAAACGCGGCTCACCACCGCGAGACGCCAGCACCCGGGACGTGGTCGTTCTGTGAAGCAAGTCAATGTGGCCGTTTGCCCCGAGGTTGAAGAAATCCATAGAGGTGTCCGTATCGCGGAACCGGGATTGTTAATCGTACAGAGGAAACCTGCTTGCAGCCTGCCTGACCTGTGAGACTGCGGCACGCCGGCTTGGCTACTGCGGACATCCGGAGCGGGTAAGTGCTGCTCGCACGAGCACTCCTTGACACGAACTGTATTATCTACACCTCTGTCCCGTTTGAAGCTACTGAGGCAGACCCCCGTAAACTGCGCTTCACCCCATGTGAAACTGTTGATCAACACGCAGCGCGTAACGAAAGTGCTATTGATTCTCCCACCATCATGTCCCTAATTGCGGAGAGGGAGAGAGAAGCGGATGATGTTTTCAAAAGCCTCAATGCAGTAATGAAAAAAACGGAAGGCTTGGTAACCCAGCAAACACCTATGAGCAACTTACAGACATTATTTCAACAACTAGAAAAAATCCAAGAACGCGAAATAAGGAAGTGGTGGGAGGCCATGTCACTACAAAGATACGTAGACTGCAACAGAGTCCCTAGGGGTCTGCGGATTTTCACTATTCCATCTTATGAAAACCCGGACCCCCAATTACTGAAAGATTGGGCAGCTTACACTGCGGACTCCAGCAAAGGCATGCTGCTAATGTTGATAAAATACGCATGGAGTGATAGGGATAAAGCCCTCGCGAGATCCAGAAACTTGAGGAAGCAATCGCAAAGGACAAGGATACCAAAACCACGGATGACTTGCGTGTGAACATGCAAAAAAGACTGAAAGAATATGAAAATGGGATAAAGAAAAGGAAGCAAACAAAGTTCCAAAGGGACGAACAAGATTATCTGACTGGTCGGATACTCACCTTCGCAAAGAAATTCGATGCCACCAGAAAAAGACTTGCACAGGGGGTCCAACCAGCAACAGCTACTGTCACTTCTGAGTCCGAAGTATCGACATCGGAGGACGAATCCACAAGACCTAGTGGAAGGAAGGACACAGGACCTACCGTCGCAGCTCCTTTTTTAGACGAATTTCAGGTCATGAAAGAAACGCGACAACGGCCGCAGCCCCAGATGGCGAATAAAGCACCCGCAAAAAGAGGAGGAAAACCAGGCGTGGCAGAAGGGGCCCCACAAGGTGCAACGCCTATGGTAACCCGCAGCAGGGGCAGGAGGGGGAGGTGGTGAAACAGGAAAATACCATCATAAACCTCTCACAACGAAAACTTACAGAACACGAAGAGAAGGTGTTGAAAAAAGGTATGACCTTCTGCCCAACTTCTAAATTCGATCCAGTTCAAACCAGAATCGATATTTTCAAGTTTGTACGCAAACTTAAATTGGACAAAATATTTGCTAACCGCCCACAATCAGGTCTGACGACGAATATAGAAACAACGATGGAACCTGGCAATGATCTTACTGATAACGACCTACCTCTCCTTCAAGTAACACACTCCTTGGCAGGAATGGAGGAAGTGCCTAGTTCTAATGAAATATTCAGGAGAGAAGTAATTGTCCAAAAGAGAGATCCTAGCAATCTGAAAAGAAAATCAAGATTCCTACCTAAGCATGGGCGGAAAATCCGTCATGCTCGCGGATTTTGCGGATTTTCGGTAAATTCGCAATCCGCGAACGCTCGCGAATTTACCGAAAATCCGCAAATTCGCACACAGCGGATTTTTTTTTCTTGGTGATACAATTTTGCGGCGTGCGGTGTAAGTTCGCAATTGCGAACATGTAGGTGCGGCGGGCAGCAACAATCTTGCACTCGCGAAATTACAAAAATTGCAATTCTGCACAAGAAATCCACTAGCAAGCAGCATAGACATTCTGAAAATGATGATTTTTATCAGAATAACTCCTCAGGTTGACATTTGCCTGCACTTTTTTGGATTTGAGGCCTTTTGACTTTCTTTGGATCACTTTTGGATTAGAAATCAACTTTCACAAGTAAGCTTGTTTGGGGCATTACAGTTGCTGTAATGCTGTTCTGCAGAAAAACGAGTTTTGCAAAAGTGAAAGCATTCAGCAGGTGCAAAACTTCAAACTCATCATTAGTAACCATTCCCTGTAGTGCTTCCTGACTGGGGCCCCTCCAGAGTTCAGTTGCTAGTTGCAACAATTGTATGACCTTGCTCTGACCCTCACAGCAGGCTCATAGAATAGCTACAAGTAGGCCACAAAGGTCCTGGAAAAAAAAATTGCACTGCAACAGAAAGCAAATTACAGATAAGGAAGCAGGTGCCAGACTGGAATTTTAAAACAGTGACACATTAATAAATCAACCCCAAATTAATTCATGTCAGTTGAAGCAGAGCAGGTGTGCTTGCTTTTTCCCCCCATAATCTACAGTGATGATGAACCAGAGGGTGGCATTGATGTACCAGAGGGTGGCATGGGTGAAACAGAGGGTGGCAGGGGTGAAACAGAGGGTGCTGGGAACCTGTGATAAGGAACCAGACGTAGAAACAACATAATCGCGACCGTTGCGAGCCGACATGTAAGTTCGCAATTGCGAACTGGTACAAAACCCTCGCAAACTGGCAGAAATCCTTGCGAACAGAAAAAAAAAAAATCCGCAAATTCCCAGTTCAGTTGCTAGTTGCAACAATTGTATGACCCTGCTCTGACCCTCACAGCAGGCTCATAGAATAGCTACAAGTAGGCCACAAAGGTCCTGGGAAAAAAAATTGCACTGCAACAGAAAGCAAATTACAGATAAGGAAGCAGGTGCCAGACTGGAATTTTAAAACAGTGACACATTAATAAATCAACCCCAAATTAATTCATATCAGTTGAAGCAGGGCAGGTGTGCTTGCTTTTTCCCTCCATAATCTACAGTGATGATGAACCAGAGGGTGGCATTGATGTACCAGAGGGTGGCATGGGTGAAACAGAGGGTGGCAGGGGTGAAACAGAGGGTGCTGGGAACCTGTGATGATGAACCAGACGTAGAAACAACATAATCGCGACCGTTGTGAGCCGACATGTAAGTTCGCAATTGCGAACTGGTACAAAACCCTCGCAAACTGGCAAAAATCCTTGCGAACACAAAAAAAAATCCGCAAATTCACAAGAATTCGCGGATTTTGCGGATTGCGAGTTCGCAAATTCGCAAAATTCGCGAACGCCAGATTCACAAAATTCGCCCATGCTTATTCCTACCACATGTCACACATGATGCCATCGATGTCTTCAACGATGCGATCCTACAAGATCTGGACAAAATGACCACCAAAAAAATGGAAATGACAAGAAACAACTCTAACATCTCGAGAATGGAATGGCAAGCCATTAAATCACTCAAGGAGGACATCACAATTGAAATCAAACCCTCTGACAAGGGGGGGGACATTGTGATTTTCGATAAAGAGCAATATAAACTAGAAGCTTTGAAACAACTACAAGATAAATACTGCTATGAGATAATCAATAAAAAGGATTTTGAGAAATGCACCTCGGACTATCATGAGCTGTTAAAGGGGTGGTTGTGTGAAGGAATACTCAGTAAAAGCAAATTTGAGTACCTACATTGCGAACATCCAATTATCCCTACTTTTTATCATCTGCCTAAGGTGCATAAGGACATCAAGAATCCACTGGGGAGACCTATTGTCTCATCAATAGGCAGTCTCATGGAAGCTACTTCTAGATTTATTGACAATTACTTGTCTCCCTTTGTTAAGGACTTACCTTCTTTTGTGAGGGATACCCAAGATTTTCTGAGGCTTATTGACGGCATCAAATGGGAAACGGATATGCTCCTCATTACCTTAGATGTCGCCAATTTGTATACCTGCATTGGACACCAAGAGGGACTCTCAGCGATTGATTGGTTTCTTGGGAAGAAAAACATACAATTTCACCAACATAATCGTATGCTTCTCAGAATGACTGAGTTTTGTCTATATAACAATATCTTTATTGTTCGCAGGGGTGTTGTATGGTCAGACCAGGGGGACCGCCATGGGCATGTGCTTCGCCCCCAGCTACGCGAACCTCTTCGTGGGCTGGTGGGAGAAGCACGTGGCCTGGGGGGGGACCAACGAAAAATGGTTGGATCACATAATGATCTGGACAAGATATATTGACAACTTGTTTGTGGTTTGGTGGGGCGACAGATCCTCGGCTGAGGAGTATGTGGCAACGCTAAACGACAACAGTCTCAATTTAAGATTTACCAACACAATCAGCGACAGATCAGTCCACTATCTTGATCTGGAGGTCTTTGTTGCAGGGGGCTCCATACAAACAAAACTCTACCGCAAGCCAACGGCAGGAAATGCCGTGCTTCGTGCAGGAAGTCACCATCCTAGAAGCATGATAAGGAACATTCCGTTCGGGGAATTGTTACGCCTGAAAAGGAATTGTTCAGAGCACAATGACTTTTTACAGGCTCAGAACGCAGCGGTTTCCAGATTTCTGGAGAGAGGCTACTCCAAGACATCATTAGTTGAGGTCTCTAAGGGAGTGGGGCTCACAGATAGACAGGACCTCCTACAGAACAAGAATACAAAGAAGATAGTAGAGTCCAAGACAGTGCCAAGAATGATCACAACCTATAATATGAGATCGAACGAACTGGTCCAAATTTTCAATAACAACTGGCATATCCTTGAAACAGATATTGTCTTGAAAAATATAATACCCCCAAAACCTGCAATAACTTATACACGCTGCCAGTCCCTTGGTGACCATCTGACGAGGAGTCACTACAAGGATCCCCCAAAGTCATCTATATCTAAATCTGTTAGGGGTTTCTACCCTTGCATGCATTGTAAAGCGTGCAAGTATAGTCATAAGAAAACCAGATATGACGGTAGACCCAATGACCCACGGCCTACTAGAACCATCAACAAATTTCTGAATTGCAATTCAGAATTTGTAATATACTGTCTGGTTTGCCCATGCTCAAAAAGATACATCGGGAGCACCATCAACCCGGCAAAAAAGCGTATCTTAGAGCATATGCGTGCCATCACTAATAAAGACAAGAATTATCCGGTGGCACGCCATTTCGAAACCCACCATAACAGCAAAAGGGATTTATTATCCTTCTTTCTCATTGACCAACTAGAGAGACAAGTAAGGGGTGGAGATAAGGTAAGAGCAGTAAGGGCTATGGAATCTAAATACATCATTGACCTCCAGACAATGAAACCCGTTGGACTGAACAACGATGAAGAACTTTGGGTGCACCTAGAATAGCTAATCAGAAAGGGACAGTACACTAAAGAATAGTGGACAGCGAAACTAATGGGTCATACGAGGAAGAACCTGAACAGAAACAAAACTCAGACTAAGTAACATCATCTGCATATCTCCCCTCCCCACTCCCAATACATCGGGCTTTATAACATGTCAACCTGGACAAGAGGGAGATTCTGGCCCATTCAGGGCGAGATAAGAAAAACATAAAACACTTGCCCATACAGGGCGATATAACACATGCTTATTTGGACACTGCATAAAAACAAAAGTGAAGGGCTACAGATACACACGGTGTGATATAATGTTGTTCATATACAATAACAAAAGTAGCACTCGGTTAGACTCTCTGACATTTAGTCGAGAGATTTAAGAAATATATGTAAATATGTGATCTTTATACAAAACTAACCTCGTGGTATTTCCAAATATGCACTTTTTTATCAATCACTGTGATGTCGAATTTGTGTTTGAATTGTCCTTGATAATTAATTTGTGTCTTAATAAGCAATGAAATATTCAATGAATTTCATGGGGCACACCCTATTGTTTTTAATTGCACAAGCACTTTTATGAATGCCATACTCCTTGAAAAGTTTGTAAAGAACTTGAGAATGCACATGCAAACGAATGAACATTGCAAGATGTCTGCCAAAAAACCAACATGGCACTTTAGTCCTCTCTCGATATTGACAGAGGGGTGGAGATAAAATGGCGTTCTTTGTTATGCACTTTTGACACTGAGGAAGCCTTTACGGCGAAACAAGTTTTTCATCTTGGGGGCAGGGGGGTCTGACAATAAATCGCTTCCAGTATCTCAAAGCTTGGAGTGCCGTCTACTTTCTTTCAAAAAAGCAAGTGTTTGTCGATATATATATACTCCTAACCTTCAGCAAAGCAAAATCCCTAGGCGACATACTGGTGCACAGCCATCTTGAAAAAGTGTCCCCGAGAACGAACACTTTGAGGGAGCAACGAGGCTTTTACCCCTGCGGCCGCTGCAAAGCGTGCGCAGGTAGTAAACGCGTACTCTCGTACACAATATCAGAAACTGGCAGGAAAATTTATATAAATAAATTTATCACCTGCAGCACACAGTATGCCGTATATTGCTTGCAGTGCCCCTGTGGCTTACGCTACATTGGGAGCACGATCAAGGAGATTAAGCTCAGAATATTGGAACACATGCGAGCCATCGATAAAACAGATCAGGCCTATTCGGTGGCTCGCCATTTCGCTGAAGTACATAATCGAGACCGGAGTATGCTTCAGTATTTCGGACTCGATGTTGTACCCCACAATATTCGTGGAGGTGACCGACTACGCAGACTAAGGAGACTAGAGTCCCGTTACATCATTGATCTGTGTACAAAACATCCTAAAGGTCTTAATAGTGGGGAGGAGATGGCCTTCCATCTAGGAAAATGAGCAGTTAGGATCTGATAACCACCATTCCAAGATGATAGTAAAAACTGATCACACTGAAACTAGAACGTCTTTTATTATCACACTTGGAACATATGTACACTAATGTATATAATAGCTCTGTAGAATGCTCCCGATTTTTCTTTTTTTTCTTTTCTTTTGTGCATAGTAACCTTTTGTACATAGCAGTATGTGAGAGACAACTTGTGGTTATTTGACTGATGGCATGAATTTCATTTTGGATCGGATATAATGCGAATATTTATTTCCAATGCCTCTCTACATACACAATTTCCACTGTATATAATATGCACTTTAACCACTTTTGTTCCAACTAAAATTAATGTAACATCTTTCGCTCAAAATGTGGTTCATATTGTAAATAACTATACATGCCCTCCCTGTTGTTGCACGCGATGCACTCACTTGACACCCACTCACTTAAACAAACCCCCCCTGTAGCTAAGTTCAGCCTGCAGCTGTGGTTTGAGAATTGATGTAATTTTCTTTTTTGTACAGGAAGTTTGGCACATGTAATATATATGGGGACACCAGCCGATCCACGGCTCTATTTTTTCATGCTTAATTTTTTGCTAATTTATTGTGATTAGCCCGACTGGATACACTGCGATTGCCCATCTGGGGGCTTTAAGTAGTTAAATCCTATTGTTGTGTTGCATTCAAAATACACTTCAAGATGGCCGCCTTGTTTCATGTTAGGCTTTAGTCCCCTTGTTTGTGTCCATACCTGACCAGTAGTGGGAGTGATTATGCATGATATAAACAATGTCGGATACAAACACAGTGCATCACACACTGACGAAGGCAGACCGCCGAAACGCGTCTGTGTGCACCCCTCCGCTGAATAAAATCTAGCGTGTTTGTACCCCTCAAACTCGAGTGCTGTCATTCTTTCCAGGAGGATTGGGAAAGGATTTTGGAGCGTTTATATATATATATATGTATAGATATATATATTCGCTCCAAATCACCTCTCGTTCTAAGAAGTTCAACCAGACACTCAGAGCTTGCTTGTAATCCCTTTATTTCAGCAAGTGAAAAGTCACTACGCGTTTCGCCATTACGGCTTGTTCACGTTCAGAACGTGAACAAGCCGTAATGGTGAAACGCGTCGTGACTTTTCACTTGCTTAAATAAAGGGATTACAAGCAAGCTCTGAGTGAACTTCTTAGAACGAGAGGTGATTTGAAGCGAATACAGAGGTCTGCCCGTGACCTGACCTGGACCGCTCGGGACAGCTGCAGCGCTCATACTGGCATTGGTGGAGTATATACATATATATATATATATATATATATACATATATATATATATATATATATATATATATATATATTTACTTTAAAACATAATTTTTATTTATGTTATAATTTTTAAATTATATGAAAATATACACACACACACACACATATATATATATATATATATATATATATATATATATATATATATATATATATATATATATATATATATATATATATATATATATATATATATATATATATATATATATATATATATATTTATATGAATATCTCCGAACCTCTCTGCAGTGCCCAGCCGGAACACAACCAGAGGACGAAATACAGACTCCAAATGTTGTGGAAAATGCTGGTAATGACAGTCTGCAAGTGCACGCATGTAGGCAATCAATAAATGCACCGCCGTCGAATTGATTTAAAAACGGCAAAAGAAAACAAATAAAACATCTTCACGAAATACATGAAGTTACATTAGGTATCTATACAGTATATTTCCTTCAAAAGAAAACAAATAAAACATCTTCACGAAATACACGAAGTTACATTAGGTATCTATACAGTATATTTCCTTCAAAAATACCCATACTCTCCCTGGAGTGACGTACATAGCCAATACCGTACCTCAAAACGGGGAGATTCTTAGTGAACTAGTGAACACTACACTAAAATTCTATGTCATTATTCTTTTTGTACTAGCGGCAGGTACCTCATGAGTTTACACGAATGGTACTGCGTAGTTCTCTGCTGTCCGTGAAAACTACAAACATGGCGGCGATTTTCATTTTTGAAATTGCGGGCGAGAACGCAGTGTTTAAATCCTTCTCTGTCTTTTGAATAAGCATTAATACAGTTATATATTACTTTGGATTATGCACAGATGTCAAATTATTATTTTAAATGTGTAATTATGTTGCTACATTTTGATTTGAATTTTCATCATAATAATGCCAATGTATAATGTGGGGCTTTACGACCCTTTAATATGGACAGATGAATTGTTTCATTGCCTATTATTGCCCTGAGATGGTCCACACCTTGGAAGTCCTGTGTCTATGTTTTTTCACTGATACTTTATTAGTTGATGAAACTGACAACAACCTAACGTGATCAAGGCTGTCCGCAGCCGAAACATGTTGTTAGGAAAATAAACACCCTTGGAGTAGCAGCGGAGTTGCGTGTGATTTTGCGATCTGAGAGCACCGTTATTTTAGAACTTTTGAAGAAAAAAAAAATATATATATATATATATATATATATATACCAATAACATAAAATCTATTAAAAACCCATTCTATTATAAATTAAAGCATTAAACTACTTGAAAATCTTTCAACTTAAATGAAACACTCCAGTCAGTGCAACAGTAAGGGAAAGTGTTGGATAGCGGAGGGGTAAAAATTACTATTCCCACTCCAGTGAGTGCAACAGTAGGGAAAGTGTTGGATAGCAGAGAGGTAAAAATTACTATTCCCACTCCAGTGAGTGCAACAGTAGGAAAAGTGTTGGACAGCAGAGGGGTAACACTTACTACTCCCACTCCAGTGAGTGCAACAGTAGGAAAAGGGTTGGATAGTGACAAGATTAAATGTACTATTCCCACTCCAATCAGTGCAACAGTCGGGAAAATGTTGGATTGAACAGAGGTAACATTTAATAGTTTCACTCCGGTCAGTTCAAAAGTAAAAACAAACAATAATAAAAACAAAAATATTTAAAAAACAGAATAAATAAAAACATATAAATATATTAAAAACTAAAATGCAAATATATTTCATATTACAAATTAAACACAAAAATTATGTTTAATGCATATGACAAATACCTACAAATATTATATTAAATAAAAGGTTCTATCTTGAGCCCACTTTTATTCAATCTGTATGTGGGTCCCTTAGCGGAGGTGGCCCGAGGCAGGGGACTGTCCCTGGTGTTGTATGCAGACGACACCCAGTTGGTGATTGCCTTCTCAAAAAAATGCTGTGCCAACCTGGAGAATTTTAAAGAGGATTTGACTGTTATCTCGGACTGGATGAAGGATAATTGCCTTCAATTAAATGCCAGCAAGTCCGAGATTTTGTTATATGGGAAGGACCAGGGACTCTGGTCAGAGCAGTGGTGGCCTGAACATCTAAAACCTGCCCGTTACCGATGAAGTCGGTAAAAAACGTGGGTGTCTGGTTCGATTCCGGATTAACATTCGATAAGCAGACAAGAGCTGTTGCTGCTGTCTGTTTTGGGCTCTTGAGAGGTTTGAGGCCTTTGCTTGGTTTCTTTCCGCCTATAGTACCCCAAACCATCATGCAAACCTCCATTCTTGCGAGGCTTGACTATGGCAATGCTCTATATTTGTGTGCCAACAAGGTTAGTATCAAACGCCTCCAGAGGGTCCAAAACGCGGCAGCTCATATGCTAGTGGCACTCCCACGGTCTCAATCAGCTGCACGGGTGATCTTGAAATTGCATTGACTGCCAATCGAAGCTTGTATTCAGTTTAAGGTATTGTGCATTGCCCATAAAATCCTGAGACAGCATGCCCCCATTAGGCTATCAGGCTTATTGAAGCCGTATCTGCCTAGACATGCTCTGCGTTATGCCCACCAAGGTTTGGTATGTGTCCCTCGAGGTATGAAAGCAAGGACTGGGGGCCATTCGTTTGGCTTTTTAACAGCCAAACTTTGGAACTCTCTTCCAGCTAGCATTCGAGCAAACCCCAATCTTCTGGCATTCCGGAAATCCTTAAAAACATGGTTGTTCCCCTCTATCTAATATTCGGCGCCTGTGAATCTCCTCGTTTTCCTCCCTTCTGGTTTCTGGTCTGCGCTGGGACGCCACGTTGCTGTGGCAGCCATGCGCACTATAAATCATCTATAAATAAATAAAAGAACAAAAAAATTCAAACAAAAAAATTATTTCTTAGAAATTATTTAGAATAAATTAACTTTTTTTAATTTTCTACCCTATAACATCACACAATTCACAACCTGCATTAATTAAAAAAATACATAATTAACATAATTAATTACCAATTAAAGAAATATTATTAATTAAAAACAAATTAAAATTCTTAAAAATTAATAAACTTCCCACACTTTACCCCTATAATCCCCACAAACTACTGGTAAAATTAAACTAAAAAATAATAATTACACAATTAAAACCTATTTATATACAATTAAAAACCTAATAAATTATAAAAACGAATTACAAAGTAAGTAGCATTTATTTACTCCCCACCCTTCACCCCTAAAAAAGTAAAACCCACATACAAAAAAATATACCTCCCACACTCTACCCCTATAAACCCCATAGCCCAGACCTAAACTTAATTACACAAATGCCATATTTAATTTTCCATTAATTAATCAATATTAGGAGCTAATTATTAATTAATTAAAAATAAATAAGCTCCCACCCTTAACCCATAAACCCTACAACCCACACCCAAAGAAATCACACAATTACCAGAGTTAATAATCAAATAATTCATTAATATAAATTAATAACTAATTAATAATTAATTAAACATACATGCTTTTCCACCCTTTACTCCTATAATACTCCTATAAACCCCACAACCCGAACCTAAAACTAATTACACAATTTCCATAATTAATTTTCAATCAATTAATTCATATCAATTGAGAACTCATTAATAATTAATTAAGAAGAAATTACTTCCCACCCATTACCCCATAAAATCCACAACCCACACCTAATTATTAGTTAATTAAACTTGAAGTATTTCCCACCCTTTACCCCTATAAACCCCACAATCCGCTCCTAAAATTAATTACACAATTTCCATTATTAAATTTCAATCAATTAATTAATATAAGTTAACAATTTACTACGAATTAATCAAAAATAGATCACTTCTCACCCTTTACACCTATTAACCCCACATCCCGCACCTAAAGAAAATTAATTATTAATTAATATTAATTAAAAACCAATTAATAATAAAATACAAATACATTACTTCCCACAATTAACAATATAAAATCTAAATAAAAAAATAAATAATAATTATTCATTTATTATAATTAAAATACTTCCCACCCTATTCCCCTATAAACCCACAACCCGCTGCGGAACTAAAAAATCACAACATGTAATTAAAATAGAATTGATAACTTCTAAAATGTACCACATATATTAAAAAACATAAACAATACTTATACAAAAAAAATACATTTAAAATATAAAGTAAAATACCTATCACTCATTAAAAAATCGCTATTTTAAACAACTATATTTTTACAAACAATATTATTGACTTGTATATTTTATAAAAACAATATTTCTTACCTTAAATTTGATGTTCTTCATCACAATATTCTTGCTTTCGATATTTCTGAATCACGATATTTCCAACTCGATATTTGTGTTAGTCAACATTTCCAACTCGATGTTCTGTCTCAACACCAAGTAATAGGCCCCATAATCTGGAGCTCCAAGTCGCCCTTTGCCCAATGCTTCTATAAATTTCCATATAGCCACTTATCTTCTCCCATTTCTCCACACTTACTGAATCAACAGGGTGTTAAGTTGGTGAAGAATGACTGAGGCAACAATACTGGCACGCTAGTGAACAAATATAACAGATGGGGCAGAAGTACCGTCTTGGCCAGAGTTGTGAGGCCCAAAGGAGAGAGGGGAAGGCCACAGCAAAAAGTCATCAACTTCCACACACCTCTAGCACACCCCCATATTACCAGAGATCAAATCTGCTGTATCACAATGCACCTGCACCCCCAAGTATCTGAATGTAACAGGGTTCCAATACGCAGAAGTATGTCATGCTTCCAGCCAGGACATTTTGCCAGGATCATTGAAAAGGGACATGATTAAGTCAAATTGATCTGGAGCCCAGAGACTCCACAAATTAGTCAGCAGTGATGTTACCTTTGGTAGGGCGTATTCTCAATCGCACAGATAAGGGAGGGTATCATATTCATACACGGATACTATATGATATCTATGTGGTAATCTAATTCCCCATTCTTGTTTTGTGCCTCACTGTAGGCATGCCAATGGTTCGATGTCTAATACAAAAAGCAACGGGGCCAAAGGACACAGCAGTTTCGGCCCAGCAAGTACGATTCGTGTCTGCAACACTCCGTACGACTCTTTTTCTACGGGAGCTCAAAACGTCCGGAAAAGCAGAGTCCGACCCGAACCGCATCCCCGTACGCGACGTACACGCCATGAATGCCGGGGTACGGTGCGTACACGGGGTACAGTGCGTACACGGGGTACAGTGCGTACACACACCATGAATGCCAGGGTACGGTGCGTACACGGGGTATGGTGTGTACACACGCCATGAATGCTGGGGTACGGTGCGCAAACACGCCATGAATGCCGGGGTACGGTACGTACATATGCTCGCGTATGGCTCCATTACAATAGTGATACGACTCGCTCATACGTGACGTTTTCAGTACGAATCGCATTCTGATTCCCCAGTCTGGATCGTACTTGTCGGGTCTTACAGCATGTTTACGATTCGTACAGTTCACTTTGAGGGTCCGTGTCGTACTGATTTTTCCTTGCTATTCATATGGTTCGCAACGATTCGGTCGTATATTTTTCCTACGAATTTTACTATGGGATTCGGATGGTAATTGGACGAGTCGTACGGAAAGGGCGACGGATTTGATTCGGTCGTACGGATTAGTTTACCGAATCGGAATCGGCCCTATGGGTGGTGTACCTGTTATGTTCTGATTGGTTTAGTGTGCCTATCTACATGTGGTATCTAACTTTGTTGTATTTCTGGGAGACGTGAGCCTTTGGCCAAACAGGTTGCATTGGGGCCAATTATCTCTGACTTGTTTGTGGTGCATCTATCTATCTGTGGACTTGATCAGGCTTTTCCTTTGGTTTATGAGAGCTCCCACCTCTGACCTGTTACTCAATATGCGTGGAAATGGTTTGCAAGACCTACCTGACCTTATGTCTCTGACTCGGGCTTATGGAGAGGTCACCCGAGGAATCTGGTAGTAATTATGTGCGTTCATCAGAACACCTAAAAATAATATGGCAGCCACTGGTATTGCTTTTATTGACATTATCCTCATTGTGTATACAGTTGTTATTTTATATATTGATATTGTTTGTACTGGCATTAACAAGATTATGCTTACTCTGGTCTGAATGTACATTTAAAATGTGGTCTCTTTAGCTACAACATTATCGTACAAGCATGGATTGTTACATACATTAGTGTTACTGTTGCTGATGTCACCTCTGCTGTGCGGCAAAAGTTACGGTATACATTAACATTGCATTGAAGGGCAATGTGTGGGTACAAGCGGTGGCATACATTCACATTGCATTTACTGATATTGTCGTTGTCGGGCCTGCACATATCTTGGCAATCATTGCCATCATATTCACCCATTCCAACATTCCCTGCTCTGGTTGATTGAGAGGATTTTGAATGAGATGATTTTCTAAAGAGCGCATTTCTTAGCGCTGAGCAGATTCAGTCTGGAAAAAGCGAGGGAGTCATAGGTTTATGAGAGGGGCGGGGGAGAGACAGGAAATACCAGGTGACCTCATTGATTTCATGAAGAAACAGCCAGGTCTTCAGCTGCTTCCTAAACACCTGCAGCGCCGGCTGTGCACGGAGAGCCAGGGGAAGAGAGTTCCATAGTTTTCCTGCCTGATAGGCTAGCGCTCTGCCACCCCGGTTGGCTTGTTTGATTCTAGGGACCGTAACCATAAATGCAGAGCTGGATCTCAGGCTCCTGCTGGACACGTACCAGGAGAACCGCTCTTGGAAATAGGAAGGGCCTGTCTTATAAAGCGCCTTGTGCATAAGGCACAGTGCCTTGAAGGACACCCTTTTCTACACTGGCAGCCAGTGCAGATCATGCAGTAAATGGGATACAGGTTCATCAATTACTCGATATTCCTCGTATGTGATGACAGTTATATTATTTGAAAGTGGGTGTGTGTGTGTGTGTGTGGTGTTGGTATCTTTTTTCCTAGCCAAGTGCATACTATCTAGTTTGCAGCCTGCGTTTTACAGCAAGAAACCCCTACTTGTAGAAAACCACATTACAGAAGTGCAGCAATAAGAATGGGTTACATATAAGAGGATCCATGAAAAAATATCATGAAATTAGTCCGGCTCCGGGGCACCACCCTCCTTCTTCATGTCGGTTTGTAGACAGTGCAGTATAGGGCCGTTATCCATGTCATTCCCGGGACTAAAAGTACAACAGGAAGCACCAATTTTGGCACACACCCGACCGTCCATAGCGGTGATCAAGTCCAACACATATTGGTGTTGCACCACCATAACGCAGATGGCCGCAATTCTTCTTTGATAGTGTTATGGCCAAGCTAAGTACTGTTCATGAGTTTCATCATCTCCCACCTGGTTACTTGTAACCAGCAGGCGTGGATTTGCTTGCATGGTGAACAAGGGTATTGATCCTCTGGCATTTACTTGAGATACTGTGAACAGTCTGAATTCTTCTAGAATGTCCTTGTACTGAGCTCAGTCAAAATACTCAGAAGTTCTTCTCCTTGTGCCTGATGCAACAAAGTTGTTTTCTTCTGTAACGAATGTTGAGAAAACTCAGACAGATTTTCTCCAGGGATAACGAGGGTAGGAGTGTGTATGTTCACAAGGGTGCGTAGGCCACGCTATCGGGGGACAAGCTGCATGTAGGCAAGGTCCCAACACTGCCAGTACAGATCTATCAATGTAGAGATCCACATTGCAGGTCCAGGATATGCATTACTGTACCGCAGTTCTCATTGCTACCCAACTGTATGGTTCCTTTGCCTCTGAAACATAAAGAGTACCCGGTAAGTTTCCGTACAATTAGAGATTGCTGCTTCCCCGCCAACCATGTGCACCATCAATCTTGCTATCCCAGATTTCTTGGCATGGGGTGTCTATGTTGGCATTGGACCCCTCCTATGGGACTCCCCGCATGATTGAGGTGAGTGGCCCTGCACTGGGATTCGTGTCCGGGGTTCACTGATCGTTAAAGGAGGTTGCCCTAATGATGTTAAGGGTTGCCCTGGGACTGCAGATGGAGGTGGGGCGGATGTGTTTGTGCACTGGTTCAGTGGTTTTGCTACCTCAAGCAACCTCTTCTCTACAAAGCACAGGGGCCAAACAGTGTCCTCCCCTATGGTGCCCTCCTGCCCATCCTGTCTACCTCAGATTGGATGTCACTTGGCTCGGTAAAAAAGATGTAGTGCAGTGGAGTTGATCTCATACCAGGTGATGTTTACTAGTGTCCTACAGGGTTCCATTTTATTGGGTTACATTTTTGCCTTGATCTTACATAGGTACAGATGGATGAGGCATTTGGCTTTCTCGGGGGCTATCTCCTGTACTAAATAAAGTCTGTCTGAGCCTACAGTATGAGGTATCAGTGAACAGACATAGCATGATCTCTTTGTAGTTTGTGTACCTATGCTGCTCATGTGCTGATGCCAGGTGCTGTGTAGGAGTGCGCTGTGTAGTGCGTGAGGAATGCTAGTGTTTGGTTTGGTGTGGGTGTAGGTGAGGTGAGAGAGGTCTCTGCACATGCACTGCAAGAATGTAGAAGTAAAGTTTGCAAAATCGTGTATATTTTTGGCTTTGGATGGGCTCGAAAGCACTGCGGCTAAAGAGAGCGTGTACACAAATATAAGTGTACATAACTTGAAAAGCATTTGTAGAATGCAGAGTCGTCTTCGGGAGTGATTTCTGTCGACTGGGTCTTGTCTTTGGTTGTTCGTTGTCTGTGGTCCGGTGTTCAGTGACTGTTTGTTGGTGGTGTCTGGTGTTTGTTATCTGGGCACCCAGCGGCATTTCCGTCTTGGTGTGGTGCGAAAAGAATGTCTCTTGAAAATGAAGTCACAAATGTAAATTGAATTCAGAAGTACTTGAGCAATTTAGTCCTTTGAACGTCTTTTGAGAGTCCGGATTAGAGGAATGGTGTGTTACCGCAATGCTGGTGTACTTACACTTCAATCACAGACCTGTGGAGCAAGAGCTATGGGTCGTAGGTTAACTGGGAAAAATTCATTTGTTAGGCATCTATTGGAACATTGCTGTTTCATCTGTACAATGGTCGTGCAAAACGGTTTTACTGGGGAGCGAATTCCCTATTGTTATTGAATGGAGGGATAGACTTTCTAGTGGCTTTGCTGAGGTTTTAAACTAATATACTAACTTTAGTGTGCGTAAAAAATTTGGGGATGACTGGGGATTTGTAAAGAATTTTATTGTGACCGGGGATTTATAAACTAATTTTAATGTGGTTTGTGTTATGGGTTTCTTCCCCCTCTCCTTGCTACAGCAGGAGCAGAATTTTCTCGGTAAGGCATGCAATGTTTTAGAAGGTGCTGAGGTGTAATTTTCACCTATCAGAACTGCGTGCGATTGTGAGGAGAGGTGGATGTGTAATTTTTAGGGTTTAGCTACCGTTGACACGTGTGGGCCCCTTCGGTCTCGCACGTGTCAGAGATCGGGGAGTCTCTAATTGTCCTAAGGTTCTGGGTCCTTCCTTTCTTCTGGAAGGGTTGAGAATCTTTGGGCCCTTTTGTGGGTCCTGGTGGGCTGTTCCCACTCTTGGACATTATGACAAAGGACCAAGAAGGTGGTTGAGATTTACATAGTGCACCCAAAGTTGGGTTTGGGTAGTGGTCCCGGGTGCCTGTTGTTGTGCACCGGTGGGGGCCGTCCTGCTCCGTCGTCATTCTGCCTTCACTCCAGGGGTGAAGGGTCTCGAGGAATCAGCAGCAGAGAGGACCCTGGGCACCCTGCGGGCATCTGGATGGTGAATTCTAGCAGGGTTTCCCAATCGACATGGCATGGTCATCCTGAAGATTGGCAGCGGGGGCAGATAGGGGTGTGTGGCCGTGAGGGGGTGTATTGCCTCAGGGAATGTTTTTGTGCTTTGGTGCATTTGTAATCTGGGATTGCATTAGGGCATTGCCGCTCCGGACAATCACCCTACCTTGCCGTAACTGCGGGTCTGACTCCTGCTGGACTATATTCCATGCTTGTTGAAGCGATTGCCACTCGTTTCCTTGGGGATGATCACGTGATGTGTGCATGTTGTGCTGGGCTTCATTTTGAGGGTGGATGCTCTGTGGGAGCTGTCCCAGTACTATTCCATTTTGATCATAGTATAGTTTTATGCGGCATCAGTTGGCCATGTGGCCCACTCTGTGAAATTAGTGGCACTCAATTGGGCCGGTTGGGACCCAACTTCCTTGGGCCGCAGCCACTAGGACTTGGCAAATACCATCTGGGGTCCATGAGCAGAGCTCCCCTTGTAACAGGGGCCATCTGGACATTTGCAGCTAGCGCGGTCCCCTCAAGGGCAGTCCTTTTCAGCTTATGTTGGACCAATTTGGCAGCTTCTCTCTGTGCCTGCTCCTGCGTTTCCCAGTCCTTTTCCGGTAATAGTGTAGTATGTGAGCTTGTATTTTCCACCAAGGTTTAGAGTCTAAACCCTACTACACTAGCCAGTCCGGTCTGGATCTCATGGGGTAGGCCCCTCTTGAGGATTTTGTAGAAGAATGCAACCTGGGGACCCATGTCAGACCAGGGCTGTCCTGTCTCCTATCCCCATCGTTCTCTCATTCTGTCTAGGAACTCAGTCATGGTCTCCCCAGACTTCATGCTCTCTCCCATCTACTCTCCTACATCTGGGCAGTCAGGGAATAGCTCCCTCGAAGCTGTCCACTTCTGATTTCTGTATGAATTTTATACAGCTCCATCATGCTCGGTGTTGGTGAGCGTGACTGCAGGGATGCATGCTCGGGAGAACACTATGTCGGTCTGCTCCCATATGAGGCTGCTGAGTAGACTTTTGACATCACCTATGACTAAGTTTAAACCTCCTGGGTTCTTTTTGAAACATGAGATCCATTTCCCTGCCCCATCCATCAATGGGAGCAGTTTATTCCTGAGCTCTTCTTTGTTCATTTGTGCGCAGGGCACTTAGATGACTCCGGCTGCACCTTTTTGGAGCAGTGGGCAAATCCTTTTCTTAGGGCTGCTCGGTCGGCATCTCCCCGACTTATTTTTACCAACGCCTCAGGAATTCCTGCATTTAGGGAAATTCCCTTTTGGACCCCCCCCCCCCACAGTGGCCATGTCCTCAGGTTCAAAGTATCCCTCTACTGGTCGAGGGCGATCATACTGTTGCCTCTTCCTTTCGTTCCAGTAGACAGGCAGATGGCAAAAAGGCCATGCAAAGTCCCCACCCTCCTCCCTGGATATTAAAAACACGTTCAACAAAGGCACCTCTGCTCTAAAGGGGCATCTCGCCTCAAAATCATAAGATACAAGAAAAAACCCATGGGTGGCACATCCTTTCTCTATTCAAGCAGTCAAACTATGGAACTCTTTACCCCCCAACATAAGATCCAAGGACAACCACCTTATCTTCAGAAAATTACTCAAGAATTGGCTCTTCCCCACATAAGCACCATACACAAACAGAAACTTACAGCATATCCCTCTGTATATAAGCATTTATTTTGACTATAGATATGTACCTATCTTTGCGTATTGCTTTATACAAAAATGTAGAATAATTATGTTGTTAAAAAAATCATCTTTGGTCTACATGTACTTGCTTACATTGTGCATCTATGTACCTCCATGTACTTAGATATGTGTGTCTGTTACTTTTCTCATGAAAAAGCATATCCAATGCACTACCCTATTTCTCAGCCTATACTTCTCTCAATATATCTTCGAGCCCAACTTTCTGACTCATCTCAAACTTCTTTCTTCTACTCTTTCGCATGCACTACCCTATCTCTCGCCCTATACATCTATCAAGATATCCTCTACATCCACTCTCTCATTTATCCCAAACCCCATACCACTACTATGATCCCCAAAAAAACCTTTCTAGACTCTCTCCTACTCTACTCCTCCTTGCATCATCTGACACCTCTTTTACTATACCGATTCCCCAAAACAAACCTTTCTAATCTCTTCCCTCTGACTATTCCCCTCCAAAAAAACTTTTTACTCATCCAAAAGCCTTTTCCTACTTCTATAACCTAAAAATAAAACAAATAAAACAAACAAATAAAACAAACAAACAAATCCTTCACCCTTCTATGCCTCCACTATCATTTTCAATCAAAATAACAGACTAACATGTTCACTTCTCAAATTCCATATTCCACTATACTAAATCACCACTAATCCTTTATGGGTTCCAGAGTAGCGTGCTACTCGCCTATAAAGCGTTTCAACACCCCATCACTATATAAATTCAAACCTTTTTCCCTTTCTACCCCTCCCTAACCCTTCTCAATCCAAATAACTGACTAACATATCCACCACTCAAATTAATTTCATGTTTCACCATACTAAGTCAACACTAATCCTTATGGGTTCCAGAGTAGCGTGCTCCTCGCCAAAAAAGGGTTTCAAAACTCCATCAGGGGTAGCAAGTGCTATATAAATACAAACCCCTTTCCCTCTTCTATCCCACCACCTACCCTTATCTATCCAAATAACTGAATAACATATCCACCACTTAAATGACTTCATGTTTCACTTAACTAATTTTCAACACTAATCCTTTTAGGGTTCCGGAGTAGCGTGCTACTCGCCAGAAAAGTGCTTCAACGCGGTAAAGAACGTTTATAACAACACTTTTAGTACGCAGGGAATCACAAAGCAATTGTTACATCGACCACGTTGTGATTTCGCATACCATTACTCCGCAAGTCGGAATAATGACTTGCGGAGGGGGGTGGGGGGAGGTGTTGGATTTAAAATCCAACACCTTCCCTAGTGTCTGCACAGACTGGAGTTCGAATAGTAAATTATACTATTCCAACATCCAGCGCCCCCCCCCTCCGCAAGTCGTTGTTCTGACTTGCGGAGTAATGGTATGCGGAATTACAATGCGGTCTTTGTAACAACGGCGTTGTGATTCCCTGCGTACTAAAAGACTGTGGAATAAGGAGGCATATTCCTTTAACACCCATCAGGGGTAACAGTTGCTATATGAATGCAAACCTCTTTTTGCCTTCTATCCCTCCGCTATCCTTCTCACTCCAAATAACTGACTAATATCCACCACTCAAATTACTTTCATATTTCACCATACTAATTCACCACTATTCCTTTATGGCTTTCCGGAGTAGTGTGCTTCAACACCCCATCAGGGGTAACAAGTGCTATATAAATACAAAACTCTTTTTCCTCTTCTATCCTTCTGCTATCCTTCCAAATCCAAATAACTGACTAACCTATCCACCACTTAGAATTTACTTGCATGTTTCACTAAACTAATTCAACACTAATCCTTTATGGGTCTTGGAGTAACGTGCTACTCACCGAAAAAGTGATTTGACGCATCGTAAGTGCTATACAAATGCAACTACAATACAATACAATTTCACTAGGAGTCGGCCTGTCCGACAATCGTGACCCGAGGAGAGCGTGGATGTCCTCGTCGTCGCTCTCCTTGTGTATGTGTAAAGGGACCATGCTGCTCTCTCTGTATCTTAATTGTGGCTCTGCCCCTCGCCTATGCAGACGGTTCGGGCTGTGTGTGGTTATATTAAGTGCCTTCCTCCTGACTCACTCCTATTCTCGTCTCTATGTGCGACCAGAGGCCGAGCTCCTGTCCCTCTCCCTGCTGGGTTTTTCAGGTGACAACTCTCTCTCTTTCTATTCTTAATTCTCGCGTTTCTTCTACCTCTCACCTGGGTTGCGTGCTTCTGTTGGAGCTGAGAGCTGCTCTTCTAGGCCACGTTTAGGCCTCAACCTCACTCGCTGATGCTTTCTTTGTGCCCACACCTCCCTTCTCTGAGTCAGATTCCGTGGGGCTGGCACTCCTTTCTTCTCTTCCACTGGTGAAATCACCTTCTAGGAGGGTGACAAACCTCCATCTGACCTTATAATGCCCGGTGGGGTGCTCCGGAGTTTGTGCTCTTTGTTCGGTCCAGACCGGCTGGCTTGCGGCCGATGGGTGAGGGGTCGCACTCTGAGGGTGCCTGGTACCAGTCTGGGCTGGGGTTGAAGGTGCCTGGGTGCAGGACCTGGGATCTTCTTCCCCACCCAGCTGCCCAAGGGGGGGTCCAGCAGCATCCTTGACCGATGGATTGGTGTAACTCAGCACAGCGGTAACTGGGATGGCCAACATTAGTGAGCACACATCGCTGCTGGAGTATGGTGGGAGAGGTGCAAATGCCTTACTAATGGTTTCTGGGATAGCATTGTGGGCTAGGACCGCCTCAAAGATGGCCCATAATTCTAATAGGGATTCCTGCTTAGCTATTAAGACAGATACAATAACGCAATGAAATAACAACAACCTGTAACAAAAAGTGCAATTGTTAGTTCAAGGCAGTGTGGATTGTTTTTGCAGCAGAAAACTAGCAATCATGAACTTCTGATTTGAAAAAGACAGTTATGATTACCAAAATGCACTGATTTATTAACGAGACATAACATTTAAACAGCATCACAATATCAATAAATGTATAAAAACAGAAAAAATTATTAGAGGGTAAAAAAGGTTGACAGAAAAAATTATTTTGTCCATAAAACTGAACCCTCTCTTTGTGCCTATAGCCCGTGGAGAGGGGATGCTCTGTGTAATAAGTGGAGCTAGGAAAGCCTCATAGTCTGTCACTACTTTCTTCGCAGACAAAAACGTGCAACAATTTATACAGAGAAAAAGAAATATCCTGATAACTATTGACCCTCTGTGGCCTTCGGGATCAAGTTCGCGCTATATAAAACTTTATAAATAAAATAAATAAATACACTAGCTATACCTGATTCACCCAGGTTTGATATTTTCCCCTAATTGCCGAATTGCACCCTATATTACACCCAGAGGTTATGCGTGTTACTGCGTAACGCCCAGTGATCCAAGAGGAGAGAAACAGGAGCACACCTCTTCTTTTTAACAGATGCTGTCAGTGTTGCAATCAAGAACCCTAAGATCTTTTAAACAAAAAAATTAAGTTTGAGATGTTGGCTTTATATCACACCCAGAGAGCCTACGCGAACCGACTTGCCACCAAGCCCAATGGTCCAAGTTATACCTTGCTGACATCCGGGACTAGGAGAACCCTGTTCCAAGCCCAAAGCCAGGCTATCCCTTGCTAACACCCAGGGATGAGGTAGACCCTGTACTTCAAGGTCAGGTAGCTACCCTTGCATTCTATTAGCTTGCTGACTAGGCGAAAAAGCAAAAGCAGTCCACGCGCTTGTCCTAGTTTGCCATACGCCACAAGATGGGACTAAGGATAAGATGTTGTCTCTAACCCTATGACAGCTGTCTCCATCAGGACCTCTGCCTCATGGATTCAGCAGAACTTCTAATCAATTATGGCTTCTGCTCACCGATCTGTTTGCGCAGAGGAATCATTTAGGTGGTGTCCCTCATTCCACAGCAGTCGGCTTGATGAACCAATCTCTCCTGGCTGGCTCGTCAAACTGTCACTCGAATATGAATTTACATTAAATAAATGAAAAGACAAGAGGAGTCTGGCAAAACAGCAAGAAGTTGGTTTAATTAAACGATGCGGCCAGGAGATCCTTGATAAAGTGCATATGCTCAGAATCTCTCGAAGTACATGTTTTTGGCCACCAATTTATACACTTACGGCCACATGCATCATTGTTGCCGTTTGCGATTTCTTAATTGCGAAAATTACGGAATCGCAATTAAGAAATCGCAAAAGGCTATGCATTAAGAATTCGCAATTTTTTTTGCGATTTCTTAAATTTCCTTAATTGTGATTCACAATTTGCGAATCGCAATTAAGGAATTCCTTCCCATTGATTCCGATGGGCCTAGAGGCCCATAGGAATCAATGGGAAGTCATTTTCAATTTGCGATTAGCAATTTGCGAATCGCAAATTGAAAATGCACCCCTGAAATTTTACTTTAAGTGCATTTTTCACACACACATGCCCCAAGGGCATGTGTGTGTGTAAAATGAAACTTTCAAAAATGCACTTTTGTGCATTTTTGAAAGTTTTCGCAAATTACCATGAAGGTCAACTTCATGGTAATTTACCTCTACCTATTTGCGAATTCGCAAATTTAAAATGTTCATGCATTGCATTTAAGAAATCTAAAATTGCGATTTCTTAAATGCAATCGCAATTTTAGAAATCGCAACATGATTGTGAATTCTAAAATTGAGAAAAACATGATGCATCCCAATTTTGTCAATTGCATTCGCAAACGGCCGAAAATTGCGATTCGCACCATTTGCGAATGCAATTCACAATGATGCATGTGCCCGCAAATGTGTTACAACTTTCTACATTCCAAAAAAGCATCTTTGGTTGTAAACAACAAACACAGACATTCGATAAGGACATAGGTGGCTCTCGACCTCAGGGGGACCGAGTGTGGGACAGTGTGTATGTGTCCAGATGTCCATTATGCAGAGCGCATGATCTCTACGTGTGGTGCGCCTGTCATGTTCTGACTGGTTGAGTGTGCCTATCTACATGTGGTACCTAACTTTGTGGTATTTCTGCGGAATGTGAGCCTTTGGCCAAATGAGTTTTATTTGGGCCACGTATCTTGGACTTGTTTGTGGTGCAACTATCTATCTGTGGACTCGATCAGGGTATTCTCTGGGTGGGTGTTTGTTTTTGATTCAAGGGGGACCCTACCTCTGATCTGTTGCTCAATATGCGAGGGCATGGGTCACAGCAACTTTTATCAACATTATCCTCGTCATACTTACAGTTGTCATTTTGTACATTGATATTGTTTGTACTGGCGTTAACAAGATTATCCTTGCTCTGGTCTGAACGTACATTGACAGTGGTCTCTTTAGCAACAACAATATTATCGTACGAGCATGGATTGTTACATACATTGGTATCACTTTTGCTGATGTCGGCACTGCTGTGCTGGCACAAGTTATTGTATACATTAACATTGTATTGAAGGGCATTGTGTGAGCACAAGCGGTGGCATACGTTCACATTGTATTTACTGATATTGTTGTTGTCAGGCCTGCACATTTCACGTCATTCATTGCATTCCTATTCACCCATTCCAACACTTCGTGTACATGGTTAGTATACCGTAGCACTCTGCATGATCCATATATAGCATAACATTCTGAGGGCAGGCCTTACAAGCCTGGTGCCTTCCCTGTTCTTAGTTGCTTGATAACTGCCCTAATTTCCTGATATGGGAAAGGGTGCGTTTAACATCTCCACTTGGACATCAGTCAAACGTACCAAGGGCACTTTATTTAAGAATCCTTGTATATCCCATCTACTCCTCGAACGCCTTATTTAACTCCCATTGGGTTTTCACCAGAAACCCATTCTGATTGTGAATTTTTGCTGCAGTGCAGATAGGCACTGTACCTTATTCTCTCTAGCTTTTCAGTCCTTATTGGAATCATGTCTAGACTCCCCCACGTTCACCATACTAGGTGACTTCAACTTTCATCTACAATTTAGGGATGATGCCTGCACCTCTGTGCTGATAGACACTCCCAAAGCATTTGGTCTTACTCAGATAGTCTCAGGCCCAACTCACAAGGCACTTCATACATTGGATGGGATTGTTACGAATAACTCCTTCATTAGTATAAATAGAATTCTGCCACGTACTTGGACCAATCATATGGCAATTGTTTTCAACCTGCCCGATGGGTGTAACAATGACCCACCATTATCACCCTTGCCTCCGACCAAAGTAAGGTCCTGGTGGAACATTAGGTCTGACAGATCTTCTGAAAAAAGAATCTGCACCCACCTTTGCTGCAGATTCCAACATGGCGGCCGAAAACTACAACAACTGGATTAGGTCAGCCATTAATCAACTGGCTCCAGAAAGAATTATTAAATAACGCAGGAATAAACCAACCACCCCTTGGTACAACCTTGAGTTGAAAACATTAAAATCCACATGCAGACGCTTAGAATGCGTATGGAGGTGACAAATCACCTTCTGACTTGTGCACCTTCTTGCTTCCTTCAGCGCCAAGACGCCTCAGCATTTGCACGCTTTATAAGCCCTTTACTTACTTACTTACTATAGGCGCTTACAAATGTCCAACCACCACCACTGCTGCAACCTTCCACCAAACCTAGTGGCAAGCTGTATGGTCTAAGAGTCATCCACTGCTGGAAGGGACCTGTCCATTAGATTGTCGACCACCATATGAAAGTCACCCCTCCACAACTTTTGGGATGTATTATACTTCAGACACGGAGGATCAAAGACCTCATGGATAGCCATATGTTGCGTGTTGGGCACGCACCAGGAGTCACCCATCTGGGGCACCATCTAGAATTGTGAAAAATCTTTATCTACCTATATGAGGCACTGTACAAGATGTAGTGCACGGGAAACATCATTTACCACGAAGGCATTACCACTACTCACGTTTACCACGTGACACTTACCACGCAGGGTGCCTTCCACGCAGGGTACCTTCCACGACGTCTTTACCACGGGCTAGGGGGGAGACGTGGTATTCCTTGAAGTCGATCAGTGTGGGCATGAGGGGGCAGAGGGAGGGGGGGGGCTCGGAGGGGAGCTTGGGGGGGCTGGGGGGGGTCTCCCCCCCCAAAAAAAACAAGCAGATTAGTTTAACAAAAAAAACGGGAAAAAAATTAAAAGAAAGAGGAAAGAGCCTCCCCCAAAGACGTGCCGTATACGTCAAAAAAAGTCCTTTTTTTATTTCGGTGTACGTGTTTTGACGTTTGTTTCAAAGGAGGATGGAAGTAAGGGCTCGAGGAGAAAGACGTGCAGGTAAGACGTTTCTACTCGTAGACAAATGCAACGTTGTAAATACCAGCGTGGTAAAGCCACTTGCGAGGTAAAATTCGCGTGGTAAAGCCATGCGTGGTAACTGAAGTCGTGGTATAATCATATAACCGTAGTGCACTTGGTGCTATTGAGAAAAGTGTGACCCTGGAAAACACTGAGTAGGTAGCACCATAAATTTTCCCATGCCATTTCTTTTTCAATTTGGTCAGATCTAAATCAGTCAAATTGCAGACAAGATATGTGTACAGTTTTTCTTTTTAAGAAGGTGTGAACTTGCTGTCTCTGTGTTAGAGTGCACAATCTTCCTACTTTCCACATCAAACACACATACTGCATTGTACCATTGTTTTTGTTGTCTGGGTGAGTGCAATTTCAAGAGTGTGGGACCTAACTCAAAGTGCCGCCCCACCTCATATCCCCAGATCTTGCATTCATAAAACCTCTGGTATGAAGCATCACCTGTCCCACACATTCACATTGCAAGCACGCATCATTCACTTATTTACACATGTGCACTATCTTTAAGGTATGTATTAAAGTTATGCAACCAAAATATGGTTGCAAAACATTCATATTTGATCACTAATTCAAAATTAATGGCAAGCCATCCGCAAATGGGAAGGGTTCCCCAAGAGACTTTGAGAATGTTGACAAAAATGTTTTTTAGAAGTAGGCAGTGGTCCATGGGACCATGCCTATTCCTAAAAAAGGTTTGTTTACCTAATAATTTTTTTATGCGCATCCCGTCTTCCTTTTAGGAAAACAGGCTAGATGTGAAAAAGAATATCGGTTTATTTAAAAGCAACCACAGACGTGGTAGTCTGGTGACCACAGCAGGCCCCCATGCCTGTGATTCTAGCCTATGGTAGTAGGTCGCAATTTATAACTTTCCTCATTCATATTAAAGAGGTAGGTCATATTGCGACCAACTAAAGTTTGCAATTTTGTCTAAGGACCTATTAGTACATACAGGGTACAGGCTTTAGGGTGGTGCGACCGGTGTAGCCTCACTGGGCGCTCACCTGTAAGGGGGGGCACTGATATCTTGGGGGGCACTGTGTTTAGCAATAACTTACGATTTAAAAGCACCTGCTGCAGAGTTCCTTGGGCGTCCAGCTTTCAGGCAGCAATAAAAATGTCAAGACAACTCTTGTGATAAATGTTCCTGCTCGAGAATGGAGTTTGGTCTAGTTGCAGTTTTGACTCATCATAAAGTAGCATAGAGGGTTAATAGACCTGCTGCAAAATAAAGATCTATATTTTATGTGCATAGCTAAGTGGATTAGTAAGGTCAGCCTTAACCAGTGCTTTAAAACAAATAAAATGTATATGAGAGAGGGGCTCTGGAGAGATAATGGGCACTTTTGCTGGGTAGTAGTGAGGGAATCCGAGGAGGTCATGGGGGGGGCACCCAAAAAGATTGTCCCACCGGGTGCCACCAGTGCTAAAGCCGGCCCTAAGTACATAGGTCGCTTTGCAAAACTCCTTTCCATTTGCAAAAATTTGGAGTGCAATTTGTGACCATTTTTTTGTGAATAGAAAATTCATACATCTGGCCCAAGGTTTCTAACTTGAAAGTTAAGATACCAGACTACCATGACTCGCGGGGTGCCGTCATGGGGGATCCCCGCGTGGGTTCCTATATGTTCTTTCCACTGAGAAGTGTTTTAAATGGCGACCACTATAAACATTAAATTTCAAAAAAGATCCAGGCTTGGTCCCTCTGCCTCCTCCGGTAGGGCTACCACTTGGATTCTAATTCTGAAGAATCTACTTTCCACATCTCTCACCTGGACCTGTGGCTTGCAAATCTCCTTCTGTTGCTCTACGGTGTAGTATTATGATGACCGGGCTGTTTCCGTTTGGGAGACCTCATTAGATAACACTTTCTTCCTTAGGTTTTTATGATCCTTCCTAAAGTAAGTAATGTCAGTGGCTACCAAATCAATTTTGGCCTCTAAGGTGCACTTCATGTCCAATATCACTTGGAATATTTGACTGACTTTACTGTAGTTTTCTGAATGTGAGCGAGCCTGGATTAATTTCTGTACATAACCACAAAAGTAAGTAAATTTGCCAAAAGTCGACTTGGATGCTCTCAAGGACAAAGAGGAAACGGACACCCACGTTCCAAGAATTTTTGAGGACAGAAGGTCCCTAAAATGTACACGTTACAGACAGTCTTTATCCTGAGCAAATAATAGTGACGTTCAAGAGTACGAAGCTCTTCTTCTTTAATTTCAAGTGTTAATTTCCTGACAGTCACATCCAGTAGTAGCATCAGAGCTTTAAGTGGGCCGGGTCTCACCGGTGCTGAGCATCAGCAGTTTTTTAAAGGGGGGGCTCGAAATGGGTCTCTATCGGGCTCTGTTTTGTGCCCTGGCACAGGGGGTACGTTTTTTTACAGACTGCAGTGACAGCAGGCACATCGATGTGCTTGTGCTCACACTGCCAACTTCTCACTAGTGGAGAAGTTACGCCATGACATCATGCCACGTGAGCGTTATAGGAGAAGGGAAATCCTTTAAAGAGTCATTTTCTCTCTGGATTACACTTCTCTTTTTGAAACGCAAGAGCAGCAACGCCGTTGTGATGTCACCACCCTGCGGCGTACCCCAGGGATCCTCCCTCAGCCTGACACTGTTCAACATTTACATGGCCCCACTCGCACACGTAGCCCGACAGCACAACCTCAACATAATCTCCTATGCCGATGACACTCAGCTGATCCTCTCCCTCACCAAGGACCCTATCACCGCCAAAGCCAACCTCTACGATGGAATGAATGCCGTCACCGACTGGATGAAGACCAGCCGTCTGAAGCTGAACTCGGACAAGACGAAGGTCCTCCTCCTCGGCTTCAACCCTTCCGCCTGGGACAACTCCTGGTGGCCGACGGCACTGGGGGCAGCCCCGACACACACCGACCATGCACGCAACCTGGGAATCATCCTTGACTCAACGCTCTCAATGACCAAGCAAGTCAACACCATCTCCTCCTCCTGCTTCAACACCCGCTGCATGCTCCGCAAGATCTACATATGGATCCCGACAGATACAAGAAAGACAGTCACCCAGGCCCTCGTCAGCAGCAGACTCGACTACGGAAACGCCCTCTATGCGGGAGCCCCGACCAAGCTCATCAAATGACTACAACGCATCCAAAACGCCTCGGCACGACTGATCCTCGACGTACCACGCCACAGCCACATCACCCCCCACCTGAGAAACCTGCACTGGCTCCCCGTCAACAAGAGGATATCCTTCAAGCTCCTCACCCATGCACACAAGGCACTCCACAAGACCGGTCCAGCCTACCTCAACAGACGGCTCTCCTTCTACATCCCCAACCGCCAGCTACGCTCCGCCAACCTCTCACTCGCCACCCTCCCGCCCATCCAAAGAACAACCACCGGTGGGAGATCCTTCTCCCACCTCGCCGCCAAGACATGGAACACCCTCCCACTGAGCCTACGACAGACCCAAGATCTGCTGACCTTCAGGAGGATACTCAAGACCTGGCTGTTCGATCAGTAGCGCCCCCTCCAGCGCCTTGAGACCCTCGCGGGTATGTAGTGCGCTTTACAAATGATTGATTGATTTATTGATTGATTGATTGATTGATTGACCAGGGCTTTAAGTGGAAGCTTTTTCAATTTTATATACAAGCCATGGTTACTGCTACTTCATCTTATGCAACTAACAACCATTGACAAAGCTAATAGTCCTGGCTTGTTGTAGGCATGCTGTAACTCGTATCACATCTGGATGCAATGACAGAAACAGCAAAATACAAATTGGGCAGCACACTATGCTAAGCACAGTTTTTTAACTTATGTGTTTTAAGCCACGCCCTGAATTACATCGGCCACGCCCCTTTTCCGTCCCACTTAAAGACCTGAGTAGCATCATTGCAATGGTAAGTACATTCACAACCAGGCGATAGGCGTAGAAAACATGCCTCTTACAGAACTCTCCCCCTCATAATACTTAAAACACAGAAGTAGTGTTTTGCGAAAAAGCACAAACTGCAAATGTGGGCCACTATTTTTAGGATGCCTGGCACAATTTTTGATCCCAATCCTACCCACGCTGCTTTTTGGTATTTCTGCAGTGTACTCACCTGTTCAAAGAATAATCAGTCATGCGCCCAGATATGTGCCACCTGCCTAGCGCTGGGTCACTCTCGGAGTAGCCGTGTGATTAAAAAAATTCCTCATTCATTCATCCATACAGCCGGTCTACTGTCAGCTCATCTTCTGCCACAAACTTGTAGCTGCCATTTTGGAAAGCAGCTGCCATTCCCCTGAAGCTCCAATCTGCTTCACTCCACCACTTCTGTGGCCCCAAATCAGTCGCACGTTAACGAGCCTGGCCAGCAGCCCACAAGGATAGGTACCCTCAGGCCAGATGTTCTCATTTGCTCAGGATAGCTGTTGAGATAGGGCAGCGGGCTCGGAGCTCCATTGAGGCACATCTCACACATGAATGTCAATTCACCAAAATGCCTGGGGTAGCAGAAGTGACATCCAATGCTATTTAATTTTTACTTTCACACACACATGCATGCTTACACATACACATACACACACATTCACATGTACCCACACACTCTCTCACACTTACACACGCTCTCAACCACAAGCAATCACACAGAGCATCAATTTAAAAGCATTTTTTACTTACCTTAGGGGCCAGTGACGGTCATAGTCCAGCTAATTTTAATCCTTTCTTTATTGCAGTGATAGTAAATATTACTCACTACTACTGTAATAAAAAATTAACAGAAAACAAGGAAAATGGAGCCGCACCCGATGTCCATAAGGATGAGCTGCCCTTGTATTCCTGGCACTGATGTTGCCACTTTTGAGGCCAGGGTAGCAAAGGGCAAGCCAGGGGTCACAGCTGCGACCCCTAAAAGAGGTCCATGGTTTCACAGCATCAGCGTCTTGGCCACATTCCACTTACCCGATGAATTAGCAGGGATGGACCGCCATATGGTTCTCGTGGTCTGATTTGGCATTTGGAAGTAATGGAAAATCCTTTAATGTGTGTAGGAACTGCTAAATATAGGCCTGGGTGGTAAATTCCATTCCGCTTGCGAAATTTGCGTAATTTCGCATTCTGTGGAGAACACAAAATTGCCAAAAATTCCACGATCCGTAGCTTCGCGGAATTTTTTGCTTGTTCGCGCTTTCAAAATGAGTGTTCACAAGAAATTTCCCCCCGAGCAGCGTTCACGAACAGGAAAAAAGCATTCCGAATGGGCGGAACAAGCAATTCCGCATGTTCGTGGAACTCTGCGTGCTCGCGGAGATTTTTTACCGTTTCGCGGAGCTTTGCGTAGCACGACTACGCAAATTCCACCCACCCCTAGCTAAATTCCCAATTAAAATTAACTCCACCATAGCAAAGTCTGTCAGCGTCATTCACAGATTTACCACCCAATAAAAATTCTACAAAGAAAGATTTGACACTTTCTTCACAAATCTGAGGATTTTGCTCGCACGACCCAACTCAAAATCAGATCCTAAAACTGTCTTATATCTAAACGTATTGCATTTGATCCCCATGCATGGACACTATACCGTTTGTGCTCTCAGGAAAACACTGCAATAGAAGGTTTTTTTAACACCTCTTTTATTCCATTCATTTATGATTCTTCTGTGCGTCTTCCCTGCTGGTTTTATATGGTTCTTTAATCATTCTGTCTGCCTGACCTGATTTTCACTTCTTTGCCCAATAATGTGGCAGATACGCGCGACACAGTGTGATCAATGTTGAATTGATTTTATGTCTGGTTGTGCGTTGCCTCTGTTCTTCTGAAGTGTTATGATACCTCTTGGATTTGGGGTTAGCTTCCTCTATAAAACAGATACGAGGAGGATGAATATGTCATATCTATGCTCCTATCCTAGATATTATTACAGCCTCTACTAGGTTGGAGGACCCTTAGGGGCAGATTTACAAAAATATAGTGCCCCAAACAAAGGTCCTTAATCTCGCCAAGGGAGAAAGCAACACACAGCCATATTTACCAATTTTGGCCTTTTCTTGCTTTTCTCTCCTACTCTGGTGCAATAACAGGCTGTTTAACGCCAAGCACACACTCCTTTGCCCTGTGGTGTAAAGGTGTGTGTGTGTGTGTGTGTGTGGCTGTGTGTGTGTGTGTGTGTGTGGGTGTGTGCGTGTGTGCGTGTGTGTGTGTGTGCGTGTGTGTGTGTGTGTGTGTGTGTGTGTGTGTAATATCTAACATGGGTTTGGTACTGAAAGGACACTCTTCCAGTAGAACATCCTATGCATAGGCAATTTTACAACATTCCACACGTTGGATTGGATATGTTCAGTACCTTGCAGCACATATTCAACGCATGAACTGTTTGGAGAAAAAAGTATTTTTCAACAATTTTGCACCTGCCTTATGGAGACATTATTTTGTTTATTTAAAACCCGATCTGACAATTTTAGTAGCTAGGGCTTTACACCAGAAATAAAATGGTGCTACCACCCATGTAAAGCCCCCTTCTTAATGTGGTGCAAAGCGCTACTTGCACTGAAAAAATAACATGTTTTGCACTAGAAAATAAATACCATTGAAAGAGTTTGCACTGCTCTGCGTCACTTTACATGATTTTCGGTTTCTAAGGACTACTGGAATCTACGCACTGGTTTGATTTCACATATCACTAAACAATATTTTCTTATTCAACCATCAGCCTAGTAAAAATAAGTGGAAAATTATACAAAGATACCAACTCTGGCCTGTTTTATTATTCAAAACAAGCACACCATCGAATCCAACCGCCCTCACATTATTTTCTTAAGTTAATTTGTAAGCGGCAATTTGAGCTTCCTTCCGTGTTCGAACTATCACTCCATATGAGACAACAGGCGCGCAACGCCCATTGGACTCAAAGGGCTTCAGCCACCCCCCCATCGTGTGTGACAGCCCGGGATGAGACAGCTTCCCGGGCACACACACTCCCGAGTACTTCACAGGTCTTCTAAAGACCTTTTCCTTGTTAATGAGTCTTTGATGTCCCCTCCTGCTTAGAGCCCCTGCAGCTCCACTCTACCTTTTGCTTGAAGAATCAGCCTCCCCCCCGAAATTTTTTCTTAGCCACCCCCCCCCCCCCCCCCCCCCCCACGAAATTTGACTCTAGCTGCGCCTCTGTGAGACAATGCCTATGAATTCAACTACCCTCATGATATTTTTTAAATTAATGTTTAGGCTTCTCAAAGATGTAAAGGCACTTTTGAGTTTGCTTCAGTGTTGGGAATAAGCAAAAGTCAGGAGTGAGACAGTAAATTGGGCGGAAGGAGGCGTAGTACAGACCACAAACTCGCTCTTTATGTGTGAAAAAGGCCGCTTTATTGAAGTCAGGTTGAAGTCAGTGTTAACCTTGCCCTTTGACTAACAAAACTACACCTCACTGTACATTTGTTTATCTACTTACCTCCTCTACCCACCCCTAAGGTTCCCACCCTTATATCTGTTCCTTGCAACTGTTTAAAACCCATGCTCAGTCATTAACTGTTGAACTTTAACCCTTGTAACCTCTTACCTAGTTCTATAAATATCTACCTATCTAAATATCTCTGATTTTAACTTCTCATTTATTGCTTCCACCCAGTGTATCCTGTTGCCATGTAAAAATTAGCTGCCAAACACCATGCACCTACTCAAGCAACAACCAACTACAATTACCCCCCCTGCCACCCCCCCCCCCCCCACACCCCCCCGGGTCCCTGTGTTCAACAAAGCCACCAGACCATGTAGTACTTAATTAACCCCTCAAATAAAATTAAGGGTGGGCGGGGGATAGTTTCTCCCCTGTGGTTGGCTGCTGTGTCACCTTACTCTAAAATGGTGACACGGAGCACAAAATGGCCACATAGATTCCCCGCCAACCCAAAAGACATAGCCAAAAAGAGCCCAATTGGGCCTGGGTCACACGATTGGCTCAAAACCCCTGTGGGTGCCACCCTCCCAAGGGGTCGGCTGACCCCTCCCAAAGCCCCTGTGTCACATGAAGAATCGGGTTCCACAGCTAGGAACCCCAAACAACAGCCGGGTGCCGTTTTCAAGCAGAACAAACACAAACCTCTTATACAGAATGTATATTGCTCTAGATCCCTTCATCCTGGTTTTGTTTTTAACCTGCATTTCGTTTCATTCTACTACTGAGCATTTTAATATATTCAGAATTAAAAACGTGCACTTCGAATGCTTCCTTATAACAAATATTTTGGTATGATTCACACATTGAGATCGAGCTGGAGAAAGCAGATTTTTCCAATACAAATAATTAACAGACCACAATTAAAAAAACACTTAAAAATACAAAGAAGTAAATAAATAAATACATAAATACTGACCTACTGATAATATTTCCAAAATATAGGTGTCAGTGTAACAAGAGCACATATATTTGATTTGCAGTGTGCTGCTGAAGGTTAATCTTTTCCGGCACAGCTTTCAAATACATGACTGCGTGGGTCAATCCCTGCAGGCTTTGGTGGCGATAGAAAGAAGCAGGGGTGTGTTGTCCTACTTCAATTTCTAGCATTTGTGTGGCATATACTACAAAATTCAACCGGCCCGATTCACAGAACTAACTTAAGACAAAATCCTAAACTTACTACTTTTGGTATTCACAGAAGTTAGGATTTTGTCTTAAGTTTGTCTTAAGACAAACTTAAGACAGACTTAAGACAGGATTTTGTCTTAAGTCTGTCTTAAGTATGTCTTAAGTTTGTCTTAAGACAAACTTAAGATAAAATTCTAACTTCTGTGAATACCGAAAGTAGTAAGTTTAGGATTTTGTCTTAAGTTAGTTCTGTGAATCGGGCCCAACGTCTCTGGGCACATAAATGTTCAAGAGAGATGTTGGTGTTGCATTTGATAAAAGTGGAGAATGGTTAGATGAACAAAAAATGCTTTAAATCCTTACTAAAAATATTGGGACAGAGAGCCAAGGCAACGCAAAGTATTTAAAAGCTGTAGCCGGAAAAAGTTATTTTGAACTGACATGATGAGGGATATCTGATGGACGGCTGACCTGGCGTTCTTCCTGGAGTGCGGGCAGCTTCTGCTTCCAGGTAAGTTGCATCTAGGCCAGAGATGCAGGATGGCTCAGTGACGCGAAACGAGGCACTTACCTCCATAGATGTCTTATGAAAGGATCTCAGAAGTTGAGAAATAGGGACCTGCTCTTCAGACCCGATGCTGATCGATTTGCAGCGGATTGAACCTGCTGTGGTCATGGTCTTTACTAGGAAACTGGAATACCGCTGTATTCATAGTCGTATTATCCACCGTCTCGTCTACAGAGATCAAACTACTGCCCGATGGCGCAAACAAATTTCCTTATGGTGCTTTGGGAAACAGGATGCACCATCTTGGGGCTGAGCCTATGAGGTGAGTTTTCAAAATAATAGATATTGGCACCACTCATTTCTCCTGTAAATAAAAATGAAGCCTTTAATATGTTGTCCCTGCAGAATCAAGACGTACAAAGATGCATGGTTCTCGTGATAGTGCGCCCTACGGGTCTGTGTGGTGCCGCACAACTTAAAGATGTCTTCCTCAGAGAACTCATATATTTTCCATTGAGCATGCAAGCTAGAATTAAACTAAAACATGTTTAATATTCATATTACAGACTCTTACTAGACGCATGTATCCCACCTATTCCTCAGCACCGCTCTAGTCCATTTTTCCAACCTTGTGCTGATGCCCAGCAGTATGCAGTCAACCAAAGGTACCTACATCAAGACATAACCCTCAGTCCCCCACCTGCCACCCCTAGGGGCAGGAACCTCCCTTGAGATGCCTGAGGTTTGAGTGTCCCTCCATTTGTGCTAAGAGACTATACACTGATCTCACATTAAGTTCAATTCTGGCAGCTGTGGAGATTTCGGAGACTGCACCATTTTGAAGAAGTTGATGTTCATGGTACAACCTTTCCTAATACACACTACTGGTCATTCTCTTCTTCCATGGGTCATGTCTTGAATTCTGCAAGTGTCGCCTCCTCTCACCCCTTTCCATTGTACTACACTGAGCTATTACTTCATCACTTTTACTTCAACAAGCCCATTGTTCAGCAGATTGCCACTTATACAGAACTTCAAACCAAGGGAGGATGGGCAATACAAAAATGAGTGATTATGGTGAAAGGAGTGACAATGAGAGTGGGGGTTCTCTCTCTCCAATCACTGAAAGCACAAAACAAATATGCAAAAAATTCAATATCAACATTGACAAGAACCACTTACGTGCATTTTTTTGGGAAAGCCTCACCCTAAAAAAGTATTTGGTTTGTCGAACAATATGAAGATGAGTCAGCAAGGGTACAGAACCTGTGAATATTACTGTATATTTTTTGACAAAATCCAGCAGTTCTAAAAACTGAGACTCTACAAATTGAACACAAATTCGATGATGTTATTAGCCATATGCATTTTTTCTGCAAATCTGTTTGAACGTTTTTGATATAGAGCAGATGTTGTAGGACCTTTGAGACAACTGCATCATTAGGCAGATATGACTTTGCCTGGAATAGCCCCAATTCTTGCAATGTATGCAAGTCTGCTTCTTAGCAATAGCATCTCCCATAGTCTTATTCGGAATTCAGCCTGTGCGTGACTGTTTTCATTGTATGCTTCTGTTGATTACTTTGTGTCTTTTCTCATCAGGGGTCTTTGGTGACTTGTAATTTGTTGACTGATCTTAAATCTAAATGCCAGCAATATTTCCTGCTTGATTAGGCCTTAAGTGACATAGCACAGTTGTGGTTGGTCGGCAGTGGCGGCTCCTCCACTAAGGCGGAAGAGTGTTGCCTCACTGAGCAGGCCAACAAGGAAAGAATAAAATCATATTAACTCATTCTATTTTCCGTCCTTGCTCAGCTGGGTAGGGACGGGGCTGCTCTGCTTACAGATCAGAGCAGGAGTGGTTCACCCACTCCAAGTGTGCAAGACGCTTTGGCCGGCCGTCTCGGGCCGGCAAAACCGTCATGCGCACTTTGCATGTTCTGCACCAGGTTTCATTACAGCCTGGGTGCAGAACATGCTCAGCATCCCATTCCCTGGCTGAGTGATGAACCACGGCGCTCAGACCAATCACAACGCTGCATTGGAGTGTTGTGATTGGCAAGGAGGAGCGAGGTGCTTCCTGCCCTGGAAGCGGGCGAAGGGGAACGAGAGCTGGCAATGGCAGTAACAGGTAAGTGTTTGAATTTTTTTTCCCAATCCCTCCACTCCGTGACCCGACCCCCCAGCGCCATTAGGTACCAGCCACCACTGTTGGTAGGCTGGCTCCTTTTGTTTATATAAATAGTTTTCCACGTACTCCTCGAAGATCAACAGTTCACTCAATAACATGAGTCCTGCAATGGTCAACATTCCTCTTCCTGAGCAGGAAGAGCCCATTCAGCTAGCAGATATTATTGGAAAGTGTTTTGAGAGCCGCAAAATAGAGACAAAGCTTGCTCCGGATCTTTGGAGCGTTGTAGCTTTTAAAAGTATGAATTGATAAATCATGTTTGAAGTAAAAGGCACATAAGACCTCAATATGCATTCATCTACAGTTTCTAAAAAAACAGAAAAGGGAAAAGCAGGAAAATATTGGGATGAGCCCTCTTCAAAGCTAATGCCTTGCTTTTTTGTTAGGCAATTCTTTCAGAAAGTGTGTGCTATGTGTCCCTAGGCACTCAAGTATACAAAAAAAGGGATAGAATGCCTGAATTCATCTCAGCCACTGGTAACTCGTCAGAACGCATCCCAGCCCATCATTACTTTGCACATCAAGCCACCTCCGTTTGAATATAGTCATATGTAAATCACTCTTGACACTGCTCCAGTGCCAACAGTCCAGCCCGATCTGCCAGGCCTGGTCTTCCCTGAACCAGGACACAAGCAACTCAGGATCAGTTTTAGCCCTTGTTATCAGGGCACGAGTCCTAAAAAGAGAAGTGGGAAGACTCTGTCACCGGAAGTGACGTCACGACAGGAAGTGACATCTCGAAAGGTGCTGCGATCTTGTCCCAGAGAGGCCAAAAAGTGAAGTCCAGCTGTTTGGCAGGGGGGACGGCGTCCACCTGGTAAAATAAGTCCACCCGCGTGGTACCCCGACTCGAGCCCTGCTTGTTATAGGCTTATCAGTCAGGTACAGCTTGGTTCCAGAGGCAAATTTTGCATGGAACCCAATCCTGGACATACCTATCTCACTTAGGGCATTGGGTGAACCCTCTTCAATGCTGTTGTCTTATATTTTTCACAGGTCATTCTTTCAGAAAGTTTGTTCTGTGTTTCCCTAGGCCGCTCCTTGTCAGCAGTGTCATAGTGAAGCAGATCCACAATGTTTGAGAGCAAATCAGGAAGCTCGGAAGCAGTGGCGCAGCGAGACCTTTTGTCGCCCGTGGCGGCCCCTAGCGTTTGACGCCCCGCGACAGGCGCAAGTAAGAGGGGTTTGGGGGGTTGCTGGGAATTCCTGGTTCGATGACCCACACTCGGCCGCAAGTAAGAGCGGGGGCAAGGCCACCACCCCCAAAACACGTGCTGCCAGGACGGACCGCCCCCTCCCCACCTTTGCTAGGCCACTGCACGGAAGCCTTTCCACATCACTGCAAACAGGCGAGCCCTGCTGAAATCCAGTGAGAATGGACAATTTTACCTCATTCAATGTTAATGGTGGGAGGGAGGGTTCGGTGAGCCCTTCAACTGGGCCCGTTGTGACCGAGGGCAAAGAGGAGGGATCCCAAGGTAGCCATTTTTGGGATGGAGAGGGGCACTGGTGTGTAGCCCAAAGACCTCTGCTTGCCATGGAAATTGCCTGGACTCAGAAGAGGCTCTAGGCTCATGGCGGCCCTGGGCAGGGAGCGTAGGTAGGGGGCCCCCGGAGGCCGCCAAATCCTTGCCAGGGGCCGCCACGCAAATATGGATCCATCCTCAGAGGATTATTATATTAAGGATATATATTGGCGTGGTGGCCCCTGGGGTTTGGCGGCCCTGTGCAGGTGCACAGCTTGCACATGCCTAAGGCCGCCCCTGCTGGACTGCTCACCACCTCCTTAGAATGAACCTCATACTGGACCTTGCAGCGAGGCCGAATGACTCCCGCCACCACAGAATTGGTACATCCCGCTGTGGTTTATCTCTTTTTAACGGGGCCGCATTGTGCCCTTGTGCTGGTTGGACAATTTCCCTGAGGGAAACATCTATTTCTCACAGGAGCAAAAACTCATTACCTCGCCTGCAGCACAAACACAGTTTTTTGCCCGGCTTCGGACGATTTCTCGAATACAGAACACGAGGTACAGTTGTTCCATGTTTACTGAGCATTTTCTGCCTTTGAGTGAAACATTAGATATTTGACAAGTTTTCCAAGGCCATCTAAATCATATTTCGCCTGGACCCAGATGTGGCTTGCTCCACTGTCGCAAAGGTAGCCGCGTACCAGTATCACCTCTGTTAAAGAGTGACTGAGGAGCCACTTAGAGCCTAAAAACAGAACTCTTTAACCAGATGTGTGCGTCACATCCTGTGGGCCATGATTAGTCAAATTATAATTATTTCTCTTCTCATTTTAAATATGTATTGAAATGTAAATGTACTTCAAATAATAACTAAATATGTATAAAGACCACATGATACCTTCACAAAAGGCACCACACAGGATATTCTGGAAGCAAACAGTCAATATGGAAGAAAGATATCAAGATAAAAACAGGCGCAACCTAAAAAGCATTGCAATCACTTACAACCAAACAAGGAAGCAGAGGCCAAGCACCTGCAGGATCATCACCTGCACCATGTTGAAACAGATCTAATACAAAGTCCATCCCACTATAGAGGCCCCACGTCTGACAAGATCAGCCACTACATTTTCTTGCACAGCCTTTGATGTTTAAAAAAGAAATGTGGAGAGCCCACTCTCCAGGTCTGCAGCTTTTCTACTGTGTCCTCCATAGCCCCAGAAATCTGTCGCTGGCACTGCAGCACAGAAACAACCAATGGAGCAGCCGCAGGTAAGGACGAGCCCAGGTGAAGGGCAGGGACCCAAGGCCAGCAGTGCAGGCCAGCCAACTTAACATATTTCAGTGTGTGAGGAGGGGACAGGGCCTCGTGCCAAGAACTTCCTAAAAGACACTTTTGCTGGCTCTCTCCGCCAGCATACCCCACAAAATAAAAATAAAAAGCTAGCTGAGGCTGGCACTGATGTCCTGGGTTGTGTTCACACCCCTTATTTAACAATGACTGTTCAGAGCCTCCAAAGATGAGCTGGAAACCCACTCTGCAGTGCTTTCCACCTCCTCTTCCCTGCCACAGTGTGATACCAGCTCCTCACCTGGGTCCAGGTGAATGGAGTCAAATCTGTCCAGTACTTAACCGGGTTTCTTCTTACTGTTGTGGCCCGATCCAAACCCAACCTCTCGAACCAGGACCTATAGTCCCTCCTGAACTCAACCAGGTGAGAAATCTCAGGGCTCTAAAGTGGGCTGGAGATGTCAAACAAGCACTATACAAAATACAGAAAAATTAAGCACCTTTCATGGCACGTTTCATGTTAAAATATGGTTGGGCCCGATTCACAGAACTAACTTAAGACAAAATCCTAAACTTACTACTTTTGGTATTCACAGAAGTTAGGATTTTCTCTTAAGTTTGTCTTAAGACAAACTTAAGACAAACTTAAGACAGACTTAAGACAGGATTTTGTCTTAAGTCTGTCTTAAGTCTGTCTTAAGACAAACTTAAGATAAAATCCTAACTTCTGTGAATACCAAAAGTAGTAAGTTTAGGATTTTGTCTTAAGTTAGTTCTGTGAATCGGCCCCGTTATGTTTTAGGCAACCCTGCCCTTCTACCCTTACCTTGGGCTAAAAAAGTCAAACCCTTTGACAGTCAATCATCTGGAGAGAATAAATATTTGGAGGGATGGATGGATCGATGGATGGATCAATCGATGGCTGGATGGAGGCTTGACATATTTTGAGTTTCCCTCAGACAGACAGGCTATTAGTCTTGGTACAAATGTTCTTATGATGGGTGTTCTATAGCCAGTGTTTAAGAGGGCCTCCCTCCTTTTTGACTGTTGTGTTCTAGTCATAGGAAGTAGGATGTGCTTGGATGAGCCATCCAGGCTGCAGTGTTTTCTGGTTGCAATTAGCGCCTTGAGCCTTGGATCGTTCACTGAGTGCCCAGTTACCTACTAGGCATCACAATGATATAAAAACACAACATGCTCAAACGATAGTGCACACATTTATTGGCGCTTGTCTGGGTAAAACGCTCATGACCATGATTGTATAATGTGTAAGAGACAGTACATAACACGGATGGGAGACTCTAGCTGCGGTTGTTTGGGATACTGAAGAGTAGAGGATACTGCTGAAACAAATGGACCTGTTGAGTTGCCCCCTAAAATGCTTCAAGAAGGAAGAGATTCTTTGTTCAGGATGGTTATACATCACTATATTGAGGTTGAGAATAGTGACCGACAAGAATATTGCACCTACTACATTGGCTAATTATTGCATTATACACACTAACTATAGGAGTTAAACATAAGTAGGCTTCCCGGTTTTATTCTGTTTATTTTTTTGACATTTCGTTTTGTATTTTTCTGTATTTATTTTTTTATATATTTTATCACTGTTTGTCCATATTTATTTTGGGCTTTGTGAAAAAATTAAGCAGAAAGTAGTACATTTCCACATCTGTAAAATCAGTAAAAACATAAAACTGGGAGCCTTAAACAAGTAGTATTAAAAACAGTCATTATAAACTTACCCTACATTGGCTGGAGTCTGGAATAAGGTCAGGAATATTGTGATACCATTCTGGCCAGAATTTTGAGGAACAAAATATGAAAAGGTAAGGCCACATAATAAGTACAAATGCCCTAGTCTTATCTCCACCAGTTGATCTCCACATACCTTGATTTTGTAGTGGATGCAATATTATTTTGTCATGCGATAAATCACATGCAATGTAGTGACTTTTCACTTTCAGGAGTGCTGATTCCAGCGCCTGGTGGAAATTGCTTACCCCTTGTCCGCTCTTTGTTTCTATTCTGGATTTCATCCATGCAAGAATAAACTCACTGTGGAGCGGAGGCGGCCACGGATGGAAAGTTTGCAACACAATAGGAAAGAATCACTCCTTTTGTAGATATATTATTCTGCTACGCCTGCACGACTGGCAACCCACAGAGACTGAGCAACATACATTGCCTGATAGCTGTACCTCCTTTGTGCCCGCACGCCCGCCTCCATTTACATTTAATGGAAATGCGCCACGCTTGATTACGCAGCCAGATTGAGAGCTGTAGCTGGAGGTTAATGACACTTTATATTTTTCTTCGCATGTTACCTCAACGAGGGGGGGGAATAACAGCGGGAAGCGGCAATTTCTCAAAAAAATACCTCATTCACCTTCTCTTTCCCGTCCTCATTTATAATAAAATTAAAAAGGGTAATAATAATTACTGTAATCACAGAATAGCAGTAATTTTCCAGTAAAATCCTTGCAATTAAATCTTTATGATTGGAGAGTGCTGACGTCCGCACTCCAGCAGTCAAGGTTTCGCATTAGAACTCAGCGATGATGTTATTATTGGCAGGCACTGGCATAGGTTGTGCCACGGGGCAAAGGAGTGACGGTGGGGAGGCGGAACCGCTGGTGCAGGATAGGTGAATATAGGCCCAGATTTACTTAAGTTTTGCACAGGTGTCACGTGATGCAAAGAGAAGGAAGCGGGGGTCTACTATCCATTACAAAAAAACTAAACTTTTTCGTTTTTTACTGATTTTTACAGATAAATACAGACAGAGAACAATTGATTTTCCTGGCAATATTCATTTTGAAATATGGAAAAATACAGAAAATAGGCCTTCTTCTGGACGATTCTCAATACAGTCAGTCATGCAAACTAGGCCAATAGCTGTGCCGGATGACAGGTAGGGGAGTCAAAAAAATAAAACAAAGATTTTCCAATGAAGCTTCAATAACTGCAACAGCACGAGCTATTCTTCAATGCACATTATTTCAGATGACTCAATTATACAGGATCTCCTCGCCTTCAGATGGCTACGCAAGACCTGGCTGTTCGAGCAGTAGCAGCACCCCTCCCCGCAGCGCCTTAAGACCCTCACGGAGAGTAGTGCGCTTTACAAATGCTATGATTGATTGATTGATTGATATATTGCAAATGGTTAATACTCAGTTGGACATTAAAACGGGAGTAAACATTTGTCAGTTAAATAAACGTGGGAATATATGCATTGCAGCATAATTTTTTCCACTATGCACTTAATAAATATGGAGAAATACAGATAAAATGAGAAAACAATGTATATGGATAAATAAAGACGTAAATGTTAAAAAAAAGCTCTATAAATTTGGGAGCCCTAATTATAAAGATCAACAGGCGCAGATCAAAACTGCACTGCATTGTGCAAACACAGGTCAATCTTTGTAAACTTTGCAACCTTTGCAAATTTAACCCAACAGTTTTGTGCCATATCTTTTGTGGTGGAGTCATGGCATGGCAAGGACTGAGGGGAGGGAGGTGTTACAATAAATGACCTGCATTTGTGTAAATGCATGGGTAGGTTGTTCAACATGGGTTTAGGACGGCCTGATCTATGTGGCATTGTAAATGTTTCATTCAAATTCGATGTAAGTAAATTTATTGTATGTGGATGCAAATTTCGTGTAAGTGGATACCTTGAAAATCAGGCATGGATCACCTCTATCGGAACTATGTCAGACACCACTGCTCTGAGGGGTACTGCACACAGGCATCAGCTATCACAAGGTAACTTTCAGGAACGTCAGGTCCAGTGCTTATTTTGTGAACGAACGAGTGCCGGTGCCCAAAGCTCTGCTTAGAAGCCAGCAGCGAGTGCAATTAAATGTCGGCACCGCATACCAAGACTGGCAGTCTCAAATCCACTACCCGAAACTCCCTGGCACTTTTTCTTGCGCTTACAGGTAGGTCCCTGCTTTCTTCCTTTGTGAAGGTCTTGCTTTCTTTCTCTTCCTCCTTCTTTTCCCTTTGTGTATTTTTCCCTCTCTTGCACTCTGAAAATATTTGATGCTGAAAAATAAGTGCTGGTGCCCAAAATCAAGTGTTGGTGCCTCCCGCCAGCAACCACCGGCTCAAATTAAGCACTGGGTAGGACAGTGAACAGTATTTAAATTGCTACAAGACAGGAGCATTTTGAAGGGAACAGCATTTATTTGTGATGAGCCTGAACATGAGGATGAAGTTAAAACCACTGTGTCCTATCTAAAAGCTAGTACTTTCCCGTCTGCTTATTCCAACAGGAATCAGGGGGCATATTATCAACAGAAGGCGATACATTATTGCCGCTTTTATCGGCAGAAAACTGCCGATAAAATGGCGATAATGGGCTTGATAATATGCCCTTGAGAATTCCCATAGAAGCCCATGTTCACACCAGAACATGGGCTTCTATGGGAATTCTCAAGATAATATGCCCCTACATTCTCTATTTTATTTTGCAGGTGGAAGATGAAAGTTGTGCCTTTCTGAAAGATGATGCAATTGCTGGCTTTCCACAAAAGTAAAAGGCCAGATTTTCTTTAGCCCTTCATTTCGTAAGCATTGGACATAAAGGCCTTATTTTCGAAGCCTTTCAGTGGCTACAGAGGGTTCAGTTCGCAAGATCAGTCCATTTGCGGCTGCAAAAAGGCTTTTCTCATGTACAAAACGAAATTGCGATTCAGTAACAGTCTTTCCCCACGCCAGTCGAGACCTGACCGCCTGCATCCTAATGCTGCAGTCGAATCCAATAGGCTGGATGGCGGTGGGACCGCAACCGGTGGCCGGACGGTGGCGGCCCCAATACCATCGTAATCAGGCCCCTAGTGCTGACCCAGTGTGGTTTTTTTGTTTTTGTTTTTTTTGTTCAATAAATTTATTAAATTTTAAGAAAGAAAAGAAATAATTAAATAGAATATAGAGTGATACAAACAAAATCCATTGGTGCATTAGGCATATTCGAATGAAGAACAAATAAATCTGCACTTTCTAAAGTTCAGTATCTTAGACAACTACCAAATCCACATGATTTCAGTTGGAACAACAACAATTTACTATTTTACTGGATCTACCACAAGAAAATGTTAGCATGCACAAACCTTTTAAAGAAACCATCAGTGTGGGCCGGGACATGCAAATTAAAACAACTTTACCATACCTACAGTACCAAAATGTCACCAGACTTCTGGAATCAAACTGGCCAACACTGCCAAACAAACATATAAACATCTCACTGTTTGTAAATCGACGAACCAATGCCTGTAACATTCTAGGTAACTGTTTAGACTTTAACATTTGACATTTGCTCCACAATCTTCTGATATGAAATGGATTTTTATTTCGATTTGCCATTATCATTATAAATGTTATCTTCATCATTTCATTGTTTGTTGTGTTCTTTTTGGAATTATGGAGTATTGTCATGTAGTAGAATCTACTTGGTGCTTCTTGTGTTAAAGCAAACGTTGTTGAAAGATGAACATCATTTTGTGACATAATTTGCTGTAGTGTTTAAGGCATTTGGAGGAAGAGTACACAATCCATGAAGTGATTAGAGGTTTCCCTGCCCACTTGTGTTGCTGATCTTGAGCATTATAAGAGAAATTAAACTTTTTGTTTAATTTTCACATTGTTTTATTTACTTGTTTTTCTAGGCCACTTGTTTTCCAATGCTGTCCATTTTGTTTATGTGGCCAGGCCAGGTGCTGTGGCTGTTCCTGTGCATATTCAAAGTTGTTATTTAAATGACAAAAGTATCTACGACCAAATCACAGTCACCAATAGCCTCTTGAACCATGGCAGGATCTGTAAAATTCTACACCAACAATGACTTAAGTATCTGTAACTTAAAAGATCCCCACTGGTACCCAGCATCTTTTACGCTGGGTCTGTCTGGCATGATCCTATATGTGAAATTGGGTGACGACCCCTGTGTTCTCATTTGTCCCACTTCAGGTTTAGTATAGTGGACAAACACCCTTACTATACCGACAGGGAGAAACCAAGATGTGGGTAGAGTGATTAGAAGGTGGCACTGTGGCACTGGAGTGAAATAGCTCACTTGTTTCTACCTGACTGTGAACTAATTTATATGAATGAGAAACACAGACCACGAATTGGAGGCCTGAAGTTCTTATAAATGTTGTAAGGCCCTGATGTCTCACTTACGTGTGGCAATATGGTCTTTTTAGGTGATCTCCTGGCACGCCCACTTGGTCTTTGTGCGAATGAGAGAGCAATGTTTCTCAATTGTTTTTAAACAGTATTAATCATTCATTTTTTTACTCGCATTTTATCTGGAGTTTCACAAGCAGAAGGACGGTGCACCAGGATGAAGTCAGATAATTCCAAGTGTAATCCAAAATATATTCTTTATTTTAATGTTTGAGTTGAAAATTTGGACATCAGCCAACGCGTTTCGTTCCGAATGGAACTTCGTCAGGGCAGACATGTCTGTGTCTTGGTTCACACAATCAGTGTCCGACAGTCAATGGATTCCAAAGCGGTTGTTTATTATTGTATCCTATTCCTTGAAGACCTGGGTTAAAAAAAGCAGCTGTTAGTTTCAACGTCCCACTGACTTCCAACATGAACAATTCGTTTGGAGGATAAAAACCAGGTCCTTAGTGTTCACCTTCACTCATCTAATCAAAGTTTAAGAAAATCCGAAGGCCAAGATAGCGGCCAAAAGTCCTCGTCAATGTCGACGATTGCGCTTATTGTCCTGTGTTCAGACTGTTTATCTGGAGTTATATATATTTCCTATGGCCATGCTAGCCCCAGCTCCAGTTGTCATTTCCTCCTCCACAATGTCCTTCCCGGAACATACTGAAGCGCACATGGAGGTGGAAAAGTCTGCATCATCCCATGGAACACATCTAGGTGACGGAGGGACAGGCAGGACAGTGCAGGGGGCAGTGTCATTAACGGAGTGCAGGCAGGCAAAAAGAAAAATCTATGACCAGCAGTGGCCCGTGCAGGTAAGAGCGATGGGGCCGGGTTCGGGGAGTGGGGTGGGGGATTCAACAGACAACCATGAGGGAAAATTAAATAAATAATTCATTTTCCCTAGCTGTCGTCTATCGAAATCCCCCCACCAGCCGGCTCCACCGGCCCCACTGCTCTTACCTGTACAGGCCCCTGATGACTATGAGGGAATGTGGGCAGAGCCAGGAAGCACCTTGGCTGAGCCGGATGTTTCAGCTGGCCGGCTAGAAAATATTGTGTGGGTGTGATGAGATCCCGGAGCACGGGACAGCAGCCGTGCAGCATCCATCCACTTCTGTCAGGCTGCGCTAACCTTGTGCTCAGGATCCATTGCAAGGATGCTCTTTTCCATCTCCCACTGCTCCCACCTGTGACCACATGCACAAGGGTATGAGGGCCACTGGTAAAAGCAGGCAAAGAGGAATGGGTTAAGTGGAGACAATGACCTCCACCGCTCTCCCTAGTCAATTCTACTGACAAAGGAGGTCTACAGGCTGTAGCGGATCTCTAGAAGACAAAGAGGTACCTTAGGTAAAGTGTTTTTAAAAATTCTACGTATATCTGTCATTGTGTAGGCTATCTCTTACGAATAGCTCTCTATAAGGAACTTTCAATATTTCAACATGAAACTGGGAATTCCTGAAAACTAAAATATGGAAAAATGTGTCTCAAAAATTCCTGTACATGGGAACCTATTACTATGTTTAAATAACTATCTCAAACATCAGCTCTGTGCAGTCATTCGGGGAAGTGGGGTACACTTTCTATTTGACTTCTGTAGAACTGCAAAACAATAAATACCATGAAGCTCCTGTTGTTCCTACTCTTAGAAATTGTACCAGTATCTTAGAAATCTAATATCTTGTACACACCATTCATATGTGTACATGTGCAGAAATGTGCTCCTAAGGAGCCTTCCTGTTTCTTTAGAATGCACAACTCCAATTTTCAGATTACAGATAAATGTTTATTTATTTATTTATAAAGTTTTATATAGCGCAAACTTGATACTGAAGGATATCAGAACACTTCAAGGAAATAGCGCATATTTTTCATTTCATCAACACACAACTTTCTGTAATCCAAAGGTCAACAAGGACAATCCTTTAAGAAGCTATGGACCATGATAAAGGAAATCCGAGATCAATGCAGTGAGGTAGTGGCTGCATCAATATTGTAGCACAGTTGTCTAGCAAATGACGCTATAAACCATTGGAAATTTATATCCAAAAATTCAACCTGCCCGCTTTTAGCGGCAAAAGTTTTATGGTCTGTTAGGGAAAGCCGCTCATTGCCAGTGTACTACTACACAGAGTGCCTACCACATGCACAGCCTGAAACAATACAGCATCTGAAGTCCATGGTGACTACCATCCTTTCCTTCACTGAACGGAACTCACCATGAGTTGTTGGAAAGTACCACTTCCCCACACCACACCGCAATAGGTTGTATGCAGAGCCTCCAGCCATGCTTCCTGAGAGTGCCCCTCCCCCAAAATGTCAGCGGCGTCTCCACTGTAGGCTTTTGGTTTCTCTGGATCTTTTGCAACAGTTGTGGAGCCTGAGCATTGTTCCCATGATCGTTTTGGGCTCTACACCCCTTCTATTCACAAAAACCTTCTTCTTACAATTCTTACATCCATGCACCTCAAACGTATTTACTGAATTCATCTGAACTTGCATAGGATGTGAAACAAGACAGATTTTTGCAATGCAAGATTTTAAGAAAGATACTTGGAAAACTAAAGAAACAGCAGGTCTGGGAGCACACCGCTCACCTATCCTGCAAGGTTCGCCCCTGGCATTCTGGGTGATGCAGTCTCTGGTAGTTCGCCTCGTAGAAATGTTGTCAAGTGTTTCGCCAAAGTTGGCGCAGATGGTGCTGATCTCTAGACACCGGTGTTTCAGGTTCATTAACCTTCGTCAGTAGAGATTACAGACTAGTTTTAGGGGTTTGCTGAGTAGGTTGCCAAAATCTTATCAGGTCAGGTACCGCTCACTGGCGCACAGGGCTTCAACCACGAGCTCGTCAGCTCCATGACTCACGGGAGTCCATTTAAAGAAACAGCAGGTCTGGGAGCACACCGCTCACCTATCCAGCAAGGTTCGCCCCTGGCATTCTGGGTGATGCAGTCTCTGGTAGTTCGCCTCGTAGAAATGTTGTCAAGTGTTTCGCCAAAGTTGGCGCAGATGGTGCTGATCTCTAGACACCGGTGTTTCAGGTTCATTAACCTTCGTCAGTAGAGATTACAGACTAGTTTTAGGGGTTTGCTGAGTAGGTTGCCAAAATCTTATCAGGTCAGGTACCGCTCACTGGCGCGCAGGGCTTCAACCACGAGCTCGTCAGCTCCATGACTCACGGGAGTCCATTTAGAGAAACAGCAGGTCTGGGAGCACACCGCTCACCTATCCAGCAAGGTTCGCCCCTGGCATTCTGGGTGATGCAGTCTCTGGTAGCTCGCCTCGTAGAAATGTTGTCAAGTGTTTCGCCAAAGTTGGCGCAGATGGTGCTGATCTCTAGACACCGGTGTTTCAGGTTCATTAACCTTCGTCAGTAGAGATTACAGACTAGTTTTAGGGGTTTGCTGAGTAGGTTGCCAAAATCTTATCAGGTCAGGTACCGCTCACTGGCGCGCAGGGCTTCAACCACGAGCTCGTCAGCTCCATGACTCACGGGAGTCCATTTAAAGAAACAGCAGGTCTGGGAGCACACCGCTCACCTATCCAGCAAGGTTCGCCCCTGGCATTCTGGGTGATGCAGTCTCTGGTAGTTCGCCTCGTAGAAATGTTGTCAAGTGTTTCGCCAAAGTTGGCGCAGATGGTGCTGATCTCTAGACACCGGTGTTTCAGGTTCATTAACCTTCGTCAGTAGAGATTACAGACTAGTTTTAGGGGTTTGCTGAGTAGGTTGCCAAAATCTTATCAGGTCAGGTACCGCTCACTGGCGCGCAGGGCTTCAACCACGAGCTCGTCAGCTCCATGACTCACGGGAGTCCATTTAAAGAAACAGCAGGTCTGGGAGCACACCGCTCACCTATCCAGCAAGGTTCGCCCCTGGCATTCTGGGTGATGCAGTCTCTGGTAGTTCGCCTCGTAGAAATGTTGTCAAGTGTTTCGCCAAAGTTGGCGCAGATGGTGCTGATCTCTAGACACCGGTGTTTCAGGTTCATTAACCTTCGTCAGTAGAGATTACAGACTAGTTTTAGGGGTTTGCTGAGTAGGTTGCCAAAATCTTATCAGGTCAGGTACCGCTCACTGGCGCACAGGGCTTCAACCACGAGCTCGTCAGCTCCATGACTCACGGGAGTCCATTTATAGAAACAGCAGGTCTGGGAGCACACCGCTCACCTATCCAGCAAGGTTCGCCCCTGGCATTCTGGGTGATGCAGTCTCTGGTAGTTCGCCTCGTAGAAATGTTGTCAAGTGTTTCGCCAAAGTTGGCGCAGATGGTGCTGATCTCTAGACACCGGTGTTTCAGGTTCATTAACCTTCGTCAGTAGAGATTACAGACTAGTTTTAGGGGTTTGCTGAGCAGGTTGCCAAAATCTTATCAGGTCAGGTACCGCTCACTGGCGCGCAGGGCTTCAACCACGAGCTCGTCAGCGCCATGACTCACGGGAGTCCATTTAAAGAAACAGCAGGTCTGGGAGCACACCGCTCACCTATCCAGCAAGGTTCCCCCCTGGCATTCTGGGTGATGCAGTCTCTGGTAGTTCGCCTCGTAGAAATGTTGTCAAGTGTTTCGCCAAAGTTGGCGCAGATGGTGCTGATCTCTAGACACCGGTGTTTCAGGTTCATTAACCTTCGTCAGTAGAGATTACAGACTAGTTTTAGGGGTTTGCTGAGTAGGTTGTCAAAATCTTATCAGGTCAGGTACCGCTCACTGGCGCGCAGGGCTTCAACCACGAGCTCGTCAGCTCCATGACTCACGGGAGTCCATTACAAGAAACAGCAGGTCTGGGAGCACACCGCTCACCTATCCAGCAAGGTTCGCCCCTGGCATTCTGGGTGATGCAGTCTCTGGTAGTTCGCCTCGTAGAAATGTTGTCAAGTGTTTCGCCAAAGTTGGCGCAGATGGTGCTGATCTCTAGACACCGGTGTTTCAGGTTCATTAACCTTCGTCAGTAGAGATTACAGACTAGTTTTAGGGGTTTGCTGAGTAGGTTGCCAAAATCTTATCAGGTCAGGTACCGCTCACTGGCGCGCAGGGCTTCAACCACGAGCTCGTCAGCTCCATGACTCACGGGAGTCCATTTAAAGAAACAGCAGGTCTGGGAGCACACCGCTCACCTATCCAGCAAGGTTCGCCCCTGGCATTCTGGGTGATGCAGTCTCTGGTAGTTCGCCTCATAGAAATGTTGTCAAGTGGGCTCTACACCCCTTCTATTCACAAAAACCTTCTTCTTGCAATTCTTACATCCATGCACCTCAAACGTATTTACTGAATTAATCTGAACTTGCATAGGATGTGAAACAAGACAGATTTTTGCAATGCAAGATTTTAAGAAAGATACTTGGAAAACTATTTTTCTTACTTTTGTCTTCAAAATCAATTTAATGTTTTCTTTTACCTCAAAAAGCCTCATTTGTTAGGGTCGAGCCTGCGAGGTCATGCACTAGCATGTTGTTGACAAAAAGGGCTCGGAGTCCGACGGTTGATTACAATTGGTTGGCTTCCGTGGCACTCTTCTTTACAGCCTCATAATTTGTCAAGACAGGCGTAACATCATTTCCGTTCCTCTCTGTGGAGCAGGGACCAAGCCTTGATTGATTCAACCTAATCAGTGCCCATCCACTGCTCCCAACGTGATTGAGGTATTATTTTGTTTTCTTTAACTTTTAGTGCCCTGCAAACAGAAGGCTTGTGACTGCCAACAAAGTGCCCAGCAGAACAAACAAAACTGCAAAGCTTTATTTTCTATAGTTAACTTTCTTTTATTTAGCCAAGTTTTTTTCACTTTGCACTCATGTTTTCTTTTGTTTTTGCTTGTGGAAGCTGGCCATTGCAAAGCGACATTGTTTCTTTCTTAGGTGTAATTTCAGAAATGATGCTTTAAAACACACAATCATACAGTACACCCTAATTCAACCCACTTCAATATGACCCACTTCAATCCACGCCACTCCACCGCACCGCACCTCACCTCACCCCACACCAATCCACCCCATTCAATCCAATCCACCCCAGACCAATCCAATCCACCCCACTCCAATCCAAACTACTCACCCCAATTCAATGCACCAACTCCAATTTGCCAATCCAACCAACTCCAATTTGCCCCTTTCCAATCCAAAACAATTTGCCCCACTCCCATCCTAAACAATCTGTCCCACTCCAATCCAAAACAATCTGTCCCACTCCAATCCAAATCAATCTGCCTGACTCCAATCTTTTGCACTCAAATCAGCCCAACTCCAAACCAAAACAATTGCCCCCACTCCTATCCAAAACAATCTGCACCACGCCAATCCAAAACAATCTGTAGCAATCCAACCCAAAACAATCTGCCCTACTCCAATCTAAAACAAACTGCCCACTCTAATCTGCCTCATTCCAATCCAAAACAGTCCACCCCACTCCAATCCACCCCATTTCACTGCAATCCAATCCACCCCACTCCAACCCAATCCTCCCCACTTTAATCCAATCCACCGCACCCCACCAGACTCCAGTCCAATCCACCCCACTCCAGTCCAATCCAATCCACCCCACTCTAGTCCAATCCACCACTTCACTCCATTTCATTTGAATTCACCCTGCTTCACAACCACCCTACTCTATTCCATCCACCCCACCCCATACCAGTCTAATCCACCCCACTCCATCTCCCCCAATCAAATCCACCTCACCCAATGTCAATCCACTCCACTCCCATCCAATCCAGTCCACCCACTCTACTCAATCCAACCCACTCGAATCCACCCCACTACCTCAATCAGAGGCACAACTAGAGCCAAATTTGTGGGGGGGGGGGGGAGAAAAAATTTCAGGGGGGCTGAATCTTTAAGCAATAGGCAGAGTGGAGCCCCAGGGGCTCTTAGAAGGGGTGAAACAACAACAATGCCTCATTAACATGCAAATGGTCTTTTAAAGACCTTTGCAGTGCTCGGGTGCGGCAGTGTGTGTGCCCGGCAAGCTGTCTCATCCCTGGCTTCCACACACGATGGGGGGGCTGAAGCCCTTTGAGTCCAATGGGTGCTGCGCGCCTGACCTCAATCTACTCAAACCTATTCTATCCCACTCCACTCTATCCCACTCTATGCTACTGCACTCAACAACGCTCTCTGCTACTGAACTACTGAACTCTACTCCCCTCTCCTCGACTCCGCAACACTCTACTCCCCCAACTCAGCTCTACGACACTCTACTCCAACAAACCCAGTGTTCAACACTTCACCCCCCCACCCTACTCCACTACACTCCACACCACTAACTTTTAGCCATGCTAAACAGCAGCCACGCTGGTGTACAACACGTCAAAACACATTATCAAAGCCAATAACTCTTGTATAGGCGAGACCTTCTGACTTTGCCAATGATTGTTTTTACTGTGGCGCTCACTTAAAAATGGACAGCAACTCAATTTAAAAAAAAAATGGCAACGGTTGAAAAAATCTAATTTTACAAGAAGCGAAATGAAGAACCGAGTAGGGGCGCTGGGCAGTGAAGTGTTGCATTACCTGTTTATTAGAATGCATCTGTATACGCAATAAAGACAACCGCGGTGCCAGTAATGGCGCACTGTGGACCTGCTGATGGGCAGGAGGCTCCTGAGAGAATGTCACCGGATGTCATATAGAGCAAGGGAGCATGCATTGCCCATTGCACGAGGCAAACTCGTTTTCAATTATCAGTCACTTCCTGGAAGAGGGGCTGTGTTTTTTTTTACAGACAGGAGCAGACTGTCGATAATGAAGCCCCGCAGAGCTAACTGCTGCTCGGAACTTGTTATGACATGAAAAATAAAGTAAATACCAGAAATAAAGGAGGCCAGGCGAGTTGCACTGCCAAGATGGCAAAGTGTCATTTTTACATAACTGCCTTGTTTCGTTTTGTTGCCTGCCAGCGAAGCAGGAAAGCACCCACCCCCGGTCGTTTCCATCATTTCAGTGTGTCATTACAAGCAGATAAAATTCAATTTGGAATCGAGCAAGCACGGGGATGGCAAATTCATGAAAGACGGGGCGTGACTTGGGAGCGGTCCTGGAGTGAGCGTGCCGGGGGCAGGGGATACCTGCCAAGTGAGGATTTAGGGGGTTTTCACCGGATTTTGGATGAAACGAGGAAATAGCTCCTTATTAAAATAATAACCGCAATTTACGTTGTTGTTCCCCCACTTCGACTAAATCAAGCAACGATGCCCACTGCACCCGTACTTTAGCAAACTTAGCGCCGTGATATCCCTTTGGGATGATTGTTAGCGCTCTACAAGAAACCCAAATAAATAAAAATAAATTGCTCAGCGCTGTATATAACAGGTGTCACTATTTCCTATTTTAATAGGTCTCAATTTATCGACCTCATAAGGATAAAGCAGTAAGGTGGCCTTGTTCAGCTGATCACACGCACAGATAACAGCACCAGGCCCAGGGCCAGACTGGGTATTTGTTTCACTCTAGTTCGGTTGTATGACACAACCATGCATGCCTAAAGCACACATACCTTAACCATTCACAGGCTCATGCATCAAAGGAAAACCGGTCGCAAAGGGGCAGATTATATCAGCATTATATCAGGTATTTTTGCATTTGGGATGCATCATCCCAAATGTAAAAATCGCAATTTAAGAAATCTCTAATTTGCGATTCCTTAAATTACCCTTGCATTTAAGGAATCCCAAATTGAGATTCCTTAAATGCAATGCATGAGAGTAAAATAATTCGCGATTTCGCTAATAGGAGTAGCAAATTACCATGAAGTTGAACTTCATGGTAATTTGGAAAAACTTTGAAAAATGCACTTTTGTGCATTTTTCAAACTTTCATGTTGCGCACACACATGACCTTAGGGCATGTGTGTGTGCAACATATGTGCACAGGTCAATTTCAGGGGGTGCAACAGGGTGTCATTTTGACACCCTTTTACCCTTGAAATTGCATGAGCAATTTGCGAGTACCTACTGGTACTCGCAAATTGCTTGTGCAATCTCCAATTCATTCCTATGGGCCTGGAGGCCCATAGGAATGACTTCCTTTCCTTTCTTGTTTTAGCTCCTCCCTAGAGCATGGATCAAGTATATGTGTCCTACCTCGTCTTTCTACTTCCTCATCTTTTTTAAATATAGATTTATTTTTAATGTTATCACCCTTTTGGTATTTTTTCTGGACGTGCAATGTGCTTTCCTACTTTTAATACAGGCATACAGCTTCTTATTTATGTTGCTTTCACCCTATCTGCTGTTTCTATTGACTCTTAGTTACTTACATCAACAACTGTACTACTCTAGCCAGACCTCTTAGCAATCCTGCTGTGTGGGGCTTACTGGAGGTAACAGGACGGGTAGTTGGCCCTCCAGGACGTCCTTGGGGGCCAACGACTCCTCCTGTTACCTCCAGTAAGTCCCACACATCAGGATTGCTGAGAGATTGTCGGTAGCCACGACTCTTTCTCCACCACTTTGCAAACACACCTCTTGGTGCACAACTAGTTGGGGAATGAAGTCCCCTTGGTTCCATTCCACTGTAAGCCACTCTCCGGCACTCTAATCTTTGCCACTCTACACTATGCCACTCTACTCGATGCCACTCTACACCACTCCACACCACTTTGCTCCACTCTACCATAGGCCAGTCCATTCTATGCCATGCTACTCTACTCTACACCACACCACTCTACGCCCCTCCATACAATGCCACTCTACAAACTCTACTGCACTCTACTCTACACCACTCTACACCATTCTGCTCTATGTCACTCTATTTTATGCCATTCTACTCTTTGCCACTCTACTCTACGCCACACAAATCCACTCCACTCTATTCCACTCTAGCCCACCCCACTCTACTCTATGCCACATTATAACACTCTACTCGACTCTATACCATTCTATGCCACTCTACGCAACTCTACTTTACCCCACACCACTCTACTGCAGTCTGCTCTACACTTCACACAATACTACTCAATGGCAATCAACGCAACTCCACTCCACTCCACGCTGCACTGCCCCACTCTAAGCCACCCTGCTCTACGTCACTTCACTGTACTCTATGCCTCTCTACTCTTCTGTACACCACTCTACTGTACACCACTCCACTCTTCGCCACTCCACTCTATGCCATTCCACCCTACACCTCTCTACTCTACGCCACTCTTCTCTAGATCCCTCCACTCTAGGCCACTCCACGCTACAGCACTCCATTCACTGTATGCCACTCTACCTTACCCCACTTCACTCTATCCCACTCTGTTCTACATCTCTCCACTCCACTTTACGCAACTATATGCCACTCCAAGTCACTCGGCATCACTCCATTCTCCTCTATGCTACTTTCCTCTATGACAGCCCATCCTACTCTATGCCACTCCATTCCACTCTACACCACCCTTCCCTATGCCACTCTACTCTACACCACTGTACTCTAGGCCACTCTACTATATGCCGCTCCACTCTTTGCCACTCTACGTCACTGTACTTTACACCACTTTACTCAACACCACACTATGCCACACTATTCTTTGCCACTCTACTGTACGCCACTCTACACCACTCTACTTCACACTGCTCCACTCCACTTTAATCTATGTCACTCTACTCTATGCCTCTCTGATCTATGCCACTCCACTCTATGCCACTCTACACCACTCCATGCTACTCTATGTCACTTTACTCCACTCTATGCCACTCTATTCTATGCCACGCCACTCTACTCTACACCAAGTCACTCTATGCCACTCCATTCAATGTTACTCTAGGGAACTCTACTGCACTCCATTCTATGTCACTCTTCTCTACACAACTCTACTCTATGCCACACCACTCCTGTCTAAGCCACTATAGCCCACACCACTCTACTCCATGACACTTTATGCCATTCCACTCTATGCTACTTCTCTCTACATAACTTTACACCACACCACTCTAATCCACTCAAATCTACATCACTCTATTCTATGCCATTCTGCTCTATGCCACATTATGCATAGAGCACTCCTTTCTAAGCCAATTGACTCTACTTTACTCTACTTTACTCTACCCACTCCACTCCACACAATGTCATCCATGCCACTCCACATTACTCTACACCACTCCACGCCACCCTACTCGACGTCACTCCACTCTACTCTATGCCTCTCTACCCTACTGTATGCCACTCTACTTTACATAACTCCACCTACGCCACTCTATGCTATGCCACTCCACCCTATGCACTCTACGCAACTTCACTCCACAATGTCCTACGTTATGCCACTCTTCTTTATATCACTCCACTCTAGGCCATTCCACTCTACGCCACTCCTCTTCACGGTATGCCACTCTACCCTACCCCATTCTACTCCACTTTATGCTACTCTATGCCACGCCACTCCACGTCACTCTGCACCACTCCACTCTCCTCTACACCCCTTTCCTCTATGTCATTCCATGCTACTCTATGCCATTCTATGCCACTTCATTCCGCTCTACACCACCCTACTCTACACCACTGTACTCTACGTCACTCTACTCTATGCCACTTCACTCTACGCTACTTTACACCATGCCACTCCACTCTACACCACTCTTCTCTACGCCAATCTATTCTTTGCCACACTGCAACACTCTATTCTATGCCAACTTACGCCACTCTACACCACTCCACGTAACACTAATTTACACTGCTCCAAGCCACTCTCTGGCACTCTAATCTACACCTCTCTACTTTACACCACTCTGATCTACACAACCCCACTCTGCACCAAACAATGGCACTCTACGCCACTCCATGCCACTCTAATCTATGCCACTCCATACCTCTCTACTCAGCGTCACTCTGCTCTATGCTACTCCACTCTGCTCTATGCTACTCTACACAACTGTATGCCACTCTACTCTATACTACTTCTTTCGATGCCTCTGTACCCCATTTCACCGTACGCCACTCTACGCTCCTCCACCCTATGCTACACCACTCTGTGCCAATCTTCTCTATGCAAATCCACTCTACGTCACTCCACTTTACTGTATGCAACTATACTCTGCACCACTCCAGTCTATGCCACTCTACTCTACTCTATGCCACAACACCATTCCACTCTCCTCTCTTTCACTCTACCCTACACCATACCACGCCACTAATGTTTAGCCAGGCTGAACAGCTGCCATGCTGCTGCACAACATGACCAAAAGAGATTGGCAAAGCCAATAGCTCTCACACAGATGAGACCTTTTGGCTTTGCCAATGCTAGTTTTTAGGTCACAGCCTACCAGACAGTGCAGCAGTCTGGTTTACTAAAGACGTCTTGGGGACATTGTAGCAGTTGACCTAGGGATGCATTCTGCCAGTTGATTACCATTGGCTTTGCAGTTTGTAACTCACATTTTCTGGCTTTGTATTCACCCCTACTGTTGCCTAACGTGTGTTTGCTGTATTTGTCCACATACACCCTTTCTGTAAACAGGACTTTAAATCTTGTTCTCATCTTGTCACATTTGCTGTGCATTCAAACACAGAAGTCACATGTTGGGCTATGTCTTCCGAGGGAGCTTGGTGTTTACTTTTCTTCCTCTGACTCCAAAGTCAGAGGATTTAGGTGACAATGAACTGTGCAACTATTTCGGAATTTATAAGAATTAGCAAAGCACAAATGAAGCACATTTTTTGTTAATTCTGAAGTGTATTAGAAACAAATACTTCAATATGATCAAAACAGATCAATACGCTAGGTGATGCCATTTCCACACATTATCTTTTGTGAGCTGTATAGTTTTATTAGTAAAACTGTATGTTAAGTGCAAATGTAATGGTAATTTCAAATGAAAATTAGGTGCCTGTAATGGCAGTGTGCTATCACACCACGCATACTGCATTCTATGCCACTCTGCTCTACTCTGCACCATACCATGCCTCAGCACTTTATTCTGCACCATTCCATTTTACACCACATCACTGCACTCTGCGCCATTGCACTCTACTCCACTCTGCACCACTCCACTCTATGCCACTGCTCTTTACACCACTTTGCTCTATGCCTCTCTACTCTACTCTGCACCACTCTCCTATATGCTAAGCCCTCTACCCCACTCTACTTTACTCCACTCTCATCTAGGCACCTGCACTCTACACCAATGCACTCTACTCTGTACCACTCCACTCTACGCCCTTGAGCTCTATGCCAATGTAACCCCACTCTAATCTACTCCACACCACTCCACTCTACGCCACTTCACACTCTATGCCATTGCACTCTATGCCACTCTACTCTAAACCATAGCACTTTATGCCTCCCCACGCTACTCTGAATCACTGTAGTCTATGCCACTCTATTCTGTGCAACTGCACTCCATGCCAATGCACTCTACGACACTCTACACCACTGCACAATATGACATCCTGTTCTGCAACACTGTACTCTCTGTCACTGAACTCTACACCACTCTACTCTGTACTGCTGTACTTTACGCCACTGCACCTTATGCCACTCCATTCCACTACACTCTACTTTGCACCACTCTACACCACTGCACTCCATGCCACTACACTCTGCATCACTTTATGCCATTGCATTCTATGCTACTCTACTCTATGCCACTCTGCTATACTCTGCACCACTGCATTCTACACCACTGTATTCTACGCCATTGCACTCCATGCCACTGTACACTGCACCATTCCACTCTGCACCACTGCACTGTATACAAATGCACTCTACTATGCACCACTCTACTCTATGCCACTTTGTACTACGATGCTGCATTATACGCCACTGAATTCTATGCTGATGCACTCTATGTCACTACACTCCACTGTACACCACTGCATCCTACTCTACTCTGCACCACTCTAATCTAATGCACTCTACACCACTGCACTCTACGCCAATGCACTCTGCTCTACGCCACAATACTCCATGCCAATGCACTCTACGTCATTCTACACCACTGCACTCTATGACACTCCACTCCACTGAACTCGACCCCAATTTACGCTGCAGTACTGCATTCTATGCCAATGCACTCTACGCCACTATACTCTGCATCACTCCAGTCTACACCACTGCACTCTGCAGTCCTCTACTCTGAGGCCCTGCTTTCTATGCCGCTGCACTCTTCTGTACCATACTCTACTCTACCCCACTATATTCTGCATCACTCTACACCACTCTACTGTGCACATCTCTATGTCACTGTATTCTAGGCCACTCTACTCTACTCTGCTCTGCATCATAGAATTCTACGCCACGGTACTGTACTCTACACTGCATTGTATGCCTCTGAAATCTATGCCTCTGAACTCTATGCTGCTGCACTCTACACCACTACACTCTGCAACACTCTACGCCAATGCACTCTACACCAGTCACTCTACTCTGTGCCACTCCATTGTATGCCACTCTATGCTACTCTCTCTATGCCACTCCAATACAGAACACTCTATACTACTCCACTCTACGACACGCTACTCCACTCGTCGCCATTCCACTCTACAACACTCCACATCACTCTCCTCCACACCACTAGCATTTAGCAATGCTGAACAGCTGCTACGCTGGTGTACAACATGGGTAAAACACATTGGCAAAGCTGAGAGCTCTTGCATAGGTGAGGACTATTGTCTTTGTCAATGCTTGTTTGCGGGTGGTCAGCATTGAACACCTCATCATTGTGTAGCTCTTTGGGATAGTGGATGTGTTCTGCACCAGATTTTTGCTTCTCTCCCTTTTTGGGTTTCCTTGAACAGAAAATACTAGCAGGATCAAAGCTAAAGGTCCATGAGAGGTCACTGAAATGACCAAAAGCAGGAATACCCTATTCCAAGAGAGTAGCGAGTAAATTTAAATAGCCACCACTTTGAACTAAAGCGCAGATGACTCCAAGCAAGAAAGCAAGTTAGCTGAACCCTCCCTAGTACAGCTCCTTGTCTCCTTCATCAATGCATCTAGCCATTCATTCTTTCACCTTTCCATCCACTTACTAATACCCACTATTTCACCTTTACATTCTGTCATCCATTCATTCTTTAATCCATCATTCAATTTTTCCCCATTCCAGCCATTCATCCATCCACCCATCCATCCATTTTTGCCATACATCGGACTCTACCATCCATCCATCCATCCAGTATTCCATCTATCCACACTGCCACCCATTGATCCATCCACTTTGCCATTGATCCATTCTGCCAGCCGTTTAGTCTGCTATGCATTATCCACCCTGCGTTCCATACATCTCGTCACCCTACCATTTATCCATCTTGTCACCCTGCCATCCATTCATCCAACCACTCTGCCATCCATCCCCTATACCATCCGTCTATTCATTCACTCTGCCATCCATTCACCTATCCACTCTGCCATCCATCCAGCCACTGCCATGCATCCATTAATCCACCAAATCTGCTATCTATACACTCTGTCATCTATTCATCCACCCATTCACTCTGCTATCCATCTATTCATCAACTCTTCCATTCATTCTACTATCTACCCACTCTGTCATTCATACATCAACCCATTCACTCTGCTATCCAACCATCCATTCATCCACTCTGTCATGCGCCAATCCACTCTGCCAATGTAAAAAAAAGGGTCCTCTGCTACAACAAAAATATGCCAAACGCAGGAATAAACTATTTAACAAATAAGAAAAAATCAGGCAACTCAAGATTCTAGTCTAGAAACTAGAGGTACATACTAGGAGCAACAGAGAGACAAACAATGCATTGAATAGAAAAATATTATTTTTTGTTGTACTATAAAAAGGGGATTTATTTATAAATAGCGATATATCTATAATGTACAAATAGATAATCATGATAAATAATACAACCATTCATATTTAACCAACCTCACACAATCCTACTATTACAATTCCTTCTTGCATACTTGTGAAAACAAAATGAATTATAAAAATATATATTACAATAGACTGATTATTTAAAAAGATGGTTACAAAATAGTGTCCCAACTTATATGTTGTTCATAATTCTACACGTGTTTCGGCACATCTCCTTCATCAGGAAGCCACAAAAAACAGTCCACTATATTATCTGTATATTTTTCAACCTCACATTTCTTAAAATGAGGGTATAATGATTTATGTACCCCTAGTTAGATATAGTTGATGATCATGATGTGGTCCCACTATTTGAATTTATAAGCAGTAAAGAATATGTTCATATCCATTTTCTCTGAGCCAAACTGATCCTTATATTTAATTTTGAATTAATAAAAATATTATTACCAACTAATTATTAATTAATTAAAATGAATTACTTCCCACCCTTTACCCCTTTGTGTCCCACAACACGCACCTTAAAATAATTACACACTTTCAATATTTAAATGTCAATTAATTAATTAATTCATAATAATTAACAACGAATTGTTAATTAATTAAACATAAATTACTTCCTACCCATTACCCCTATAAACCCCACAACCCGCACCTAAAATTAATTACACAATTTCAATATTTAATTTGAATTACCAACTAATTATTAATTATTAAAAATAAATTACTCCCACCCTATACCCCTATAAACCCCACAACCCGCACCTAAAATTAATTACACAATTTTAATATTTTATTTTCAAATAATTACTATTAATTAACAATTAATTAGTAATTCATAAAAAATAAATTACTTCCCACCTTATACCCCTATAAACCCCACAACCCGTACCTAAAATTAATTACACCATTTCCAAATTAAGTTTTAATTTAATAATTAATGTTATTTAACAACAAATTAATAATTAATTGAAAAGAAATAACTTCTCACTGTTAACACTGTAAAATATAAATTAAATGAATATTAATAAATAAAAACTAATGTATCATAATTAAATTACTTCCCACCCTATTCCCCTATAAACCCACAATCCGCTACGGAACTAAAAATAAAATAAAATTGATAACTACAAAAAATTTAACACATATATTAAAAAACATAAACAAAATGTATACAAAAGAAATACATCAAATACATTTGAAAATATATACTTAAATACATAACACTAATTTAAAAAATCGATATTTTAAGCAACTATATTTTTGCTAACGATATTATTGACTTTTATATTTAAAAAACAATATTTCTTACCTTAAATTCGATATTCTTGACCACAATATTCTTGCTGTCGATATTTCCCACTGCCTATATTTAGGGCTCGATATTACTGTACTTTATTAATTTCAACTTGATATTTTGTCAGCACACATATGTTATAGGGACCTGGGATGGATTATGAAGGGGTGGTGTCATAGGATCTGGGATGGATTGGGAAGGGGGAGGTGTCATTGGAACCTGGTGTGTATTGTGGAATGGAGATGTCATAGAAGCCTGTGATGGATTATGAAGGGTAGGTGCTGTGCCTGGGATGGATTATGAAGGGGAGATATCGTAAGAGCCCGGGATGGATTGTGAAGGGGAGCAGGGGCGGCTCTAGGATCATGGTGGCCCGGGCAGGGAGCGTAGGTAGGGGGACCCGCAAGAGGGTTTCCGGGCGGGGCGGAGCGCGGAGGCCAGTGAAGAGGGGGGGGTTGGAAGTGGAACGGAGCCGAAGGCTGCCAAATCCTTGTCAGGGGCCGCCACGCAAATATGTATCCATCCTCAGAATATTATTATATTAAGGATATATATTGGCGTGGTGGCCCCTGGGGTATGGTGGACCTGTGCAGGTGCACAGCTTGCACATGCCTAAGGCCACCCCTGAGGGGAGGTGTTGTACAGGCCTGGGATAAATTATGAAGGGGAGGTGTCAAAGGAGCCTGGGATGGATTGTGAAGGGGGAGGTACCGTTGAAGCCCGGGATGGATTGTCAAGGGGGAGGTGTTTTAGGAGCCCGGGATGGATTGTGAACAAGGAGGTATTGTAGGAGCCCAGGATGGATTATGAAGGGGGAGTGTCGTAGGAGCCTTGGATGCATTGTGAAGGGGAGGCGTCATTGGAGCCTGGGATGGATTGTGAAGGAGGAGGTGTCATGGTGGCGTGTAATGGATTGTGGAAGGAGAGTTGTCATAGGAGCCTGGAATGAATTAGGCAGGCGAAGGTGTAATAGGATCTGGGATGGATTGTGAAGGGGAGGTGTCACAGGAGCCGGGGATGGATTATGAAGGGGAGGTGTCATGATGGCCTGGGATGGATTGTGAAGGGGAGGTGTCATAGGGGCCTGGGATGGATTATGAAGGGGAGGTGTCATGGCGGCCTGGGATGGATTAGGAAGGGGAAGTGTCATAGGGACCTGGAATGGATTATGAAGGGGAGGTGTCATGATAGCCTGGGATGGATTGTGAAGGGGAGGTGTCATAGAGGCCTGGGATGGATTATGAAGGGGAGGTGTCATGGCGGCCTGGGATGGATTAGGAAGGGGAAGTGTCATAGGGACCTGGAATGGATTATGAAGGGGAGGTGTCATGATAGCCTGGGATGGATTGTGAAGGGGAGGTGTCATAGAGGCCTGGGATGGATTATGAAGGGGAGGTGTCATGGCGGCCTGGGATGGATTAGGAAGAGGAGGTGTCATAGGGGCCTGGGATGGATTATGAAGGGCAGGTGTCATGGCGGCCTGGGATGGATTAGGAAGGGGAGGTGTCATAGGGACCTGGAATGGATTATGAAGGGCAGGTGTCATGATGGCCTGGGATTGATTGTGAAGGGGAGGTGTCATAGGGGCCTGGGATGGATTATGAAGGGGAGGTGTTGTAGTAAATGAAGTGGCAGAGACGGTAGATGATTCTTGCAGGTTCCTTTATTCAGGTTAGGAGACAGCGTAAGAGCAGACCACCCACAGCAGCAACAACCGGTCAACTGCCACAGAGTGGAACTTACAAAGAGAAGGCAGAGTAGAACATAGAATATAGAATAGAGAGAGTAGGCATTCCTGAGAAAGACTAGAATAGCAACTTGCATGTACTACACATCTTCTTCCTTTCTGTTGTTTGAGAACAAAAAAAAACAAAAGAAAAGAAAGAAAAAAAAAAAAAAAAGGACAAATGAAACTTAACAAACAAAATCCTGTAGGTAAGTAGGAGGCCGCCGAGGCCTAAGAGGACGTGCAGAAAGGGAAGAACTTTGATCAGGGACAAGACCCTGCAACAGAGCAGGTGCATCACCCCCACCAGAAACAATGACTTCATCTTGTGCATGAGAACCAAGGGACGCACCATTAGAGGGTAAGGAAACATCAGAGTCATTGGCCAACAAATAACCACTAGTAACAGAATCATCAGAACAAGAAGTGGAAGAAGCAGAACCATCAGAGTGCACAGAAAACAAAGAGGAAGAACCCTTTTCTCTCTTGCAGAGAGCAACTCTCCTGAAGTTCCAGCATTCGCCATTATTTAAAATGACACAATGGTTGAGCACCTTCTTGACCTTTAATGGGCCCTTGAACTTGGACAAACCTTTTTGTAACCTTCCCAATTTGATTTTGACCAAATCTCCCACGAGGAAAGGAGGAGAAGGAGTGATATTTGGGGTAGATTCAGCAACATCAGTTTGGAGATCATCTGGAAAATTACCCTGAGCCTGCAGAGTAACAACATCCCTCATCCATGACGGGACTAACTTTAAACCAGGATCACGTCCTCTCATCAATTGAAATGGAGACAAATCTCCACTAGCCAAAGGGGTGGTACGATATGCCCATAACATTTCATTCACCATTTTCCTGACAATATGACCACCACTGGATGCCATCTGTATGATACCCTTAACAACTTTATTGGCTCTTTCGCAAACAGCATTGCCCTGAGGGTTGTATAAGGATGTAAGGTGATGGGAAACACCACACTCCTTCAAGAAGATCTCCATGTCTTTGGAGGTGAGTTGTGGACCATTATCTGTGATTAAGACAGAAGGCAAACCCTCATCCTTAAAGAGGTTACCCAGAAACCTGATGGAGTTGGAGGCAGTGATATCATTGGTAAAATGAACAACTAACCACTTGGTGAAGACATCAATGACAACAATAGCAAATCTGTCACTCTCCCCTAACTCACCCATTGGGCCAATGAAATCAAGAGCAATGGTATGCCAGGGCAAATTTGGAGAAAGAATGTGTGCACCTTCAGCCAACTTTGGACCAGTTTTCAACCGTTTCTCCCCTTCCCTGCAGAGAGAACAATTCTCAACCCAATCCACAACTTGGGAGTCAGCGCCAGGCCACCAGAAGTGATCCTTAAGACGTCTTTGGGTGAGGGTCTGGCCCATGTGCCCCTCATGTGCCAAGGCCAATAACTTGGTCCTCAACCCAAAGGGAGGTACAAATTTCTCACCTTTAAAAAGAATGTCCCCAACAATAGAAAGGTCATCTAAGACCTTAATGTAAGGCCGAACAGCAACAGGGACAGAACTCTCTCGTCTAGGCCCTAACCTTATAAGTTTGATGACTTCCTGAAGGGTGGGATCAAGAGACATTTCTCTAGACCAGTCACTGGAAGGGAAAACACCTTCACCTACAAAAACAGCATCTTCCACCGAGGCCACAGCTACATCATCCAAATCTAGTGAAATAACTGAATTGTGAGGAGAACGCCAGTCCATAGATAGTCTCGAAAGACAATCTGCATGGACATTCCTCCAACCTGGGATGTATTCCACCGAATACTGAAACTCTTGCAATCTAGCCGCCAGTTTCATAAGGCGGGCAGAACCCTTTCCCGCCCCACCAGGAGAAAGGACTTTGATCAGGGGCTTGTGGTCAGATCGCAGAGTAAACTTCATGCCCCACAAGTAAGTACGGAAATATTCAACAGCCCAAGAGGCAGCCAAAGCCTCCCTTTCGATAACGGAATAGTTCTTCTCCGTGTCAGTAAGGGTCCTGGAGGCAAAAGCGATGGTGACCTCTGATCCCCCACACAATTGAGACAGCATAGCTCCCAGACCATGTGCACTAGCATCAACAGTTACAATAGACCTATTATGTACATCAAAGGGAGATAACATTTTGGCATCACAAATTTCATTTTTGATGTTTACAAAGCATTTTTCTTGTTCAGGTCCCCAAGTAAAACCAACACCCCGCTTAAGCAAAGATCTTATCGGTACAGTCTTATCAGAAAAACTCTGTACAAACTTTGAGTAATACTCTATCAATCCCATAAAGGAGCGAAGCTGGTCTTTGTCAGAAGGTGAAGGTGCAGAACAAATAGCCTCACACAAGTTCCTTTTGGGTTTTATACCAGAGGAAGTGATGGTGTAACCCAGATAGTCTACTTCACACACACCAAACAAACATTTGTCCTTGCGTAAAGTTAGACCAGCCTCAGATAACTTTTCCAGGACAACACTGAGGGTGAAACTGTGCTGGGATTCAGTAAGACCATAAATCAAGATATCGTCTTGAAAGTAGACCACCTTTGGTACACCTTCGAAGATACCTGACACCATGCGTTGAAAAACGCTAGCTGCTGATTTGAGACCAAAGGGCAGGCGAGTAAACTGAAAGGTACCCCAGGGAGTGATGAAAGCTGTTAGGGACTTAGAGTCCTTATGCAAGTCAATTTGATGGTATGCACTCCTGAGGTCCAATTTCGAGAAAAATTTTGCCCCATTGAGAGTAGTAACCAGCTCAGATATATTGGGTAGTGGGAAGGTGTCGGCAACTACACAGTGGTTGAGAGACCTGAGGTCAACACAGAAACTGAGTTTTCCGTCAGACTTCTTGGTGACCACAATGGGCGAAACCCAAGGGGAAGCCTCTACAGGTTCAATGACCCCAGAACTCAACATGTCATCGAGAAGACCCTTGACCTCATCCCTAATGATGATAGGAATGCGCCTCACCTTATGTTGAACGGGATTGAGTTGGGCTTGATTATTATTTTATGTGAATAGCCCTTGAGCCGACCCAAACTCTCACCAAAAACATTTTTGAATCTAGAGAGCAAAGAGGACAACTCAGTGTCCTCCACGACCATGACCTGAGGGTCAGCTCGGGGATTCACAACAATACAAAGGTCATATTGATGTATCCAGCCGAGGATAGCAGGACCAGATTCTGAGACATACACTTTCCCAAAAATTTGTCTCGTAGTGAACACAATGTTAGCCTCAAAATACCCCAAGATGTTCAATGGTTCACCCTGATACCCACCAGGAGAAATATCTGTTGGAAAAAGAGAAGCTATGCCCCACAAATCAACAAACAAGGAGTTGGGAATAATTGTGTAACGCGAACCTGTGTCCACCATCAAGTAAACATTTTTGTCATTAATAATGAAAAGAGCCTTGGGTCTATTTCTGCGTTTGTGGTCTTCATGTTGAAGATCACAATCCTTACCAACCACCAAAATTTTGTCAGTGTCATCTTTACCCACTGAGATGTCACTGACACATGAAACAGAAGGACGAGATCTACTTCTGCAAACACGAGCATAATGCCCCAATTTACCACATTTCATGCATTCCTGATTAGCTGCAAAGCAAAACTTTGAATCAGAAGCATGTGCAAGACTACCACATCTAAGGCATTGCCTAGAAGAGAGGGGTTTGACAGTGTTATTAGTCTTAACATTAACGGACTTTTTGTTGAAGAACTTTCTCTGTTTAAGAAGAGCAACTTCGTCTTGGTCATCATCTTCCTGACTTGGAAACATGTACGAATGACAAGACACCTCACCAACGTCACTTGAGGTAGCTCTCTTTTCCAACTCTTTCATACACCCTTGGGACTGTTCAACAACCTTTCCCAAGTCAATCGCTGTTTGCAGATTGGGATTCTTCGCTGCCCAAAGACGTTCCTGGATTTTTTTGTTATTGCATTGTACGATAAGCTGATCCCTGATCAGCTCATCAGTCATGTTGCCAAATTTGCATTTCACTGACATTTCGCGCAGTCTAGAAACAAAGTCATCTATGCTCTCACCAGCTTTTTGACTTTTGGTGTAAAATTTATACCTGTTCATGACAAGGTTCTCTTCCTTGGCATACCTGACCTCAAGGCGAGACACAGCCTCCTTATACTCATCCAACGGGGCTTGTGCACCAGCTAAAAGGACTTGCGGCAAGAACCTGAAGACACGTTGTCCTTCCTTACCAAAAGAACCCAAAAGAAGTGCCTTCTTGCGTTTTGCGGAGAACTCTTGAGCATCCAGCGCATCAAGGTAGTTCTCAAACATGGGAAACCAGTCTTCCCATGATATGCTGGGTTGGCCAGGCGAAGAAAGAAAACTGGGCGGTAAAACAACAGAGCCAGACTGAAAGGGTAGTTGCTCAGACATGTTTAAGTTGTGGTGAGAAACACAGAATGAAGTTAATGTTGTCAATTGCGGAAATGGAGAAAATAGTACACACAAAAAAAAACGGAAATGTCTGAAGTAATAAATAAATAAATAGTTAATTAAGGCAACGTATTCCAGGACGAAACGCTACAAACAGGAGTAAATTCAAGGTTTACTTGTCATGAATGCGCACAAGACGAGCGCATCGTCGTTGCTGGAGTTGAATCCGTAACCATAGAAACTCAAAATGGCCCCCAGCGTGATGACGTGGACGTTCAAACGCGCTGGTTGTCTGAGAGAGACGGCGTGTTGAAACGAGTCACGCAGAGGAAGAGGAGCGCATACCAACGTCACAAGCAGAATCGCTGACTCCCCCGGAGGATTCTAATGCGTCATCAGTATTGCAGAGACGCCGAAGGAGCAGGAGACCGCCAGAAGGGAGACAGCAGAAGGACTAAGTAAACGGAACAGAGGCAGAAGCAGGTAAAAACTTGCCGGTTCCGTAGTGAAGTCCAAAGTGAAGCCGTCGATCCTCTTAGGCAGAATGTGGAAGCGTAGACAGGGATTCAGCTCGAATCGGTCTGCTCTTAGATGTCTGAAGTCACAAGGTGGCGGAACAGTGCAGGGTTCCAAGAAGCGTCGCCAAAATACTGTAGTAAATGAAGTGGCAGAGACGGTAGATGATTCTTGCAGGTTCCTTTATTCAGGTTAGGAGACAGCGTAAGAGCAGACCACCCACAGCAGCAACAACCGGTCAACTGCCACAGAGTGGAACTTACAAAGAGAAGGCAGAGTAGAACATAGAATATAGAATAGAGAGAGTAGGCATTCCTGAGAAAGACTAGAATAGCAACTTGCATGTACTACAGGTGTCATGGCGGCCTGGGATGGATTAGGAAGGGGAGGTGTCATAGGGACCTGGAATGGATTATGAAGGGCAGGTGTCATAGGGGTTTGGGATGGATTATGAAGGGCATGTGTTATAGGGTTCTGGGATGGATTAGGAAGGGGAAGTGTAATAGGATCTGGGATGGATTTTGAAGGGGAGGTGTCATAGAAGCCCGGGATGGATTGTGAAGAGGAGGTGTCATAGGAGCCTGGGATGGATTATGAAGGGGGGTGTCATGGCGGCCTGAGATGGATTGTGAAGGGGAGGTGTTACAGGGACCTGGAAGAGATTATAAAGGGGAGGTGTCTTAGGATCTGGGATGGATTATGAAGGGAGGTGTCAGAGGAGCCTGGGATGGATTATGAAGGGGGGCTGTCATGGCGGCCTGAGATGGATTGTGAAGGGGAGGTTTTACAGGGACCTGGAAGAGATTATAAAGGGGAGGTCTCATAGGATCTGGGATGGATTATGAAGGGCAGGTGTCATAGGGGCTTGGGATGGATTATGAAGGGGAGGTGTCGTAGGAGCCTGGGATGGATTGTGAAGGTCAGCTATAATAAGGGCCTTGGATGGATTATGAAGGGGAGGTGTCATAGGATCTGTGATGGATTGGGAAGGGGGGTGTCATAGGGGCTTGGGATGGATTGTGAAGGGGGAGGTGTAATAGAATGTGGGATGGATTATGAAGGGCAGGTGTAATGGGATATGGGGTGGATTTTGAAAGGGGAGGTGTTAAAGCAGCCTGGGATGATTTATGAAAAGGGGTGGTGTTATAGGGGCCTGCAATGGATTGTGAAGTGGAGGTGTCATTGGGGCCTGTGATGGATTGTGAAGGGTAGGTGTCATAGGTACCTGGGATGGGTTGTGAAGGGGAGGTATTGTAGGGGCCTGGGATGGATTGTGCAGTGGAGGTGTCATTGGGGCCTGTGATGGATTGTGAAGGGTAGGTGTCATAGGTGCCTGGGGTGGGTTGTGAAGGGGAGGTATTGTAGGGGCCTGGGATGGATTGTGAAGGGGAGGAGCTACAGGGACCTGGTATGGATTATGAAGGGAAGGTGTTATAGGGGCCAGGGATGAATTATGAAGGGGAGGTGGTATAGGGACGCGTGGGCTGAGCCAGGGGTCCGGCTCGGCTGTCAGAGTGAGTGTACATCCTGAATTGTTATGAAAAACCACAGAAGTGATATCCGCTCTGTTTTATGCCTTATCTTTTTTTAATATACAGAGTTTTTCATGGTATTAGTACACACATACAAGAGAAAGACGATAATTTAGAGAATATATCCAGTACTGTAAAGCATGCTAGTGCAGTTCCTACTAAAGACCGGGCATTACATGACTGCCAAGTGGCTGCAACCCATGTGTCACACTCTCTCAAGGACCTGGGCCCTCATTAAGAGCTTCTAAAAAAATGGATAAACCTGTGGTAATTAGATTACTGCACTGCAAGGTAAAAATATGTTCATTGCCTCTTGCTTTTTTACTGGTCGTAACATTACTCACATTAATGTGGGAAAACTCACATAAATTATATTAATTGTGAATGATTCTCTATTTAACAGACGTTGGGCCTGGTTACGATTGGGTTGGTGTATTCTAAATAGTGTGTAAACCCGTATGTTTGCACAGCTCGAGTAATGAGTTGGGAGGTATTTATCGGCTATGATAATTATCGGGTGCGGTCAATACCTCAACCTACGTTACATTTCGTTTTGTTTGTGATAACTTTATTTTGGTCAACGACCATAAAAGCACAGGCAAAGTATGTACATACAATAAAATACATAAATAATTAAGAACCAGCGGTTAAAACATTATTATACGATCAGTTATCAAACGAAAAATGGCCATCATTATAATTAGTCACAAACCTGCCAACATTTAACTGGAGAAATATGTAGGGCATTTACTGTGGCATGCTGATTTTGGTGTGTTAAATTTCCAAAATCCGCATGTTAATTCCCCAAAACTCATAATAGGTGCTATTTATTGAACGCGAAAAATAATTTACCTAGACGTCCCGCTATTTACGAGGTAAGATAAATTAGACCTCGTATTACGTCTCACGCGTAATCAGGCCCTAAACTGCTGTACCCACTGGATCAGTGCCCATTGAAAGTGCAGTAACATAATCAGCAGGTTGTTGGTATTAACACCTTAGCAGCAATGGCACGTCCAGCTCCAGTGCTGAACGTTCCATTGCGCAGGTGCAGTTGGAACGTCCAACGGCAGCACTCCCGAGGTAGTGGTGCCGTCGGCCGTTGGAATAGGCGCAGCACTTAAGGTGTTTAAGGCAGATTTAGCAAACCCCTGTACATGATGGCCATGGTGACATGGGCTCTGATTACAGATTTGGACTTGAATTTCATGGCATATGGTGTGCTGTTGGATAAAGAACCATGGCTGAGTCACACATTGCATTTGGCAACAGCAGAACTGATATGCAACATTATTTCAGAGATCAACATCTGGGTTATAACAACTGCAGGTCAAGCTGACATGTTGCTGACACCAGGACACGTAAAACCCTGCTAAACCCCGGATTATCTCTTAAAATGGAAGCGATGCGATAAAAGCATCACATCCCAGCAGATAATGATAAGGCACTCTAGGTATGCTTTTCTTTTCCATTATCCTCCCTCAAAAAGCAGCAGAATCCATCCACTAAGAGTTTCTTCTCTTAAACTTATTCTGCCTTCCTTTAATTTACTATTTAAGATTAATTTCAGCCAAAAACAGGCTGGAATTTGAGACATTGGTAAACGCAAACCCCGCTTTTTGCAGTTTTTTTCAATTACTTAGAATTTGAATCAGTCAATCATTGGATTTATATAGCTCACAGCTACTCAATGAGTGTCTCTGTGCAATTTGCATTCTAGAGTCGTTAAATCAACACAAAGTATTGTGCGGGCTGGTACAGGAGCTGTTTCTGCTAACGTGGGGAGGTTTGGCATTTCCAGTTTGCTTGATTTACTAAAAAATGCTCTATAGAGCTCAGCCCTAAATTCTCAGGGTCGGCGGACAGTTTGTGGATGCAGCTTTTTGTTCTATTTCTTAACCATTAATCTCTGAAGACACACGGGGGGGAGGGGGGCAGGGAGACCATATCTGGAGAATAAGCTGGACCAGCTTGCCAGCAATAGGCACAGACAGCACTGTCGGGATGGACTTCTTTGACAGAAAGGCCAGGCCAGGCTCATTTTGGGGTTGAGGATCCTAGACTAGTTTGAGCGAGTGCCAGGCATATGACTCGAGTAACACCCGAGCCTTCACTGGCTCATCCACCTCTAATGCCTATTAGAACATTGGAATGCTGGGAGCTCAAATGAAAACAATGGAGTGCTCCGGGATTCTAATGGCTGGTAGAAGCACGGAGCTCCAACATTCCAATGTTTGTTCACAGTTGTTGCTGTGTACAAAAGGCCTAACGGAGCCCGAGGGGAAACAGTGAGGCTTTGTGAGGCCTTTGCTTTACAAATTAGAACATTATGCCCTCTAGGGACGGAATGTTCTAATAGTCTTAGAGCCCTCCTTAGCGGGCTCTACCGGCCATTTAAGGCCCACTCCCTTGTTAAAGGCCCTTAATGCTGGAGCTGACCTTTAATGGCCTGTAGAGCCCACTACGGCTGGCTGTAAGGCTACATTGCAAGATTCATTCTACCTTGAAGGTCACAGGCAGTGCTTAATTTGTGCCGGTATGCTGGCGCTTGACACAGGAACTTATTTCATAACACATGCACATACTTTGGCAGTCCACCACATGGAGGCGTAGTCAGTATATTATATTTTTTTCAAAGCACACAAGCAGTGTTAAATAAGTCAGCATATAATATCAATAATACCAAAGTGGCGCTTTGGATATCACAAATTAAGCACGGACTGGGTTCAGGTGCTGTGGACTCTATGGAAGAGAGGCTGGGCCTGCTGCAGGTCACAAAGTCTAATAACAGTTAGATCATGGCTTGCAACATAGTTAAACTATGTCTGTATCCTGCTGATCGCAGCACAGCTCCATATTCTTCTTTGGGTGACACAATGAGTACATCTGCATATGATAATGTTAACATCTGTTTCTGGAATTTGGTCGCAGGAATTAGCATCCTCTGGGAATTCAAAATGGTACCTTTTCCTTCCTCGCCACTCTATAAAAATAGAAACACATGCCATCCAACACTCAGCAGAATACATTTTGAGGAAAAAAAAAGAAAAATACATGCTAATTTTCCCAGTATAACTTTTGAAGTCAGCACTCTCTTGCGTATATGGGACAGTAAAAAAGTAGGAAAGATATTTGATGGGCTCTAAGACCTCCCCATAAAACAGCATTGCTGAGGCGCACCTGTGTTCTGCCTTCTCCTATGGAATTGCAAATTGGATATTTGCAGCACCTTCAACTAGTTCTGGCTTTTTAGACAGCATCACTTTGCATTTGGGATGCCTTTTTTTCTTTTTTAACATGCGAACATTGGGTGTAGCTGTCTAGGCTTGCAAACCGGTGTTGATTAAAGTACCCGGAGTATGTAAAGGTGAGACATAGGCAATGGGGCACCTAGGCAGCTATGCTCCCACCCAACACTTCCAAAAAGAAAGAAGAGCTGTGGAATATTATGAAATACCCTCTGATCTCTACAACACAGTAAAGATATTGCGACAATGTGGGCCCGATTCACGAAAGGTATTTTGTATCACATAAAGTGGTACTACAGTAGTACTACTTATTTACTATAAAATGCAACTCACAAACTTATGGGTGGGAATTTCCATCTCCACTTCTCCTATCTTCTCTATGGAGAGATCTCCACACATGAGTTTACTACTTAGGGCCCGATTCCCATCTGGGTTGGAAGTGCTCCGAACGAGCCATTCCGATGGGCTCGGTCGGAAATGAATCCGACTCAGATTTCCGGATGGCTTACCACGGGCTCGAAGAGCCTATTCGCCATCCAGAAATCCTTCAGTACTCCCCCGGTCGCCTCTTTACGACCAAGGGAGTACGATGGCAGTTTTTCAATGCCTTTTCGTGCCGGTGTTTCCAGCACGAAAAGGCAGTCGGAAACTGTCTATGGGAGCCCCCAGCAGGGCCCCCATGGGTGCGAGGTCGCAGACTGGTGGCCTGGGGGCACCTATGGTGCCCCTCTGTTGATCCCTGCACCCGGTGGCAGGCACCTTGGGTTGCTGGCCACAGGGTGCAGGGATGAACTGCACCCCTGCTTTTCACAATGCAGGCATGCATTCCGCTCAGAATGCATGTTCCCATTGTGAGGTATATGAGTGCGACCAAACAGGGTTCGGTCGCATCGTACTTCAGGGCCGTAACTGACGACAGCAGGTCAGTCGGTTACGGCTCCTGATCGATGTCGGAGATCGGAATCGGCCTCTAAGTAGCAAATGAGGGCCGCACCAAAGGGAATAGCTAGAAAATTGGGAATGCTTGCCACAAAATAAGAGAGGATTAGGGAGAAGTACGGAATGATTTAGGGTATGACAAAACAAAACAAAACAGTTGTGTATGTACTTCAAATCAGCTTTGGCTTAAGTCTAATACTCCATATGGCCAATCACAGTACTGTGACACACTCCTGTAGGTAATAATGGAGGTAGGGACTTAACACACTATTAAATTAAACTGTAGTTGTTTTCAATTAGTGTGTATTATGTGTGTATTAAGATTAAACGTTATATTAAATAAAAAAATTAATAATTTATCATTTTAAAATGAATGATTAACTTATCTAATAAACTTAATCATACTTTTAATAAAATGTTTCAATTAATTTAAATGAATAAAGCATATGACTTTTAAATACATTTGCTGAATATGAATCAAATATTAAAATGCTGGTAAGGGTTGGATTTTTAAAAGTTATAAAATGTTTCAAAAATAATATTGAATAATTCAATTAGTAAAATGTAATCATTTAAATTGTGAATAAACATTTAATTTGGTGAGATAATATGTTTTAACGTTTTATTTGAATAAATATAGGTGAATAATAATAATTTTAAAATAATTCACAATTTATTTTACATTAAAATATTATTAATATTTCTAAACGATTAATAAATTCTATCACGTTTTCCCAAACTTTACCATGGGGGCTCTGTTCCAGTGGGAGAGATGTCTACCCCAGTGTTGGAGATCTTTACCCCGGTGGTGGAGATATAAGCCTCTGTGTCAAATGTTACCAGCAGTAACTTAACACCTGTAAATTAGGTCTCACTTGTCTCCACCCCCAAGTAGCAGAGAGTGAAGGCATGCTATTCGACACTTGGGTGTACATTTACACTCTGAAATGGTGAACAGCAAAAAAGCATTAATTTAGACCATAGTGCAAAAGCAACTTTACATGAGTAAATCTGCACATGTAAATCTACCTTTGAGAATAGTGCTCACCGTGTTTTTGCACTTCCAACTGGCTGATCACAAAATAATTAGAACTACAAGAGAGCACAGTTCTAAAATGACAAAGGTTTTTCTCTGCAGTACATCATCACTGACCCATTATCAACCAGTGCTGTATGTATTCAGTTGCACTCTTTGTTTATCCCTTTAACCCCTTCGCTGCGTGGGTTAATCCCCCGCTGTGCTGGGGGGGAAGGGGGCGGGCACAGTGCCCGCATGCTCATGACGAGCTGAGCTCATCATGAGCTACAGTGCTCCTGTGCTCATGACGAGCTCAGCTCGTCACAGGTGCATTGGCTCCGTGGAACGTTCAGCACAGCGGGGGAATTCTCCCCGCACCTGAGCGTTCCACGGGGGCCATGAAGAGCTGAGCTCGTCATGAGCACCGGAGCACCGTGGAGGGGTTAACAACCTGCAACGTTTACGCTCTCCCCCATTTTTTTAACCTGCCCTGTTTAACCAGGCCGCATGCGTTAGGGCCATTTTATGAACATGTGCTCTTACAGAGCACATGTGAAATTTCTGCAACACATACATTTTTTTAATCAGAATTTCTAAGAGTTGAGTTCTAATTACAAGAGGCCCAATAATTCTGATGGGACCAATGACAATAGCGTCTAGGCCCTTGGAATTATAGGTTGCAGGCTTCACGCAGGGAGTTCAGCTGCTAAAAGAAATGAAAACGTTGTGAGACAAACCACGGGGGAAACAATTGAGAATTGGCACGGAAAAAAAACAATACCCACAAGCTATACCCCAAAAACTTGTAAATCATGTTTTTTCCATGGCCTCAGAATTACTGTGACTCCCAGTAATTGCAAATCAGGGAGTGGTGGGATATATTTAGTTATCATGACAGGCCACTTAGATAAGGGCCTAACAGGCCTCTGACACCTTCGGGTAAAGTTTGCGCTATAAAAAATCGCATTAAATAAAATAAAATGAAAATAAAAAAAGTGTACGAACAACAGACAAATAGCCGGAAAGTTCCCAGGTCCATGCATGATGTGCTGCTCCAGTCCACGTTTTTTTTTGTGAATTCTGGGACTTGTCCTATTTTATAATGGAATAAACAATACATGTCACAGTATTCATGGAAAAAACCTGAAGTGGAGCAGCGATCACGGATGGAGCTGGGAACTTTAGCAGGATTGCAGATAACCCAGCTGGATAGAGAGATCAGTGGTTTTATCTTGCAGTTTCTGAGCTTTATTGTCTGGAGCTCTTTCACTGGGTAAGAGAAATTCCGAGGTAAATGTAGGCGCTTTAACCAGTAATATCTCCTCAAAACAGACCCCGGGCAAGTGCACAGATTCAGTGGTGGCTGGCATGAATCGGCGGTGGGAGAGCGGAGGACGTGGGCGGGGGGAGAGAGGGTAAATAAAAAAATAACAAACTTACATCCTCGCTGCGTCTCTCTCGGCCAGAACAGGAAGCAACTAGGCTCCCTCTAAGCCAATCACAATACTGCAATGCAGCATGTGATTGGTCAGAGCGCTGTGGTTCGGCACTCAGGTGGCCTGGGCCTGTTCTCGAGAACATGCAAAGTGTGCTTGACTGTTTGGCCTGCCCAAGACGGCCAGCCAAACATTCATGCGCACTTAAGTGCACATACCACTCCACCCCCTGCTGGATGTGACAACAGCTAAGCCCGGCAAAGCTGCAGCAGCAGGAAAAAATTAAATGATAGTATTTTTTATTTATTTATAAAGTTTTATATAGCGCGAACTTGACCCAAGAGGGTATCAGAGCGCTTTACATTTAGGATTGTTGCGTTAAAAGTTACATCAGTTAACAAGTTATTTTCCTTTATTCACAGTGCTGCAAAGCAGTGGGACGACGCTCCTCAGCCTTAACAGAAGAGCCGCCACTGCATAGATTAATGATATGGCCTAGAGCGAAGCACTAGTGCCACAAACAACTATAGGTCCCTGAAACCAGCTACAGACCAGAGAAAAGACCACCATAGGCCAGCTAGTGAGCTGGGAACGACTTTTCCAATCTGTTAATCCCTTGAGTTTCAGGGCTACAGCCAGATAGGCTATCTGGGATGGGGGGGGGATACTTACTGTCGCTCTACAAGAACCAAGGTCAACTCACAGCTTTCACAAAGACATCTTTTTTGGCAGAGTGTCTTCCGCGGGACCCTGGGAATATCAACACTTCAATATTTTATCTTCCTCTGGAATCCACGGAAAGCATGCTTCCCGCGGTCTAAAGCACATTTTGTTTCCCTCGCCCGCACATTGTTACGACTAACCTCGCCTCTGTGTTGTACTAAATCTCGATTGCAGAGTGAATACCTTCTGCGCATGCGTTAATCAGCGCGGTCTTCCTCTCAGACATTCAATGTTGCTTACTCCACTGCTTCCCGCCCTTGGAGCATGCTCCCCCCCTTACTCCCCCCCACACCTCCTCCCCTGCGTTGTTCATTCGCATGCACGCCGAGCCTGCCCCGCACCGGTGCACTTGCGAAATTAATTCCAATACATTGCAGTTAATGGCTCACACATTTGGCAGTGGACTGCGGTGCGTAAAAAGAGTGTGCATTTATGCGGTAACCGTGAAACAACTGAAGTGCGACTGAGGAGGCGAAGCCTGTGATCACTTCAGAATTTTAATTTAGAAAGGTAAACTTTCAAACCAAAAACATAGGAGGTGAAAAGAATAAGATGGCAGTCTTATCTAGTACAGTTAGGTATGGGGCTATATAGGAGTTATGGGGAGATGGCTGTAAAATTGTACACCTACACCTAAAATGCAGGCCGCCCAAGGCTCATGTGCTCACTATGATCCCACCAGGCTTCCGTAGAACTCCAGTTTGTAACAGAAAGCTCCTCTCCATGTAATTTGGCGTAGGGATTACTGCATTAAAAATAAATAAATAGGTAGGTAGTGCAGTGCTTAATTTGAGCCAGTGGTTGCTGGTGGTGGCCTTGGCACTTAATTTTGAGGACCAACACTTATTTTACCAAGCGCACAAAAGAGGAAAACCCACGGATTGGAAAGACGGGGGAAGAGAAAGACGGTAAAACTGTCACAAAGGGAGAAAGCCGGGACCTGCAAGGATGAGAAGAAGGGGCTGGGAGAGCTTGATAATATTTGAAAGAGCTTCGGGCAACCACACTCTTTCGTTTACAAATTATTCACTGACTGGTAATCACAGTAGTTTTCTATTTTCTATTCCAATTTTTAAATGCGAGAAAGATGAATAAGGCCCTGATTGCAAGTGTCTCAGAGAGATTAGTGCAGTTTATCGTACCTGGTAAAATACGACGCCATAGGTTTCAGAACGTATCAGGTGTGGTAAATTGCGCCCCTTCTGGGTTTTTGGGGAATAACATGCATATTTTAGTGGTGCTGCACCAAAATACATATGTCATGATAAATATTGTAAACTTTTTCCCTGTTAAATCCCAGAAGGTTTGGCACGCTGAAATTTAAAATGGGGTGCAGACTTTATACACCAGATCATTTTTGGTGGGATAAACTCTGCAGAATTCTGACCATTGAGCCAGAGGGGTTTGTTCCGGGGTCAGAGTTCTCCGGTCTAATCCTAATCAGGGGCTAAGTGGTTTATAAAATGATGAAACTTTAGATCTCATTGGCAGTATGTGTCTGCTTTTCAAACAACGCATACAGAATGCCTCTGCACGCCTGATCCTCGACATCCCTCACCACAGCCACATCACACCCCACCTGAGAGACCTGCACTGGCTTCCCGTCAACAAGAGGATCCACCTTCAAGCTCCTCACTCACGCACACACGGCACTCCACAACACCGAAACAGCATATCTCAACAGACGACTCACCTTCTACACCCCGAACCGCCAGCAACGCTTGCATCTGAAGAGGGGCCACCGGCGGCAGATCGTTCTCCCACCTCGCTCCCAAGACCTGGAACACTCTCCCCACCCTCCTACGGCAGACCCAAGACCTACTAACCTTCAGGAGGCTACTCAAGACCTGGTTATTCGAGCAGTAGCAGCACCCCTCCCCCAAGCATCTTGAGACCCTCACGGCTGAGTAGTGCGCTTTCCAAATTTCTGATTGATTGATTGAAACAAGCACTGGCAAAGCCAATAGAACTGTGTTTAATGCATCAAAGCATGCAGCACTTTAGATCCAGGAACTTGGGATAGAGCGAACACGAGTGGATAGAGTGGACATGTCAACAAATTAATAGGGAGAGCTAAGCCAGAGAGGAGCCAAAGGCCTTGGTTGACTGTAAGAATCCCCTTCCTCAAGCCAAGCTAGAAATGGGTTTAAAGTTCAGGCTGGATCTGGTGATTTAGAAGACTAGTGCGCCCACTAAAGGGGCCTGTGTTCAACCTCATGATCACAGGTTCAAATCCCGATAGGTCCCCTCAGCCTTTCAATCTTCTGAAGTTGATAAAAGTAGTACCACTTAGCTGGGTAATAATACACATCTGTTATTCAGCACCAAGGCAACCTTGGGTGAACATCTGCTTTATAAATACATGCTATGTTATGTTAACGTCAAAATCGTGCAACAAACATCATGTAAAAATTTGAAAAATCTCTTCAATATTCAAAAGTGCTTTTCTTTAACATGTAATAGTGTTTCAGCATAGGACATCTGTTACATCACTGCATTGAGAGTCATATATGGCCTGACCGGAAGACAATGCAATTAGTGAGCTAGGAGGCGAATTAGTTGTCATGTGCACTGTATATGTAGGGTAGATTCTTATTAAACATGGAGCAACATGATAGTCTATTAAGTGAAACATCGGAGAGGTTATTGTGCACCACGTATTCTTACCGCACTTGTTTCAAGGTACTCTCATATACAATAAAGAAGAAAAAGGAGGCATTGTTAAATAAAATATTTGCCTTAAGATCACACTGTTTGGTCAAATGTGGAAGTTATGATTGATTCCATTTTGTCTTGTTTTCCATTGTGCCATCCAGCCTTTAGATGGATACCTCTTTCTCACTCCTGCTTTACTTCAAACATCACTACTTTTCCTATAATTCTTGATGCATGATGCAAAAGCGTGGGTGGTGTAAGCCACATGAATGCACAACTTATTTTGGGTTCCAAGGGCCAACAGGCTGGCTTGAGCTTTGTTTGAGACTTCAGTGGCTAGACCGCCTCTACAAGCATTGGAGTTGGAAAGCAGTCTCTTATGTAGTGTAAAATAAGCTCTGAGTGGCAGCAGAAAGGTCCAACCAAACACTCATTACCAATAGGTGAAAGATGACTATTCCCCAGGGCCGAGCTAAGACCTGGGTGACAAAGTGTCAATCAAATGGCGAGACAAGCTGAACGAAGAAAGGCAATGACTGGCAAAGGGGGAAATAAAGCCCACTGCACATTGTTAGCAATGGGTCTGTTTGAGAGCCGACTGTTAAAACCCAGACCTAAAAAGTGCTTAAAGGAAGATAATGTTGGCTGGGGCGGATAGAATATTATTAAAATAGGTTTTAATTTTTTTTTGTATTCCATGACTGCAAATACATATAACTTACATATGTACATCTGCACATATATCACACATGCAGAGAGACAGAAACACAATGATAACCATCCATACGCGCACAAACCAAAACATCAACAAACACGGATGCACTCAGACCAAAATACCTACAGGCACATATGCACAAAGGCCAATACACCCACATCCATGCACACAGAATTACAGGCAGCCATGTACTTAGAACACGCAGAACATTAGTGTAAGAATACCTACATTAAGTACAACTACCGGCAATCGCTTCGAGTACCATTCAAACCCATCGTTCTTTTGGCTACTATGCCACTTAAATGTGGACCGCACCATATGCAAATCAGTCTTGACATTGCTCCAACAGGAACAGTTCAGTCCGAACTGCCAGGTGAGCTCTTTGAAGCAGGAGACAAGCAACCCAAGACTGGTTTTGTCCTGATTGGGGCTCGTGAGTCGGGTATGGCTTGGTTCCAGTGGCACAGTAAGCACCAGGCTCTTGTTTGGCCATAGTCTTGGCCACTTAGGGCGTTACACCAAACACAATAGAGGGGATGGGAGGAATACTTGTATATAGACGAGGAGATAGAAAGCTGCCCATGATGATAGACCATCACACATTACGGCTTGCATGTACAGAGATGTAAACATACATGCACACAATCACCACACAGAGTCACACAAACCACACATGTGTACACACATGCACACACACACATAAAAGATAATCTGATTGGGGATAGACAGACTAAAAGGCATAACATCCAAATGTTGACAACATCACAGCCTTGAACCTGTGTCACATGGGAACAGTCTAGCCCGACCTGCTAGGCCAGGTTCTCCCTGAACCGGAACATAAGCGACCCAGGATCGGTTTTGCCCTTGTTATGGGCTCTTCAGTGGGGGATAGCTTCATTTATAGCATAATTTTACCGGGTCAGGAAGGACCTGTCCTGGCAGTTCGGGCTGGATGTTTCCAGGAGGAACAGGGTCAAGACTGATTTCCATATGGATGGGTCCAAACTGAGGTGGCATGGTGGGTGAAAAACGATATACTGGAATGCACCCCGAGTGATTGCCAGTGGCTGAGATTTATTCAAGCATTCCATCCATCACCTTGTTGTTTTTGCATTTGATGCCCTAAGTACATCAGGTATGTCCAGACGTGGGTACCGGGGAACACTGTACCACTGGAACTAAGCTATACCTGGCTGAAGAACCCTAACTGGTATGAAACCAGTCCTGGGTTGCTTGTGTTCCAGTTCATGGAGGGCCTGGCGTGGCAGTTCAGGCTGGACTGATCCTATCAGAAGCAGGGTCAAGATTGATTTGCATATGCCTATGTCCAAACGGAGTAGGCATGGTGGGCGAAAAACAATGGATTGGGATAAAGCCTGAGTGATTGCCAGTGGCTGAGATAAATTCAAGCATTCCATTCATCACCTTCTTGTTTTTGCCTTCAACACCCTAAGTGTGCTGGGTATGCCCAGATGTTGGTCCCGGCTGACTGTGTCATAGGAACCAAGCTATGTCTGGCTGGAGAGCCCTAACTAGGGTGAAATTGGTTCTAAGTTGCTTGTGTTCAGACTCAGGGAGGACCTGGACTGGCAGTTCTGGCTGGACTGTTCCCTTGAACAGCAGGGTCAAGACTGATTTGCATATGGCTGGGTCCAAACTGAGATGGCATGATGGGTGAAAAAAGATGGATTGGGATGCACCCCAGAGTGATTGCAAGTGACTGAGATTAATTCAAGCGTCCCATCCATCACCTTGTTGTTTTTGCATTTGACGTCCTATGTTCACCAGGTATGCTCAGACGTGGGTCCCAGGCTCAATGTGCCACTGGAAACAAGCTATACTTGGCGGATGTGCCATAACCAGGGCAAAACCTGGTCATGGGTTGCAGTTCGGGCTGGACTGTTACCTTGAGGAGTAGGGTCAGAACTGATTTCCATATGGCTTTATGCAAACCAACGTGACATGGTGGGCAAACAAGTTATACCTGGCTGAAGAGCCCTATCTAGGGCGAAACAGGTCCTAGGTTGCTTGTGTTCCAGTTCAGAGAAGACCTGGCCTAGCAGTTCGGGTTGCGCTGTTCCCTTGAGGAAAAGGGTAAAGACTGATTTGCATATGGCTGAGTCAAAATTGAGGTGGCATGGTGGGCAAAAAACGATGGACTGGAATGCAGCCCAAGTAAATGCCAGTGTCTGAGATTAATTCAAGCATCCCATCCATCACCTTGCTCTTTTTTCCCATTTACACAGACTAGTTTACATAGAGGCACCCTGTACAAAGAGATACATATACAATTCATACAACACATATATATGTACAAATTGAATGTTGGGAATATAGGGAAATGGACAAAGTGTAAGATAACCTCTTAAAAACATCTATGCATTCAACAAACAACACATACATAGATACACAGGCACAATGTTCAACAAACACAGATACCAAGTGCACAGATCAATTAACTTGCCACAAACACACCAACAGACATATGGGCACACAGACACAAAAAACTACAGACATTCAGACACCCATGCAACCTAGAATAAAACCATACAGTCTTCCACACAAAGAAACAAGCAGGAAGATGCCCATCTGTACGCACCAACAGAGGCCGAGGCAACAATGCACACAGACCAACTTGAATCTAGACCCCAGTGCACAAAGACCAAATGACATTTAAGCATTCATTCACAATGAAAAATAGACAAATGGGCACTGATTCACAAAGACCAACAGATATCCAACGAGATATGCAAATCCCCTTGTACAGAGGCCAATAGGTATACAGGCATGCATGAACACAGGCCAGCAGACATACAAGCATGCATGCACACATTGGCTCTCACATTAATAAATATATGCACAAACATATGCAGGCATCAAAGGAACAAATATATAAAGAGAGCACCCATGCAGGCACGCATACACGCACAGACAATATATGTATGGACACATGCAGGAAAGGCAAATGGATAGATGGATATATCATTCCTGTTGGGACAATGCAGTCGTCAATTTATCTTCACCTTTCGTCCCTATACAAAGGAATTTACATTTTTCAAGCACAAAAAACGAGTGGAATATCAACACTCATGCAAACATTTGCAAACGCATGGAGAAATAGCTTCTACTGGATGACGGACTGCGTCAGTTCATGTACCCATCAATACTTGCGCTCTTTCAAATGTTCACAAGTAGATAACAACACTGTGTAATCTGCATATCCATTTGACCCATGACTCTTTTTGTATAGTCATTTATATTTACTGCTGCGATTCAGTGTGTGTATCTCTCTATTACTAATATAAGTTACATATAGTCTCGATATGTACACCAAACTTCATATGTCGAGCGTTTGGGCCGGTCTTGCAACAGCCCTATTACAATGAGGGTGATCAGAGATTTCTGGTCATAGCACGGTGTCCTGAGGCCACAATATGTTTGGCAGGGCTGCTTTGGCCCACTAAGCATATAACGAGTTACCTCATGCCCAACTTTTCATGGTGTTGCGACTGCCGTGAAAAGTGCGGCGGTGAGGAAATCTCTGTACCATGGGGTGCATGCAGGTGTCACATAGTGTGTCCCCCTGTATGCATGCACCCCAGTTCCTGCAGGGCATGGACTTAACAGTCCATGCCCTGCAGGAACTGCCTTAGACACTCCCATTGCAGTGGGACTGCCAAAGAACCACCCGCCAGAGTAAAAATAAGTTGTACTCTGGCGGGCGGTCTGTAATGGCTTTGGTAGTCTTAGAGTGGAGCGACAGCGTGCCAGCTCTGCCCTCAATCAGTGACACTTGTATAGCGCGCTACCTACCCGTAGGGTCTCAAGGCGCTGGAAATCACTTGCTCTGAGACTGCCAAAGTCGAAATAAGGCCCTCAGGGCCCGATTCACAGAACTAACTTAAGTCAAAATTCTAAACTTACTACCATTTTGGTATTCACAGAAGGCACTTACTCATTTTGGTATTCACAGAAGGCACTTACTCATTTCGGTATTCACAGAAGTTAGGAGTCCTAACTTTAGGACTCCTAAATGCCTTCTGTGAATACCGAAAGTCTTAATGTTAGGATTTTTCTCAGTTTAGGAGTCTCCAACATCTACTGACCGAAATGGAGGACTATGCAACAGAAAACAACGTAATACTAAATCTGAGTAAGACTGGGACAATGTCAATAAACAACAAAAAGAACCTACAGAGGAATTGGTTCCTGGGCGGCACCAAACTCGATCCAGCTCACAAGCACAAGTGCCTAGATGTCACATTCGATGAGGAAGGGTCGTTCAGGCACCAGAAAGAGGAAATAAGAAGGAAAGGTCTGTTAGTCTCTGTAACAATGAAAAATCTGGCAAATAAATTGATTGGGCCCACAATGACCCCGCTCCTGAAGGTAGTCCAGGCTAAATTTCTCCCCTCGATTGCTTATGGCAGCGAGGCAATGCGGGGAAGAGACGCTAAGGATCTGGACAACCCACAGGTCAAAGGCTATTGAACTATGTTCTGTCTTCCGCCCTACACATCACCTGCTTAAATAAGGATGGAGTTTGGACTTCTACAACAAGTCTTAGCCAGATATGGCGCCTACATCATCTGCTGGCATAAGATCAGAAGTGCAACTATAAATACGCTTAGTTACTTGATGTGGCACCACATACAGCCCAGCAGTCCTCCCAAGCTAGAAGATACCTTCTGTTAGCCCTGGAATCTACCAAACTCACAAGGCTTTGGGATGTGCAACTCGGATATCTGAGCTTCAAAAAACTGGTCTGGAAAAACATCAAACAAATTTCCTTGGTGGAGGACAAGGCACGCTTCCCAAACAGATCACACACTTGGATGACCCTTAACTCCTACAAATCACTTGCTCCTCAATCATTCTTTAATCAGGATTATCCCAAGGCCATAAAAATGAACTTTTTAAGGCAGAGACTGGGGATCTTTCTGTGTGCTCAGTATCTCCCACCATGGCTGAGGACAACAGCACAAGACACGTGCAGGCTGTGTAACATCAAGAATAGTGACATTCTACACCTAATTTGCTTATGCAAGGAATAGCACCAAGCACGGCAACAGCTTCTAAAAGAACCTCTTAAACAGAAAGGCATCTGCACCAGGAGGCAAGCAGTGCTGGCCTGCTTAAACCCTGAAAACACCCAACTGAACTGCAGATTGGTAAAATGTCTTATGTTGGATGAACAAAAAATGCCTAAAATACCAAAATATGCTTCATAATGCTTTGCTTTCATAGGGTCTTCAGCAGACAGAAAGAGGCCCTAGACGGATCACACTAAGGGTTGATTACCAGCAGCACAGGGATAATCCTTGCAATAGGCCGAGACAATTTGCACAACATACTTAATACGATTTAACAAATAGACAAGCATGTCTGGAGCAACAAAAAAAATCTGAGTCTGCACCTCACAGCATCCAGAGAGCTAATGACATTCACTTACAACTGCAACTAACTCTGATGAGTTTTAATTGTAAATAATGTTCTACCTGGGTTTCAACTGCCTTCATCCGAAAATTTTATTTTATAATAAAAAAAAAAAAAGGCAGTTATGGCAGATGAAATCATATTGAATGTCTGTTCAAAAACATTTAACTTTAACTGCTTTTATCCGAAGATTTTTCCTTTACAATTATAAAAACCAAAAAATGGCAGCTATGGTAGATGAAATCATACTGAATGTATGTTAATATTTATTTTTTATTTTTTAAGTGTCAATATTGCAGTGGTTTTAGTGAACTATGCAAAAATAAAGAAACTTGTAAACTATTTGCTAATGGGAACCTAGGAATGCAGTTATATTACAAAATAGTGGTTCTCAAAGGGCTAATTTACACAATAATAAATATTGCAGTGAAGTCACTGCATGCAATGAATGCACATTCATACAGTATGACCAGCAGAGTTTTATTCCTTGGAGAATATTTATTACAGCATATAACATAGAGTTCCAAACTTATAATTGCTCAGAAAAAGGTGCATAGTGTACCTAGTGAGCGAAAAGCGCCATGTAGGAATAGTAGAAGACAGTGAGTAATTTGCACTTGTGTGCTTCCAAACCCAAAATTGCATTAGACGTAACAGGCAAATATGTGCCATATTTCTGATGGATTCTGACTGAATCCCGAGTAGCAGCAGGATTGTATGTTTAAATGTTGACCCTCTTACCAATGTCATCTTTAGAAATTCAAGAGTTTGGTATGTTGAGGGCGCATTGAAGTGAAGGAGGTTGTGCTCTACTGAGAGTGGAATAGAAAACAGACTGGCAGATGAGGACACAGCTCCGCTCTTCACAGAGAAAATTATTTTTAGAAGAGGCTGGGAGCGATGCAGGGCTCAATTCCAGTCCAGCCATACTGAATTGAAGCGTATTTTAGTTTTTGAAGCAGCCCAGATTAATGATCTCGCGAAAAAAAGCTGAGTGGAAGTCAGAACACTCTTCTAGACGCATACATGAGCTGCTCAAACCAAGAAGATAAGAGGAACATACAGATCAATTCATTTATTTTCCGAAAACCTTTTCAAAGGGTCGTATTTATTTTTTCAACCACTGTTTTTGAGTTTTTAGTGTGTACATTGAACATGAACAGCTACAAGACGACCCCCAACTTTTGAAAAGATTTTCAACGGTTAAAAAGTCGTCTTATACGCCAGAAAATACGGTATTTTTTCCAGGAAGTAAACTAAGTGGAAGGTATATTTATCTGCATGTACACAATGCTGAAGAAAATGAAAATTGTAAACTAAGTATACGACTTGTCCCGTACTACCATAAGGGCACACTTTCCCTGTTTGCTGTGTACAAACACAGAAAGTGCGCCCTAATATGGTGAAAGTGCCACAAATTGGTGCTGCTCTAGGGGGCAGCACATTCAAGTGAAATACAGAGTGACTGCTTCATAGCCGCTCCGTGTTTGATGGTGCAGGTGGCAGCACACCTGCACTTTGAAGAGGGGAGAGAGATCCCTTTGCAGGTGGGTGCATGAGTGACCTCACACACTTGTAAGGGGATTTCTGGGGGTCGATGGGATCCCCTTTCTCCCCTCCAGTGGGTTGTCTTTAGGAGGTGGACTGAAAGTGTGTCACCTTTTTGTGGTGCACTTTCAGTGGGCCTCCTAAAGGCATGTTTATGTTATGTTATGTTAAAATGAATTTATAAAGCGCACGTACACCGGGGAGGTTTCATGGCGCTAATGTGATTGAGATCCAGGTCATAAAAGAGGGTTTAGAAAGCCTGTTGGAAGAGCTAAGTTTTTAAAAGATATCTTTAATCAAGAAGATTGGTACAGAAGCAAATTTGGGGGGAAGAGAGTTCCAAAATATGGGGGCCAAGGTGGAAAACCTGGCACCACCAGTGCGCTTTAGTCTGAAATAAGGAATAAGTAGTACATTTTTGTGAGCTGAGCGAAGATTTCGTGTAGGAACGTATTTGTTATTCATATTATCAACAAATTTCGGGCTCTTTCCGTGAAGTGACTTTAAAATAAGACATCTAGGGCCAGATGTAGGTAGGCTATTACTGGTCGGTAACGGCCGAAATGGGCCGTTACCGACCAGTAATAGGCTTTCCTGATGTAGGAGGCTAAAAAAGAAGGATTCGGTAATTTACCGAATCGGTAATTTAAGGAATCAGTAAATTACCGAACCCTGATATGTAGGGAGCACTCACATGAGTGGATTCCCCATTTTAGGATTCATATTTACCACCAACTATAAGTTGGTGGTAAATAATTAAAACCCTTGAAAAAGCATTTTTTTTGCTTTTCCAACAGTGCCATGTTGCAGACATACATGCCCTTAGGGCATGTATGTCTGCAACATGTGTACCCATACACAATTGAGAGGTGCAACAGGGTGTCAAAGTGACACCCTGCTACCCATCAATGTTTCCCCCGATTAACGAATCGGTATTTACCGATTCGGTAATTGCCATTCATTCCTATGGGCCTGGAGGCCCATAGGAATGAATGGCAATTAACGAATCGGTAAATACCGATTTGGTAATTACCGAAACCTATCGATTCAGTAATTTTTAAAGAAAAATTACCTACATCCCATTTGCCTGTTCTTAAATACCGAATCGGTATGAAGGGTATTTAAGAATCGGTTATCTGGGATTACCTACATCTGGCCCTAAGTCTTGAAAGCACACCGCTGAACAACCAGAAGCTAGTGTAATTACTTCAAGAGAGGAGTGATATTATGATGCCTAGGATGGTGGACAATCAGATGTGCAGCCTGGTTTTGTACTGGAAGCGTCTGGAGAGATAGAGAGGGATGCCAAAATATAAGGAATTGGCATAGTCAACATGGGACATGACCATGACGATAATCACCTGAATCCGGGCATCATGAGTGAGAAATCTACAAATCTGTTTTATTTTGCGAAGTTGAAAAAAACAGGTGGAGATCACTGAACTAATCTGAGGCTTCAGAGTAAGATCCTGACTGATAATCACCCCTAGGCTTTTAGGCGAACTAGAAGGAACAGGGGGCTGACCCAGCTCCATAGGCCAGAAATGGGGTCCCCATGGATTTTTAGCAATGCCACCTGTTAAAACCAGCTCTGTCTTGTCCGGATTGAGTTTTAAATGGTTCTTCTTCATCCATTGGCTGATGAACAGCATGGTCGATTGAAAAGCATGAACCGACTCTGAGGAGTTGCTAGTGGAAAAAATAAGCTGGAAATCATCTACATAGTTGAAAGTGCAGACTTTGCGCTCTTTCAGAGCTCGAACAAGAGGGAGGAGGTAGAGATTGGACAAATGGAGAGATAGAGAGGAACCCTGAGGGACTCCACAAGAGATTTTGACTCTAGGGGCTGTGAACTGGGCTGTAGAGACTGCCTGCGAGCGGTTTTCCAAAAAGGAGCTAATCCAGCTGAGGGCAGGACCTGCAATTCCTGCATCCCTTACACGGTTGACCAAAAGGGAGTGGTCAACCGTGTTGAAGGCAGCGGAAAGATCAAGCAGGACAAGGGCCTGCGAGGAGCCACTGTCGACCTCACCACGGAGGGTATCTTGAACTGTGAGGATTACCGCCTCAGTAGAATGCGCTGGAAGAAAGCCAGCTTGATGGGAATCAAAAAATTCGGATTCCTTCAAGAAGGCTGTAAGACAACCTCTAACATAGGTTTCCAAAACCTTACCTAAATAAGGAAGAAGGGAGAGAGGGCGATAGTTTGTCAGGATGAGTGGATTTGATCCTACCTTCTTTAAAAGGGAACAACAATTGCCTCTTTAAAAGTTATAGGGACGGTTCCTTGAGACAAAGACTCATTTAAGAGATTGAGAGCAGGACTAGAAAGGATGGTCAAAATTTCTTTCAAAATGCTGGGAGGGCAACAGTCAGTGGGAGAGCCCGATTTTACTTTTGAAAGAAGGTTTATAAACGTGTACTCATATTTTGAAGGAAAGTGTGTGAAAGAGCTTCGGTTTAAAATGGGATGAGAACTAAAGTCCAGGTTTTGACAGGCTGGGATACTGGACTTAATTTTCTAAATGTTATCGATAAAAAATAGGTTGAAAGCATTACAAAAAGTTTGTGAGGGGGAGGGTTTGCATAGTATTCTGTCGGGGTTAGATAACTCATTAACAATATGAAAGATCTCCTTTGAACGATTGGTTGCCAATAGGATTTTGGATGAGAAATACGCCGCTTTAGCAGTTAAAATAGATTTCTTATACATTTTCAAAGAGTTTAAGTAGAGCAGTTTGTCTTCGAGTTTGTAGTTGCCTCGCCACTTTCTTTCCAATTGTCTTAGAGCTAATTCTTGGTGTTTAAGCTCAGTGGAGAACCATTTCTGGGCATCATGGCGACGAAGGGCATGGATGCTCCTAAGGGGAGAGAACTTATCACTGGCGGCCAGTAACCAACTGGTTAACTGTACATCCGCCGTGTTAAATGAAAGTAAGCATGGGCGAATTTTGCGAATCTGGCGTTTGCGAATTTTGTGAATTTGCGAACTCGCAATCCGCAAAATCCGCGAATTCTCGCGGATTTCTTTTTGTGTGTGTTCGCAAGGATTTCTGCCAGTTCGCAAGGATTTCTGACAGTTCGCAAGGGTTTTGTACCAGTTCGCAATTGCGAACTTACATGTCGGCTCGCAACGGTCACGATTATGTTGTTTCTACGTCTGGTTCATCATCACAGGTTCCCACCACCCTCTCTTTCACCCCTGCCACCCTCTGTTTCACCCATGCCACCCTCTGGTACATCAATGCCACCCTCTGGTTCATCATCACTGTAGATTATGGGGGGAAAAAGCAAGCACACCTGCCTGCTTCAACTGACATGAATTAATTTGGGTTTGATTTATTAATGTGTCACTGTTTTAAAATTCCAGTCTGGCACCTGCTTCCTTATCTGTACTTTGCTTTCTGTTGCAGTGCAATTTTTTTTTCCAGGACCTTTGTGGCCTACTTGTAGCTATTCTATGAGCCTGCTGTGAGGGTCAGAGCAGGGTCATACAATTGTTGCAACTAGCAACTGAACTCTGGAGGGGCCCTTGTCAGGAAGCACTACAGGGAACGGTTACTAATGATGAGTTTGAACTTTTGAACCTGCTTTCACTTTTGCAAAACTCGTTTTTCTGCAGAACAGCATTACAGCAACTGTAATGCCCCACCAAGCTTATATGAGAAAGTTGATTTCTAATCCAAAAGTTATCCAAAAAAATCAAAAGGCCTCAAATCCATAAAAGTGCAGGCAAATGTCAACCTGAGGAGTTATTCTGATAAAAATCATCATTTTCAGAAGGTCTATGCTGCTTGCTAGTAGATTTTTTGTGCAGAATTGCAATTTTTGTAATTTCGCAAGTGCAAGATTGTTGCTGCCCGCCGCACCTACATGTTCGCAATCGCGAACTTACACCGCACGCCGCAAAATTGTATCACCAAGAAAAAAAAATCCGCTGCATGCGAATTTGCGGATTTTCAGTAAATTCGCGAGCGTTCGCGGATTGCGAATTTACCGAAAATCCGCAAAATCCGCGAGCGTAACGGATTTTTCGCCCATGAAAGTGACCCGGAGGAGTCGAATTGGCAAGTGAGTGAAAAAATAAAGATTTCTCAATCTTATTTCAATTTCTGCGAATACCCCCAGCACGGCTGGGGTTTTTATTCGCGAAATTATCTTGAACTGTAAATTTGATTATGTGATGATCAGACCATGTACAAAGTAAGACTGAGACAGAAGACATGATAATGTTAACGGTCCAAACCTGGTCAAGGATATGTCCCTTAATATATGTGGCCGTGGATACCTGTTGAATAAGATTTAAACCTGAGAGTAACTCGGTCAGTTCAGCCGATTGAGGGCCACCAAGGATGTCATTGGACCAGTAATTGAAATCGCCAATCAACAAAACCTTGAGGTTGTTTGCCTCTGCAACACACAAAACCCTGGGGTTTCCGAGGGAGATGAGGAAACTAAAGGCTATGGGGTATTCAGGGTGAGCTGGCCTCCAACCTTAACATGTACACACAAACAAGCTACGCTGAAGAGAGGTGACCGGAAATTACAAGGTATGAGGTAGAGTACCAGGCCTCTCAAAAAGTGAAGGACTGCCCTCACACACCACCAGGTGTCATGCTTCATCACTGGCAGTCCTCGCTCTCTAGAAACTGTGTTTGGTAGAGAGTTGGCCTACACCTGGAGACAGTGAGGCACTTCTAAAGTCTAAGTGGGGGCCCGTGCAAATGAGTGATTAAAAAAACAATGTAAAAGCAGAAATACATTTATTCATTGGGCAATTACTTGGTATTAAAAGTAAATATGGGGCATGGGGGAATTAATACCCCATGACCACCGTGATTTTAGTCGTCAACATGTTTCTGCCAAAGTGGCCCTTAGGGTCCGTGGCATTCATCAGGACAGCAAAGACTGTGGGTTCCTATCCTACCAAGATTGGTCCGAAATTACCACTGTGAAGGGTGACCTATGTCAACCTCTAGCTGAGCAATGTTTCTTAAACATGTAATGTAAAATCGAGATTGCCATCAAGGTGATGTCTGAGAAATATCCGGTCATAGCAGAATTATATTATACATTTCATGCATATATAGTGGTTATTGCATGTGCGTGTGAGACACATGTCACTGCAAACATGAGACACACAGTACAGTTTACAAAATGATGTGAGACCAGCTCACAATCTTACCCCAAGTGAGGTTCCTAAATGCCCCATGGGAAGAGTTTAGAATCGGAGACCCCTGTAGTCCCACTCTCAAAGAAAATTAGATTCGAAATTTTGGGAGGTAAACATACGAAATACACAAAATTTGGTAGCCAATGCGACTACACAAATGAACTTATGCACATCACCGTTCATACTTTTACTGCCACAAGGTGCATCTCTTGCCGTCTTTGTGTGTACATGTTTGCCTCTGCGCCCGCGTCCATATTACGGCACGGGTGCAGAGGTAAAGTGATTCCAATCAAATGACTGATAAGACGCTCAAGCGTGTGTGGCTCCTTCTTTAATACCAGAGTGCCACAGGGGTGCACAAAGTGGGCGCACATGCCCGTTGTGCCCCCGGGGCACAATGTATAATACGTCCCCTTGGATGTTTCATAAATACAAAGACTGTGGTTTAGAAACAATTTTGGAGCATATGGAAACACAAATTATGGATGATTCATCGGTACTCATAACACCATGGAGAACTAGCCCAAAGGAGATTTTTATCAAAGCTTGGAAGAACACAGGCTGATGTACCCAGGTAGATAAAGAGAGTGAGGCCCGAACCCATGTTTTTTCATACATGGAGCAGTAAACATATACGAAAGGGGAAGCCAACATAGAGTAAGGCAGTGATGGGTGCTCATTGCTGAAATTCAGGATACTGCTTAGATAGAACTTAAAATATATACAGAATTAAAGAAAATATGTTATTAGAAGAACATTGTTCTGAGAACTTTACCGTACAGAGTGCATTGTTTGAGGATTTAAACTTATTGAAAACTACACGGTAGGAAGAAAGAAAGTGTAAAACACCAGAGAAAATATATTTGCAAAAACTCATTTGATAGGAAACACTGAGCTCAACTGAGTGCTCTGAAGATCTAAGGGACTGATTTAGAGTTTAGCGGATGGGTTATTCATACACAAATGTGACGGATATCCCGTCCCCCATATTACAGCTGCATTATATCTAAGGCTCCCCGTTTTTATAGATTTTTACAGATAAATAAAGACAGAAACCATTTATTTTCCTGTCTGTATTTATATGTAAATGTGGATAAAAACAGAAATCAGTCTCTTTTTTTGAATGATTCTAAATACCGTCAGTTGTGACTGTCAGGCCAATAGCTGTGAAGATTGATGAATTAGTAGTTAAAAAATAAATACATTATTGTTAGGAGACTTTAACTCCAGTAGATATGCAAAAGGTTGATACTAAGATGTTCATATTTTCATATATGTGCATTGATTGATTATCTGTGGGACTTCGTAATATTGAAATCTGTCATACATTCAGATAAGAGTTTACATTTATTGTTTACATAAATATGGAAATGTACTATTTTTACTTCATTTGTCTCACAAAACCCAAAATAAAAATGGATAAATACAGATAAAATTAGCAAAAAATAAATATGGGTAAATACAGACGGAAATGTCAAGAAAATAAATACCATAACACCGGGAACCCTAATTATATCCAAGGCACTGGTAATTCGGTGGAAGGTATATCTGCCACGTTTGTCTCGGAGAAACCTATCCCCCGAACTCAAAATCGGGCTCAAAGTTTCTACGCTGCCGTTACAAACACTGCGAGTGCTACAACCTGAGTGACTTGAGACATATCAGAAAACACTGGGAAGGCATAGATTGTGAATGCCTCAGTGAATGGGATAAACAAGAGAATCTCTTCCTAGAAAAAGAAATGTGACTGATGGAATACACCTAGAGACAGCATCTGGGATTACATTAAAATTCATTAAGAGTTTGAAGTAAAACATTTGCCAGGTAGTTTAAATTGGTCCCAGGGAGAACCTGTATGGACTGCCAATTTATTGAGAGTTCTATGTTAAGTCCTTCTTCTATTGCCTTCTTTCTGTGAAGTACTCCCAGAATGCACTGATTTGTTAAATGAAAGCAGAGAACTGCAAAAGGCATGTGCTGGTTACATGGAGTCATCTGGTAGCCATGCCTAGGGATGGCCTGACAGCACCAGAATGTTCCATTGCACTTTCATCTTTTGAATCATATGTAGGAAGAGAGTCCCTCGAGGGAAGGAGTCCCTTGCAAGTCCCCATACCATCACCAACCCATCCACAATCCTGGCCAATCCTTACCTTCCTAATACACCACGCTCCACTTCCTGTCTCCCTGCCATCCTCCTCTCTTTGCCCCACCTGTGCTTGACTTGCCATCAGATGAAGCCGTTAACCCTCCCCGCTCTCAGTCACTCCACTTGTCCATCATCACTCATTCTACTGCCCCCTTTCGCTTCCGCTTCTCAAAGCAGCCTTCTGGAGGCAGCAGCTGGTTGGACGCCGCATTAAATGGTGCTGTCCATTCAGGTCGCTCCAGGCAGATGCATCGATTTGACAGGGCGCCATCTGCTTCTTCAATACCATACCCTATGAAAGCTAAAACAAACCAGAATGAAAGAATTATATGGAAATTCAAGAGCCCTAGGTACTCCAAATCTGGGTAGTCTATTCACCGCTGCTATCAGGGGGTGAAGGGTGTTGGCAGAGGTCACTAGTCAAGCCTACGGATAATTACTCTGTGATTGGCATGTTGCCGAGCTGCCTACTGATTGAAAGTACCTATGCCCTTGGCTCGAGATTCTTCCTCTGAAAGGGGGCAGGGAAGAGCTCTTCTGTCAAGCACTGATGCTTAATTAAGAGCCGGGATGTCTGTGACACAAGATAGGCCTGCGAGGTGACAGCCACTCCTGAAACCTGACCTGGCTGTTGACAAAACTGCTGCAGAGATCAAATGCCAGCCTGCTCAGAGATGCTGCTTTTTTTTTTAAGATGATGAAACGATTCCTGCACTGCCAAGAAAGTACCATCTGTAATGTGTGGGCATCAAATTCAAAATAACACATGGATGGGATTGCTCATCATGGCAGAGCGCGTTGAAGAAGCGACACCCTTGGCACGCGTTGTCGGTTCTCTTTGAAACAACTCTTGGTGTGTGTATGGAAGCAATGCAGGCAGGACTCCTTTGAGGTTAGAAACATTGCACACAGCACTCCTGTGAGAGGGAAGGCAATGGAAGCAGCACTGGTGGAAACAATACAAGTAGTGCTGCTGGGAGTGTGGCAATTAAATCAGCATCTTTGGCCCCCGCTTAAGTTTCATCTTTGTGGCAATGGACCACGGTCTTCCATCTCCATCTGCACATGTTCGTTTAGGAAAGATATATTTAAGGTTTGTTGCTTGCCATCCGGTATCGTGCAATTCCTTAATGCTGTATCCTTTTTACGAAAGGCTTGCCATATTACAAATTATTACTATAGAAATTGCAAATAATGTGTAATTCACCATCTCATTTGATCAAATAGTAATTATTCTGTTTTTGCAGTAATTAAGGGGCATATTACCAAGCAATAGCGATAATTATCGCTATTGCTTGGTTAGAGACAAAAGTTTATCGCAGACCTGCGGAGATTTTTATTGCAGATAAACCTTGGTATTACCAAGGTTTATCGCAAATGCTTAGCGCGAATATCTCCAAAAGTTGGTAATAGGAGATAGCGATGTTAGCGACTGTTTCCAGTCGCTAACATCTTGGCACGCCCACTTTGCATATCATTAGGGATAAATATCACTGACATGCAAAGTGGGGCCCAAGATGGTCGCTATCTCCTACTAGCTGTCGCTAACTGGTGTTAGCGACAGCTAGGTAATAGGGAGATAGTTTTATCTCCGCTTTCTTGGCTTTTAAAGCCAAAAAAGCGGAGATAAACCCCCTTGATAATATTCCCATAAATTACTGAAAACACAGCTTCGTAAAGAAAAGAAAAGTTCTCATCACAGCGTGGAACCTTTCCCTTTTTGCTGTGCACTGCTATGGACAGTGCTTAATATGTGAAAGAAAGCATGCCGGTGCCCAGAGCTCTGCTCAGAAGCCAGTGGCCGATGCAATTAAACATTGATGTGCAGAATACCAAGGCTAATAGTCTTAAATCCACCTCAGGCCTCTTTATTACCCTACCAGAAGATGTTCAATACAGGGACAGACTGGGAAAGCCCTTGGGGAAGCACTGCCTGGCCCTGGGAGGCTGGTAGCGCCTGCTTTCAGTTTTTGTTACTGGGTGCTGATATTGCAGCACTGCTGCAAAGCTGGCCCCCAGGAACAAAACCGACCCCCACCGCTGCAAACCAGCCCCCACTCTTCCAGCCTCCTGGGGAAACATCTGATGCCCGTTAGGCCAGTCCAGCCCTGGTTCAATATGACCAATCAACAGGTGATTGAGCTTTACTGATTGGATAAGTGGTCCGTCGTACACATTCTGCATCCAATCAATGCCAAACTGGACTCATAAACATGTACCCATCAAGAAATGTCACTTCTGGTCAAGCCATTCCTACCCACTGGCTCCTTCCAAGAAGCTATTACTGTCTGGTGTATATTTCTGATCAATCTTCCCCAGGTCCTTCCACCAGGTTCTTGAAGCCATGTTACAAGACATGTCCCCCCAATGGCTGATTTTCTTAAAGCACAGCGGAGTTGGCTGCCAAAACAAATAGTTTCTATACCCGCTGCATTTCATCATGTGGTGGGCACTATTGATTACAAGCGCGTATACGGGTCATCCTTCAGAGAAAAATGAACCAATGTCCACACTACGAAGATGACCTACTCTTTAAATGTCCATATGATTTGTGATGCTGACTTTATCATCACACTGCTACCAAAAACTTCTTGGGTCCCCACATCATTCATACATTCTACTAATTAGCAGCATTTCACACATCATAATTAAGGCACCCTGTTTTCCGTTTTTACGGGTTTTACAGATAAATACAGACAGAAAACAATGTGTTTTCTGTCTGCATTTATTTTTAAAAATGGACAAATACAGAAAATTGTGCTTCTTTTAAGTGACTCTCCGTGCTGTCTTTCATGAATTATAGGCCAGCAGCTGAGCAGAAGGACAGCATGAGAAATTAAAAAACAGGATGAAATTTCTTTAAATAATGGCATATGTCAACATACATTTATGGTATGATGCTAGTATTTACCAGTGGATGTATTGTTATGTAGTATTTAGCAGCTAAAATAACTAAAACACCGCAGACATCAAAGTATAAGTGCGCGTTTATCAGTTAAATAGATATGGAAATGTACAGTTTTACAACTTCACTTATATGCAAAAAACAAAATAAATATGGATAAATACCAATAAAATGGCCCAAAAATAAATATGGATAAATACAGACGGAAATGTTAAAAAAATAAATACCATAAAGTCGGGAGCCTAATCATAATGGACATTGAGCAGGGGAGTAATTGGTTATTGGGTGAGCACTACTTGGATTTTTTTTTTCTTTAAAGTTGCTGCCTGAAAATGAGTGCAACAGTGAAGAATTAAGTAAAGTTCTGTCTAGGTCTAAACCTAGTTAGTCCTCCCTTCGATTCTTTGTTTTCATCTTTGTGCCTTCACAATGTTGCAACACCGATGTCATTATTACATGTTGTTTCTAATCAGGTGACGGTGCCTATCCATAGAATCCAAAATACAATGGGCCTCGTTTATGAGGCTGTGCGTCACTTTTACGCCGCCGGTGCGTCACTTTTTGTGGCCTAAAAAATGCGCCTTGTTGCGCCATATTTACAAAGTGACGCATCTAGGTAGATGCGTCATTTTGTAAACCCCTGCGCCACATTATACCTGCGCCAGGTATAATGTATGCAAGGGGGGGGCGTATTTACGCAAGAAAGGGTCATGGAAGTGACACAGTGAAATCTATGAGATTTCACTGCGCCACTTCTAGGACTCCAATGCGTCAAAATCTTACGCCTGCCTCACAGCAGGCGTAAGACTCATGCAAGACTTTTCACATGGGGCTTGCCCCATGTGAAAGGACACATTGCTGGAGTTGCGTCTCTTTTGTGACACACTCCAGCAATGCGTCACTTTTGCGCCTACAGATATGTCAGAAATACTGACGTATCTGTAACTCCTTGCGACATGATGCGTCATACTGTAAATATGAGGCATCATTGGTGTTGCAAGGAGGGCGCAATGAAAAGTGACGCATCGCTGTTTTCATGCAGCGATGCGTCACTTTTCATAAATGAGGCCCAATGAAGGGGATTGAGAGTTAAATTATTGGTCATACATATATACCCTCCCTAGAGACACATACAGAATTGTTATGAAATAGTGAGTGACCCTTTAAAGATATCTATTGAGCTGGGTGTTTTTTGGTAAAACCTCACCCACATATTCAAGTGGTGTCCCTCATCATCAGGGAGCTTGGGTATTACTTCTAACTCTGGAGCGCTGCTAAATTAGTGCCAAGCATATTTTGTGTTCAAGAATTGCTAAAGTGGTGATTGTAAATTATCTAAGAGACTTCACATTCGCTTTATTAGTGAGAATTCCTTGTTCAATATAAAAAGAGAGGTAAGTCGTGAGTTTGTTATAATGGCTCACATGTCATAGCATACGTGCCAACATGTTTCAGTCACTCACGTACCCATCAAGGGTCATAGGCTTTCATCAGGGCAGTGGACGTCAAACATGACCATTGGCGGTATGAGACAAATATATTTATGTGCAACCCACAACACGCATCACTCATGCTACTTGTGTTGTTATCCGATTGTGGGTGCATTCAGTTACCCAAACCCTCTGTAGTGTTGGAGAAACAGTAGTCAGGTGCAATGCAATAATTGATGAATGCTTGACTGGACTGTGGGTGCATTGGGTCATCTCTCTATGGCGCGATCATCTCCCTTAGGTGTGCTGTAAATTAAAAAACACATATTGCACTAGTTTCCATGGAAGATGGGCCGCTGTCTTCTCACCTGTGTTCATCATTAGGTTAAAAGTCCTGTAAGTTCATCCAAAAAATCCATACATTGAAGGTTTTAATACATGTAATTGAATGAATTGTAATGAAATGCAAATATGGTATTATGCATGGGAGTTTGAGGTCCTAGTCCTCATTTCTGCCGTGGTGTTCATAAGTAATTATTCACTGATTTAAATAGGCAAATTGTAGACATTTTACTACCCACAGAAAAAGGTTTGCATAAAATCAGTTGAAGTAAGGAACTATGCAATGCATTTATCACTGTCAGGTGTGCATTCCACAGAGAGGCTTTCTTGTCTCAATCCAATTAATCTTAAACACAGGTTATTTGCTCAATTGTGTTGAAGAAGCTTATTGTGGTCACAGAGAAGGAGGGCACTGACGTTTCACAGTAAATACAGTCACAGAAGCGAGGAAGAAAATATAATCCCCCAGTTTTTGGCTATAGGAAAGTATTTCACCTGCCTATGTTCGTAACTTGCAAAATCGTCCGTATTGGGGTGCTTGTAATCAGAAGACTACTTTGTAAACAATGCTGCCAATCATATGCTAGAAACAAGCAGCGGCAAGCCAAATAGGTCTGAGTTTAATGTGCTAACCGATGCACCAAACTGCTCACATTTTCAAACTCATCACCCCCCGCACCACAACACTAAACAACAAAACACTAGCATTCTGGGAAGGGGAGTTACAGAGACCACTAAACGAAGATGAAAGGGCCAGACTATGGATCTCAGCAACAACAAACAAGATAACTTCACAATTAGCCCAAACAAAATACTGGCTATTACACAGACTACACTGGACCCCAGCCAAGCTAGAAACAGTAGGAGCCAGCGAGAGCGGCACCTGCTGGAACTGCCACAAAGCAAGGGGGCACCTTGCTCACGTCCTATACGAATGCCCCAAGGTCAAGGTTTTCTGGCGCAAAGTTTACGAACTCATAGACACGCTTACAGGCTGCCACATACAACGCGGCCTACCAGGCATAACCATGGCCTTCCTGGCCACAGAGCTCGACTCCAAAGTGAATCGCGAACTAGTTGAGGTCTTGCTAACCGCAGCCACTAAAACAATTCTAGGTAACTGGAAAAACATGATTAAAACCACGTTCAAAAGTTGGTTCAACTGGGTAGCATTTCTGCGAGGGGCTGACAACATTACCGCCAACCACCACCCGGCGAATCACACGGCCAGAGGGGACATGTGGGTGGCCCTGGATGCCCACCTGGAACGATAACCCAACCCCCCCCACGCCCCCACCTTTCTCTCTCTCTCTTTTCTTCCTCTCTCGTGCTCCACCACAAGCCAGACATTATATTTTGGTCTAAGCAGTCAAGAATTGTGACAAACTGTTTGTATATGTCAAATTTATATTCAATAAGAATATTTTGAGATTAAAAATATAATCTTAATACTGTATCTCTGGAATGGGATTAGCTAGCTAGAATATAATTAAATATCTATGTTTCGTAGTTATTAAAAGCCCAATTCAATAGTGATGTTGGGGTTTTAATAAATTTTAAGGAAAAGTAACGTTTAGAAAGTTGCTTTCTCTGCCTAAAATTCCTCAAGGCTAATTTGCATTTGCTCTCAAACTTCTCCAAGCTACTGTTTAGCATTGGAATAGATGTGAAATGCCTCCCTGGAAGAAATAGGTTGACCTGAATGGTCACAGATAACTCCTCTGAACATCGAGTCATCTGGTAGCCATGCCAGAATATGATGGGTGGGGGCTGTGAGCATTTTTGTTGACCTTACAGTGTAAACTTCTTCTCAAGTGTCAAAGCCCGCGTGACAGGACTGCTGGTTTGCATATAACACTTGGGCACACACCAGAGATACTTCGGTTTTTACATATAACCCTGGGAGAACAGTTGAAAAGATGGAAAACAGGATTCCAAACAATTCTTGTGTATCTACTGTCTGGTTGTTGGGAAACCCCACTTCTGTTGTACCAGACAGCTGTCTCTGGGTTTCCCGAGGGTACAGTGGCTGCCCCAATTTGGATTTTAGTGATAGATGTAGGATGACACATGTTAAGCTCTCAGAGCCTAGGTTTAGTGTGGGGGAAGACTTCCCATTTGTAGAGTTAGCCCCGGGAACTTTTTACCCCAGTTCGTTAGAGGACGCCCAGGAGTCATACTAACTACTAGCTTGTGTCAGGTATAAATATGGCATCTCCAAGCACCCACTTAAGAAAACTCCTCGGAGGAAGAACAGAAGAGGACTGGACCTGCTGCCTATTACCCGAGAGGAGCCCTAAAGGTCTCGTCTGCTCCCTCTTATACCCAGGACAAAGAAGTCGACTCCAAGGATCATACAGCTGAACTCATATTCTAACTAAGTGGATTCAACAAGCTACAAGCTACAAGAGACTCTCCTGCAATTTCCAGCTGACCAGTGGCAATTGTGCCAGACCTTTCAGTTGGCCTCTGCCTGGCACCCTATGAGTCTCCCCGGGGGTTCTGAGGGCCTTAGAAGTGTACTCTTGTAGTGGTGTGGGACCTGAAGGTCTGAAGTCAGAAAGTAAAATCTTTGGCCAGGAAAAACTTGGTTAGAGCATCCAACCTTCGCTCCCTTGCGGTTAGCATCAAATTGCATTTAGGTCCCGGGCTACAATGCCTGTTGACTATCATTGGCACTTTATGCTTCTTGGTGCTATTCCTACTTTAAAATCTTAAAATTCATATCTCTTGTTTCCCTGATTCAGTTTTTGTCATTTTTATGTCATCTTTAAATTAAATTTAACTCAAATTTTCTAATTCAGTTTAGGATTTTTACTGTCAACTTTTTTTTTTTTTTAGGCACTGCATAAATACTTTAAATATTGCCCTAAATTAGACCTGTCTTCTCATATATGCAGCTACCAGGGGGTGGAGCACAGTTTTATTTAGTGACTTTTTTTAGGGTGAGGACTTGGAAATAATGTATAATTGCTTGATATCGGTGAAATAATCACCATTTTTTTAAAGATTGTTTTGCTTTCCTCTCTAATATAATAATTTTTAATGGTGTAAATATAATAATGGGGTAAGAATATGTGGAAGTGTTACCGCTGTATTCCATGTTAGATGACAGGACAGCAAGTCGAGTTATGGTAGTTCGGTTGGCAATGCTGGGTATTGGTGTGAATATAAAAATATTTGTATTTTATACTGTATTGATCATTTACAAAGTTTGATATGTATGAATGAGATTAAAATTGGAATGGGAAGTGGGACCTAGTTTCTTATTAAGGTTTTTTTTGTATTAGGATATATTAAGGCTACATGGGACAGGGGAAGACTGTCCGTGACTTTGTCACTCGGAAGGATTGTTATTGCTGAGCTATAATTACGTGAATGATACCTACAATAATTGGATCTTGGTAAGTGTGTGTATAAAATCAATGGGGTTAGCTATTAATTAAACAGATTTATAGGAAATATATATTTCAGTAAAATACCAGGTTTTACTGTGATTATATTTGTCAATGGAAAAGTGTCTGTGGTTGCCCATACTGAATAAGCAGTCCAGGGTGAGTGGTTTTATTAAGATAGCATGTTGAGCACGGCTTTTTGGTTGTCTTCAGATTAACACTCTGAGGCACTACTCTTCATTAAACCAAGGAATTGGTTCTGATTGTCTGGGACTCTTGTTATATGGAGAAATTGAAATAGAGTGGTTGTATCATTATAGAATATTGATTGATGAGGGGAATTAGGCTCTATCTTTTTGGCGTTTGGTACGTGCTCTGCACACTATGGGTGTTTCTATATCTTGGTTTCCGTTTCTTTTTCCCTTTTTTTTCCCTCTCTATTGGTGGAGGTTAGGCCTAACTCTGACTGATAGATGTGGAAGCTGGTAATTTGATTGTATATCTATTTGCTACAGCCCTGAGGAAGTCTTTGGAGATTGTCCTGTAGACGAAACACGTGTTGGCTGTGTCATCTGAGAGCGGAATTTGTATACAAACAAGTCTTCTTGAGAACGCAGGACACGAGGATAAAGACTATGGACTAACATCTGATGTCATGATTGTTTATGGACTTACATTTATGAATTTGATTATATAATACGAGTATATATTTTTCTATTGCTCAGGGAACCGTTTTTTTCTTCTTTTAGCAATTGCCCTTTGCAATTGTGAATTAACATCATGGGGTGGTGGTTGTTTGAGTTCCCTTTGATGCAGCTTTGGTGAATTTTGTCATAGATACTATAACCACTGGACTTTGCGCATCAGATACGTCACTGCCCACCAGTAGAAATTCACCCTAATAAGCATTGTGATTATTCCTTGATGTGAGTAGTCACCCACCACAAATAATAATCCAATTTCTTACACAGCATCTGATCAAATGAATGGTCTGCAGTTCACAAATAGAAAGGTTCTCAGCCCACAGTTGTTATTTTGCTTACAAGTATGTAAAGTTCATACTATGTGGTTAATGGCCCGGCTCTAGCGCATAGAATTTTCTGCTTTTCCTAGTTTTACCGCATATGTGGTTTTCACTCACAAATTGACAGCATTTTCTATTGTTAGTTCTAGTTGGCACTGAAAATGTTATGCTACCAGAATATTGTTTGCAAAAATAGTGTAGCCTAAATATCATGTTCCAAAATATAGTGAAGGTACAAATGGAAAGGTAAGTATAAGTTTACGATACTTAACTACAAATGTCTGTGTATATACACACACACACATATCCTCAAGGTACATGGATGTGGAGTTCAGAATATTACATCAATATTCACCTATATATGTGTATTTTTCTTCACAATATATTGGGCTGCAATGTTTGTCCCTCAATATTTTGCTCATGATATTCTGACATACAACCACTGAAAAGTGATGTGCTGTTTTCTTGTGGATCTAAAACAGGATGCATGGTAGCAATATATACTTTCTTTAAACGTCATCAAATGGCGTGAGTTACACTTGAAAAGTAGAAAAGTTTGAGAACTACTAGTTGGGGTATTTATAAGAAAAATTGGCTATTTGCAAACGAGATATGTCGCAACTTCTCTAATCCTGAAGCAAATGTAAAAAATACAATGACAGAGTACAGGTGGACTAATAAAATGTAAGCTTTTTTGTAGCAAGTGTATCCTGCTGCCTTTCTCACCTACCACAACATTTTTAACCATTTCCAGGTAGGTGGAGGCCTGCGGTGAGTGAAAATAGCTCTGGTCATTTGGGTGTTCCTTTAGTGTGCTAGACAGCCTGCTCCTATTCAGCCATTTTAATCTTTAAAACCATGCTTTCGAATGTCATCTTAAAAATGTCTGTGGGACCTTAAAATCTTATTTATTGATATTTTCAAACATTGCCAAAAGGGCATCAAAGTCTTGAGTCTTTACACCTAAATAGCTTCTGTTTGCAGCCTTAAAATTATCTGCCCTGCAACACACCGCAGTGCTTAATTTGTAAAATATTGAGTGCCAGGGCTCTGATCAGGAGGCCACTGCAACTTGCACCAGCCATCGCCTCTGTCATTGCTGCCAAAACAACTATTAACCATCTCTCTCGCATGTAAATGTGACAGTTTAGATTATTCCAGGTCCCCAAAGCTTAAGGAATGGCTGGGGAGGCAGGTATTAGCAATTTTAATGTATATTGCATTCCTAAACTATAGTTGTTCTGCTCATCTCGTAATTAGGTTCCGGTGCCAAGCACCGGAAACCAATTAAGTGCTGGTGCCCCAGCTCAAATTAAGCACTGCACTCTAGGCTATTATCAATGAACGTGCAAATAGGATGAAAGGGCGACACAGATGAGTCCCAGATCTGGTATAAGTCTTGGGCTTAATACAACCCCCACCTGTGCGGGTAAGAGCGGTGGATCAGTGGGGCCAGGTGCGTGGGGGGGGGGGGGGTGGATTACTACAAACAGCAACAAGGGTAAATTAATTAAATAATTAATTTTCTGTCCTGGTCGTTTGTTGAAACCCCACCCGGCCCCACTGCCTCAACGCTCTTACCTGCATGGGCAGCGGCTGGCTCAATACCATGGAGATTGGCCTAGCTTTCTAAAAGATTTGGCTCAGTCAAGATACGTTGTTTGCTGGGTAGTTTTGGAGCCATATTCTGTTGAAGTTAATGATCCTCATTTATGAGCCTCATTTTGAGATCTGCAGTAACTTGATCAGCTGTGTTTCACCCAACTACTTTGGCTTGTAAAGGTAACCAGATTGTCCAGGAGAAATAAAGATTTGTCAGTAGAACAGTAGGCGGAATTACAGATTCCGCAAAGAAATCCTCATTTTTGTAGGTACTCTCAAGGAACACCTCTTAAACCGTGGCTATCCCCTCACTCCCCGAAATCACTGATGGACCAGGTATTGGTAATTTGGGGGGTGGATGGAGAATACTGGGGCACTAAAGATGGGCCCTCTAAGAGAACATACCATCACCCTGACAGTGCTTATTTGCAGGTACCAACAGTTTTGTTTGGAAGCCCTGAGCAGGCACTATAGAATGTTGCCATGCAAATTACCAAGGCAGAGTAGTCCTAATTCAATCTCATGCCTTTTTTTACCAACCCCTGCCCTTTGTCTCACTGGTGCAGGTTCTTTTTCATCCCTGCTTTCTCTCTTTGTCAGGGTTGTTTTGTCTGTGTTTTCTCCTTCTTTTTGCCTTTGTGTGTTATTCTCTCTCTTGCACTGGGTGAAAATCTGATGAGGAAAAGTAAGTGCCGGCACCCAAGAAATGAGTGCCGGTGGGCCCCACCTGCACCCTTGAGTTCAAATTAAGCACCAGTCACACAACTTTACAATACCCAACTCTGTTCATTGTTGTCTGCCAGGACAAGACATCCAATCAGAAGAAAGAATTTTTGGCCCTTTTAATGGCTGTCGTGTGTTGAAAGTTTTTCAGGCCTTGTCAGATCTATGGCGGCGTTGACTATGCTCCCTCCAATGACAGGCACTCTATACAGACCGCGCGCCAGAGTGCAATTTACATTCTCGTATTTCCCTTATTACTGCCCTTGCGTTGGCTCTACACTGACTTAAGGCTTTGATCACACACGGCTCTTTCCTCTGGCCTTGTAGGGAGGCATTCTGTTGTCCCTGGGGGATGTTTCCTTCCTTGTTTGGTAGGAGTAAAGCTCCATTTCGAAATGCAGTTGTCTCACGTCTCACTGTGAGCTACTCACATTAACAGACAGATCTGTATCTGGAAATATATATATATATATATATATATATATATATATATATATATATATATATATATATATATATATATATATATATATATATATATATATATATATATATATATATATATATATATATACATATTGAGACTCTGCTCTACCCTGGGCCGACCTAATCAAAATGCAAACAAGCCGCAAGATAATTGGAGAAACACAGACTATTCTTGTGTTTGAATTTCACAAGCACTTTATTGGAGTAGGGGGAAGAGGGGGAGGGCCACAGTTTTAGATACATTTGAATACACCTGATTCAACCCATTTGTGATGTGTATGCCATGGCCAAATATTAAAAAATCATACTGCTGCTCTGTCTCCTCTTGAGCACATTTTATTGTGTGAAGTACAATGTAGTCGTATGTTCTAAACTGTGCTGATATCTAGGGCGGCGTATTCCAAGCTCCTCACCCACACACACAAAGCACTCCACAACGCCGGACCAGCCTACCTGAACAGCAGACTCAGCTTCCACACCCCCACCCGCCAGCTCCGCTCCGCGAGCCTCGCCCCCGCCGCTGTCCCCCGCATCCAACGAACGACCTCCGGCGGCAGATCCTTCTCCTACCTCGCCGCCAAGACCTTGAACACCCTCCCTACCCACATACGGCAGACCCAAGACCTACTCGCCTTCAGAAGACTCCTCAAGACCTGGCTCTTCGAGCAGTAGCAGCACCCCCCTCTCCCCTTGGGACCCTCACGGGTAAGTAGCGCGCTTTCAAGTACTTTGATTGATTGCTTGCACTAGTGACAGCAATTTTGCGTCAGAAGTTGCACCTAATGATCGGTAGAAAAGTCCATCGTCTCTGACCCTAGGAGCAAGATTGTCATATGCATCGAGAGCAAATTGCTTTTTACAATAATTGGTGACTATAATTTTGTGGTGTGAAATTGCTTAGTAATTAGTGCATAATTGCTTATTTACAGGTGCAAAGCATGACATTGGCTCCTCTTTGTCTGTTGGGTTTAGACAATAAGTGGTTTGTAAGAGGCACACTTGAAACACCTGACATCAGATCAGTGGCGTAACACAAATGACGCCCCCCACCCCTTCTGCAGAATGTGATGATGGGCCCCTGACCCTCGCATATCTCACTGATTTCATTGACCTTGGGCTCAAGGGGTCCCACTCTAAGGGGCAGCACTGCGACGCTGGGGATGCAGGGACCTGCGTTACGCCTGTGGTCAGATGACGTCACTTACACTGTTGTCTGTCAAATTTGCATTGTTTACACCTGCTGACTACAACAACATTAAGGGCCACATGTATCTAACAATTTTGTATTTGCAAACGGTGCGAATCGTTAATGAAAAATTTCCTAGCTATCGTAAATAAACTTTTTTATTTCTGGGGTGCTTCAGTGGGGCATTAGGCCCCCGGGGCACCCCAGGCTTTGTATTACCTAATTTGCGATTACCAATTAGGTCATTGCAAATTAGCTAATGCAAAACCATTCTCACCTATGGGCCTTGGCCTATAGGAACGAATGAAGTAGTATTACCTAATAGCGATTTCCTATTTACCAAATCGCTATTTGGTAATATTAAGGAATTACTAAATCTTTTGGTGATTCCTTACATACATAGGATTTTGTGATTACCAAATAGCGATTCGGTAAAAATCTCTATTTGGAAAACGCAAAATGCTTTCTTTTGATACATGTGCCCTTTAATCATCAACACCAATGCTTTTCAGAGCACCAGTTAAGGACACATTAATTTACGGGGTGACTAAGTGATTTGCCCAGAATCACAGGATGTTAAGCCGACGCCAAGATTCAAACCTGGTTCCCCATCTCCTTGTCTGTTGTTCTAGCCATTACCCCAGATCCCCTCCCTCTTTCATGGTTAGTGGTTTGTTCTGTTTTGGGCGGCGCTAACAGGAGAAAGGAGCCGGTGCAAGCTGCCTCCTGAGGAGAGCTCCGGCTCATTTTTTTTTTACAAATTAACCATTGATCTCAACTAGTCTTCTGAATTTAATCAATCCCGTATTTTTTAATAAAAAGTATCATGAGCCTCTAACAGTCCAGATGCTCACAATCCGTGTTATGGCTATCAGGTATCACATGCCCACTGTATCAAAATTCTCAGCAATCTCTTTTACATTTTCAGAATCCATTAATGTGGCTATTCAACTTGTGCCACAATGATACTTGGTCCACATAATTGGCACAAGTTTCAAACACAATGTATTTGGTTGATGTAAGGGGTTCAACCTGGCCCCAAAGCAGTTCCCAGCTACCAAACTACAAGTGGGCCGCATAACCAAATCAGATAGCTAACAAAATGACCCACATTTGCAGTTTTGACTTGTAAAGACACATTTTGTAGGTGTTTTGCAAGGTTTAAGAGACTGCTGGCATTTGTGCTGTAGTCAATGACTGGGGGTAATATCATGGAAATCAAAACTAAAAACCGGCCCACCAGACAATACAACAGGCGGGAAACATCCTTTACAACCAACTTTTACTCCGCACTACCATTACGAAGCAGCTATTACAAAGCAAGTCGTTACAACGACTTGCGCTGGAGGGCGCTGTAGGATAGGGAATAGTTTAATTTTCTATCCAACACCTTCCCTACTATCCACGGGGACTGGAGTTGGAATAGAAAATTAAACTATTCCACTATCCAGCGCCCCCCAACGCAAGTCGTTGTAATGACTTGCGTTGTAATGGCATGTGGAGTAAAAGCATGCGTTGTGATGGCATACATCCCAACAGGCACACAAACAGCAAAAAAACAGACTGTACACTGACCTGTCAGATCAGCCTTTCAGGCACTCCTAGACTGTCCTATTGGCCAGTTCCACCCTGGCTCATGCAATGTAATCCTGGTGTCACCCAGAGAACAAGCCAGGGGTACTTGCGGTGAGACGGCGTCCACACACTATTTTCACTGGGTGAACGCCATCCACCCTGCCAAGAAACTGGGCCCCATTGAAATATGCTGAACTCGTCCCAGTGTAATTTCCCGACACAAGGGCACATTAAGCAGCACCTGCACATTGTCTGCTTTCCTAGCAGCAACGTGCAGGTGGCGAGGGGGCTTCGTTATTTAAAATTGGAGCTGGGCCCAAAACAAAGGCCGCAGTTAAGGAGCCATCAAGCCTCCTTTTGTTCGGGTATCCTGGCTGGGAGCTCTCTGGAGCCTTAGACCTTGATGCAAATGTAATGGAGGGGAAACAAAGGCACACAGCTTGTCATCACTTCACAAATATTTATGGGAAGCATGTATTTGATTTTGTTCAGTCCCAGTACATGACATATGAATACACTGAAAGAATGTTAGATTTGTTGGTCTGTCCCAGTAATTACACAAATAACAATTTAAATATCACTATTTTTTTTTATTTCTTTTATAGCGCTACTCATCCTAATTCAGGGTGTCAGAGCGGTTTACAACATACATTCAAATTATACATTGACAGTAAATCATATGTGTGTGTAAATCAATGAGAAGGGTGTGTTACATTAGACAATTAGTCGTATAAGACAATGCGTAGGAGTGACACATCTTTCAGAGCTCACTGTGCTATATTAGAAGGATTACAATTTATGAACTGCAAGTAACAAAAGAATCGCTCTTTTAAAAGCAGTAACCCACTTACCTAGCTGCCTAAAATAGAAATCTGTCATCTGCGTGTTAGATGACGTTCTTTGCAGGAGACACCTTAACCCTCTATTCAACTTTGGTTCAACCCGAGGACTAAATAAAGCACAGATCTCTCCAGCAAATGTGTTAACCTCCAGAGTTATCTTACAATTATTATTGTTCCCTGAGATTTACTGGGAACACAAAGAACTCTGTAGCCGGCGCCTTAACCCCATAAGATATTTAAATATAATTGAGGCACAGATTTTGCGACAGGGTTAGATCTTTTTTTTTTTGGTTCAACCCAACACAAACATTTCAGAGGTTAAATCCTGTAATATACTCAAATGTATTCATCATAGACCTGCTAAATATATGCATAAGGTGTTGAGATCTGATGTCTACTCTTGTTATGTCACTTCCCGTGGTGCCGAGCAGTTATGTCATGCGCTGTTATGTAACGTGCCATAATGTCACTTGCATACTGCCTAACTTGGTTAGTCTCCCCAATTCTTTTTTAGGACGTGTGTCCTGGTGTCACCAGACACAACCTTAGTACAAGCAGCTTCCTGAACAAGCCTATTTGCATCATGTCAGTGTCGATTAGTGAAACATGCATTGACCGATGGTTATAACAAGGGCTGAGCACTGAATAAGGATAGATGACATTTAGAAGACCTCTTCAGATTTTTGCTGTTGGTGTAAAGGGAGCTAAAAGAAGGGACAAGAAAATTAAGGGGTCATTAGGGATCTAAATGCAATTAAGATTTTTTGTTTGAGACTGTTATTTAATGTTGCAATAAATGTTTGTGAGAAAGTAAAAGCTGCACAGTGCTAAATTTGAGCCGGTGGTTGACGAAGGGATTGGTGGTGGGGGGGAGGGGCGGGGGGGGGGGGACACCAGCACTCATTTTTGGGGACTAGCACTTATCTTTCTGCATCACACATTTCCAGGGAGCAAAATTAAAAAAAATTAAAAATGCAAAAAGACGGAGGAAGAGAAAGACTGGAAAAAGTCACAATTGGAGGAAAAAAGGAACATGCAGGCTTCACATAAACAGGCAAGGAGTGTCTGGTAGTGGATTAAAGAGGAGTGAAGTAGAGTAAGGACTACGCAGCCTTGGCGTTCAGCGTGGTGACATTTAATTGCACAGGCCGGGGGCTTCTTAGCAGAGCTTTGGGCACCAGCACTCATGTTTTTTATAAGCACTGTAAAGGCAGCATGCTTCTTTTCTATGTTAAATATTGCAATATGAATGAAAAGCCTAAGGATCTGGTTCTTTTATAGGAAGTGACCTTCCAAAGAAAACATTGCTCACTTGATATCATGTGGTCACTCTTGTTTAGACTCCCTTCTTGCCCCCTCAATAGCATCTTCTCCTTCTCGTTCTCCCTTCCATTCTTTGTTCTTTCTTTCTTTCTTGATAGATATATCTCTTTTTTCCCCCACTCACTCCCACTTTATCTATTTTTCTCACCTTTAACTCTCTTTCGTTCTCGTTATCTCTCTCTCATTCCTGCTCTCTTTCTCTTCCACCTTTTTCCCTACCTATATAGGTGGGCCTACATGGCATCTGCCAATTTATGGCAGACAACCAGGGGCATATTTTGTGTGTGAATAGTACAGCAGGTGCATTGGCTCCAGGGCCTGGGCTGTGAGGGCCACTCTGAACCCCAGGTATGACTGTTTTCAACTAGCCTACAGGGGTTTGGGTGAGCGCATTTTCCATGCTTGCTCCAGAGTCCATTGCACCCATACCTCATCACTGCAGATGCCCAGTTTTTCTGTGCCTCTCCCGTGCCAGGGCACTAGTCTACTCCTGCCCTGCTCGGTAGGGTACTGAGCTAAGGTGACCAGGAGTCGTGGGTTTGCCAGGGCAGTCCCAGTTTTTCACCAACTATCCCGGCAGATTTCAGAAAATTTGAATCATGTCCCGGTTTTTAGAGGGAGTCGACTGAAAACAGTGAGAGGCAATTTTTTAGGTGTTCTAAAGCTGAACTAGATAGCAGCTGTTATAAGTAAGCAATTTAATTATCAGGAATGATGCTGGTTTTAAAAATTAAATTTTATTTTCTTAGTGCCTCTATTGTGCCCCTTTGTTGATGAGAGCTGTCCTTCTGCGCCGCTCTGTTGATGTAAAATTGTAGTCCTTCTTCTATTTTTGCAAAATGTCCCGGTTTTCGGTTCTCGAGATCTGGTCACCCTATACTGAGCTAATCTTCTCAGCGCTCTTGCCTGCATCTGTGAGCGCGACGTGGCCTGATTTTTCAGGTTTCGAAACTACCCATTAGCATAACTGATGTCATCGCATTACCTTTGTCCCATTGATAACATCACGGGTAATGACACGCGGCATGTGACCCAGATGACTTCATGGGAAGCATGACATGACATAAATAAATAGATGAGTGACCTTTGTACTGTGTGACCAACCTTAACCTCCTTTGCATGATCAAACATACCAGTTCTGCCAGTGCAGCGTTGTCTGTTGGAAACTCCCTCAGCTGCTGCAAGGCATGAAGTCAAAAATCAATTGTGGCTTTCAGAAAGTTTGTAAGTTATTTACCTGCTGAGGGAGCGGGCTATGAGATTTCCATCCGGTAGTCCAGCAAATACATTTCCTTATGCATCCCATACTTAGGCTGTAGCAGTTCATTCTCGGTTATGGCACATACATTTTTTTTAAAAGGGTCCATAAGATGAATATTCAGATTGACAGTGGTTTCGTTTTATTTTACATTTGGTAGCACGTGGTCCTGCTCGAATAGACAACAGCAAAAAAATCAGGGAAAGAGCTGGACACATACATTATTAATGAACAAAGGGAAGCAGGCAGGACAGATAAAAAGCATCATTTCAAAACATGGACATGAATGTAAAGCAACTTGGCATAACATCTGGAAATGGGTGGGTGTAAGAAAACCAGGAATGCAATAAAAATACAAAAACTCGTCTTGGCAAGGGTTTAGAAAAAAGGGACAAGGTTATGGAAAGGCAACGGTTAATTATGTGAAAGGTTTGGCAATTCAACAACTCAGGGTGACTGGTATCTTTACACTTGTGGTCTTCAGAGAGCGTGATATGACTAGGGCTGGGTGTAGTTCGCGAAGTAGCAATACGTGTAGCACTACGCGAACTGCGTAGTACCCTGTTTGCACTGTGCAAGATGCCGTTTTCAATGATTGCACAGTGTGGACAAGCATCCGGCACTGTGCAATCATTGAAAACGGCATCTTGCACAGTGCGAGCTGTAGTTTTCTACGGCTCGAGTCGATTTTTACTCGAGCGTCAGCTTTCTCAACGCGGACTGGTAGTTTCTCATCGCGAGCGGTCGCGAGCATACGCGACCACTCGCAATGAGAAACCTGACCTTCCCGCGTTGAGAATCTCGCCGGGAGGTTTATTTTCCACGCTCGAGATCAGCAACTTGATTTTGCTGATCGCGAACGAGTAAAAAGTCTCACCGGCATGTCATTTTGCTTGCTTGCAGTCGCCAACTTGACGTTGCGGACCGCGAGCAAGCAAAAAATGACCGATGCGCTACGCTACGCTACGCATGTTTGCACTGTGCTACGTGCCGTTCACGTAGTGCGAAGTAGGGCAAACTTTGCAAACTACGCGAGCGTAGGGTAGTGCTTTGCCCAGGGTTAGATATGACATGAATGTTATTCAAGCAAATCTTCTCTCAGCCTTATATTTCCGGCTACAGAGTCTGAGTAATCGAAGGAACATAATTTAAGAGACATGTAGGAACTCCTTGCAAAATGTCCTTCTGGCCACTTAAGAGGGGCTCAGAGAGCTCGGGAATGGTATGGAGTTTTGTTTATTTGGCAGGGGGACTCTAACTTTCGGGGGCATGCCAAATGCACTCAGGCCAACCATAGAGCTGCGGGGGATACAACAAGCATACCATTGGATTTAAATATCTCCAAACCCGCTGGATAGATCTGAAATCAGTCTACAGGGACTTGTGCCTCTTCGACCCCAGCCACATCAAGGCTAGGAAGGAGATCGGAGCTCGGACAAAGTTCTGCTGTGTTTTTTTTCAAGAGGACAGTGTGGGACACAGTCAGATGGGCTAAACTCACCCCTTGGTCCTTGCAGCATTGATCACAACCCTTTGGACTTCCTACACAGCTGTGGTCTCCTCTCCTCTTTCCCATTTCTGCCCCAACAAGGTTTGAAACCACTTAGTCAGAGGCCTGCTGGACTGAGGACTCTATAAAGTAGGCTCTCCTCTGTAGGATGAAGTCCTGAAATTCACTGTATTCAGCAGGCAGGTCCTTGATCTTAAGTAGTTTGTAGCTCTTCTTGCAGGGGTCTTGACCTCGGTTTGACCTCAACCTGAACAGCTGGTGAATATCTAAGAATATTTTGATCCTTGTTTTCTTACTCACACTTTTATGTGGGACCTGGCACAGGTCAATGTGAATTTTTGCTTATATGGACGGATGGATGTCGTAGTTCTATAGCACAAACCTGGCCACAAAGCAGCAGAGCACTGTACATGGTCAAAGACAAGCATAAAGCCAACAAGTGTGAGGTAGCTGTTAATGCATTGAGATGCAGTGTTCTTTAAAGAGGTGTACCTTCATCTCTTTTCTAAATTGGAGAAGCTTTGGAGTGATCATGATGTGTACAGGGATTTTGTTCCAGATCCTGTGCGCATAGATGGAAAAGGCCTGCTGCCTTGCTTTTATTTTGTACAGGTCCTAATTTGCATTCTGATGGTGTCCTGGCAGTGGGAGTTCCAAGACTCACCAGACATAGTGAGCATGTCTATAAGATAAGAGGGTCTTCTGGTTGTGATGGCTTTGTAAATGCTGGAGCTGGTTTTGAAGATAGTACAAGTTGCAGAGGGTAGCTAATGGAGTTCAATTAGGATAAGGGTCATGTGATCATATTTCTTGAGGTCCTGGATGAGACATGCTGCGGAGTGTAGGAGCTCCTTATGGTGTGAAAATGTGGAGTCTGGGAGGCATGGCGTCCTTCCAGACGTGGGAGTATGAGGGCTTGAACAGCAGTACTTAAGTTGTTTTCTGGAAAAAACAATTTCACTTTCTTTAGACGTGAGGGCTGGTACCAGGCAGTCTTTTTTGTATATGTGTTCCTTGAGGGTGAGGTTGCTGTCCAGACTGTATCCAAGTGACTGGGAATTCAGTGAAAGATGGATTAAGAAGTAGTCAATGTTAATGTCATTGATCCAGGTTTATACTACTTCCTGTTTGTTGATCTTGGTGACTAACTGGAATTTTGTCATGGTCTCGGACATCCAGGTATGGTGATGTGCAAGCAGTCTTTGAGGCTTCGGATGTCTGAAGGCCTGGAGACTTTCAAGTTGAGTTGTGTATCATCAGCACATGGGTGAACCTTGAGGCAGGTATGTGTGAGTAGAGCACCAAGCAGCTCCATGTGGAGGATGAAGATGACAATGGGCAGTATGGAACCCTGGGGGAGCCTGCGGATGACAGGGATCATTTATCTTTAGCTTGCTTACCCCAATATTACTTCCAAGATCACCTCTCTTTTGTGGGCTGTATCTGGATTTTAACTTGGTGTATTAGACACAGGTGGTCCCAGCCATATTCTTTGATCTGCAGATTCAGGAGGAAGAAGGCTTGGAGTAAGGTGTATCCTGTCAGGAGATGAGAAATCAAGGCACATAACCCTCGCATGTGCCCATTCCGCGGTGACCTCTTCATACATACTTACCGGCCCCCGCACTCTGCTTGTCTGCCAATGGTGGGAAATAATAACAGCCAACAATAACTGGTATTAGTAGTGGTCGTTGTTGGCCGCAGTTTATTAATAACCAAAGACATATTAATAACACAAACTGGTTTCAAGCTATCTTCCATTTTACGAACATTAAACATCCATCATAATTGCCATATACAAATTATGACACCTTCCTGTGATAACAGGTGTCAGTCTTTTTATGCCCTCCTTAGTTCGAAAATGGGGCTTGTACCCAAACCAGTTTGTTGCCAGTCTATTGGTGCTCCAGTGGTTGGTTGCCCACGCTCTTTGCGTGTTGCGGAGGGGAGCTTTCCTGTCGGGAGTAAGGTCCCCAGCTCGCTACCATTTGCGCCCTGCCGTCCGGCCGGGTCTGGGCCGCGAGTGCCGTCTCCTCTTGTTACTCCCCTCCTTTATGCCGCCACGTCACCCTGCCGCGCGGCATCCCAAAGTGAGTGGCCATCCTCTTACACACCGCCCGCCGGTGTGTTTTCTTAGCCAACCAGTGTAGGATTTCCGCTAACGCCCGTTCCTCTATCCTGCACTGCGACTTTGCTGCTCTTTAGGTGTGGGTGGGTGGGCTTCAGTCGTTGTTGTTGTCGCGCCGATCTCCCAGCTCCTCGAAGATGTTATGCATCTTGCTGGGCGGCGGCGTCGCTTAAATCCTCCTGGGCCCTCTCTGCGGGCCCAGGTGAGACCCCCTGATTGGGGGGTTCAAATAACGCCAGGTTGACCATTGGGCGCCCTTTGGGGGCGCTCAGGTCAACAGGTCACTTCGGGTCGGGTGGCTGGTGCGCACCCCGCTTCCGCTGGTTCCTGGGCGCATCAAAGCGCCCAGAACCAGTTTACCCTCGCTCTTGGCACCACGAGGGTTATGGCGCCGGCCTTCAAGCCTCCCCCACCCTACGGGCGGATGCGGCGGCCTCTGCAATAACCCTCGCATGTGCCCATTCCGCGGTGACCTCTTCATACATACTTACCGGCCCCCGCACTCTGCTTGTCTGCCAATGGTGGGAAATAATAACAGCCAACAATAACTGGTATTAGTAGTGGTCGTTGTTGGCCGCAGTTTATTAATAACCAAAGACATATTAATAACACAAACTGGTTTCAAGCTATCTTCCATTTTACGAACATTAAACATCCATCATAATTGCCATATACAAATTATGACACCTTCCTGTGATAACAGGTGTCAGTCTTTTTATGCCCTCCTTAGTTCGAAAATGGGGCTTGTACCCAAACCAGTTTGTTGCCAGTCTATTGGTGCTCCAGTGGTTGGTTGCCCACGCTCTTTGCGTGTTGCGGAGGGGAGCTTTCCTGTCGGGAGTTAGGTCCCCAGCTCGCTACCATTTGCGCCCTGCCGTCCGGCCGGGTCTGGGCCGCGAGTGCCGTCTCCTCTTGTTACTCCCCTCCTTTATGCCGCCACGTCACCCTGCTGTGCGGCATCCCAAAGTGAGTGGCCATCCTCTTACACACCGCCCGCCGGTGTGTTTTCTTAGCCAACCAGTGTAGGATTTCCGCCACGCCGCAGGGAGGCTCACGTCTTACTGCGGCTCCCCCCCCTGCACCTGGTTCGTGGCTCCCACCTCTTTCCATCCTTGTGTATAACTTTTATCTCCTTTTTTTTTTTCTTTCTTTTTTTTAATTGCAACCTGCGAGTGTCATTGCACTCCACAAGTTATCCCAAAACACCTCCATCCCCTTTTCGGAGAGGTGTACCCCATCTTGCCCGTATAGTTCTGGGCGACCCGGGTGGATGAGGCCGTGCCGGATTGATTCCAGGCCATTGGCGAGGCAGAACTTGTGCATCGCCACATTTAATTTTCTCCTTGCGTTATCGACGGCCTTGTTGGAATCGGCACCTCTCCAATACTTCCTGCTGATCATCTCAGACCAGACTATCGTTGTGGGACCCAGCCACGCTGCCGTCTTGGTGAGATCTTTTTGGATGGCCTGCCCGACTGCTTTTCGCCCCAGCCGGGTCAGGTCGTTGCCCCCAAGGTGGATGATCAGGACGTCGGGCAACCAGGCCGAACCTGCCATGAGGCCGTCCAGCGTCGGCAGAAGCTGCTCCCATCTCATACCGGGCTGCCCTATCCAGCGGATGCACGTCGACTTGGGCCTGCTTATGTTGTGGCCCCCTCTTCGCCACCAAGACTCCATTCGGGACACAAATGAATGTCCCACCACCCAGACGATCAGCGGGCGTCCCCCTGTCGAGAGAAAGCATTCTGTTAGGTGGCCTTCTGCGCACCGTGTGTAGTTCCGAGGAGGGGATTGTCACCCTGCCGTGCGGCATCCCAAAGTGAGCACCTCTACCTCCCCCTCCCTCGTGGCTTTCTCTCCCCCTTTTTCTTTTTTTTTTTTATTCTCCTTTTTTTTTTTTTTTTATATCAGGTGGGGGCGTATGTACGATTTGTACGCCTTGGAGCGCCATCTTCCCACCGCCTGGATCCTGTCCTCAGGCATGCCATGCTGCGCTGCCGAGGTCGCTGCGCCGATCCTGAATGAGTGCGAGGCAAACGATGCCGCACGATACCCGGCTTGACCAAGGCCTTGGCGCATTATAGCTGTGAACTGGAACTTACTCAGGTTTTTTCCATCCTTATGTATAAAGAGAGGACCCTCTCCCGCCGGTCGGGCCCCCATGTACTTAAACAGCCAGCATACCGCACAGAGCCCAGCCTCTGGGATGCATTGGAGACGTATCGTCGTCCCCTTCCTTGCCCTGTCCGTTTTGGACTGCCTCAGCGTTAATTCCACCGCTTTAGCCATTGGTTTAATGTCTCTTGCCTGCAGGCATTGCTGCGCTGGGCCTGACTTGCTGGGCGCCACTAACTCGCTGATTCGGAATGCTCCGAAGAAGGCCGTGGTGAAAGCCGCCCTAAACAGCAGCAGCTCATATTTGTCTGATATTAGACTCGTGAGGGCTCCTAGGAGCTGCCCCAGCTTGGCGAAATCGATGGGACGCCTGTCGTCCTTCTTTCTGCCCTCAACCTTTCTCCAGCCTTTTAGGGCCGCCTTTAAATAGGCCGAGGTAGTTGGGTCCTCGCCTGTATAGAGCCTGGCGAAATGGACGATGGCGGACAAATGTGCCTGTGCCCATGATCTCGTTTTCTTCGAGTCCAATGCCCATTGTATGAATTTCTCCACTGCTGTGCGATTTTTCGCCCCGTCTTCCAGCGATTTTAGACCCCCAACACTCATTACCGTGTTTGCGTAAGTCCTGTATCGTCTGTTAGCCTCCTTGGTAAGTGACTGCCCTACCAGCCAGGATAAGTCTACTCCTCCAGGTCCCAGAGGGACTGTGGAATGGGGGTCATCTCCCTGTCTGCCCCGGGCACCAGCTCTCTGAACCGCTTCATCTGGGCCCGGGAGAGTGCATCTGCTGCCGAGTTCTCTGACCCCGGCACGTGGCGTGCCTTCAGCTCCAGGTTCCCCTCCAGCTGCAATTTAATTAACCGTTGCATTAGCCTTAGTATGTCAGGGCATCTCGCTGCGCCTCTGTTAATGGCCTGTACTACTCCCATGTTATCTGACCACAGCGTGAGTTTCAAATTCCTTATCTCCTTTCTCCAAACGGTCAGTGCTACGATTATCGGGAACAGCTCGAGAAACGTGATGTTCCTAGTGAGCCCCTGCGCATGCCACTCCTCAGGCCACTGGCTGGCACACCAACTGTTTCCGAGGACCGCGCCGAAACCCCGGCTTCCGGCCGCGTCCGTGTAAAGAGCTATCTGTTCGGCCGTTACCCACCCCTCTCTCCACATTCGCACCCCATTGAAATCCTGTAGGAACTCGTCCCACACCAGCAGGTCCTGTTTCACGCCTGCACTCAGTCTGATGTGGTGGTGCTTGTGGGTGACGCCGGCCGTTAGCCCTGTTAGGCGCCTCGAAAATACCCTGGCGGGCGGGATAACCCGAGCCGCGAAGTTAAGTTTACCAATCATTCCCTGGATCTCCCTCAGGGTGGCTTTCTTCCGACCCCGCAGCTTCGCTACTTCCCTGCGGAAATCTTTCACCTTGTCTGGAGGCAGCCTGGCCGTTCCTGCTACGGAATCTAGTTCTATGCCCAGAAACGTAAGCCTCGTGGTCGGGGTTGTCGTTTTTTCCCTTGCAAGGGGGACCCCCAGGGACCTGGCTAGGTCCTCGAAGGCCGCCAAGGTGCTCGCGCAAACTGGGGAACCTGCTGGGCCTGTGAATAGGAAATCGTCTAGGTAGTGCAGTTTTCCCCCTTTCTGGTGTTGATCGTGCAGCGCCCATTCCAAGAAAGTGGCGAACTGCTCGAAATATGCGCATGATATCGCGCAGCCCATGGGCATGGCTTTGTCAACAAACACCTCCTGGCCCCATTGGAAACCCAGTAAGTGGAAACTGGAAGGGTTGACCGGCAATAGGCGGAACGCCGATTCAATATCCGCTTTCGCCATAAGGGCCCCTATACCTGCCGCCTTCACTAGTTCAATTGCGTCATCGACCGACGCGTAGCCCACCGAACAAGCCTCGGGGTCGATACCGTCGTTCACTGATAAGCCTTCCAGAAACGAAAGGTGATGTATCAGCCTGAATTGTCCTTCTTCTTTCTTGGGAACTACGCCTAGCGGTGAGATGACTATGCCCTTTTGTGCTTTCTTTGGGAGGGGGCCCTCAACTCTGCCCAGGTTCAGTTCCTTTTCTATCTTGGCGTTAACCACTTCGGGGTGTAACCTCGCTGACTTCAAATTACTCGCCCCCGCCGAAGGGAGCGGGCCTCGGAATGGGATAACAAAGCCTTGCTCGAAGCCCTCAACTAATAACTTGGCGTCATCTTTGTTCGGGTATTTGTTCGCCAATCTGCGCAGCCGTTGTGTATCTATCGGGGATCTGGCCAGCTGGCACTTACTAACGTCCACCAGTTCCCCCCTTTTTTCTGCGTTGTGGCTAACGCTTCTTGCTCTTTTCTCTCTTTTCCTTTTTCGATTTGTGTTTGGTACCCCTGCACGCCGATGATGCGTGTTTACCTCCGCAGCTGGCGCATGCGTGTTGAAACTTACAAGCGGACCCCCATGAGCAGTCCCCTGCTTCGTATCTCCAACAGATTGCCCTAGTTGCAGTTGGGGAGTGCGCTCTCCCGCTCGACCGCCTCTGCTAATTACCGCTCTTCCCCTTTTGGTACGAGCTCCGAAAGGGCTGGTCGCTTTTCCCTGCCCAGGACCTAGCTTCTTTAGCCGTAAGCATCTTGTGGATGAAACCTGATACATCCTCCTCGTTCCATTCCATTTCGGGGTGCCTCTGCATTTTTAATCTAAACCCTTTGTCGTATTCTAACCAGGCATCCCCAGGGAATTGCCTCTGTGCTAGATGTATGTTGGCCTCGTATAGCCACAAGTCAGCGGCGCAATGGGGGAACCTCTCAACTATTATGCATGCCATGATTCTGAACGCATCTAGCCAATTTTCGAAATTGCGCTCTTTTCTGGCTCCGCGCCTTTCTCTCCTGTCCTCCTCTTTCCTGTCGCACGTGGTTAGATCGAGCCCTTCTAACTGAATTTCTAGCAGTGAAAATATGTCTATGAATTCCTTGCGCCATATCCTCTCCTTTACCGCAAGCGGGATGAGACATGCCAAGCCGGTGGCCTTCGTGGTCAGGGACGCTGGACCCGGGGATGGCCTGATGTAATGGTCATTGACTACTCCGCTCGGAGGTGGGCTTCCCGAAACGGGGCCGTACCCCCAGCCGGGTAGCGGGGAAATCTGTTCACCTTGGGCGGACAAGCTTACCTGCTCCTGCACTCTTGTTTGTCGAGCCCACCCCGGATCGACCATATGCCACGTGAGCCCTGCCGCTTCCTCTGTGCGCTGTTCCCTAGGCCTTGCCACTCCTTGCCCTGTGCCATTAAGTAACCCCGGCGCCAGCGATTTTAAACATTCCTTTACGATGTCGCTAATATGCTCACCCGTTTTCTTTTTGCTGGTCGTTTCGCCCTGGTCGATGTCTTCCGGCCTCGCCGGCAGGGGTTTCTGCCGTACTTTCCTCGGGGGGTTCCTCTTGGATGATCTCTTCATCGGCATGTTCTTCGGTTTCTTCGGTGCGGATGGCCCTGGTTCTTCGTCCGCCTGTTCCGCCGGTCTGTTCTCTTTCCCTTTGCCCAAGTGAGGGTGAAGCCAGTCGTCGCCGTGGATGGCCGCTAACTCGCGGATCTTCTTCAGTACCTCTGACCTCTCGTCTGGCTGACCCTCCGACATGTTGTGATCGCCTGCGCACTTTGAGTGGCTCTCTGGTTCGTCTGCGTCAGACCGCTGGCTGGGGCACAGCTAACTGCGTGTGCCTACCCCCGGGCTCTGAGCTTGCTGCCGCTTTTACCTGTTGGTCGCTTCGGTGGAGCTGGCACGGCGCGCCGTACTCAACGAGTCGTCTTCAGGGACGAGACCAGCGTCCTTCAACCGTGGCCTCACTTTCTTTAGCTTCGTCCTTCGCCGCGTCGCCTCTCCTTCAGTCGTTGTTGTTGTCGCGCCGATCTCCCAGCTCCTCGAAGATGTTGTGCATCTTGCTGGGCGGCGGCGTCGCTTAAATCCTCCTGGGCCCTCTCTGCGGGCCCAGGTGAGACCCCCTGATTGGGGGGTTCAAATAACGCCAGGTTGACCATTGGGCGCCCTTTGGGGGTGCTCAGGTCAACAGGTCACTTCCGGTCGGGTGGCTGGTGCGCACCCCGCTTCCGCTGGTTCCTGGGCGCATCAAAGCGCCCAGAACCAGTTTACTCTCGCTCTTGGCACCACGAGGGTTATGGCGCCGGCCTTCAAGCCTCCCCCACCCTACGGGCGGATGCGGCGGCCTCTGCAAAAAGGAGAAGTGTCATTCTCACTCAGCAACTACAGATTGTGGTTTGCAGTATCACCTCTCGGGAGGGAAAGATGAAGATGTAGTACCTGGCGTTTACTCTTCAAAGGTATGTACCAACCCCTGCCCTTTAGCTAGTCGAGTTTAGCTCACTTACAAGGGGAGGCTTCCAGGACATTCTCCCAAGCAGAAAGGGTCCTGTGCAAATTCACTTCGGTTCTCCATTGTGTCTGCCATCTATACAAAGGAATCCCCAAAATGACTGTTCCCGTACAATAAAGCACAACACACACCCTCCACAGCCGACCTCATCCTACCTCATAGATGCACAGTCAACATGCACCTTCACCATGTCCTACATGAATGGGGAGAAAGACTCATTTAAAGGAGATTAGAGAAACTGTGAAGAAAGGAGGGCTATAGGCATGTTTCTACTGAAAGAGACAGGGAAAAAAGGACATTTCTCTCCCACTATAATTAATGCTACCACCACCATCAGTGGCTATCATAGATGATAGCTGTCACTCTCAAAAGTGGAATGTAAGGGTCCTATATCTATTCTACGGGAAACATCCTTAACAACGCGGGCATTACCCCACGCTGCTATTACGACGCTGCCTTTACAACGCAAGTCCTTACGACGACTTGCGCTGGAGGGCGCTATTGGATAGGGAATAGTTAATTTTCTATTCCAACACCTTCCCTACTGTAATGTGGGCTGGAGTTGGAATAGAAAATTAAACTATTCCACTATCCAGCCCTTACAGCGCAAGTCGTTGTAACGACTTGCGTTGTAAAAACAGCGTTGTAACGGCACGGGGTGTAAAAGCCCGCGTTGTAATGCCGTACATCCCTATTCTACTGTCTGATCCTGTGAGCTATATGTAATCGACCAGTAGTGTTGATGTACGCGTAAGATGTGGCTAGCTCCGATGTCTAAAGCCTCACATTATAGGATTGTTATAGCTTTTATCCATGCTCCCCTCCAAGAAGAATCTCAGTCATAGCGTGTTAAGGTAACTTTTTAGCAATTTTGGGGGGTAATTTGTCCAAAAATAATACATTTTCTACCATGTTTCATAGTTTTATTGGAGTACATAAGACCCAACACCCCATGGAGAGAAGATGTGGGGGGAGGAACATAAGGCTTGGCTGTCACCCCAAAAAATATTGATACTATGGATTTTTAGCCAAGGTATATGAAAAAGATGATGTAAAATACACTGTTTGCATCAGAAGGTTCTCATGGAAATCTCCTGTGAGCCCCAAGAGAGAATGTTTGGCTCCACTCATTTAGCTTGCAGGCTCCACTGTGAGCCTGTGTTTATGCTCAACAACCCTGAAAGTTCACCAGCTGCCACTGAAATTTAATAATAATAGCACCTGTTATTTCAGTGCTCAGAAATGACACAACTGTACCATTGAAAACTATGTTACTTTGTTTTGTATAAGTTTTAGTCCGCAGCTGTGTTTGCTCAACTTCAAAATCCAATTCTCCCGCAAACTGCGATGAAATTCAACTTATGGTAAACTCTGGGGGCAACCAGAGTACCTGCTGTTTTAGCTTTCCTTGGACTTACATTCTTTGAAGCCAGTTATTGTTCGCTCAAGTGTGTTTCCTCTCTCTGTTTTATTTAAAAACCAATTGAAAGCTTACCTGGGGAAAAGTCTTTGTGTCTAGAATTTTTTTGTTAAAACTACCAGAGCTGTATTTTTGTAAATGTGGCTTCAGAGCGGCATGATTTGCCCGTCACATTTCACACAGCTTGCAATATTTTCAAATGACACGTTTCCCCCATAATCTTGAGTCTGAGTGCCTGCTGGCACCGTGTCAGGTTTTTTCCAAACTCACTGATTGATTTGACTAGCCTATAGTAAGGCTTTTTTTTTTTTTTTAGAAAAAAGAAAAGCTCTAAGTGGAAAGGGACTCAGAGGAAGGAGAGAGGTGGGGGACTCTGGGAGAGCTACACATGACAATAATAATATAGGCCAGACCTTCAGAAGTAATCAAATGGGCTGCCCTCTCTCCTCTTACTGACCTTCAGTGGAAAATAGCATCTGAGTGGCAATCTAATAATACACCACAGGTTGTTTCCCTGCACCATCCATGCACAGCAGTGAGATGGCTGCAGGTCTGCCAGGACCCAGGCACCCAGGTTGGAGAATTTATTTAAAACACCAGTGCATTTTGGGAGCTGAGGTTTTTTTGTTTACTTGAAATTAACCACTGGGCTAATAATTGTATGAGGCAAGCCCCCAGACTGATCAAACAAGCATTTTCAGTGCAATAGGTCTCACATTCGCAAGAGTTTAACCCCTTCGTTGTGCCTGTCGGCTAAGGGCTGTCGCGAGCACTACCTCCGTAGTGATGCGCACATCCGTTGGCCGACGCGGCCCCGCCCACTTAATCAAACCGCCGCACCGTGGCAGAAATCGCTCTGCGGTTAAGCGGTTAAGCTATTGGCATTGTAAATGACAGTGCCTTTTATTTATCTCTTTTTGCTAATTAACACATAAATAAAAGGCATTGTCCTGTACAATGCCAACAGCTCAAACTTTTGTAAATGCAAGACCTATTCAAAGAAGTGGCCGCCATTCTCCCTGGCTGCTCGGAAAGTGAGAGCACGCATGATGCACTGAATGTTACAGGAACGCATGTTATGCCTGCAGTAGGAGTAACTCATCAAAGAAAATAGTGCTTACAGACTAAAAAAGATGTTCTGTGTAACAACCAAAGTCAAAGGGCCAGTCCACATGGGAGATTACAAATGAAGACAAGGTGGTACTAAGGAGGGACTAACAAGTCTATTAATGAATTAGAAGCCAGCTTTGACGAAGGGCAATGACACAAGCCAATGACAAATATGGGCGGGGATTCTATTCCCTACTCCAATACAACATGCTGCAGAGCAGTGCATGGGCTGCCCAGGCGCCACCTAAAAATGCACTTGGTACATAGACTCGTCGGACATCTCTACTGGTCTGACATATCTACCTAGCTAATCTCATGCCTGTAACATGTGATATGCGAACTTGTTTTCAGTGAAACACATGCTGTAAATTTCACTTTCCTAGTTTTAAGTATGAACCTGCAACATCGTATGAGGAATTATACTCTGAACAGCTATTTTATTTTTCATATCGTTTTTATTACATTTTAACAAAATATACGTTGCCATCACCTTTTCAATTCACCACATACATTGTATGGTGAGTTAGACAACTAATTACCCAACTCCCCCGCCCCCCAACTGCACTCCATGTTCTCCATCCTACATGCACCGTACCACACCAATAATCATATCAATCACCGTCAAGGTGTGCCCCAGTCGCCCAGTGCGTTGTCTATGATTTCCCCGCCAAAGCGTCAGAGGTCTGACATTTTCGGAGCCCGCTAGTATCTTGCCCAACCCTCTCACCTTATCAATTCGAACATTCAGTTTGTTCCGCCTCATGTGCTATTCAGCTCTACTACCTCAACTGGGCTGGGAGGCAGGGGGTCCCTCAGTGCTTCTAACATGGCTGCCCACTCTCGCAAATCTTCTTCAACCCTATTGTCATGCCTGGTCTTCTTCATGTGCACCTCTTCCGCCACTGCCCATTTCAACTTATCCCGGAGCCACTCACCTAACCAAGGATGCTCATGCGCCAACCCGCTTCGGGCGATTCACCGTTTAGCCAATACCAGTCCCAAGAGTTGAAACTTCCTGCTCAATTTCCTGCCTTTCGGGTTCGGGAACAGCCCCAACAAGATCGATTTGAAATAAATGGTGTGACATGATCCACATGTCGCCCTATTCAACCTATCCAGTATCTCATGTCAGAATGGATCTAGGGATCTATACTGCCACACGCTATGTATGCAATCTGGCTCCCTCTCAACACACTGCAAGCAACTTGTCTACCTTGGGGGTAATGTACACCTGCTGATTGTAATTGTTCTGAATCAGCTTGAACCTTACATTGGAGGAAACAGTCCTACACCCCCCATGTACCTCCTCCCAGTCTGCTTCCGAGAGTGGTTCAACTAGCGTCCCTGCCCATTTCACCTATATTTTTAGGAGCGGCACAGGGCGATCGTCCCACAGCGCCCTATATAGATTTCTACCCCCTGCCAATGTCAGGAGCATTTTCAGGATCTGTGATGGAGGCAGCTCCTCCAGAAAGCACAGCCACAGTTCACGTGCTGTGGCAGAGATTTTAGCATATTGGAGATATTGGTCCTGTCCCAACTGAAAGGGCTTTGTCACCTCCTGTCTCGTGATAAATCGCCCATCTGTGTTCCGGTCCCCCAGTGTGTTGCATCCACCGCTCTCCCAATTCTCTGCTGCCATAGCGGCAGCCCCCTGTACAGCGGCTGGAGTGCCTAAAGAGGCATGTCAGGCGAGTAATGCGCCCTCCTTATCATTTTCTTCCCTGCCCGTTCCCACAGTCTAAAGGTCTGTCACACCACATACGCACATCTGCAGGCACCTCTGCCCCCCTCATCAACAGGGTGGACAGGGCTCCTTGTAGGAGAGGCCCCTTAGCAGTTCAGTTGCTTCTCCCAGTTGTCGTCGCGATCCAGCCAATGGACTGCATAGTGTTGGGCAGCCATATAGTAGGACTCCATATCAGGAAGCTCCAGTCCTCTCCCCGCCCCCCGAGCCAAGTCTGTTTGAGGGTGATGAGCCCAACCTTCACCCTCATCCCTGCCTACAGCAGTTCAGTAATTAGTTCTTCCATCTGCGCGAAATAATGGTGGGAGATCTGCTCCAGCGAGCCTTGCAGCATGGAGAGGCATCGCGGCAGCAGACCCATTTTTACCAGGGCAACCATTACCATCAGGGACAAGAGCAGCGTCTTCCAGACCGGATGGTCCGTCTTCCAGAATTGGATGGTCCGTCTTCCAGAATTGGATGGTCCGTTTTCCAGAACCGGATGGTCTTGCCCAGGCTGCCCACCACCCGTCCCACATTTAGTTTTGTCGCTACCTTGTGTGCTATTCTGATGCCAATATACCTTACAGATACCATCTCCAATGGGAGAGCCATCATCGGCAGCCTTTCTGGGGCACACACTTTCAGCGTCACTAGTGGAAAGAGGGAGGATTTGGCATGATTTACATGAAGCCTCGAAACATTCCCAAATTCATGCATCGCGCTCAGAAGTATAGGTACAGAGTACTCTGGTAGCTTAAGATACCCCAGGGCGTCATCAGCATACAGGGAAATCACATGCTGCGTCTTGCTCACCCTGGTACCCCAGGACCCCGCAACCGCCTGAGTAGGCATGCCATAGGCTCTATTGGTAGCACGAATAGAAGTGGCAACAGTGGGCTGCCTTGTCTCGTACCTCTATGTAATACGAATCATTCAGATAACATCCCCCTATCCTGACTCTTGCCTCCAGTTCAGTGTACAGTAATTTCACCCAACCTATATACTTGCTGGCCAGCTCTACCTTATCTAAAACCATTCATAAGTATTCCCAGTCCACTGAATCCAACGCCTGTTTGATATCCAGGAATGCCTCGGCGTAGGCGTCATCCTCCAAATGTGGGGCGTGGTAAATGTGCATCAGGGGTCATAGATTGCAAAGTGTGTTTCATTTCAGGACACGCCCCCACTGGTCTAAGTTGACCAATTTGGGAGGATAGCAACTTCCGGCTGAGTAGTTTTATATCAATATTCAACATTGTTAATGGGCGATACAAGGATGTCTCAGTTGGGTCCTTGCCTGGCTTTGGCAGCATTACCACCAGCGCTTCACGCATTGAGTCTGGCAGACACCTCCTGGCACTGGCTTCATTGTAGGCTTCTAATAATTTGTCCACTAGTTCTCTTGCATTCTTCTGACAAAATTCTACCAGCAACCTGTCCCCTCCTGGCGCCTTTGCAGTTTTGAGCTTGTGTATTGCTGCTAGTACCTCTTTTCTTGTTAGCGGTACCCCCAGTCTTACCCTATCCTCCTTCACTAGTCTAGTCATCTGTGCACCCAGCAGATATTGTCGCTCCCCACCTTTGTCTGTTTCTGACTTTGATTGATACATTTTAACCCCTTAAGTGCTGCTGACGGCCAACGGTCGTCAGCAGCGCTACCTCCCCAGTGCTGCGCACGACCATTGGACGTCCATTCAGCACTGGTTCCAATGGACAGCGCAGCACTGGGGAGGGAGGTTTACACGCAGCTAAGGTGTTAAGGAGATGGGACTCAAAAGTGGAATTCATGCCCATTGCGTTCAGACTAGCTTTCCTTCATCCTTCACTGATAACAGACGGGGATGACGTATTTCTTGCCTGAACAACTGAGCTAACAATGCCCCTGCTTTGTCCCCGTGTGTAACCTCTGGCGATATGTTAGTATACACATTTTTCTAATTTGCTCCAATCCTTTAAGATTTCCCTTTTGATTTGCCACCATACTGGAGTTTGCCCGGCTCTGGCGGCAGTTCCCTTTCGAAGGCACTCAGTTTGTGTTCCTGGCCATCAGGATGTAGTATGTGTTTTATTACTTTAGTTAGTTTTATTCTTCATTCTTCTTTCTTGTTAGGGTAGAACCTTATATTGTATTATGTGAGTTTCCCTTTAAGCGCATTAGTTGTACTCTTTTGAATGGCTAAGTTCTATGTTCTAGTGTGTTCGTGTGTACTCTGAGTTCAGTTCATGCAGTCAGCTGATGTACTAGGACGTGCTCTTTATATGGATTAAACTACTTCATAATTCTACCGAATTTCCTATTTATTTCCAATTCCAAATTACTACACAGGACTGCTCGTCAGCTGCTTTTTTACCCTGTATGTTGTTTTTAGCCATTCCCCATGGGAGTACTACTTCCACTGCCTCCCAGTCCATTGCTATACTACCCATACTACCCAGTTCTCTACAAAATAGTAAGTCAATGTGTCGCTGACCATAGATGAAAAAAACAGGTCCATCAACTGCTCTTAGTCTCCATAACCGAATGGCCGGTTGCCCTCTCCCTAAGTCTGAGCCCATCAGTCAGTGGGAATGGTCGGAAATATATCCGGCCACTTACGTGACCTCCCTGGACGTTCTGTACCATGTTCCCTGAGACAAAGCAATAGTATCTCCTGCTTTGGGTTCTGGCAACCGGTGTGTAAATGGAGTAGGTCTGCTCCCGGGTGTGTCGCTGTCGCCAGACATCCACCAGTCAGTGTGTCACTGAAGAGCCTGGTCAATGCTGGCTTCATGTGGAGCCTAGGTGGATCTCATTCTAGTTCCCCGTCTACGACACATTTGCTGTCACCTGCCATCTAATACTCAGTCGCTTCTGCTAACAGCCTACCAAACAAGCATTGGAATAGCCAATAGGTCTTGCCTTTGGGACCTTATAAGTGTTTAGCCATGCAACAGTTGGTGCTGTTGCACTAAGGAAATTGTGCTGCATATCTAAATACTTATAAGGTCCCAAAAGCAAGACCTATTAGCTATGCCAATGCTTGTTTTTAAGAGCTGATAGTTTTCAAACATGAATTTAGAAACATTCATGCTTCCCCACCACATTGGAAACAATGCCATTAGTGAACTAAGACGCAAACCAGTTAAGTGCACCCAGTGCGTGGCTGGGTTGTTATCATAGATGAACAATATTAGAGTTCATTAAATGGAACACAGGAGACGTTTTTGTACAGTCACATTCTGAAGTCATGTATTTCGAGGTCCTCTTACATGTGGATATTAAGGAAAATGAGGAAAAGTATAATAAAGGAATTGCCCAGGATTACACATTTTGGTCAAGCGAAAAAAACGGTATTGTTCAATTCATCCACTAGATGTACATGCTTCGATTACCAACAACGACCTTACTCCCCTGTACCTGTACTGCTCCCTGTCACACCAGAGACCAAACTTTTTTGCCTCTGGTGAAATCTTTGAGACTACCCATGGACTACACAAAACAGCACGCTGCAAAGAAAAGTTAAGAATCCAAAAGTTGCTTTGTAGAGAAACATGTTGCCCTGGGCAGACACATTGAAAGATAGGTTAGCAGTCTAGTGCTGAATTAGAACATGACTGTAGGCTGGGCTATGCGGGAAGGAGGGGCATTCTGTGCGAGAAAGCGTAAGTGCGGTCAGCTGATACGCGAGTAGTGCTGTCTGGTGACAGGAAGCGGCAGTTAGCTGACAGGCTCAATGATCTTCGGCTTGTACGGATAGTAGCGGCTCCCATCTCCAGCTATGGCCAGTCAGTTCCAGGGTATCCAGCAGCTGCTCCAGGCGGAGAAGAGGGCGGCCGAGAAGGTGTTGGCGGCCCAAAAGAGTGAGACATTGAGAGACTGGGGACTCTGGGAGAGGATTCACACGGATGCTGAAAAACAGCATTATGCGGTCCCAAGCTGTGTATGAAGTTATACGGGCTGAGAAATAAATTTATTGAGAAGGGAAAGTGCTTCGTTATATTGGGGATAAGGCTTTAGGGAATGGTTCCTTAAAGAAGTAGAGTGGTGCTGTTTGGGGATAGTTTGTAAACGGGCACAAAGAAGAGAGGCAACAATATCGTTTTCGGGAGGGTCTAAGCCATGAAGGAAAGCGCAGGGTTGCAAAAGCTTTTATAGTGCAGACAGTGTCACTTCAAGGAAGAATACCAAGGAGAAATATAGCCATGGACGAGGAGGGAGTGGGAGAAGGAAGGGGGTATGGGAGGGCATTCACGCGCGCACACGATCAAGGGAACCAAATGGCAGCTGTGCACGTCGCGTGCGCTCTTGTGCGCATAATAGCATGCTGGTGGCCAGCAAGGTAGCACTTTTAAAAGCAGCTACTAAATGTCTCGGCCAGACCAGCGCATGCGCTGGATCAGACAAGACTTAAAAACCGTGAGCAATCAGCATTTGGTGCATAAACATTTATCAGACACACATCTCTACTCTCCAGGGCCCCAAATAGAACCATGTTCCTTCCTTCCGAATCACATTTGCGACTCTTGTAACTAAATGGGACCCCTGGGACAACCAGATCAGTGCTCCTCTTGCATATCTAGAAGAGGAGGTGGACTAGAGGTGGCCTCTTCATCTCTTTCGAAGTGCCTGAATGTAGTCTGCCCAAAATTGCATCTCCTGGAGAAAGGCTATTGAAATTCAATAGCGCTTCATATAAGTGTATGCTCTCTGCCTCTTTTCCACCCGTCCCAGTCCTCTCACATTCCAGGTCAGTATCTTGGTGGTGCTACTGAACATCATGAGGCTTGCCTGTATCAGCTGAATTCCCACTGCTGTCTCCTGCAGGACTTCCCCCGCTCCCATCCTTACGAGGCATGACAGCTACAATGGGGCATTTCTACACAAGCAGTTAAAAATTCCCATAAACACAACTCTAAAACAAAACCGATGTCTCCTTCCCCCACCCTCTCCCTCAGGCAGAACATGCAACAGTCTCACCCCTGCAACTGACAGTTCATGATACCCATCCCCTCGCTCCTAGATCAGATGAACTCTTCCCCAACGAGTGCTAGTGCTTAGCAAGTGGTCTGCTGAGCAGTGAGAGAGGCGAGGTCCAAGGTTCTCACACCCCTCATCCCTGGCAGCAAACCCCAGTGTCACCCCTGCCAACAAGCTACCATGTCTTAATTAGGTTTTCATTTACTGTTACACAACTGACACCGGGCTTTTCACGTTTTTACCATCCCATACTGTTGTATCGTTGACTGCATTAACAATCAGGGCTGCACCCCGAGATTGCCCCGGGTGCCCACAGAGCCCATCCCAGCACCCAGAGTACCTTAAAATGCAGTCCAGGGAGGTCAGGTCAGGCCAGGCCTGTATCTGTGCTGTTGCTGTCTGACTCAGGGTCTCCTGTGTCTTGAGAATAAATATCCAGTGTCTGGCACCATGCCCGTGTCTGCTAGGGTCCCATCAGTGCATGCAATGATTTGTTCCATCTGTGGTGGGGAGTTCTGATTTGCAAATGACAATGGCATTCCCTTTCAATCTCATCAGTTGTTATACCGTGTTCTATTGGATTGAGTGGTATCTTCCCCTCCTACGTCCCTGGCCAAAGAGTCCAACCAATCACTTGCCTTCTCCGATGAGTCAAAGAACAGAGCTTTCCCCCGTGTACCATTCACAGTTTAGCAATGAGCATCAAGTTATATTTTAAGCCACATTAGAACATTGGAATGTTGGCAGCTCCATTAAAAATAATGGAGTGATCTGGGCTTATAATGGCTGGTATAAGTCCAGAGCTCCAAAATTCCAATGTTTCTTTGTTCACAGATCTGGCTGTGAACAAAGGTTTCAGGGAGCCTGAGGGGATTCTAATCCCCTCGTGCTCCCTGAAGCCTTTGTTTTATTTGTTAGACCATTCTGCACTATAGTGGCAGAATATTATAATAGCCTTATAGCCCTTCGTAGCTGGGCTATATCAGCTATTAAAGTCCCTCTCCCTTGGACTGCGGCGGGCCCTGCACCCTAACATGTTGCAGAAAAATATCACAGTCATGGAAGTTAAAATTGTGGCCTATGATGACCCTGGGGAGCGCCCCGGGTGTGGCAATGGGAGCAGTGCCCTGTGGGTCCACTCAATGTTAAAACATTTGGACAACGTTTTTGGTCGCAAAACATTTACAACCCAGCCCTCCAAGAACAGTTTGTCGGACTGTGCCTCTGCTTTTTTGGGGAACCCAACAAAGCATACATTTTTTCTTCTTCACCTGCCCTTAACATCCTCCACCTTGTCCTATGGTTCTGCAGATGCTCTGGACAACAGTGATACAGTCTCCTTGAGCTCTTTCACTTTGCACCTAAGTTCCAAGACCACACCTACTGTTTCAGTGACCCTGTCCGCAACGTTCCTGAGATCTATGCACAGAAGGTTGACATAAATGGCCACCAGGTTTATCTTGACCTTCAGTTCTTCATGTGAACCATTAATTGCCGCCATTGGGTCTGTGAGCATTAAGTCGTTACCTTCCCTCTCCCTGATCCTGGCCGGTGTCTGCCCCTTCCGGGCGGATCACTTATTTATAATTCACTATTATGTTTGTCTGCGATGGCTTGGCCAGTTTGTCTTTTCCCATCTCAGCTTGTAGGGCAGGGCATCTCCCCCAGCCCACAGGTGTCAGCTTCTGTAGATCTCCTGCACCCTACCCGTAGGGGTAACACTAGTGACGTGCCCCCTACCTTCCTGTTGAGGCAGTTCTCCGGTTCTCCACAGCCGGTGCTCTCCGATGCCTCTCCTTTGGGCACCCTCCTCAGTATGTCCCCCTCCATCTGTGGTGCAGCAAGGGGGGCCTGGACTTCCCGGTCAATGCAGATGTGCCTTCCTCTCTGAGGGTCACCACTGTTTCTCAAGGGCCCAACCCCTCTTGCTAAGGATCCCGGTTCAAGAACACCCTTTGCTGACCTCTGCCAATCACCGGCTGTTCAGCAGTTGGGCTCATTGGTATGCAGTCTTAGGCCCTGTCATGCGGCCTGGGACCCGCAAGTCCTTCCAGTGCCTCCCTCAGTCTCCAATGGAGAAGGCCGCACCCAGGCCCCCGTGTACCTTGATGGCAGCCAAGGATGAGCCGCTCCTTGCTGTTGCCTCCAATGTACACAGGGGAATCGCGGTGTCAGTGTGCTCTCTGCGCCTGCTACGGGCTCCAATCTGGCCACACCAGGATTGTGTAAGGCCCAGCCACCGAGTAGAGTCAGCCACCTGTCATGCAGGGGTGCCGCAAAGTCCAGCGTGCTCCTCTGATTTTTTCAGGCCTCAGACCTTTTTGTTCGCTACAGGAGTTAGCCACTGGTGCGGTCACATAGCTGTAACTCAGCTGCCTGCCGCACCCGCACAGCTCCGCTTCTTCCCTTCAAGGCCGGACTGGGTACAGAAACCAGCCCTGGGAATCTGCTTGACTGCCCGGCCCGAGAGAAGCACCGCTCCCACTTTTGTTACAGGGGGCGATATTGCAGCACTGCTGTAAAACTGGCCCTCAGTAACAAAACCATCCCCCAAGGGTCCAAAACCAGTCTCCACCCTTCCAACCCACTGGAAAAACACACAGTGCCCGCTGAGACCAGTCCGGCCCTGCTGCCCTTCATTCACTGGCCGGGGAGGCCACACCCAAGCTCTGGGGATTTTTGCCTTCCACCATTGGCAACCACACGACCAGGCCACCACAGGCCGCCCAAAGTCAAGGCTGCTCGGTCATACCGTAAACAAAAATTGTCCCACGGATTTACCACTAAATTGGCAAGGAGCGGAATAATGGTACCAAGTAAGTTTTTGATGTTTGGCAATACCAATCACACAATTGTATAAGATACAGGGGGCTGAGTTACAAAACATAGGCCAACTAATATAGTCATTAAACCACCAAGAGTTGCAAGCTTAAACCACAATGGCACACATTACATAATGTCAAAAACAAGATAAAAAATGGAAAATCTTGTTTTATCCCATTTTTTATCTTCCATTTTTTATCTTGGTTTTCCATTTTTTATCTTTTTCCATTTTTTATCTTGTTTTTGACATTATGTAATGTGTGCCATTGTGGTTTAAGCTTGCAACTCTTGGTGGTTTAATGACTATATTAGTTGGCCTATGTTTTGTAACTCAGCCCCCTGTATCTTATACAATTGTGTGATTGGTATTGCCAAACATCAAAAACTTACTTGGTACCATTATTCCACTCCTTACCAATTTAGTGGTAAATCCGTGGGACAATTTTTGTTTACAATATATCTCCCCTGTCCCAAATTTGACAGAGAAGGGCGCCTCCTTTTACTTTCTTTGCTCGGTCATACCACCTCCCTCCAGCCACCTGTTGTTCACAGGGGGCCGCTGTTCACATCATGCTATCCCCACAACTAATGCACAGCAGACCTTCCAGTTGGCCATAACAGGATCCCCTCAGGCACGATTGCCACGCTGCAGCGTGGCTGTGCCTCTGATCACTATCTCCCAGGCAGCGCCACTCCTAGTCACTGGTTCTACCCCCACACACTATGGACGTGTTTTGGGTGCCGTGCAGGGTAATTTAGTGGCATCAGGGTGCCTGATGCTGCAGGATTGGCGACAGGATCACTGGGTGCCGGCGGGAGCAATACAAGACGTGTCTAGTCGGCCATGTTCCCAGGGTATGCCCCACTCAAAGCAGCTATACGGCAAATTGCTCCACTGCACCTTGTAGCACATGAAGTGGTGCTGTCCTCAGTCACACTGGCGGTACAAAAGGGGGTGGTGATGGGCGTGAGTCCCTTGCTCACTTTGCCACTGGATCCAAGCAAACCTGGCCGAAGACGGCTGGAATGCCACAAACCGGTCCTAGGAAGCTTGTTTCCGGTCCAGAGAAGGCATGGCTTGGCAGTTCGGGCTGGACTGTTCCCATGAGGCACAGGGTCAGACTGATTTGCATATGGCCATGTCTGAACTGGGGTGGCAGAGTGAGCTAAAGAACGGTGATGGATTAAACCCAGATCTTTTGACTGGGTGTGAGTGTTTGATTGGTTCAGATGCTCCGTCCATCACCACCACCCCCTTTTTTACCGTCCTCTGTCACACTATGCATCTTTGACTCCACAGCAGCATCTGACATGATACTGTACTGAACATGAGGAGCTTCGGTATCTAATTAAGCCTTGAAAAAGCCCAGGTCTCCGCTCCTAGTAAGGGCGAAACACATGTTAGCTTAAAAATGACAGCACTGTAAGCCTTCTAACCAATATATTTATTGTAAAATGAATAATGTAATAGCAATACCGTTTTTGGTTCAATTGTTCTCTTTTACTGTCATGACTTTGTGTGATTTCAAGTATTGAATCTTTAAGCATATTTGTGACAATTTCGGTTTTCATTGCTTATTCGGTGGTTGCATCTCATTACTGTAAAGATTTTTTTCCCATTTTCTAAGAGCAAATATTTCAGAGGAATAGAGGTCGAATGCACTACAAAATGTGTTTTAAAAATCTACCTGGTTTTCTTTTGCGCAAATACAAACTAGTTTATCCATCCGTGATCTTGATTGGAACACTTGCCAAAAATTGTTAGGACACCCTGCCACCTGCACGTGTTTGCTAATGTGCCGCTTAAGGGACGATTCACAGATGTTAATTTAGGGATAGCTACGAGTAGCAACTGACTTGTCCTTTGGTACCACTGGCATTACCAAGACTACCTCTGGTTGAAAGGGTCATGAGTGTAGTGACAGGAAGAGGAAGTAACACTACTGTATCATGTATGCTAATACTCCGAATTTTGGTGACAACCTTCTGTTTATTTTAACCCATCAATCACGTTATTCTGTCTTTCACTAGCTTTTAACTCGCTTTAGTTCAAAGAAATAGAATCTGCAATAAACTGCAAATTATATTCCCCTATTTATGTTTTTGAAATTTCCTCCTTACTTGTTCCGTAATGATGTTGTTGCACTACCTGTAATATTATGCATACCAGGACCCTTGTGCTTCTGGGCAGACTCTAAACAGGAATTACGTAGTCTAGTGGGAGGGGCTAAGGCGTGGTTATGAAAGTTATGACTCAATATACTGAGGAATAAAGACATCCGTGTCAGTGATGGAGAGCCAATCGACGCCGAGTCTCCAGTAGCTGTCAGGGAAGCATCTGCTGATGAAAGGCACAGGCAGTGGTGCGAGGAAGGGCGGGCTGCACGTGCCAAACTAAACTTATAGTTAAGGAGAAAACAGCGGTTCATAGAAGGCCAATAGGTCCTGGTAACAATGTGTTATCCAGCACGACCAATTAGGCAGACATTCCTATAATCCACAGTGCCACACAATTCTTTTAAGCAGGTACAGGGCGGAACATATATGGACATTGTTCAGTAATTAGTTTATTCCACAATATTCATATCCGATTGTTCAAGAGAATATAGATACGGTGCCCACAAGTAAGTGAAAAAGAGGGGGTGTGTTGTGGTGAATAAAGGAAAACTTTAAAAACATTCATCAAATTGACAACATAAGCAAACTCCTTTTAGACAATTTCTTAATATAAAGAACAAGGACTTTAGTTGTACTAAGGTCGACGGCATTTCGATCTCAAAAATTCGAGCTCATCATCAGGACTGGTGTGTGAACCCCTGATATTGGCCCAAGTGTAGATTGGCTAATAGGCAACACTGAACGCTGGGGGTGCCCTGAGGGAACTCGTCCTTGACATTTAGATTCAAGGTCCTAAGTAAGAGGCTCACAGTCAATGGAGCTGAATAGAAGTTAAAGCTTCTGGATGGGAGGGAGGAGCCAGGTCGCGGACCAAGATGGCCGCTCGGGCTCCCGGCTCCGCCGGCCGCGCTCTCCTGCCACCACATCTAACTCCCTAGCTGGCGCCTTTAAGATGCTCACGTGCGGCGGAGATGAAGCGGCGCAGATTCATGCGCGCCCGAGTGCTCTGGCGGCTTCCTAGCCGGAGATGTGCCGCCTCGAAGTTTGCGGCCCGCCCCTGCTTGAAGCCGGGGTCTGGAGTACTCAACTGCCCGGTCCCTAACACAACAAAAACTGCAGGGCGCGTGGCGGAAGTGCCGGTCTGGGAGGATGACGACCCGGCCCCACCTGATTTGGACGCCGATTTTCACGCAGCGCCACAGCAACGTTGAGATTCGATTTGCTGCTCTCCCCTGATTATTGATGCAACGACCCCCCCTCCAGCTGGTCATTGTTGGGGTGTGCGCCCTGTGCAGATTATATTGATCCCGATGGCGGTGAGTGTCTCCCAATACCCTTGTTGGGACTGTTTGCCCGCTGATTGATTAGCGACCCCGGGACGCTCTCCGCCTAGAGGTGTACGCTCCGTGTGGGAGCGCCTTGCCAGCGATTGCGCCTTAGGGGACCAATACTGATCCTTTACTGATCGGCTGGGGCCACGAAAATGGCGCGATCAGACACCTGGGGCGGATTGGCCTGGTGCGCTGGAGTCTTGCTGGATACGAGGACTGCCGCTACTGGGGGAGAGATGGTGAACCTTCAGCTGGGGGATGGCTTGGCGGCCATTGTTTACTTGCAACTCGCTCGACGAAACCAGACGGAGACCACGGGGAGAGACCTGGATATTGTTGCGCGTCCCTTTGTTCTGGGCTGATGTTGAAGATTGAGCACAGTTGGATGGTTACATCCTTCGAGCGACATCACTGTGGACTATCGTGCCTTTGGAAGACATCCTCTTCTCAGTCTGGTACTTTGATCCACCTACACCTGTAACGGAGATAATGGTTTGCAATCGTAAATTGGACTGGGCGGACCTGGGTTGAGTATTGCAATGCTACTTTCAGTGCGATCCGGTGCGGGACCTTCTACCTATGTAATGATGGCGCTAACAACAGACTGGCAAAGATTGTACCCACTCATAATACGTGTACTGTACTGCATTCCGGCTTATTGTTTGGAGTGGGAATCTTCTGTGGTGGGGGGAGGGGCGGTCGTGGGCTGGGGGTCTGTCCTGGTTTCTTCCTCCGTTTTCCTTTCCTTTTTTCCTTTCTTTTTTCCTTTTTCTCTCCTTTAGATTTTAACTTAAGTCGAGCTATAGCTCTATTCCGCTATCTTCTACATTTCGGGTTCCAATGGGCGACAGGCACGCTGCTGAGGGGGAGGCCGTAGCCATAGGCAGGGGTGCAGGGTGGGGGGTTTGGGGGGGTATCACTGTTTTTCTTTTTTCATTTTCGTTTCTAGGGCCCCTTTGTTCTCACTTGTTATTCTTGGCTTTCCCTTTATTCCTTGTTCTTTCTCCTTCTTCTTTGGAACCAAGCGATGGGTTGTTTACCGAACGTTTCTCTGGTCTGAATCACGAGGGGTGATGTTTTTTGAAACAGACTTACGATGCAGCAGGCATGTACTGTATTGGCGCGCGAACTGTACTGTTCATTGTCTATCCTGTTTAATACGCATTAGTGTAAACGCCCTGCCTTTATCAGTCCTGCTGCGAAGATCCTGATTACTGACAGCCCTGGATATAATGATTGTTCAAACCTCTTCCATCCTGGTACCTGTATGGTACGGTCATTATCCTGAGCTGCAATGGGGCAATTGGGAGGCGGAACGCTGTGTACTTCTGGCTTTTACTGATTTGCTGCCCGCGATTGTAACTGCTTTGTGTTTCAATAAAGGTTTACCAAAAATTAAAAAAAAAAAAAAAAATGCTTCTGGATGGAGTCAAGGGGATTAAAGCCCCCAATTATTTCGCGATTTCACCACGTAGTCAGAGAAATTAACACTGATTTGAAAAGGGATACCGCATAGTCGGTAGAACTGAGGATGGGCTCGGAGCTCCATAATCTGCTGGTGGCGAGTGAACCTAAATTTATAAGCATAACTGCCGGCCGCTAGTCGCGCCGTGAGTGGCACGCCCACAACTAGTGACTTCACTCCTCCTGTCTCTCCGCAATTAATGCGCACAATGTTGTAGTCACATGACGCTATGTCACCTGACTGCCACTGCGGAGAAGTGCACTCTGTCACATACACTGCGGCTGCCGGATAAGTGCTATAGCGGCGTTCCCATCTCCTGCTAAAGTTGTCAGCAACTTCAGGAGGCTCTATGAATGCGTGACAACGTATTTTTGTGCGGTGATGCTGATCACCACAGGAAAATGCGTTAGTATAACGCTTGATGCATGATACTTTGCAGGGCTGCTGTTGCAGAGCTCAGTGTGTGGCATGTTTATTTGCATGCTCCCGGGCTGGAGAAGGCGCAACAGTTGTGTGCTGCATGCCCAAAGATATAGCTTGACTGTTTGCCCTTACCCCAAACCCCCAGAAACATATAAGATCGTGTTGAGGGGGTGAGTGCAACAGAGAGTTAACATTGTCATGTCATCAGAGGCCAACTACAAATCAATTCCTCAACTCCTAACGTTTAGTCAGAGTTCAGGGGGCAATTTTACAGGTGTGAACCTTGAAGTTAACAAAATTCAGCCCAGTGCTCAGTGCGGCTGAGTTGAATATGAATCCTGTTCCATGTCTTGCAATGCCTAGGCAGTGGCATAGCTAAACATTCGGGCTAACAATGCACCCCTGTGTTTGCCCCCCAGCAGCGGCCGTATCTAACAGCAGGGGGGGCTGGTGATTCCTGCAGCGGCCACAGGTAAGAGCGGGGGTAGGGGGAAGCCAGCACCCCCAAAAGTTGTGGCGCCTGTGGAGGACCGCCCCCCCTCTTGCTACACCACTGTGCCTAGCAGGGCACAAGTCCTAACAAAAGAAGTGGGGGGACTCTGACGTCACGACAGGAAGTGACGTCACGAAAGGTGGCTTGCACCATCAGACTCATTGCCTCCCCTCGCTCACCCCTTAGATGCGATTGCATCAGAGAAGCCAGCGCGTGAGCAGCGTTCTGAATGAGCTCCGATCTCGCCCAAGAGAGGCCAAAGAGTGAATGTGTGGCTCCATTTGCTCCAGTTATCGAGCTCTCATTAAAATAAGTGGGGGGACGCCGTCCACCCGCGTGGTACCCCGACTCGAGCCCTGGTGCCTAGGGTCTGTGCCATTTTTAATGGACAAAGACTGCTAGACTGATCCCTGCATAACACATTGAATGAGTTTAGGGTGCTATAAGAGGCGATAAAGGAGCAGAAGGCGGTAGAACAAACGTTGTATGCAGCATAGAACGTATTTGCATCGATCATGCGCAAGCCATCCCCCAGCCCATGGCGGCTACAGAGCTGCTCATCCGGAACGCTGTGAATTAATGATTCTATAATGCAGCTAATGCAGAGGCTTCAAAGCATGAATACCAAAGAGCATCCGAAGAAAGACACAGACCATTAACCCTTGTGGGTAAACCCGCTGATTTTTTATATCTTTCCAGATCGCACAGCAGGAGCTGGGCATTTCTAATGGGCAGACATAGAAATTATGCCACCTGGGAGAGCACAGACAGCCACGACCACTTTTCCCCAAAGACAGAATTTTATTATGGATCCTCTGTATATTTTTATCCATTGAGGTGCGAATTCATTTGTATCACTTGTGCATGGCAAGTTTGGGTTTCCTGTACTGAAAAGAACTTTTTTTAAGTTTGGGAAAAAAAGAGAATTTTAATTCAAGAAAGACAATTACTCTGAAAGACAATGCAGGTCTGTCAATTATTCATGAAAAAAATATTTTATATGCAATAGCCCCAATAGATGAGCAGCCTTAAAAGCCAGAACTGATATTAAAAAATGCAAGGTTATGGTGGCATCTTCTGTTTTCTATTTTGTCTTTCTTTTTGACTCAGATGATTTGCCTGTGCAAAACTTCGTTGTAAAACTCTGTGTGAAAATCTATAAAAAGGACTTTGGCATAGGAAGGACCCTGGTAGCAAAAAATCCAAAATGGTGATATCTAGATTTGTGGGTGTGCTTAAAAATTGGATTGTGAAGTAGGGAGTAAGCTTAACAGAGCCCTTTCTGCTACCTATCAATGCTACCAACTGTACAAGAAGAGAGAAATTGCTTTCAATTGGGGAACAAATGTCACAAAGCCTACTTGTCCTCACCGTGGACTGGTAACAACAGTGATTAATATAGCCTTATAGCCCGCCGTAGAGGGCTATACCGGCTATTAAAGGCCCTCTCCAGCGTTAAAGGCCCCGAGCCGAAGTCGAGGGCCTTTAACAAGGGAGAGGGACTTTAATAGCGGTATAGCCCATCTACGAAGGGCTATAAGGCTATTAGAACATTCTGTCACTAGAGGACAGAATGTTCTAACAAAAAAACAAAGCCTTTTGGAAGTGTGAGGGGATTGGAATCCCCTCAGGTTCCCTGAAGCCTTTGTTCACAGCCAGAGCTGTGGACAAAGAAACATTGGAATGTTGGAGCTCCAGACTTATACCAGCCATTATAAGGCCAGAGCACTCCATTGTTTTCAATGGAGCTCCCAACATTCCAATGTTCTAATATGTAATGAATAAATAAATAAATAAAAAGAAATATTTTGTCTAAGGGGTCCACAGTCAGCTTTCCAGAATGCCTATCTTGTGAATAACAAGGCTGCTTCCTCATGGTTTCACCTGCTTCTTCCAGCACTCCACACTCCTGGTCCCTTTATCTCACGCGTGTGGGGTTCTAGTTCATCCACGTTTTTCCTCTTTGTAGCTGTTTTATTATTTTTCTCTTCCAACTTCTATTCCTTTTCTGGCCTTCCTCCCTCATGCTCTGGGCCAAAGTGTGACAATGAAAAATAACTGCTGGTCCCTAAAAATGTGTGGTGGTGCCAACCGCCCGCAGCCACCTGAAAAAGTTCAGCACCGGGTGACCATGGAGTACCTACCACAAATTTGACACTGGTGGCGTGGCAAAAAAATTAAACACCCTGTGTAGTATTGGGCATGTTAGCATTGACATGTATGACATTTGCACCATTCATGGAAAACAACCAGAAACACCCCCTTGATAGTCGGTATCAGGCCCAGCCATGGTTCACCTGGGATGGGGGAGGGGATAATGGGGGGTTCTGTTGCTTCTTATAAAGGAGTCTGCAGCATGGCGACTAGGGAACCCTAGATACAAGAGTGGGTGTCACGATTGAGATAACGCCTCCGGCCTTGCAGTATCCATATTGAATGTTGGGATATTGCCCGGTATTCCTGGACCCGGCTGTGTGGGACGGAGTATGCGATCTCAGTTTGTTGGGATTTTTTGGCAGATTGAATGTCTATTTGTATAAGGCTGTACCAAGAACC